>NC_140937.1:150264835-150864835 GCF_014529385.1 Adiantum capillus-veneris | reverse complement strand
CCAAGTGTCTATGGTTGATGCTAGGTGGACCCAGTCTACATTGTCCGACTCAGTCATCCCAGGTAGGATATCCATATAAGGAGAATCTTGGCCAATGTCTGTATCCTTCTTACAAGTGTAACAATATTGTAGTGGGGCCGAGTGAACTGTGGTGTCAGAGCGATGATCAATAATGGTTTTACTCCCTAAGGGGTGTACCTTACCAGTCACCAAATCCACTCTAAGGACAGAGTCTTGGAATTGCAAATAGACATGATTTTTAGACCAATCATGAACCATTTGTGCTTCCCTCATGAATGGTCGTCCTAAAATCATTTCATATGACATAAGGTGTTTAGAGAAATCCATTACAATGAACGTATGTCGTACCTTGTGTCCTAGAACTTTGATCTTAAGATCCTTGAGCATCCCCATAGGTTTGGCTATGGTACCATTTTCCATCTTTACCACAATGTTAGTAACACTGAGGCGGGGTGTTCCCATGGATTCCCAACAATCTTTTGTAACGATGCTAACTCCCGCACCACCATCAAGAATTCCCTTTATAGTTAATCCCTTGGTAGTGATGGGTAGGGTCGCATTAGACTCGTCGCCTTCCAAATACTGCCCTAATTCGTTAATGGGTACCTCGATCACAGACTCGTGTCCATCTAAGTCAAGTGATTGCACATGATTTTCCTCATCAATCATAATCGAGTCAGGACTATTTGGTTGCGCAAACTGCGGTAATCCCGTTCGTAGCTCTCCGTTAAGGAATGCTTGAAGTGCAAGGAATAACTCAGGATCTCCATACAACTTTGCTATGATCGTGGTTCGGACCTCAGAAGACATGAAGTCCACTAGTTTGGCAACATTCATTGGCATTTTGCAGGGTGTAGGTCCTTGACTAGGAACTGGTGAGGATGGAATCTCATATTCCTCAATGGGATCAGGTATTCCTTCGTTAAACATCCTTTCCAACAAGAAAGGTGTATGCTCACTTTCTGATGTCCCGTCCTCACTCCCTTCTTGGATGATACTAGATATGGCTAACGGTCTATGGTTCATGTGGGGTGGATGAACTTGCGTGGGAAACACTGTGTCATGAATTTTGATATGCATGGGTTCTGGTTCTAGTTTCCTGTGAGTCTCCTCCACTAAACCTCTTAGATGTTTCACCTGCTCAATCTCGTCTACTGGGTTTGGGTACGTCCCAATCTTCTTTTTACGATTCTTCCCTTTTTTCCCCTGCGATTTATCTTGGGGGTCTTGGATTGGATTTGGAAACACTTGTGGTGTTTTCAGAGGCTCTTTATGGTTTTCTCTTATTCGGTTTTCATTTGGTTCCATGTTACGGTTTTCTTTGTCGGTCTTTCCCTTTGTGGTATCGGTTCTAGTCTCCATTGTCTCGACTGAATCTGAATCATCCTCGAGGTCATTCATATACACGGGATCATCTCCTGTTCCTATGTTTGCTTTGGAACTTGGCTTTGAATTTCCCATATTCTCCGACCTCTTCCTTCGTGTCTTCTTTTTCTTTGCTTGGATAACTGACGCGGTATCTCTCTCTTCGAGGATATGGCCTAGCCCTTGAAGCATGGACCGTGTAATCGCATAAGCGGGTGCGACGGGTGGTATTGGCGATGTCACACTAGCAATTTCGACCAAATTTAGGGGTGTGATTTTAGGCGCATTTGGGTTATAGGGGCATTGGGCAATCAAGTGATCTATGCCACAACGATTACATGTGAGTATTGGCATTGCAGACGTGCTCCCTTGATTCATTTGCATCTGTGCAGCATTCTTTTGTAGCCTAATAGGGCACTCCGCTGCCCGATGTGGTCCACCACACTCGTAGCATTGAAGAGGTGGCCTCCTAGCCTGGGTGTTGATATTTTGACCTCTGGATGCGAGAGCAGCAGCTTGATAAACCGGCTTTACTTGCCCCCAACAATCTTCCATGTAGTATATAGGACACTCTTCCAATGTATCAAGTCCGTAGGCAATACTAGTGTCTATTTCCTCCTCACAGCCATCTGCATAAGCATTAGATGGCTCGCAACCCACTTGGTTCATAGGGGCGACTCTTGGATGCGGGGGCTGCAGTCCTAGCACAGGAGGTGGTAGCGGTGTAGCTTGTACAACATTTTGAGATCCAGGGACCATGTGTTGCGGTAGTTGCTCAACAGGTGGAGCAGGCATCAATACAGGAGCTCGAGGTGCATCCGTCCAGGCTACAGGTGGTCTATTTGCCATCATATGTTTGATCATTAAACAATCCTTAGCTTGGTGACCATACCTACCACATGCGTTGCAAGTTCCATTAAATTTTACTCTAAACGTAGGGCACTCACTAGTGCTATGTGGACCTAAGCAAATGGAACACCATTGTTGCTCCCTTCTTGGATACATGTGACTATTTTGAGGGGGTCGATTATCCTTAAGAGACTCTTGGATTGCCTTGGTGAGGTCTATCAAGAATGTCTCAAATACCTTTGGCTCATTGGCAATGGGCTTTGCAGTCATGGGTTCATACTCAATGGCTTGTGAGCTAGTGGATCTCGTGTCAGTAGACACCCTCATGCCTGCTATCATCAAGTTGTCCTCTAATTGGATTGCATTGGCAGTGACATCTTCCCAGGTTGTGATACCTCTAATCACTAGTCCATTATAGATTCCTTCATTCCTCAACCCTCAAATGAATCGATCAAGCAGTTGGTTATTGTTGAAGCGCTCATTTACAGGGCAGTGAGAGTTTAAGTGCTTTAGACGACTAATGAAGTCCCTTACTGACTCTCCTTCCTTACGTTCGGCCTTCTGTAGCTGAGATGCTACACCCCAAAGCACACCTTCTCGTATGTACTCCTTTAGAAACAACCTTCGAAGGGTAGGGTAGATTGTTTTCTCATCCACCCTTAGGGTTCTATACCAATCTCCAGCCTTCCCACTTAATGTCAAGCTTAAGGCATTGCACTTATGTAGTTCGTTGCGTTCCCCTAAGGAATCACATACTTGTTCAAACACTTCAATGTGTTTTCTAGCATCTTCGTCCCCATTGAATTTTTGCGTGAGTTTGGCAATTTGTACTGCCTTACTTCTAGGCTCTCTATCAGATGCATGACACATATTTTCCGCGATAGATCGACCTATGGTTTGAGCAAACGCTGCCAAGTCACCTATGTGAGGAGGCAGGGCCGGTGGAGGTACTCTTGGAATCATATGTGGGAGAGGGACGGGTACCGGTCTTGGCATATGTGTGGATGATGCAGGATATGGAACATAACCGGGCATAGGTCCACTCGGATAAGGGCTAGGGAGCGGCACTCGAGGAGCATAAGCAAGTGGTACAATTGGAGGTGTGGGGGCCATGTGTGCATAAGGGGCTAGAGGCACATATGGTCGAGGCCCCATATTAGGTACTACGACACTAGGTAGTGGCACTGCGCTAACCGTAGATGTCATCGGTACATTCTCTGTCAGGCTTATCCCTGGAGTGAGCACTGGGTTTTCCTTAATAGAGGGTTGAGCCAAGTTAGGGAAGCTAAAGTTGTCTCTCGGAGGCTCAGATTGCATAGAGACCCCATGTGAAATGACGTAAGATGGGTCCATGGGGCTCATTAGAGGAGTCTCCATTTGTGATAGAGTAGGCTGTTGAGCCTTGCTCGTATCCAGAAATCTCATGGGGCCAGTTGAGAGTATATTTACCCCTCGGTTTTGCCTTTCTGATTGAATAATGCCATGGATAACATTACAGATCATTTTCTGTTGATCTTCGATGCTCGTGGCACTAGAGGTGGATTGTACAATCTCTATCCATCCTACATGGTAGGCGTGGCCAGAGTGTAGATCCGTCAACACCTTAGTGTGGAGGTCGTATGTCCAATGATCATTAATGAACAATCCTTCTAGAGTCGACGGGTTAACGGTTTCTTGTGAGGTAGAAGCAATGTTGCTCCCAGTGGTTTTACTTGTCACCAACGGTACTCTAGAGGGAACTTCTGAAGGAGGCAGCTCAACAGGGCCTTCTTGGTAAGAAGTTGGCAGGATATCCACATGGACACTCTTTGGGGGTGTGGGGTCCACGTGCGATGTGAAAGGAGAGTCCACTTCCCCACCCCCTTCGTGTGCTTCATTTGCATCAGGTTCCGAGCGAGTAGCTCTACCTAATGTTTCCATGAAACTGCTAAACATACTAGTACTAGGCTGTGGAGCTTCGGGAGGTGCATGGCCTTCTCTCTCAGTGTTTTGGGTAGGGTATGCTTCCATGATTTCTGAGTCGGAGGAGGAATCACTAGCGGCTATTTTAGGGTCTTGGGTGGTGCTACCTTGTGTCCCCGCTGAGGGTCTAGATCCTATCGTGGATGGGTAATGGGTGTCCGTATGAACAGAGGCACCCTCAATATGCTCGTGTTCTAGCACCCGCCCAGAGCGTAAGTGCATGTGCTTTTGATACCCTAAGGTGTCAAAAAGCTGCTCTAGGAGGCCTTGTGACTAGTTTTTAGCGTGTTTTTTGTTTGTTTTTTTGCTAGATTTTTTAGAGCGTGTCGTGGAATGGTCCGTGTGATAGCTCAAAACGAGCGTAGCGGTCAGAGGGTCGTGCCGTGCTTCACAGCCCTCCGTTTGGTCACTCTATGCCCTCGGAATCCCTAAAACTGTCAATTTCCAGTAGGGAACTAGGCCCAAACTAGAAAGTCTAAGGGTGCAAGTGGGAAGAGAAGGGAGGAGAGTGGAGGACTTGTCCCACATGCTCTCATTCTCTCTTGAGGGAGTAGGGTATATATATAAGAGTGAGTTTAGTATATATCATAAGATTGAGGACTGAGGCTTGGGCTTGGGCTTGGGCTTGGGGAAATGATCCCGATCCCGATCTATCTTTTATACAAACCAACCCGTCCGTTTTAAAACTCACGTTTTTTATTTTCGAAAATTTCACCGCCCACTCACTTGCGTTTTTATTTTCCGAATTTTTTTAAAAAATATTTTTTTCCAGAATTTTTTTTTTCCAAAAAAACATTTTTATTTTTTTATTTTTTATTTTTTGATGCAGAAATTGCAGAAATTGAAAAAACGCAAGAAATACAGAAAATTGAAAAAACACAGAAAATGCAGAAAATTGCAGAAATTGGAACTTGACAGAAAATTTAACACAGAAAACGCAGAAAATGCAAAAATTGAAACATGACAGAACCAGAAAATGCAGAAAATGCAAAAACGCAAGAAATGCTAACTGTGCAGTGCAAACCTGAAAACGTAGAAAACGCAAAAAACAAAAATCTCCACACAACTACACACACTCATTCCCTGCCTTTCCTATGATAGAAATTGCACCACAAGAAAGCGTAAAGTGCTAACCGAGCTTAGTGTAGGGCATATCCCCGGCAGCGGCGCCAAAAATGTGCGCTCCTTGCCGCACTGTCGAAGCAAGGGACTTGCCAATACACCGTGTGCGAGCCACAAATGGCTCTAAGCACACAACAAGCCTAAACTAGCAAGCTCAAGAGAGCAAAGGGTGTGTCACTCACCGCTCTACGCTCGCCTTCGTGGTGGATTCCTCGCTGCGATGAAGAAGAAGCTGCAGTCGTGCCGCGCTCAACCGCTTCGCCGCCGTCGTGCCTTCGTAATGCTCGATCGCACACACACACTCCCTCTCTCTCTCTCTCTCTCTCTCTCCCTCTCTCTCTCTCTCCCTCTCTCTCTCTCACACACACACACAAGGAGGTGAAGAAGAAGAAGATGGAGATGGAGATGGAGCAAGAGCACTCTTCTATTGCACAAATGAGAGAATGAGTAAAAATTAGGTTTAGTTGGCTTTTATATGAGTTCACCCCATTCACACTTGGGCGCCCATGCTTAGCCAACTAATCCCTTGAATGTCCCAGTTAGAGTGCGCCTCTCATCGGCGATCACTCTTACCCTTTTCCTATTGGTCCGACAAGCCCGGTACCTGACTCTAAATAATACAACGTTTATAGATCATAGGGTGTCCGTGTGCCGTGAGGGTTAACAGCGCCATGGCATTCTTCAAAAGTCTCTTTGATCTTTCATGTTCTATGCTCTACAAAATTTTCCAAATGCTGCTCACGTGCATTGAAGTTTTTCATGAGCCAGAGCAAGCAGGAGCATCATGGATGTCCTTCCTTGAGGGCAATAAGGGTCTATGCTACGACCTAAGTGGCCAACTTTCCGAAGAAGTCCTCTATGGCTTCTACGCCTGCTGCATATTCTTGCCATCTCATAATATGTTGGCATTTGAGGAAGTGTTCTACACAGGGTTCTTCATGGCGAACGAAGATTTTTGGTCCAATGATCAGCAACCTGACTTCCAATTTCATAGGCTACTCTATCGTCGAGCTAAAGAACAGAGTCACTATGCAATCTTTGCAGGTTCTAGACAAAGAAAGAAAGATTAGATATAAAAAATCTTTACATGCACTTAAAGACCGCCTCGCCAGCCGTCAACCCCAAGATTATTTCAGCCCATAAAGCTGTGTCAAGGGACGACATAGGCGAGGAGGGGGGAATGTTAACAGCAAGCTAACTCGGATACCAATTTTTGGAGCTCTCATTGTAAAAACATTTATTATTTTGATGAATTGGGAATATTGTAACTCCTATTTTTTGGATAAATCTTGTAATTATTGAGCCGGGCTACAAGCTTCTAGATTGTATCAACCTATCTTTACCTATCTTTAGTTAGAGCTCCTAGATTATTAGTTTTGACCACCAAAAACCTTGGCTAAGGATTAAAAGCCAATTTTTGTAAGTTATTTTGGAAGTTTTGGATAATGAATTACATAGCGTGAGCTAACAACGCTCACTTCTATCCTTCTTGTGCTTCCTACTCCCTCCCTAGTTGTGACATTGCAGTCGTGTCTGTTGCATTGCAACCGCAGGTAAGAGATCTACGCATTGAAGTAAGCATTTCACAGTATTTCGTAGCTTTTGGCATCACCGACCCGTGGCCTAATTTTTTCATAAGTAGAAATCTACACTTCAAAATCAAAAACTAAGCATAGGCGGGGGTGTTGGGGCATCATTGCTAAGCAGTTAGAGGCATTCTGAGTCGAAAAAGACTAGGTCAAAAATCCATTGCTGTTAATAATCGCGATTTTTGCACTTGAACTAAAGTGGGATTTGAGACCATAAGCATGTGTGCTTAGGTCTTATAAAGATTTCCTAAAAGTTTTGTTACATTTGGATGTCATTTCATGCTGTAATGGATGTGATTTGTTTTTACTGATGAGCGATTAGCTTTTGGTGATTTCAGTCACATTAGTGTAGCTTGAGTTAGATGTGAGTTGTTTGTTGTTTTTCAAGAAATTGAAAACCTCTTGTAGCCTCTATGCACTAGTCGAGTCAGCTTCATCCCATGGATTGACAATTTAATTGTGGTTCTCGCTACGTCTGCAATAAGATAGGAGTGAGGTTAAACACCCGTCCCACATAATGCATTTATGTTATTCTCATATTTACTCTGAATGGGATTTGGTTGGAACGCTCGCTTGTGAGAGAAATGTTGAGGAGTTAGAGTGGTTGATCCGCCTCTTCACTACGACGGATACCTATTCTATCCAGGAAGTTTGCCCAAATTTCCAAGTTTACCCTTTTTCCCAGGCTGAGTATGCACGCCTCGTGACTTTCCTAATACTATTCTGCACGGAAGATACGAGGACAATAATGGTGATTGGACAGACGAGACACATGGCCTTACCGAAGAGGGTTACACCTACCTTGATGATGAGGATGGTGGTTTAGCCTTAGAGCTACCGACCGAGGTCTCCAACCTCCACTTACTTTGATCCTCATCACTCGAGTGATGGAGGGTAGGTAGGATTAGTACGATAGGAGTGTTTCTGTTTTAGAGTTTACTGATTAGCAAAGTTATTTTTTCCCATTGATGTGCCTCTGGAAGGTGGATGTTTGGTGGTGACTATTGTGTAGTTTGTGACTACATAAGGATGCCTTCAAAGGACAACGACAATGAATGTTCTCCATTATATCAGGTATACTACTTTCTTTTATCTATGCTTTCCACAGTTACATGTTTGCATCTTGTCATTTGAGTTTCTAACAATGCATAAAATTTATGAAGTTGGGACATTGCCAATGTAGATGCTATAATTTTTTCAAACTTCTAGTACCTTGTTCTTCTCTTTGAGTTTGGTCTTTTAGTTGGATTTAAGTAGGTATCATGACCTTAAGCTAAACTAGGCCACATAATTGCTGACTTTAATTCCTAAATATTCTATTAATTGTAATAACTTTAGTAATATTTTAGGATTTGAGGGTATAGTTCTCTCTAGCTTATTCCACCTAAGTGTGACTTGTGTTGTGGAAGTCAATGTGTTAAGCTGGTATTTGAGACCTCGAGTCTCCCGGCTAGTTTATGCTCAAGCTAGTATTGGAGACATTGAGTCTCCCAGTTGCTACTGGTATTTGAGACCTCGAGTCCCCCAGCTACTTGTAGCAACTATGACAAGTTTTATTCCGGTACTACGCTTGTTCTAGTTGGAAATGTTACAATTCATGTTTTTTTAACATTTCCTAGAATATCATGTATGCATCTCACTTATTGAACGCCTGCACATGCTGCCTTTGAGCTTTCACAATGTTGTTTTTCTTCGGCTACCTACAGGTACTCCTATCATGGATCGCGATGCTACACTGCTATATTCCGAGGACGGAATCTACATCACGAAGGGGGGACATGTTAACCATCCACATCCACTTCTAGTTGTCATGGGCCGAGCTAGTCGATCCAATAGGAAAAGAGGGTAAGCGTGATTGTCGATGAGAGGTGCACTCTAACTGGAACATTCAAGGGTTAGTTGGCTAAGCATGGGCGCCCAAGTGTGAATGGGTGAGCTCATATAAAAGTCACCTAAACCTAAAAATCACTCATTCTCTCAGTTGTGCAATTGAAGAGTGCTCTTGCTCCATCTCCATCTTCTTCTTCATCTCCTTGTGTGTGTGTGTGTGTGTATACGTGAGAGAGAGAGAGAGGGCGTGTGTGATCGAGCATTGCGACGGCACGGTGGCGGCGAGGTGGTTGAGCGTGGCACGGCGGTAGCTCCCTCTTCTTCGCGGCGAGGAACCATTGCTCTCTTGCGCTTGCTAGATTAATCTGGTTGTGTGCTTTGCAACCATTTGTGGCTTGCACATAGTGTACGGCAAGTCCCTTGCTTTGACACGTGCGACACACGCTATAATGGAAATTGCCTATGATTTTTGAGAGTAGCAGAATTAGAAAATTAGGTAAAGCACTTTTGAGAGATTCTTTGTGAGCATATCGGTTGAACTTAATTGATGGTAGCAACATAAACATGGTACTTAGTTAACTTGGCATGAACAATACTTTTTCAAGAGAGAGAGTTCAGAGAACATGACAATAGTTGAAGACCAGATTCATATGGAGCAGATCCCCCCTCCAATAGGCATTTGTATTATAGTTTCTTCCATCAAGAGAGACTTGGTACAATACAATCTTTGTGTTCCTTGTAACCTAGGTGATGCAATGAAGATAGAAAGCTTCATGCATCACAAGCATAACATAAAATTGAAGAAAGCATTAACTATCCCAAGCCTCAATCCCAAGGCCTCAAACACCTTCGAAGGTGGAGAGAGCTAGCGGGGAATGAGGATAGGGAAGAGGAAGAAGAAACATTCCATAGGAGAAATAAATAGTTTCTCACTTATCATTACTCTTCTTGCTAGCATACATAATAGCATAGTAATGAAGATGGAGAAGATGGCAAGCTTAAGCATTGAAGCATGAATCTTGGTTGGATTTGCATTCCATAGCCAAGAGTGTTGGTATAGGCTTTCACTCTCACAACCTTGGAGAAGGAGGTGGTATTCCTCAACTTTCACCAAGTGAGAATGGCTTTGCAAATGAGTGTGTGTGTGTGTGTGTGTGTGGAGTATATCCCCCTAGCACCCTCCTTTCTTGCTTTGGGCAAGTGGTGACCTTTCTGCATGTTGCAAGCGCATTGGACCCCTCTCCCCCTAGCCAATCACATGCAGCATGCAATCAAGTACATGGGTAGTCTTTTGACAAGTGTCCTCCTTATCCCTTAGAGAGAGAGAGCTTGAAAATATCTAGATATTTGTTAGATGGAAGTAGAAGCTCATTGGACCCCTCTTTAGCCGAACCAATAGCATTCCATCACACCATGTGGTTAAGCTTAGTGAGAGTCTGACATGTGTTCCATGTGCTCTTTTAGAATTCCCCTAACTTTGAGATTTTTATGCATAGGAAGTTTCTCAAGCAACTTCCTCATTAAATGTGTAGGTTCTCTTTTTGACTCAAGCATCTTAACCCCCATGCACAGGAAGCTTCTCAAGAAACTTCCTCATTAAATGTGGCAAGTACCTCAAGTACCTTAGTCATCAAGCATGACAAGCACCTTAGGTGGAGTTCCCATCTCAAGCACAACCCTAGCTTGCTTAAGTTTAGGTCAGGTTCCCACCTCAATCACAGCCCTAGCTTGCCTAAGTTTAGGTTGGGTTCCCACCTCAAGCACAGCCCTAGCTTGCTTAAGTTTAGGTCAGGTTCCCACCTCAAGCTCAGACCTAGTTTGATTAAGGTCAAAGGACTTTTAATACTAACCATTGGAGGTCTTTAATGAAGCTAACCCTAAGGTCTTTTAAGCTTCATTAGTTAACCTTTCTCTTTGACAGACCATCTCTCATTTGGGCCCCTTTACCATTGGCCCCGTGTTGAGATAGATCCGTAAGCACATGTCTATATTCTAACCTTTGTTCCCGTTTATTATCCCGTATTAGATGATCAATTTAATATGAGAAAATCATTTGGGTTGGTTAGATATTATGTATTTAATGACATTACCTATCTCTTGAAATCATAGTCGTCCTCGACTATGAGGTAAAAGAGATAAAGTCATAGTCATTAATCAATTTGTCTTAGCGCTTAGAGGATTCCTTTTTACCCTATGACATCGTTCCAAGATGGATGACTAATCCATTGGTGCTTGGGAGACATAGCTGCTACAAGCATGTCTTCTCTTTAGTCCATTTCATCCTCCCAAGTAGAGTGATAAATTCTACATGGTGTTTGAGAGACGTCGTCATCCCAAACATGATTCTTGACCTCATCATGTTTTGGTGGACATGCCATTGAGGATTTGACCCTTGAGTACCAAGTGGGTGGTTGACAATGTTCATTAAAAATCAATTTGTTCAAACATACACAAGTCCTTTTCTTGAATTTGCCAAGAGGAAATTTTAGAAAATTAGGTTTATTTTTTGGGGTTTTACACTATTTTTTCTCTATTTTGGGACTGAATTTCTCCTTTTTCCCTTGTCCTCAACCATCATTTCTTTGAAATTGAAGACAACACGATATTAAGCTGAGACACATTTTTCTCGAGCACGGGTGGTCGACCATGAATTCAAGGGCGGGGGGGGGGGGACTGCACATACTAAAAGTATTTGGAAATGAAGGGACGGCAAACGACCTTGATCAACCACATATTGGGGGTGAATAGGTCTTTGAGGTGATGAAATTTGGGTAACTAATTGGTGGCCGACAAAGAACTTCAAGAAAAGAGGGGTGAATTTCCTCTTAATTTAGGTAGGCAATGGACGGCCAAAACTTGTGGGCGGCCTATTCTTTTGATTTTAACCACACCTTTAATTAAAGGTGTGTGAATTGGTTGGTGATGAGGACCCGACACGGACCGAGAGCAACACTCAAGTGAAGGAGGTCGATGGTGATCTCTTCAAGCAATTTCAACTCACATGCAAGGAAGGAAAAATACTCCAATTCCCAAGGCGCCCCCGTTGGTACCATTCTTGCATGGTTTGATGAAGGTCGACAGCCCAAGTGTTGGCCATGTAAGGGTCTATTCCCATGGTAGCCTATTGTCCAATGGCTGAGTTGTTTACTTCTGTTGCAAAAGGGTCACAATTCGACTCAAGCTGATGCAAATTTGAGATTTTGGAAATCCTAATGTTGCCCAAGTTGCTTCCTAGGTGTTCAAACATCTGCTAGCTTCACTTCTGATCTCTCAAAATTAAAATTCTCAGTTTAAGGAAGCTTGAGGACTTCTGAAAGCCGTTTTCTAACTTACCTCTCCTCCTTATTCCTTCTACAAGATTCTCTCGTCCTTCCCTTCCTAAGCCAAAATCTGTCTTCTTGAGCTCCATCAAAATATGCTTCTTTTTCTCACTTCCTCAACGTATATTCACAGATATATCAAATTTAGCAATTATCTTGAATTAAATGGTGCACATACCTGAGTTGCAACTGTCGATCAACAAAATTATTGAATAATATTGTTGATTAATTTTCTGATTAAGCTTTACTTTGTTGTCAAGGAGTTTCGATCCGAATTCATAATTCCTAATTCTTCAATTCTTGCTATTCCATTTCCACAATCCACAAGAGTTAGCCAATAGATTGAATTTTAAGCTTGTCATACCAAATTTTAACCGTTGATAAGTGGAAATAATTAGCCAATTTGCCAATTAATGGTCAGGTAAGCCTTGATTTTGAAAACTAGGTGCTGCAATTTTGTAATTTTCTCCTTAAATTTTGAATTCGAGTGCCCATTCCTTTGAACCAAAAGCTCTAATACCACTGTTGGGAGCAAGGGTGGGCTTCCACCCTTGGTTGTGAATTTCAAGCATTGACCTTGCCACAATGGAGAAGGAAAAAGAGAGAGATAGTACGGGAAGATGTTGTCAGAGAAAGGAAAAGATGGAGATGTTGACATGCCTACACACATAATTGTACACAGAGAAGCATAGGAGACCAACTCTTATGCACTCTTACACACGAATATAACACAATCAAGCTCCATAGCCCGAGACATAGCTTAAGAGAGGGGAAAGGAAAAATTTAGGGCATCTACGCAAGAAAGTCTTAAAGATTGCAATCCCATGCCAAACTCCACAGCACCTCTTGTGGAGTTTGGTATTTGATATTTGATATTGTTTGTTGGTGCCAAAAATTGGAGGTCCCTCTTTTACACTTTAGTCCCACTTTAGTTGAGTGGAACACATTACTTGTCATCAAATATCTAATATCTAACCAACCCAAATGATTTTCTCATATTAAACTGATCATTTAATATGGGATAATAAACGGGAACAAGGGTTAGAATATAGACATGTGCTTACGGATCTATCTCAACACGGGGCCAATGGTAAAGGGGCCCAAATAAGAGATGGTCTGCCAAAGAGCAAGGTTAACTAATGAAGCTTAAAAGACCTTAGGGTTAGCTTCATTAAAGACCTCCAATGGTTAGTGTTAAAAGTCCTTTTGACCTTAAGCAAGCTAGGGTTGTGCTTGAGGTGAGAACCTTAGGCAAGTTAGGGTTGTGCTTGAGGTGGGAACCCGATCTAAACTTAGGCAAGCTAGGGCTGTGCTTGAAGTGGGAACCCGACCTAAACTTAGGCAAGCTAGGGCTGTGCTTGAGGTGGGAACTCCACCTAAGGTGCTTGTCATGCTTGATGATTAAGGTACTTGACGTACTTGTCACATTTAATGAGGAAGTTTCTTGAGAATCTTCCTATGCTTGGGGGGTAAGATGCTTGAGTCAAAAAGAGAACCTACTCACTTAATGACGAAGCTGCTTGAGAAACTTCCTATGCATAAAAATCTCAAAGTTAGGGGAATTCTAAAAGAGCACATGGGACACATGTCAGACTCTCACTAAGCTTAATCACATGGATGCTTGAATGCTATTGGTTGGGCTAAAGAGGGGTCCAATGAGCTTTTACTTCCACCTAACAAATATCTAGATATTTTCAAGCTCTCTCTCTCTCTCTAAGGGGTAAGGAGGACACTTGTCAAAAGACTACCCATATGCTTGACTGCATGCTGGATGTGATTGGCTAAGGGAAGAGGGGTCCAATGAGCTTGTAGCAAGTAGAATTTTTGCCCAAAGTAAGAAAGGGGGGTTCTAGGGGGATATACACCATCACACACACTCATTGGAGACACCATTCTCACTTGATGAAAGTTGAGGAACACCACCTCCTTCTCCAAGCTTGTGAGAGTGAAAGCCTACACCAACACTCTTGGCTATGGAATGCAAATCCAACCAAGAGTCATGCTTCAATGCTTAAGCTTGCCATCTTCTCCATCTCCATTACTATGCTATTATGTATGCTAGCAAGAAGAGTAATGATAAGTGAGGAACTACTTCTTTCTCCTATGGAATGTTTCTTCTTCCTCTTCCCTATCCTCATTCCGCGCTAGCTCTCTCCACCTTCGAAGGTGTTTGAGGCCTTGGGACTGAGGCTTGGGATAGTTAATGCTTTCTTCAAGTTTATGTTATGTTATGTTTGTGATGCATGAAGCTTTCCATCTTCATTGCATCACCAAGGTCACAAGGAACACAAAGATTGTATTGTACCAAGTCTCTCTTGATGGGAGAAACTATAATACAAATGCCTATTGCAGGGGGGACCGGCTCCATATGAATCCGGTCCTCAACTATTGTCATGTTCTCTAAACTCTCTCTCTCTTGCAAAAGTATTGTTCATGCCAAGTAAACTAAGTACCATGTTTATGTTGCTACCATCAATTAAGTTCACCCGCTATGCTCACAAAGTAATCTCTTAAAAGTGCTTCACCTACTTTCCTAATTCCGCTACTCTCAAAGTTCATAGGCCATTTCCATTACATTGGTATCAGAGCATTTGGTTTCTCTTTTCTTGCTTAAGAAAAGAGGTCCTTAAGTAGCCTATCAATGGTTGATTTTGTTAATTATTTAGGGTAAGTGGGACTGAGATCTATTATCGGTTTTGTTTAGCCCACTATGTGGGATATGGTGCACACGTCGGGAGCTTTGGACTTAATAATGGAGTCTATTTAGACTTGCCTATGGCTTTACCATTATTGAGCCATAAGAAGTCCGAAAGGAGCTATCCCTTGACAACTTCGCTATGTTAGACACACTCCACTACTCTCTATAATTAACCAATTCAAGCCATGGGTGTAGATACTTAAGTGCCTATTTTCAAAGGCTAAGAGGAGTAGCAACTAAGGTTTTGAATTGCCAAAGCATACACTAAGTAAACACGTAAGTTTAATTAGCATGGCTGACAATAATCAAGAGAGGAGAGTGAACATTGATAACTTTGATTTTGTACATGAAGTTGCCAATGATGATGCTCCCATGTTTGTTAATTATCTTGTCACTAGGTTGCAACAAGCTATGGGCAACCCCACTTTGCAAGCCGAAGTTACTCAACAACTTCGTGCTTATGGGATTTCCTTTCCTCTCCAAGAGGAGAGAGAGCTTACAAGGCCTCTTGAAGAGACCCCCAAAAGAAGACTCTCTCCCATACAAGAGGAGCAATCCAAAGATCAAGAAAGCAATGAATCCCTAAATTCCTCCGAAGATATGGCTCCACGAAGAAGGAGAACTAAACGATCGCCAACTCCTCCCAAGAGGAAACGGTTAACCCATAGTCCTTCTCCTCCACTACAAAAGGGAAGAGAGGAAACCAAGGAAGAAAAGGGCAAGAAAGAGGTCACCCTCTTCTCCTTCTTCTTCACCTTCCTCCTCTACCAATGAAAGCTATGGCTATTCTCCTAGAGAATATAAGAGGGGAGGACATCACAAATCTTACTCTGCATGGCGAAGGTCACCAAAGCTCAAGAAGTTCAAAGAGGGAGGAAAGAGTATCTCTTTTCTCACCTATGATGGAACCTTTGGTGCTACCGACAAAGTATTGGCCTTCATTCAACAATTTGATGCGGCCTTTGGAGACGAGGGCTTCACGGAGTCCTCCAAACTACGCCATGTAGCTATGCACTTCCAAAAATCGGCTCATCAATGGTGGGCTAGTCTTCGAGGCAATGGCGAAGCACCAAAGACATGGAAAACTCTACGAGTTTCCATCATGAAGCAATTCCTTGCAAGTGATGCAAAGGACAAAGTGCTCACCAAATGGCGGAGTTTAAGGCTTCTCTCTCATGAGTCTATCCACAAATATGTGGAAAAGTTTTGGGATTTACATCTCAAGGCTACTGTCTTTCAAAAGATAGACTTTGCTGAGCAAAAACAACAATTTTGTGCAGGATTACCTGAGGAGATGGCCGAGTATGTCAACTCTCAACGGTCTGACTCTATCAGCAAAGTAATCCACCATACCATGGTTGCTTCACGCATCAATTTTCAACAAGGGGTTAAACGGAATGTCAAACCCATGGAAAATAAAGACAAAAGTGATGCAAAGGGAAAAATTAATGCCCAAAATTTTTCCCACTGCCATTCCAACAACAATCGGTCCAAGGAGAAAGGAGTTTACAAAGGTAAAAATAAACTCTCTCCTGAAGAGCTTGAAACTTTTCGCAAGGATCACAAATTTTTTAAGTGTGGAGAGCAAGGACATGGCTATCGTTCTTGTCCCAAAAGAAATGCTCGCAATGAGACTCCTAGAGCCTCCACTATCGAAGCTTCAAAAGAGGATACTCATTGCAAAGGATCACCTATCTCCTATGCTTGGGGAAAGGTAAGGGAGCATGATGCTTTCATCCTGTTTGACCCTGGTTCTAGTCTCAACTTCATATCAATGGAGTTGGCCACCAAGTTGGGCATTCAAGCTTTTGAGATGGGAGATGTTGTAACGGCCGATGCCTCTTTCAAGGGACAACAAGCCTCCGTTACTCCCTTGATTGGGAAGTTGAGGCTTCATGTCCAAAGCTATGTCGACAAAGAAGACTTCTTCATCTCTCCTCTCCAACATGAGGATGTTATCCTAGGGATACCATGGTTAACCGCATGGCTGCCAACATGAAGTTCCCTGAAAGGAGAATCTACTTCACCTACAGGGGAAAGACTATGTATATAAATGCTAATGAGTTTGGTTGTACTATACCACTTGTAAATCCTCTCGCCCTTGATAAATCAATGAAAAGCTCAATTTCTGTGTACATGATTTTTGTCAAAGAATTCCAAAAAGATCTTAATGTTTCATCAAAGGTGAATGGTAGGAATCAAGAAGAGTTAGACTTGTCTAACTTTCTAAAAGGATTCAAAGATGTGTTTATTGATGATATCCCTATGGATTTACCTCCAAAACGAGGGGATGATGACCATCGAATTGAGCTCCTATCAGGAAGCTCACCGCCTAACAAACCTCCCTATCGAGTTTCACAAGCTCAACAAGAGGAGATCATGAGGCAAGTACAAGAATTGGTAGACAAGGAATGGTGAGGCCTAGCTCCTCTCCCTTTTGCTCTCCAGTCCTTTTAGTGCAAAAGAAAGATGGTACATACCGCATGTATGTGGACTATCGCGCACTAAATCATATCACTATCAAAAACAGATTTCCCATACCTCGGGTAGAAGATCTATTTGATAAGCTACAAGGCTCTACCTACTTCAGTAGGATTGACCTTAAAAGTGGCTACCATCAAATAAGGATAGTGAATGAAGATATCCTAAAGACTGTGTTTCGTACAACATTGGGCCTTTATGAATATCTAGTCATGCCTTTTGGCTTGACTAATGCACCAGCTACATTCAATCGATTAATGGAGAAAATTTTTAAACCCTACCGCAAATTCATTGGAGTGTTCTTTGATGATATCATCATCTACTCCAATTCCTTGGAGGAACACAAGCTACATCTCCAAGTGATTTTTCAAGCATTAAGGGAGAATAAGCTTTTTCTAAATCAAAAGAAAAGTGAATTTTTCCTTCAAGAGATTCAATACTTAGGTCATATTATCTCTCGAGATGGTATCCGTATGGATACATCAAAGTTGGAGGTAATAAAAGCATGGCCTAATCCAAGGAATCTACATGAGCTAAGAAGCTTTATTGGTATGTGTTCATATTATAGACGCTTCATAGCAAAATTCTATCAAATAGCAGAACCATTACATGACTTAACAAAGAAAAACGTTAAGTATTCATGGACTGCTAAGGAGCAAAGTGCTTTTGACAAGCTCAAAGAGAAGCTTATCTTCCAACCATTCCTGATGCTTCCGGATCTCTCAAAGCCATTTGAGGTCCGATGTGATGCTTGTGGTGATTGCCTTGGAGCAGTCTTGCTTAAAGAAGGGCATGCCATAGCCTATGAGAGCCAAAGTCTCAACACGGATGAATGGGTCTTAGGCATTTATGAGAAAGAGCTGTTAGCTATTCTACATGCCCTAGACACATGGAAGCACTATCTGTTGGGGACTCCATTCATCTTACAAACAGACCATCAAAGTCTCAAGTACTTCATGACGCAAACAAAGCTTTTCGACAAACAAATGAGGTGGGCAAATTTTCTTTCACAAATTAATTTTCACATTCCTCACATTGCTAGTAAGCACAATCAAGTGGCTGATGCACTTTCGCGACGACCAAAATTTAATGTTGTGTCAATAGCAACTCACAATGATCTATCTTCTATGATAGATGAGTATGCTATTGACCCTGATTTTAAAGACATAATGTCAGCCCTTGCTTTGGGGAAGAAAGAGGAACCATTCACCTTGCATGATGTTTATCTTCTCCATGGAAATAGGCTATGTGTTACCCACTCCCTTCGTGAGAAAGTCATGTATGAATCCCACTCTCCTCCCTATGTGGGGCATAGAGGCATTCAACCTACTCTTCGAGGAGTACAGACGTACTTTTATCGGCCTACCATGAAAGTGGACATACAAGAGTATGTTTTAAAATGTGTAGTATGCCAAAAGACCAAGTATGATAGAGGGAAGCAACCCGGATTACTCCAGCCATTGCCAATTCCTAATTCACCATGGGAGAGTATATCCATGGATTTTATCTTTGGATTACCAAAATCTATCCATGGGAATACGGGAATATGGACAATAGTCGACAGGTTTAGCAAGCAAGCACACTTTATCCCTGTCAAGAAGACTATTAAGGCACACCAAATGGCAACTCTCTTCATATCACAAATTTTCAAACACCATGGATTGCCAACGTCCATCGTGTCAGATAGAGATCCTAGAATGACCAGTAATTTTTGGAAAGGTCTCTTTGAAAATCTAGGTACAAGATTAAATTTCTCTTCGGCCTATCACCCACAAATGGATGGCCAAAGTGAGATAGCCAATGTTACAATTCTTGATCTACTAAAGACCTATGTCAAAGAAGTAGATCAACGCTCACAATGGCAAAATTACTTACCTCTTGTAGAGT
This sequence comes from Adiantum capillus-veneris, assembly GCF_014529385.1. Taxonomy (NCBI): domain Eukaryota; kingdom Viridiplantae; phylum Streptophyta; class Polypodiopsida; order Polypodiales; family Pteridaceae; genus Adiantum; species Adiantum capillus-veneris. The sequence goes on along the minus strand of NC_140937.1, from coordinate 150,845,711 downwards.
ATGCGTATAATAATACTATCCATACTTCTACGGAAAAAGCACCTTTTGAAATCATAGAAGGAAGACCTAAAAGTCCCTTGCTACTCAAAGTACATGGGAAGATCTTCGTTGCCGATGAGTATAGCCATGACCTGCAAACATCTTTTCAAAAGATTAAGGAGGCTATATCCATCTCCCAACTAAGGCAAAAAGTTGTTGCTGACAATCACAGAAGGGCCTTAACGTTCAAAGAAAATGATTGGGTCTTACTTAAGTTTCCTAAGGCTCGATTGAGGAAAACGACGGGCAAAAACCCTACAGGCCATCAAAAGTATTATGCTAAATTAGCAAAAAGATACTATGGTCCTTTTCAAATTTTGAAGCCAATCAATGAGGTAGCTTATCAACTCAAGTTACCTAACCATTGGCTCATACACAATGCTTTTCATGTCAGCCTACTCAAGCCCTACAAAGGAGAACCTCCAAATGAACCAATTATTGAAGACCCTCCCGAAATCAAAGATCAAGAAGAGGTACTACAACCCGAAGCTATTCCTCGGCATGAAGACAAGGTACTACGACATGGTAAGATTATCCGACGGTATCTTATTAAGTTCAAAAATTATCCTTTTGAAGATGCTAGATGGATGCAAGGAATCCAGCTTAAGGATAGTATGAACCTTGTCAACGCTTACAATGCTACATTAGAGTAACCAAATGTACATGTTTCTTTCAAATGATTAATGGTTTTTTCTTATAAGACTAATTATCTCTTTATTGTGCACAAATTTAAGTAGTATGCATACTAAGAATCATGTTTGGGATGATGACGTCTCTCAAAAACCATGTAGAATTTTTCACTCTACTTGGGAGGATGAAATGGACTAAAGAGCAGACATGCTTGCGGCAGCTATGTCTCCCAAGCACCAAATGGATTAGTCATCCATCTTTGAATGATGTCGTAGGGTAAAAAGGGATCCTCTACCCGCTAAGACAAATTGACTAATGGCTATAACTTTATCTCTTTTACCTCATAGTCGAGGACGACTATGATTTCAAGAGAGAGGTAATCTCATCAAATATCTAATATCTAACAAACCCAAATGATTTTCTCATATTAAACTGATCATTTAATATGGGATACTAAATGGGAACAAGGGTTAGAATATAGACATGTGCTTACAGATCTATCTCAACACGGGGCCAATGGTAAAGGGGCCCAAATGAGAGATGGTCTGCCGAAGAGCAAGGTTAACTAATGAAGCTTAAAAGACCTTAGGGTTAGCTTCATTAAAGACCTCCAATGGTTAGTGTTAAAAGTCCTTTTGACCTTAAGCAAGCTAGGGTTGTGCTTGAGGTGAGAGCCTTAGGCAAGCTAGGGCTATGCTTGAGGTGGGAACCCGATCTAAACTTAGGCAAGCTAGGGTTGTGCTTGAGGTGGGAACCCGACCTAAGCTAGGGCTATGCTTGAGGTGGGAACTCCACCTAAGGTGCTTGTCATGCTTGATGACTAAGGTACTTGAGGTACTTGTCACATTTAATGAGGAAGTTTCTTTAGAAGCTTCCTATGCATGGGGGGTAAGCTGCTTGAGTCAAAAAGAGAACCTACTCACTTAATGAGAAAGTTGCTTGAGAAACTTCCTATGCATAAAAATCTCAAAGTTAGGGGAATTCAAAAGAGCACATGGGACACATGTCAGACTCTCACTAAGCTTAACCACAGGGATGCTTGAATGCTATTGGTTGGGCTAAAGAGGGGTCCAATGAGCTTTTACTTCCACCTAACAAATATCTAGATATTTTCAAGCTCTCTCTCTCTCTAAGGGGTAAGGAGGACACTTGTCAAAAGACTACCCATATGCTTGACTGCATGCTGGATGTGATTGGCTAAGGGAAGAGGGGTCCAATGAGCTTGTAGCAAGTAGAATTTTTGCCCAAAGTAAGAAAGGGGGGTTCTAGGGGGATATACACCATCACACACACTCATTGGAGACACCATTCTCACTTGATGAAAGTTGAGGAACACCACCTCCTTCTCCAAGCTTGTGAGAGTGAAAGCCTACACCAACACTCTTGGCTATGGAATGCAAATCCAACCAAGAGTCATGCTTCAATGCTTAAGCTTGCCATCTTCTCCATCTCCATTACTATGCTATTATGTATGCTAGCAAGAAGAGTAATGATAAGTGAGGAACTACTTCTTTCTCCTATGGAATGTTTCTTCTTCCTCTTCCCTATCCTCATTCCCCGCTAGCTCTCTCCACCTTCGAAGGTGTTTGAGGCCTTGGGACTGAGTCTTGGGATAGTTAATGCTTTCTTCAAGTTTATGTTATGTTATGTTTGTGATGCATGAAGCTTTCCATCTTCATTGCATCACCAAGGTCACAAGGAACACAAAGATTGTATTGTACCAAGTCTCTCTTCATGGGAGAAACTATAATACAAATGCCTATTGGAGGGGGGACCGGCTCCATATGAATCCGGTCCTCAACTATTTTCACGTTCTCTAAACTCTCTCTCTTGCAAAAGTATTGTTCATGCCAAGTTAACTAAGTACCATGTTTATGTTGCTACCATCAATTAAGTTCACCCGCTATGCTCACAAAGTAATCTCTTAAAAGTGCTTCACCTACTTTCCTAATTCCGCTACTCTCAAAGTTCATAGGCCATTTCCATTACATTACTTATTGCATAACCCTCTTAGGGTGAGTTCCCATTGTCTTATATACAAAGCAGCCATAGTGGCTTATTGATAAAAAAAATTTAAAATAATAAAATGATCGAGAGTATTGTTATTTGTCGGAGCCTCCTTGTCAACTCCCAAAATTCCAATCTACAAATCATCATGCACTCACTGTCAGTAAAAATCAAATAGACAACATAGAATTAACTATGAAGCCAGCTATCCCAATTGCAATTAACCACATGAACATGAGGGTGCACAGTCTCGTAACAACTAGGACTCACACCTTGCACTTTGGGAATGCTCTTAAAATGCTATGTGCCGATAGTCTTCAGTGATGAACCAGCTTGTGAGACTTCAAGACCACCTGCACAATGTACAAAATAGACTTGGAGCACTCTATTGGTGGTTTCCAACACTATATAGGTGGTTTTCAGCATTGTATTGGTGGTTTTTACCACTATATTGAGGGTTTCCACCATTGTATTGGTGGTTTCAATCACTATATTGGTGAATTCCACCACCACGGAATGAAGTACCCATCACGAAATCATAAAATTCGGCTACTTTTAACCAGTTTTCATCGGTTTCCACCATTGTATTTGTGGTTCCAAATGTTGTATTGGTGGTTACAACCACCAAGGACTGAGGTATCCAATAAGAAATCTTAGAACCCACCATCAACTTTTTACCAGTTTCAATAGGTTTCTACCAAGTCAATGGTTTTCACCATCCCTTTACTGGTTTAAAGTGCACCAATTCTAGTTTCTAGCATGTCTGATTGGGCTTTCTACTCATCCCATATGTATGGTTTCTACCACTTTCCATTTGCTTTCAAGCAGTTCACAATGGTTTCTTTCAGCAGTTGGTTTTCTACTATGTCCAAAATGGTTTCTATTGGTGCTACCATTGCACTGTCCGAAACAATGTCCTAGTATGGTTCCTAAACTAGTTTCTACTAGGTCACTGGTTTTCACCCTTGCCTTCATTGCTTTATAGTACATGCAATTATGGTTTCTAGTAGGCCTGTTGGTGCTTTCTACTTATCCCAAGCTTATGGTTTATCATTCCAATGATCATTTCTAGCAGGTCCAAAGTGGATGCCACCAATACAAGAATGGTTTCTACCACTCCATGGGACATTTCTACCAATTATAAGATCATTTCTATGGCACTAGGTGCTCCCCGACCAATGTCCAAGTGAAGTCTATTGGTTTCTATCATTACAGTGGTAGAAACAATGCCTTGGTGTGCTTACTATATTAGTTTCTATGAGGTCACTAGTTTTTACATGGGGCCTTCATTTCTTGATAGTGCAGACAATTGTGGTTTCTAGCAGATCTACTGGTGCTTTCTACTTATCCCAAGCTTATGGTTTATCATTCCAATTATCATTTCTAGCAGGTCCAATGTGGATTCCACCAATACTATAATGGTTTCTACCACTCCATGGGTAGTTTCTACAATTATGAGATCATTTCTATGGCACTAGGTGCTCCCCCCACCAATGTCCAATTGCATTTCATTGGTTTCTACCATGACAGTGGTAGAAACAATGTCATGGTGTGGTTTTTAGACTAGTTTCTACCAGGTCATTTCTTTTTAATGCAGGCAATTGTGGTTGCTAGCAGGTCCACTAGTGCTTTCTACTTATCCCAAGCTTGTGGTTATCATTCCAAGGATCTAGATTCCAACAATGCCATAATGGTTTTTACCACTCCCTGGGTGGTTTCTACCAATTATATGTCACTAGGTGCTCCTCCCAACAATGTCCAAGTGTAGTATACTGGTTACTACCATCAACATGGTAGAAATAATTTCTTGGTGTGGTTCCTAGACTAGTTTCTACCAGGTCATTGGTTTTTGTCTATGCCTTCCATGCTTTATAGTGCAGGCAATTGAGGTTTCTAGCAGGTCTGCTGGTGCTTTCTATTTATCCCTGGTTTATCATTCCAATTTCTAGCATGTCTAATGTGGATTCAACCAGTACCAAAATGGTTTCTCCCACTCTATGGGAGGTTTCTATCAATTATAAGATCATTTCTATGTCACTAGGTGCTCCCCCCACCAATGTCCAGGTGCAATCTACTATGTATTCAAGCGAGCCAGGTTTGCAAATGAACATATCAGCTAATAAAGACTTCTTGGCAGCTAAGGGTGGGTCCATTTTTCATACAACATTGACAATTACTTGATTGTAGCCACTGTACAAGCACGTATTGCGACTTCCACACATATGTGCAAAGCATAAGAGATGGTAGGGGTGTTTGCAATGGAGCATACAAACACCCACTACCTCATTGTAAGGAAATCCCAAGCCATAGGATGCACAAACGTCTTCGATGATGAGACAACTTCATCTATAGCTGTCATACGGGGGAAATGGATGAAATGTGTACACATGATTTTGCTCCATCATTTTAAGTATGTCTTTGCAGAACTCCAGCTTGCGGACATCCTAGTCAAGCAATTCTTGCACCCTATCCCTCTCTGCCTAGAAAGTTGTCACTTAGGAAACTCTGAAGCTCCTAGAAGTTGTAAAACTTCCTTTGCAGCTTTAATGTCAGCACAAAGTCTTATGGTTTCCTCCGTGTTTGTAGTTTCACCAGCTGCCTCTATTGCTTCCAATTGACACCGAGAATCTTCCATCTTATTTCAAAATACAACTATGCCATCCGAGAGACCTTCATGTTTGTGCATGTCTGTCTTTGCTGCCTCCAAGTCTACATTCATTCTCTGCAGCTTCTCTTTCTTCTCATGAACCCTCTCAGTGAAGGTGCTGACCATTTTCTTTGCTTCCAGTATATGGTCTTGAAAATCCACATTTACAGTGGAAATTTCCTCTACCTCATGCTTTCCTTCAAGCTTCACATTGAGTAGAGGTGATGCCACAACTCGTGTGTCCCCATTGGCCTCTCTCCACCTATCAACTTTCTAGGCATAAGTGCCTTTTTTATGACATTGGCCACAACTTATTCAGCGAACACGGCCCAAGCAATAGGTTTTCTTTCCCAGTCTTTCTTATTTTCCAAGATCTTCTGAGTTGCGGTACCAGTTGTGCAATTTTCTAGAACATAAGCACGAGAATATGCAATAGAAACAGTGTAATGTATGGGAGGCTCATGGTATACCTTATGGTGTTGCAGCATGAATAACTACATAAAACTCTGGCTTCACTATTTTACAATGTACCTTTGGACTTCCTCTTTGGGGCTCTTCGAACATGGTGAGCCACATGCCTTCGAGCACATCATTGTCACTCAGCTGTCTAGACTCTCACCCATGAGGCTAAGGCCATATTCCTGATGGAACTCCTCCTTACTGCAGCAGCAGAAATTTCCTTGGCATGGATATTTGATTTTGGGGCATTCCAACGACCACCCACTTCACACACAAAATACCTCACATGCAATCCATAAACCTGCACCACAAAGTCACAGAATGAGTCAAGGACCTGTTGCGTAATGCTCTTCTTTCCCATGACAATGGAATGCACTCAATCCTAAACCTTTCTCCATTGTTCTTCAAGGTCCTACTGTTCTGTGCCCCTCAATGCCTAATTCTTCAGGCAGCATGCTTCTCAACGTCCATGGTGGTGCTTTTGTTCTTGTGAGAGCCATCTTTTTGGAGCTTCTATAGAGTCTCTCTCTCTCTCTCTCTCTCTCTCTCTCTCTCTCTCTCTCTCTCTCTCTCTCTCTCTCTCTCTCTCTCTCTCTCTCTCTCTCTCTCTCTCTCTCTCTCTCTCTCTCTCTCTCTCTCGTTTGTGGCAGGTAAGTTGGGCCACGTTCCCTCTCTGATTCATCATTATCCTCTTGGGATTTAAAATGTATAAGTTTTACAAGTGCTAAAAACCACAAGCGTTCAAGCTTTGGTTTTAACCACAAAAAGTGTGCCACCTTAGCGTGCATTGATCTAGATAGAATTCACCATCATGAAGGGCATTATGTCATAACCATCTTTGTCACAAAATGTTGTGGGGTTTAACTTGTTTATGCAAACATCTAGAGTTACCAATATTTTCTCACATCGAAAGGGTTCAAATAATTTCTCTGAGAAAGGCTCTCTCACATCGTGATTGTCTTCTATTGGGTGCTCTAGGATGCACTCTTTCTTTTTCAGGATTCCACACTCCGATGCTCCAGACATCCAAACATGCATGTCCTTCATTAATCAAGTAGGCAGTTGTGTTCCCGAAGTTGTAGTTACGCCAAAGTCTTCTACTACGGTTTGGTTTACATCTCTATAACTATGGTTCTTCATGCTGACCCTGGTTGTGATACCCTTATGCCATAAGTAGAGATGGTTGTAGCCCCAATCTTGAACCATTTTGAGTTGACACATATTGCCTTTTCTTAAGTCAACAATAGCAAAAGTGTCATTGTACTCTATTCCCCATGAGGACACAATAACTTGTTCTAACATCACTAAGGGTTTCTCCACATATTTGTATGCTCATTGCAACTTCATGCTCGTTTTCTTGAGAGCTAGTCTTCCCCATTTCTTCTAGATTCCTTTTGTAGCAATGGCTACTCCGGCCCCACTACCAAGGATTGCTATTGTATTTATCCTCTTGTACTCTAGTGTTAAGTTGGTGTTCCCTTCTTCGCCTCCATAGTAGTCACCCACCTTACTCATTAGTACAGGCTCCACTTTTGATCTCGCTGGTTGATTTGTTTCCATGATCTCATCTACAAGTTTATCCTGTGAATGGATTTTCAGCCCCATTTTTTTCCAGGTTTTTGCTCATTTGTTCCCACACATGTGATCTAATTTTTTTAGAAGTTTGCCACGAGTAACGGTGCATGTTATAGGGGACGACATCAAATTGTACAAGCTTTTTGTGTCCGTCACATATGGAGTTGGATTCCATTTAGATGGCACAATCCTTACTTTGGATTTTGTCTCATGTTCCCCTACAAAGGAATGTAAAGTCCTTATGGTCGTTGGTTTAATTTCCACAAAAACTTATGTCCCTACATCTCCATACAATTACTGTACATCCCCAAAATAGATCTCATGGTCCATGTTTATCTTCGAAATTGATGCGGACACCGATGTGGCACTTTTGTCTTTTTTGTTTTTGATTGTCTCCCATAATGATTGCGATCACGGTTTGTCCACTTCAAGAATTGGCAACATCTCGTGAAACTTGGTCTCGTCCATCGTGTTCGCAACAATCCTCATATCCAAGGGTCCTTCTTTTTCCACTATGGTTGTTTTGCTTGTGTTGTTTTCCTTTAGTACGCTTGCATTTTCCTTTTCTAGTACATGCACTACTTGCTCAAGGATTTCAATGTTTCTGGCTACATTAGAGTTTGAGTTGTCTCTATGAGCCTTCTGCACATTTTCATTCATTTGGTTTTGATTTTAGGATGCAAATAGGCCAACAACCTTTGCTCCAATGTTTGATTGCTCTTCAGTCTCACCTCGTAGGCTTGTAACATAGCATCTAGATGCTAGTTCACCTTTCAACCAAGATTGATATGCTTGAGACAGTCTTTGACTCCTCCACTCCATTGGAATTTTTCTTATTCTCTTGTTCACGTCTGAGTTGTTCCCTTGTTTGGTTTAATTAAATCTCTAAGGCCATCTTTTCCTTCACTTTCATTCTATCTCGTATCTCGTTTTGATTTCCATGATTTTTGTTGGTTGTCACCGACCCATTATCAAACTTGGTTTGTTTATAATTTCAACTCATCCACCATTGGCTTATTTTTGGCTGCTTCATGAGCTTGAGCTCTATCACCACATTGATAGGAACTGTCGACTCTGACTCAGATCCTCTTAAACAAGGTAAAACTCCAATGAAATTCACACTTGCTTTTCCATTGTTGTTTGGATTTTTAGCACAATGTTGTAGAAGGTGATCCCTTCCATAACCCTCACAAAATCCTCAAAATCTATAAAAACAGCCATTAACACACTCAAAATAGCCGATTTAGTTTGCTAATGTGTAGTCGCAAACCACATCAAAATTAACCATGATCACACTTAGATTAAAGAGCAATAGACAAGGAACAGAATTCAATAATCAGAATCAAACATGGATTACCAAAGCTCAAGAAAAATGGATTACAAAGCGTGTGAGAGTAGCCACTCTCAGTTGTACGCTCCAAAACTAAAAAAACCTTGATAATGATAATGTCCATACTTACTTATAAAAATTGAGCATTATACCTAGGGATTTCTTGGCCAGTGGATGTCTTTATAAGGCTTGGGCTCAAAATCAGACTTCACGTTTATATTATATGTAGACTAGATCGGAGATTATTTGGTTGAATTTAGAGACTCTCGTATAATTACAGAGCTTTCCCAAAAAAATAATGATTAGATATCAAAAAGTTTGTGGCCCATGATGAAGGGGTCGACTAGGAGGGCGCCTGTCTACTGGTCCATCTGCCAAGAAGCAATTTCACCATCGATTCTCTCATGTATGTCTATGTCTTATGCAATGCCATAGGTCTTCAAGGTGCACACATATCTATTTGCATTTCAAGAAAGACATGGTTGTACAAAGCCCCTAACTAGTAATCTCATCATGAATGGATCACTCATGTCTATGTGTTATGCAATTCCACATGCCATTAGGAAAAATTCTAGGATTAGGTTGGTATTGGCTAGTATCGAAAAGGGTTGGTATCACCTCCACTAGTTCAGTGACCAATTGCTGCACACCCACTACAACTAGTACCCTCCATGCATGCACTCAGATGTTTTGCCATTAGTGATTGGGTAGAATCTTTCATCCTCGGTGATCTCAAGCTACTCTAACATGACTTTCCTAGCTTGGCCTCAAGAACAATCTCCTTTTTGGGGCCATCCCACATCAATTGTTCCACCTCATGCTCTATCTGTCATCCTCTTCTCTAACATAACTTTTTCAAGATGGAATCCTCACCTTCCTTTGGGTGCACACAAACCTCTAAGTTCTTTACCTTGACAAAGATAAAATATAAATGTAGCTTGCTCTTAGGGGGTCAATCTTTGTATTAAGGGTTTTGGGTAGACAACGATAGCTTGAGTGGATCTTTATACCCTTCAATCAATGCACTCCCATTCAATGTTTGGAAAAAATCATTCTCATATTGATATACACACAACCTCACAAGAAATGAAGGGCTATGTAGAGATTTCATTCAAAGACCATACATTTCTACCATGTCTTTTGTTCATTCTCACTCTGTAATGTTCTTGGATTTTCATATGTTAGTGGCGTATGCATCTATGCTCACACATGTGACATGTCCAGAGCTCGATCACTGGGCACTATTGTACCTAGTGAAGAAACCATGTAGTATTGACCTCATGGTTGATGGATCATTATATTGCTAGAGTTTGATTTCACCTTAGTGGTCAAGAAAGGTACTAATCATAAGAGGGTAGACTATTTATGGTGATTGATACATAGGGAAATACCTCTTGGATTTGATGATGATTTTCCACACTCGTACCTTTTCAACATACAGATGGTATCGAGGTGGAGCGAACATGTGATTCCATTGCTCACCATTGGTTCTCTGTAGGTTGAAAAAAAAACATCAATCATTGAGCAATCATGCTCACTTGTGCTTATAGCAGGATGGCTATATAAGCACGGAAAGGACGGAATAATTAGGCTATATATAGAGCCATTGGAGAAAGAATTGTACTTGAGACAATCTCACGTACAAATGACGGGGTTTCAAATGAGAAAACACAAACAAACCACAAATTGATGATACTTGGAGTGTATTGGCCTCACATGAAAAAAGTGTCCATGACTATGTTAGTTCATGTAAAACTTGTGTCATTCAGAATCCAATCAAACATGCTACACTATTTAGGATAACAAAAGCACCCAAGTGGGGAAAATACATCACGGGTTACATAGGAAAAGGAGTCTTTCCATCAAACATGAGCAGGTCAAGAGTAAGTTCAATCGAAAGAGTAGCAAAAAACTATGTAATCATTGAAAATAGCATTTACTGGAGAGGGATAGACAATGTGCTTTAGAAAATGAGTTTCTTGAGAAAATGGGTAGAAGCCAAGGCAACACAAAAAAAGGATGCTAGAATGACAATGCAATTATTGTATGAGAACATTTTCACTAGATATGGGCATTTGATTGAGATAGTGAGTGATTGAAAGACTCATTTCATCAACGATATGGTTGAATATCTTTTGTGAGAGTTTATGGTGCTTCATTCAAAATCAACACCATACCACCCTCAAGCAAACAGGCAAATGGAGATCACAAACAAAATTCTATGCATGATGCTCTCAAAATTTGTCAACTAGTCAATGGCCGATTGGGATCTCAGCTTTATGGACATATAGGATAGCATACAAAACTCCATAGAATATGACACCTATCAACTTGGTGTTTGGGATAAATGCCATACTGCCCATGGAATTCTTGATTCCTACACTATATGTAGGATGGACCAGGGATGGACTAAACATGAGTTGTCCGGTAGACTGGAATAGCTAACCCAGTTAGATGATTTGTGACTCAATGCGGTTGCAACCATCTATCCACAAAAATGACAAATAAAAGAATTTCATGGACCAACATGTGATCAAAGGAGTTTAAGAAGGGAGACTACGTATTAGTCTACACCTTGAAGCAAAACTCCAAGAAACTAAAAAAATGACGTAATGGCCCATTTGTGATCAATAAAATATCACCCAGTGGTGCCGTACAATTTGCAACATTAGAGGGAGAGGTGATGCCTAATTGGATCAATCAATGTAGATTGAAGAAGTATCATCAAACTCTCATGGCAAAAATGTTGGAAAAGTTTCACAAAGCAAAGGAAAGGAAGCAAAAATCTCGAGCAGTTCAAGAACAAGAAAAGGAGGAAGCCATGCTATGGATTTTAAAGCACAAAGAAGGACAAATACAGCTCCACTATGGCAAGTAGAAGCATCTTCTCCTCCTATTGCAATAATCCAAATCGAGCAAAGTTTGCTTTGATGTATGGATATATGCATCAATGTCTAACACAAATATGGAACAATAGAAAGAGAACTTGTAGATATGGGAGTGTGCATTAATGCTATGCAGTATTCTACATACCTCAAACTTTCTAACTCCATGATGGAGCAGACCAAAATAGAGCTAATGACATCTAATAGAGGAAAAATGGTTAGTTTGGAATAAACGAATGTCTCAATCAACATTGACAGTAACAACTACCCACGTCATGGTAGATACGGATCTCAATGAGGAAATCATCTTGGGAGTTTCATGGATGTGCACTTAAAGTAGTACCAGATTGGCACGATGACACTCTGAAGTACAATCTCAAGGGCATAGCTTATGCTACACCCTTGTCCCAAATAGATCACATTTGGAATGTACAATCTCAGCGAGAAGACTTGGAACTAGAGGAGACAAAGTCAGGTATCCAATCGGAATAGTCTACAAGCATTCATGGGAGAAAGGTTAAACAAGTTTGGGTTAAGAAGTCCACCATGTAAACCAAACCGCATTAGACATGGATACCCAAAACCTTTCTTTCCAATCAATCTTTCACCTTGAATGAGCCAAAATTCCAAGTAGCCAAAACACCTCAACATAAGCCAAAATGGTGGAGGAAATTCAAACTATAAGGTGTGAGCTTTGTACTAGAGTACTAGAGTATGAGTTAAGGAGAGGAAAGGTGGAATTATCCCACATGCAGTGGTGCAAGGCTATAGAGCTACGTAAAGCTCATTTCATGAATGAACAAACAGAACTCTATTTTGCATTGCATCTCTCTTGTTTATGGTGAGCTTGTGATGGCTTAGAAACAACTCAAGATCGTGTTTATGAGTCCAAGTTAATTGATCTTTGAACCTAATTTACTTGAGTGATAATCTAGCCAACACACACTCACTTGTGTGCATGATGTTTCTCCCACCCTAGCTTGCACGATTCCATTCCCATTAAGTGGTATCAGAGTTACATGGTTTACTAGCTAGGTTTGTTAGTATGCTTTTGCGTGATAATGTAATTAGCATCTCCATTAGGCTTCTCCTCTCTCCTAATCAATTCATGATTAGGCTATGTGTGGGCAAGTTCATAGTAAAATTCCATTGATCCACTACCCTCCATAGCTAGGAAAATCTTGATTAAGAGTCGTAGGATCTTTACATTCTCTTAGTGCGCTCTCATATTCGATTTCACCTCTAATAAAGCATCATCAAGCAAGATATTGCATTCGTATTTAGGTTGCACTTAGTGTCATTTTTTGCTAATTTGTACCTTCAATTAATTTCATTAAGTTTTCTTTCTTGTCGCATTGGTCACATATTCCTGAAGTTCTTGTTGCAAGGTTTCCATAGAGCCTTCAAGCTTTGCAATCCAAACCTGGGAGCTCCATTAATCCTATCCTCAATTTTACTTGTTATTAGGTGTGTGTGTGTGTGTGTGTGTGTGTGTGGAGCCCTGCTAATTCGGGTTTAAGATTCTACTTTTTAGAAGTTCCTCAGAAGCAAACAAGCTTGCTTTGATGGCTAGTGCATTGAATTCCAATTGTGGGGTCGTGGGAGGTCTGTAGCTCAATTCGCTGCTTTGGTTTTGGGCAACTTGGCAGAATGTGACATGCAACATTCAAATCAAAGTTTTTGAAGAGGGGGTGGGTCCACTGGGGTCTACTCCCACGTGAGGCAGGTCGGACATGAAGAGTAGCAATAAGATCGAATTATATTCTCGCTCGGCGGGTCCATTAGTACTGACTCACACGCTGCTATCGTTTCTGCTCCACGGGCCTCGTAAACAACAACTCCCATGCCGTGTTCTTGGCTCCAAGGGGCACAACCAAGACTCCTAAGGTAGCATTCCCACACAACTCCCCGCTACACAAAAGGAAATAAGCACCCCAACCCCCACCTTGTTCAAACGCTTTCAAGCATCAAAGTCAAAAAGTATTTAGGAGCTTCAAAAAGGAAGGAGTACATCGAGCTTCAAGGCCATCCAAAGGGGAGCTACATCAAGCTTTTAAAGCTTCACCATCAGAACTGTCAAGGCTTCATCGAGCTTCAAGGTGGTCTTTCCAAACAATCAAAGAAAACTTTTTCTTTTTTTGAAGGGTGACTTCACATTTGTGAAGAGGTACTTGTTGAAAGGAAGCCCTTTAAACAATGTTTCCATAAAGATTCCATTAAGATTCCTCAAAGATTCTGTAAAGATTCCACATGAAGATGGTGATGAAGTAATGAAGATGAAGATGGATGCTGCAACATGAAGATACGAGTTCATGGACGTCATCGAATATCCCGTTATTATTATTTTGAGCCATTACGGCCACTTTTGTAATGTTTACGGGAACCTCATATTTTAAGTCGGCACTTGTATTTTGGCCACAGATGCTTGTATAATGAGTAAAGCCAACTCAATTTCTTGTAATTAAGCTCTGTAGAAGCCTAGGGACAATTCAGGTCATTTGGCCGGACATTAGGTTTGAAGGCTTTGTATATAAGCTGAAACCTAAGGCTTTGTAAAGAACACATTACGTTATCTCAATTAATATACAGTCGTGGGTTCTGCAGCACACCGTAGTGAGCTTCACGCACACACACCATCGCGCACACTAATCACATTGCAGATATGAGAGTAGGAGCGTGTTAGCATCGAGGAGCTCTCCGCGTCGACGTAAGCAATGCAAGCCGAGGACCACATCGCGAGCCCGCCTGCTACGAGCTATATTTGGTCGTAAGTACCTCAAATGACATCCGATCTAAATGATCAAGTAGTCATTAGAATCAGGGCGAGAATCTCTTCGTGTTGATGTCTTTGTAGATCAGTTCCGGACACTTTGGAAATTACTGTTTTGAGTCTATCGCGATAGCGATTAGAGGTCTTACAGCTATGGTTTTGAGGGTTTAGGTGTTTGGCCATATAGGATATGTCCTTGTGAGTCTTGCCCTCCGATTTCGAGTCATTCTGATATGATTTGAGACTGTTTTGAGCTTGTCGTGTTTCATAGGATGCGTTGTCTGTTTCTTTGCTTTATGGTAGTGTTGTGGTAGGATTAGTGACTGTAGAGTGTTGTTCGTGTCTAGCTCAGGGTTGAAAACCCAGAGATTGCCTCCATGACCTAGTCGGGTCAGCTACGTCCTCGGATTGACAGTTTGTTGGTATGTGTTCTCGCTGTGCTCCATCATCCGTCGCAGCGTACCCGCTAACATTGGCGCCGTTGCCGGGGACGAAGCGCCTAAACTAGCGTAGACCACATCACTCGTGTTTTGACAGTATGGCGTTTCTCTAGAGTTTTCTAGACTGTTGTCACCATTTGCCTTCTTAGTGGGAAGTCAGAGAGCGGATCTCTTGACTGAGGGATAGCCAGGGAGCTTGTGTCTCACCGAGGTGGTCCACCATGAGGTTGAGGTATGGTTACATTATTTTATTTTTATTTTTAGATTAGGTTTTATGGTTTGTGTGTTTGGTTGTGACTTATGGTTGTGAAGAACTCGAAAGAAAAAAAAAACGCAAAGAAAAACGCAAAAGGTAAGCAAGAGGCTGTTTGCTTGCCAGAAAGCAAAAACAACCATTCAACCATCCAAAGTAGGACTTTAGGTAGTGTAGGACATCTGATGTTGATCTAGAGCAATTTTGACATGAAAATGTGCTTGAAGACACAAAAGGTGGAATTGTGTTGATTATGGTAAAAGTGCTCTAAAATGGTCGTTTGAAAGCCGATTTGAGTGTTTGTTTTTGCATTGGAGACCTGGTAGGGGGAAAACACAGATTTGGTCCAATCCAAAAAAAAAAAACTCTAAAAAACCCAAAAAAACAAAAATCTGAAACCAAATCTGCAATTTTCAAAAAAAGCTTGACCTCAAGACCTTGTTTTGCATATGCTCTAGAGCTTGTATGTGAAATTTGAAAGCATTTGCATCAAATTGAATGAAACTTTGGGGATAGGCTTCTAAGGGCATTGGGAACCAAACTGTCCAAAAACAGAGAAAAAAATCACTTCCCAGTGGCTCTCTGCTCAGTCGATCGCGATAGACTGGTGAATTGGAGATAGACTCACAATCAGGAAAAACCCCTCATACCACAGGTAAAACACATCAATACAAGGCTGCTCCCAAAAATTGAGTGTACTTGGACACCTGCTTGACCACTAAACCTCAAGTCGGGTGTTTAGAGTCTAAGTTCATAGACACATTGGGTAAAGGGACTTGACCAAATTTCCAAACCTTATGAAACTTGGATCTACAAAGGGTAGGGAACACATCTGTGAAGCTGATGGTTGTGTTGTGCGTTCCACACACTCCATTAGAAATAGCTTATAAAATTTACAATTTTAGATTAAGTTTTTCTGTCATATGTGTTACATAGAAACACAAGCGTTACCACTTGTTATATTAAGAGTGAAGAGATGCATATTTTCATGCCCTCTTCATCTTAATGTGACATACTGGTTACTCGTGTGTTTCATATTCCAAAAGAACATTATTTTTCATCATTAAATGACTTGGTGTTGTTTTGGACGTAAACACATACGATAGGTAACTTACATCTGCAATTGTTAATTTATCCACCGCTGATAGTTGTGTTGTGAGTTTCACACACTTTATCAGGGATTAGATTGATAAAAACTATCAATCTATTTTACAACAGCATCCAGGACTTGTGCTAAGAATATCTCACACTAGCTGAGCTGTTCACATGTACGATTTTCCAACC
This sequence comes from Adiantum capillus-veneris, assembly GCF_014529385.1. Lineage (NCBI taxonomy): Eukaryota > Viridiplantae > Streptophyta > Polypodiopsida > Polypodiales > Pteridaceae > Adiantum > Adiantum capillus-veneris. The sequence continues at coordinate 150,829,392 of NC_140937.1, read as the reverse complement.
CTTTAGATGTAATTTCTTTCATCATCTCACACTTCTGCACATAGCAGGGTCCAGTTCTTGTGCTGAGAGCATCTCACACTCCTGGCCTCTCTCTCTCTCTCTCTCTCTCTCTCTCTCTCTCTAATTTAATTTTCATGGTCGATTCGCACAATGTGGTTTGTAATCATAAGATTCTCTTTAATTTGCAATAATTTAATATTGTTTAATAAATTTGTATCATCATTTAATATATATAGGGTTAACACTCATTATATAATAACTATGTTACTATGGTGTACAATCTTTTCGTAAGATTCCTAATTTATAATTTTGTCATACAGATATGGCAGACACGAAGCTAGCGAAGCATCAATGAAAGTTCGTCTTCGAAGTGATTGTGAGACACTTTCATTACATGTCAGAGACAGAGATTAGGCGTTGTTTAAACCCTGTCGCTCCGGAGTAGTTTTATCAGCTTACAGAGACTCCGACCAAGTCTGTGTTTGAGCAGCTCCAGGCAGAGTTTGCACCAGCTATTTTTGACATAGCCCTCCTGACATCAGGTGCTTTAGTAAACATGGTCAAACAAACCATTGGACAGATCATGAAAACCTTTCAAGAACTGAAAAATCCTGCAATTACTTCCTTGCCAAAAATAACTGAGCGCATACATCTTGTGCAACAGTTTTACACGGAGTTCAAGAGCAAGGAAAAGTTAGAAAGAGCAGCAAAGCGTGCAAGAGTGGAAGCCAGCTCTTCTGAAGCTGCTGTTGAACCAGAAATCATTCTTAGAACAGAGCCTGCAGCGTCATCCGTTGCTACATTAGACCTCTCTCAGCTACCACCTATTTACACCTTTTACCCGACACAGCCGTCTTCAATATCCAAGCTCCACAGCTGTGAGAGGGAAGATGGGCACATGTGAAGCGTGTGGGTGTCACACATCCCGTTTTCAAAGATCGAGTGTATGCTGCAAAAGTGTTCAAAGTACACTTACATGGGCCCACCATGGAGCAACAGGTCAAAGACGAAGCAACAATTTTGGATATTTCACATCGAGGTATTATCTACCCTCTTGCCATGGTGCGCCACGTGGAGCGACAAATGCTCATTTCACAATTTTGGAATGGCGGCCATGTGGAGCAATGGATCAAAGAATGCACTGCAGATGGCAGCCAGCCTGTCATTCCCAATTACGTACTCACTGCAGGAACAGTAGAGTTATTCCAGGAGAATATTTTGCAAATCATCAATGCTCTCCTCCAAACTCTGAAGTATATACATACGCATAACTACCTCCACAATGTGAAGTCGCGGAGCGGAGCGTGGGTCGACTCTCTCTCTCACACACACACACAGTGAGCTTACACAGTACACAGTACGCAGAGATCTGTTAGAAGGGTTATCTACCAATTCCTTAGTATTCACAAAGAATATGTTAGTATATACAAAGAGTTAGAGGTAAGTGAGTTAGGCGGGCGGCCGGCCATATCCGCATAAGAGGCCACTTGGGCTTTAATCCCAACAACCTCCCACTTAAAGTCCAATGTGGCACTTTAAGTAACTGTAAATCTATGAACATAAATGTACAAAGATTTACATGGCTGCCATCTATCCAATGCCCAATAACTCACGACAATGCACAAAGCCCTCTCCTGGAAGTCCCTTTGTGAGTAGATCAGCAGGATTGTCCTTGGTGTGGATCTTCAGCAGTTGTATCTGCTTGTCTTCAAGTACTTCCCTAATGAAGTGATACTTCACATCAATATGCTTAGTCTTCGAATGGAACACTGGATTCTTTGCCAATTGTATAGCACTTTGACTATCACAATATAACTCTGGCATATCTGCATTGATTCCCAAGTCTGCAACCAATCTACCAAGCCAAATAGCTTCTTTGCATGCCTCATTTGCTGCAACATACTCAGCTTCTGTAGTAGACTGCGTAACACAATCTTGTAATCGAGATCGCCATGATATGGCACCTCCAGCCAATGTAAAGACATAGCCTGATGTAGATCTCCTCTTATCCAAGTCTCCTGCATAATCTGAGTCAGTGTATCCTTTGACACTCAAATCCTGACTACCATAGCATATGCGCATACTCTTTGTATGTTTTAAGTATCTCATGATACCTTTCACTGCCTCCCAATGTTTCTTGCCGGGATTTGACATATATCTGCTAACCACTCCCACTGCAAAAGCAATATCCGGAAGTGTAGCAATCATTGCATACATCAAACTACCCACTGCAGACGCATATGGAATCTTATCCATTTCAGCCTTTTCTTCCTCAGACACAGGACAATCTTGTTTGCTAAGTTTCACATATGGTGGCAATGGAACACTCAATGCCTTTCCCTTCTCCATATTGAAACGTTGCAAAACCTTGTCAATATACTCTGTTTGAGATAACCAAATCAACTTCTTTGATCTGTCTCTCTCAATGCGCATACCAAGTATATGACTTGCCTCACCCATGTCTTTCATGTCAAACGATTTTGCCATCTTTGACTTCAAAGCTGAAATTTCTTCCAAGTGTTTGCCGGCAATCAACATGTCATCCACATACAAAATAAGGATCAGCCAACTGCCATCCTTAGCCTTCTTTGTATATAGACAATGATCGAACTCACTACGTTTGTAGCCTTGAGAAAGCATAAACTGGTGGAACTTATGGTACCATGCCCTCGGTGATTGTTTTAAGCCATAAAGACTCTTTAACAACTGGCATACCAAATGTTCCATGCCTTTCTCAACAAACCCTTCTGGCTGCTGCATGTAAATTTCCACATCTAAATCACCATGCAAGAACGCTGTCTTGACATCCATTTGGTGCAACACCAAATCCAATATAGCAACCAATGCAAGAAAGCATCTCAATGTAGTCATCTTGACCACTGGAGAGAAGACTTCATCAAAGTCAATGCCTTGTTCTTGCTTAAAGCCCTTGGCAACAAGCCTTGCTTTGTACTTTGGCTGACTATCATGAGCGGTGATCTTATACCTGTAAACCCATTTACAAGGTAGAGCCTTTTTGCCCTGTGGTAATTTAACCAACTTCCATGTCTGGTTTTTATGCAGAGCTGTCATCTCTGACTGCATGGCCAACTGCCATTTTTTCGAGTCAACCACTTGTAATGCTTCCTTGTAACAAGATGGTTCTCCGCAATCTGTGAGCATGACATAATTTAGAGATGGCACATAACGATCAGGTGGTTTGGAGACACGCTCAGAACGTCTCACCACAACTGATTCTGCCTCTCTAGCCACTATAGGCTGTTCCTGAGCCTGACCATGCTGTTTTGATGTGCTAGCACTAGGTCCATCTTCCCTGAAGACAACTCTTCTGATCTCCTCTGTCTTCTCTGGCTTAGCGTGAAACTTGGCTTCATTGAAATGCACATCATTGCTACGAATAAGCTTTCTGGACTCAGGATCCCAAAGCCGGTAACCCATCTCGCCCGATTCTCCGTAGCCAAGAAATATACACTTCTTGCTCTTTGGTTCTAACTTATTTCTGAACTCCTTAGGAATATGGCTATAAGCTTCACAACCAAAGACTCTGAGATGCTTATACGAAGGTGCCTTGCCTGTCCATAGCATCTCGGCCACTGCACTCTTATCCAGAACCCTACTAGGAGACCTGTTGATCAAATGGACTGCTGTAGCCACTGCTTCCGCCCACAATCCATCAGGCAACTCAGCATTTGACAACATGCTTCTGACCTTCTCTTGTATGGTCCTATTCATACGTTCTGCAACCCCATTCTGTGAAGGATTATATGGTGCAGTAAGTTCCCGCTTAATCCCTTTTTCTTGACAAAAGTCTTGAAAAGCTTTGGAAACGTACTCTCCACCATTGTCAGTTCTCAAGCACTTCAGCTTCTGACCACTCTGATTCTCCACCAGCTGCAAGAATGTCTTAAAGACCTTGAGCACCTCATCCTTGTGCTTCAAGAAGTAAACCCATACTTTGCGAGAATAGTCATCTATGAATGTACAAAAGTACGCTGCTCCCCCTAGTGACAAACTAGGCATTGGTCCGCATAGGTCACTGTGTACAAGAGCTAACCGTTCGTCCCTACGATTCCTCTTTGATCTGTGCGGTTCCTGTGTTTGCTTACCATAAACACAATGCTCACAAAACTCGAAATCTTGAAATGAAAAGCCAGGCAAATAACCATAATGAGAAAGTATTTCCATTCCTCTTTTTGACATATGTTCCAACCTACGATGCCACAGTGACACACTTGGCTGCTCAATCACATTAATTACATGGTTTTTAACCTCTGAAACATGTAAAGTGTACAGAGTTCCTGACTTGCTGCCATGTGCTACAGTCATCGAACCTTTGGAGATCTTCCAAGCGCTGTTCCCAAAAACTGTCACATAACCCGCATCATCCAACTTCCCTGTACTAATCAAGCTCTTTCGGATTGCTGGAACATGTCTGACATTCTTGAGCCATAAAGAAGAGCCATTCTGAAACTTCAACTGCACATCTCCCACTCCAAGTATGTCACAAACCTGCTCATTGCCAAGTCTGACATAGTCTTTAGTAGCCACATATGATGTAAACCACTCTTTGTGCGGAGAAACATGTAAAGATGCCCCTGAGTCGATAATCCAATCACTCATAGCATGTCCATCCTCTGCAGTCAAGAAAATAGAATCAAGATTGCTTGTAAGGAAGATGTCACCAGCTGCTATACCAGAATCACTGTCTGAACCAGATCCTGTGACATTCACCTCTTCAATCTTCACTGAACTCTTCTTTTCATCTTGCTCAGAACTCTTTGTTTTGCCTTTTTCTTGTTTCCACTTCGTACAGTCTCGCTTCATGTGACCCTTCTTGCCACAATGGTAGCATTCTATGTCATCCTTTGACTTCGAATCACGAGACTTACTTCGGTTTTGTGCCTTCTTACCCTTCTTCTCTTTAAACTGTTGTCTCCCTCGAACGACCAAAGCGCTATTGCCTTTGCCTTTGTCAATGTTCTTCCTGTTCACTTCCTCTGTGAGCAAGCTGCCTTCTACATTGGCACTTGTAAGACCTTCTGGCGCGACAGAATTACTTAACGCTGTACGAAAAGTATCCCAACTGTCTGGCAAAGTGATTAAGAGAAACATAGCCTTCACTGAATCTGGAAAGACTATCTCCTGTGCTGTTAACTGGCTGAAAATTGAGTGAAATTCATTCAGATGATTTGACATGGCTGTCCCTTCCTTCATCTTCAAATCCACCAATTTCTTGAGCCAGTAAATCTGAGAAGCAGCACTTTGTTTCTCGTACATATCACATAGCTTTTGCCATACGCCATACGCTGTAGTCTCTTCTGCTACGTTGAAGTAAACATTTTCTGCCAGTGTCAGCATGATTGTGGAACAAGCTAACTCGTCAAGCTCTTCCCACTCATCTTGAGCCATAAATTCTGGTCTCTCCCCTTTGAGCTTCGGTGGCTTCACTTGTTTTTTCTGCACCAAAACCTGCCAAATCTGCTTCTTCCAGAATGGAAAGTTTGTGCCATCCAGCTTCTTTATGTTGTAAAGAGTCTCACTGTGAGAAGATGCCATATCTGCCAAACTGTTTACTCCTGAGAAAAATCCGGCAGAGTTTCCCCTGTAAACTGGCCTCTGTACACAGTAAACAAGCTGTAATCAACAAGCTGAACACCTCTCCTCAGGAACTGTCAGTATTTTGAAAATTTTTGACAGAGTCTCCCCTGTAAACTGAGCTCTGGGAACCAAAAGATAGCTCAAGAAACAATCATAAATAGCTGACCAATGACAAATCTAAAAAATCCCTGTAATATGCTGTCCTGTAAGCATACACTGTCTCCTCTCTGGGCGATGACAGAACCTGTATCTGTCTCAAGACTGAACCCTGAACAATGCCTCAACGGCCTGATGCATAAGATGCAATCCAGTGTCTACACAAAGTCATACATCCTAAGGGATAAAAGTCGCCGAAGAGGATGCGTGTAGAGGGGAACTCCAGCAACCTAATCCACCTCACACTGGGTAACCCAGCCCCCAGTGCTTGGCTTCAAAAAACCTCACACACGACCCTCTCAGATGGCTCAGCAAACTGCCCAGAACTAGCATACATCCTATAATAGACCAATCACTGTCCTATGACCGCTGCGGCGGTCTGTCTGCTAGCGTGACTCACAACTAGCAGACCCACAATCACAGTACATCAATCTGCAATACATGCCAGTGGTGTCAAGCCGTCGTATGGCCACACCTCCCCTGGAACCTGGCAAGCACAAGAAGTAGCAATGCAGACTGCAATATATATATCTGATGATATATATGTGTACCTGGTCTATAGATGATGCTCTGAAGACGAATAAGTAATGTATGTCGATGTCGATATTGATGTCGACCACCTCCTGCTTGCCAATCTACACAAGACGGATTTCTTTGCGGCTGAAATCTATCTTCTGCTGTAGTGCTCAGAACGAAATTCTGAGGGCATAAACGGCTTCGAAAGGGGGGTAAAACCCCAGGTCGCCTAGTGGAAACGCTCCCGGAACGCCGAGTGTGAATTTTCGAACTCCGGATCCAGAATCTGCCGGAAAAGTGCGCGCGCGCGCGATTGCGCAAATCCGCACTGAACCAAGGCTCTGATACCAATTGAAGTCGCGGAGCGGAGCGTGGGTCGACTCTCTCTCTCACACACACACACAGTGAGCTTACACAGTACACAGTACGCAGAGATCTGTTAGAAGGGTTATCTACCAATTCCTTAGTATTCACAAAGAATATGTTAGTATATACAAAGAGTTAGAGGTAAGTGAGTTAGGCGGGCGGCCGGCCATATCCGCATAAGAGGCCACTTGGGCTTTAATCCCAACACAATGATCTACACTCTCGCAATATGATGCTGCATTTTGGCGAAAAAGGTGTTTACGCCTGCATTGTGGATTGGGGTTCATGCACCAAAACAAATACGATAGCCGGTTTTCCTCCTCTACGCGATATGCAGATAGAAACTAGAAAACAATATGAGAGAGATTATCCATGGGCAGCCCCCGAATGTATATCTAGTAATCCTACCTCCTGTACCAAAGCTATGGATATTTATTCCATGTGTCATACATGTAAACGCATTTTGAAGTGCTTACAAGAGCCCCAAGAACAAAGCAAGAGACATTTTTTGAGTAATGTACTTGCTCATCTTGAAACCGGCAAGCGCGTTCACCCCAAAACCCGGCCTAATGATTTTGATCTCTCCTTGTGTTTAAATGGTGCCCATAGAGTGGGTTACAACATTGTAATGACATCTGGCTTACGACCAGCTGATGATTAATGAAAACATAGTCTCATGATTTCATCATTGTTTTACTTTTGGTGTCAGATTTAATTGTATGTTTAATTGAACAAAAAATCTATGTTTGTCATTCGATATACTGTCCAATGTCAAATTAATTGAATGGGTATTTAAAAGTAATGACATGTTCACGTGATATGCAGATATGGAAGAAGAACTCAACCACGCTGAAGCTCATGCAATTTTTAAAGAAGAACAAGTTAGATGTGGACAAGCAGATCTTTCTACTATTGCCAACATTGAAGAAGATGAATCTGAGCTGCAGGTCGAACCATTAACCCTTAAAGAGTGCAAAAAGCTTTGCCCTAATCACTTTGTATGCCATCAACTATTTCAAATAAGTGGCAATGCAAAATATACAGCTCCGTTAAAGCTCTCTGATTTGCAACATAAAGGACTAGCACGTGTATTGTTGCAAAGGTTTATACGACAAGAGAGATGCCTACCAAAAAACAACCAAGTAGCAATTTACTTTATCCAGCAATGCTATGTTCTATATGTTTTGCTGAAGAGAGTGGATTGGTCAGATCATCCAGGCACCGCTGGCGTTGGACGTGGATGCATTGCAGAAAATGTGGCAGCACGCAATGCAAATAATCCAATGCCTCCTCGCAAGCGCCCTATTGTTTTACTTCCTGAAGAGTCAGAAAAACTGATTGAATTAGCCATCCAAGGACAAGACCTTGCCAGCCAAGGAGAAACACCGGACATGCTTCGTGGCCATATTCTTGAGCTTGAAATAGAGTTAAGTGATGCACAAGCAAAGCTTCAACGATATGAATCATTGTATGGACCTTTGCCAGATGATACTACCATTTCACATAAAGATGTTTCTCAACCATCCCCCGAGCTAGGAATTACAGATTTTACCATAGACGAACTTATTGCAAATCTATCAAACTCATAAGTCACTCAGAAGCTTTTTGTAATCTCAAAATTATATCAAACTCTTTTCGATTGAGTAATTTCCCAGAACATTGTTATAATTTCAAACCTACATCGACTTTATGTAATTCTTATTCGACAAGATATTATCGGCAGTTTATATTTGAGTGTGAGTGAATATGTGTGTCTGAGAGAGAGAGAGAGAGAAAGAGAGAGGTTTTGATGTGAACAACAATGTGATAACACTTTCTTTCATCATATACAAAAACTTGTTGAGTAAGTATTACAATGGTACTCTCACAAATCATCTCCATCTTCAAAAATTGCAACCATATCATCTACTTCGTCCATATCTGAGCATTCTGAAACTATCTCCCATTCCATATCATCATCATCATCAACTTCTGGAGAAATAGCTTCATGCATTTGAAAGACTCCATATTGCTTTTGAGCGGCTCTAGTTGCAATGTTTTGAGGCTTATAAATAAGTCTCATATTGCAAAAAACATACACCAAATCAGCAACCCGTTTAGTATGAAGTTTGTTTCGCTTTTTAGTGTGCACAAAGTCGAATGCTGACCAGTTTCGCTCGCAACTTCCACTTGATGCAGCTACTGATAAAACTCTAACTGCAATGTGTTGCAACTCCACTTTCTCTCCACCATACTCCTTCCACCATAAAGGTGCACTTGTTTTGCCAATGGCATCTATATGCCACGCATCTTGAAACATACCAGTTATGTTGGCATAATCTACGTTAGAGCTCCCAGATTATTAGTTTTGACCACCATAAACCTTGCCTAAGGTATAAAAGCCAATTTTTGTAAGTTAATTTCAAGTTTTGGATAATGAAATACACAACGTGAGCTAACGGCGCTCACTTCTCTCCTTCTCGTGCTTCCTACTCCCTACCCGGTTGTCACATTGCAGTCGCGTTTGTTGCATTGCAACTACAGGTAAGAACTCTACATATTGATGTAAACACTTCATAGTATTTCATAGTGTTTATGATGAAATACCGTGAAGTAGAAATTTACATTTCAAAATTAAAAACTAAGCATAGGCGGGGTATTGGGGCATCATAGCTAAGCATTTAGGTGCATTCTGGGTCAAAAACGACTAGGTCAAAAATCCATTGTTGTTAATAATCGTGATTTTTACACTTGACCTAAAGTGGGATTTGAGACCATAACCATGTGTGCTTACATCTTATAAACATGTCCTAGAAGTTTTGTTACGTTTGGATGTCATTTGATGCTGTAACGGATGTGATTTGTTTGTCGATGAGCGATTGGCTTTTGGTGATTTCAGTCACTTGAGTGTAGCTTGAGTTAGATACGAGTTGTTTGTTGTTTTTTGAGAGATTGACAACCTCCTGTAGCATCTATGCACTAGTCGAGTCAGCTTCGTCCAAGGGATTGACAATTTAATCGTGATTCTCGCTAAATCTGCCAATAAGATAGGAGTGAGGTTAGACACCCACCACATTTGGCGCCACTGTCGGGGATCGAAGAGACTTAAACTAGGAAAAAACACGAGTGTCTTGTAAAGTTATCCTTTAACTTCCTCTAGGATCTCCTAGAGTTAAAACTTCTTTTTAGAAATTGCATAGCTTAACATTGTCGTCTTTTGCTGTGTAGAGGTAGCTTGGAGGTAATCGTACTTGCTGAGTGCCTTTAGGATTGTAGGATTGTAGAACTAGATTAGGATTTCAAGGATGATTGATAGATAGGACAAGTCTTAAGATCAATGCTCAGAAACCCATGAAAAACAAGAAAATGAGTGTTTGTGGACACTTTCCACAACCCCATTGCATGAGAACCTAGGAGTAGGGTAAGTAGGATCCGAGGTGGATTTCAGACAATTGCTCTCTCCGGAAGAATCATTGTGAGTTGTCATTTGAAGTTGTAGAATTTCAGGGCTACGGATAGAAATAGTACAAAAAGACTCCAAATCACTCAATCCTACTAGAGAGAGTATGCTTAAAAGTCGTATGAACCAGTGGGTAAGCTCAAGGACACATCGAGGTTTAAAAAAATTAAGAGTTTGCAAAAACTCAGATTATTTACTTTTTCTTGACATTTTAGGACAATTTAAGTTTTGACTTGATTCATAGGCTTAATATAGCTCATGAAAAGATTATCCATTGAAAAACTGCAAAAAAATATTCATTTTGGACATAAAGTAAATAATCATGATTATTTACTTTCAGCTCAAAATTGACGAAGGTTGATACCACTGACTTATTGCATGTGTACAAACAACTTTTGTAAAGGCACAAAAGATTTGGATCACCAAACTGGCAAAAAACTAGGTAAAAACTAAAGTTTGTACTGACTTTCGGAAACTTGAATGTAAATTGGAGAAAAAATTGCCCAAACTCAATGAAATTTGATTTATAGGCTTATATTGATATGATAGACATGTGTACATGCTCAATTGACCAAAAAGATACAAAAATTTGCCAAAAGTAAATAATCATGATTGTTTACATTTGTCTCATTTTTCAACTTTTTTGACCAACTCAGCATACCACTAGTTTGACCATGTTGTAATAAGCTCACAAACCAAATTTGGTAAGATTTAGATCATTGCATTGAAAATTGTGACCAAATTTTCAAAATCAGTCTGTGGACACAAAACTGATGACCATTTGACCAAAAATTGTCCAAACTTGATGAAACTTGGCTACAGATCTTAAGTTGAAGTGCTTAACAGATCTGTGTCAAGATTGGAACAAAAACTTGCAAAAATTTAGCTGGAGTAAATAATCATAATTATTTACATCTGCTTCAAAAATTGACAATTTTGCACATTTGAGCATACCACAAGGTCAAGCATATCAAGTAGACCACATAAATTAATTTTGGTGAATTTTGGATCACAAAAGTGAGACTTAAGCCAGATTCTTGAAATTAGAGTCTGCAAACACGAAACATTTGATAAACTTGAACAGATTTTGTCCAAACTTGTTGAAACTTGTCCAAGGACCTTAACTGGTTGTACACTTGGCAAATCAAGCCAAAACGTGCAAAAAATTGACAAAAGTAAATAATCACGATTATTTACTACTGCTACACAGAGACACCAATTTTGACTTTTAAACTTGTTGTAGACCAACATAATACAAGGCCACCGGGCAATTTTGGGTTCGGATCCAAATTGGTAGATATTCACTCAGTTTTCAGGTTGCAGATTAGTCCTTTGAATTTTTGCAAAAGGGGAATCTGAAAGTTTCAATTGCTGACTCCCATAGCTCGATTTGGAGTGATACACATAGACCAAACACAATAGCTAGCACAAACTATACCATCTTTGTGAAAGAATAGCTACTTGATCAAAATAGATATAAGAATCACGTTGCAGACGAGGAATCGACAGCTTTATAGAAATTGCAATCAAGTCAAGTGGAAATTGACAACAAGTCAATCCGACGGTAAGTACTCTATCCAGGGCTTCACAAGTCTTTATGAACCTTAGATCTGGTCGTGTTCTAGGAAATCAAGGCATATTTGGAGAAACCTCCAATAGAGTATCCATTGAAGAGAGTCTGAACCAAGGCAATTCCTTGCACACTATCCTTGAAGAAGTCTCAAACACTTTTTCTGATTCGACATCTGAAATATCTTCTTATTTGACTCACTTGGAAACCGGAACGACAATGCGCTACAAGCATATACTCTTATTTTATAAGACTAATCGCCATGGAGCTCAGGTTTACCTCGATCCTAATGCAGAGTATGCTATTCGCATTGATGACCATGGCATTGAGTTCGAAGAAGAAATCAGGGCAAACAAACAAGGAACAATGTACATGGATAGAACAGGAACTCAGTATTTACAAGTCAAAAACCCTGACGTGATAGAGAAATGGGGGTTAGAAGTAAATACATAATTCCAGATATGGCCGCAAAAGAAGGACCACCAACTTTAGAATTTGAGGGATACGATCAAGTTGATTTGAAGCCTTTGAAACGGCTTAGTACAGATAATCCTAGAATCGGAGTCTATTGTTAGGAGGATAGAAATGTAAAAGATCTTCTGTGGACTTCGCATGCCAAATTGGGACAACAACACCCATGTAGATCATCTATATCTTCAAGATCAAAGATAAGGGACTAGCAGATCTACCAACCTACCTGTTTAGGGATTGTTATAACAACAACTTTGTTATGATGACTCCTGAGGAGGTGGAACAAACCAAATACCAAGGGTACTCCATAAGGGATTGGATATTGGGCCAAGGACTAGAAACTATTCCAAGAGATGAACACCGTGAGAGATCTTCTGAGAGTAATGTTAAGAAACTAGAAACCACCTCATCACGAACAGAACCGGGTGATACTAAAGCCAGTCCAGGGCTACATGAGTCACTATTTCCAACAGACTGGTTTGAGGGACTCGAAACAGGACCAACTGCCAGGAGATCGGGAGTTGAACCAAATAGACGTGTCAGACCAGCTGACTTTCAAAAATGGGTCAAAAAATACAGTGGATCTGGGGATCCATACGACCAATTAGTAAGCTTTAAGCAAGTGCTAAGAGCAAAACGCATATTTGATTTCCATACTCAATTCAAGGGGTTCGAATGACCTTAGAAGGAAAATCATTAACATGGTTCCAAAACATTCCACCAAGGTCAATCATGGACTTGAATACATTAGCTCAAGCATTTGTAGCTGCTTGTTCCAAAACAGGGATTAAACACTATACGGTAACTCAAATCTACAACTTTAAACAGAAACAAGGTGATTCTGTTAGGGATTGTGCAACTCGAATGAAACAATACATTGCCATATGCCCAGAGCTAGAGATACCTGCACAAGAACGACTAAGTATCATTGTTTTTAGAGGGACTGCTAAAAATAGAACTTCATGATATACTATATAGCAAAAAACATACCACCCTAGAAGAGTGTGTGTCAGATGCTATTGACTTAGGAGACAATTGTGATATTTTCAACGAAGAAGATGTCCCTAAGGATAACCAAAGTGAGAAAACAACATCCACTAAACCAGCACAAGTGGGAACGGCTACTACAGCACCACTTTTAGCCATAGAAGACATGCTCAAAAGGATGAATGACATGATGAATAACATGCAAAAAACACCTATGAGGGGACCAGGGCAAGGGATACCTCAACAGGGACAACCAATTAGACCGCAGAAATGGTGTGCAATCGAGGGTAAATGGACCAACCATGACACCAATGAGTGCTACTACGGACCAAAATATGATGGGAATATTCAATACTGTCTATGAGGCCACAAGGAAAACCCATGTACAGATATCAGCCTAATATGGCCCCAGCTCAAAGACCACCGATGGGTATGGAAAGACCTCAACCCATGTTGGGTCAACAACCTCTGTATTTAGGACATAATGTAGTGTTTGTAAAGTACATGCATCCAGGGGGAGTCATAGATGAACAATCACTAGTGCCTATAACACCCTATGCCGAGCCTAGTCTATCTACAATCATGGTAGAAGGAGAATTGTATAATGCACATCCACCACCAATGGAAGAACCTATGACTTATTCTCCATCAGAGCTTGCACCAATGTACTATGTGGCTAACCAAGGTGTTAGACCTTCTATGGTAAGACCCATGATTAAACCAAGAACGGGTAATTGTCACTGTGGTGCAGATGATCATCGGAAAATGAATGCCCAGAGCCTAACAAAAACCTCAAGCCAGTTGAAGCTTATTGCATACAATGTTGCAAAAATGGAGGACACTTCCCAAAAGATTGTCCTAAAATTCCTTTAAATAAGGGTAAAACAGTAGTGAACGTAGTCCAAGAGATACCTAGTAGTTCATCTGAGAGTGAACCGATTGTTCCAATCAAGGTAATCACCAGAGCCCAGGCTAAGAAAAAGAAACATAACTCTTCTGATGATTCAGAGAATACAAAAATTTCCTCTCAAAAGACCAAAAGAAGCAAAAGCAAAAGGTATGAGATGAGAAAACAAAAACAACATGCTAAAATTAAGGAGAAAGCAAAACAACTATTCCAAGAAAAGGTAAAAGAAACTAGAAGCAAAGTCAAAGAAACCACCGTGAAATCTGGAGGATCAAATTTCATTGATAAAATTTTTGAGCCTATTAATGCAACCTTGGAATCCTACCAAGTAGGACTTAAAGCAGACCAAAACATGGAAAACAAATGGAAAAACTATCCTTCTCCAGACAGGGAAGCAGCTAAGCTTGAAGCTTATCAAAATTTGGTAAGAATCACACAAGATATGCTGAAAAAACAAAAACACGAAAGTATGGCAAAACCTGAAGAGCTTGTGGCAAGAGACCATAAAGAAAAATCCAAAGTGGTAGAACCCCACCTTGAAACAAAAGAGCCAGAACTTATAGTGCCAGACAGTGAAGATGCCTTAGACAGAATTCCATTCGTAGAGGAAGACTGGCCAGGACACTTATGGGAAAAATTTAGAGAGATCAATGATGGAAGCCTAACTCTGAAGTCAGCTCTTATAGAGGAAGTTTGTTTAGACAATCTACCTCTTGATATGGACATGGATGTACAATCCTTGAATGGGGATTGCGGATCTGAAGCTTCAGGAATGTATAAACCATTGACCTTGAAAACATTACCCTCTTACTTGGGAGATAACGAAGATGAATCCATAGTGTGTAAGACCACTCAAGTAAAAAGAGCAAAACAGACCCTAGAAGTAGACAGCATCCATTTAATCATGTCTACACCCATCCAATGCACTCTTACTTTGGGAGAACTATTAAAAATCAAACCATATTTATGGAATGATCTACAGAAAACTCTAGAGAAGGTGGGGATAACGGAGCTAATTGCAAAAAAATTAGGAAAATTGAAACACAAAATAGGTAACAAAGAGATTCAATCTGTTCCAATGAACAAAGTCGGATTACTATGAAGGGGAAGAAGGAAACACCACCCTTCTAGTGAAATATAATGACATAGAAACCATGGCAATACTAGATAGTGGGGCAGGCATAGCCATAGCCACGAAAGTAGTATGGGAATCCTGGGGACAGCCAGCCATTAGACAAACTCGAATGAAATTGCAATTGGCTGATGGACACATTGAAATACCCTTAGGACTGCTTGAAAAAGTGATAGTTAAGTCCTGTGGGATTGAATATCAACACACTTTTGCCATAGTAGACTTTGAGAAGAAACTCAATTACGAAATCATATTGGGAAGACCTTTCATGCAACAGGTACAACTCATCCAAGATTGGGGAAACAATTATTTGTACTTGAAGCAAGTGGCATCAATAACAAGGGTTAATCTAAAATATCACACTTATACGTCCATATAAGAGTCAATTCAGTCTCTTCGGCTGCAACTAAGCTTCCATCTTGGTTGAACAAAGACATTCCTATTTGGATGTGAGAAGAATGTATCTTAGAAAGGGATTGCACAGACAAAGCATATGTACCTGAATCCTTTCCAGAGCATTTGTTTGAGCCATTTGAGTGGACTCAAATTTTAGCAACAATGGATGTATGTGTGAATACGTCTATGCCTACTCAATTTTGCAATGAGGACGGCTACGACATGATTCCCATCAAAATGATTTCAACCCTCTACATTAAAGACTAAATTCAAGAAACCAAGGACTTGATGAAAGCTCAACAAGTCTTTTTAGACCTCTACTACGATGCAACAAATGAGTTAGAAGAACACTCAGCAACCTCAGAAGATTTGGGGTCGGAAAAAGAACATGTGAGAGCTAAGCTACTCATGAAAGGAGGGGAGGAAAAGTTTTTTGACTTTCCTAACCAAAAATTGAGAAGACAGAAATGGTATAGATGAAAAGGGACACTAGAAACATGAAAACTAGACCTATGCCATCAGTCTCCAGTAGAACACAGTTCCTGATGCAAATAGAAGCACATGATTGTGTCAAGGACAAAATCACTAGCAGATATCCTTCAAACAAAAATCCAAAAATGTCAAAAACATCGAGAAAAATGAGGAAAGATACTCAAGCAAAGTCAAAAAAACAGGACAAGGAGTCAACCATACACGAGTTGAGAGGAAAAAGAAATATCAGGAGTTGAAAAAAGCTCTAAAGGAGATATATACGACTGAAATGGAAACCACATAAGAAAATGGTAAAGATGTAGTGAGTGTTCCATCCCGTTACAAGAAATATACTCTCCAAAATTGAAAAATCGTAGTCGAACAACCTGTTAGAGAACTAAGAAAATAGGGCGAGTCCTACGAAGGGCCTGAAAATGCAAAAAAATAGATCTGACTGAACCAAGAGAAGAGCCTAGGCCTACCTACATTGCAAATGACCTAACAGAAGAAGAAGAAGAGATTTTGCTAAGCTTACTAAAAGAATACCGAGATATCTTTGCTTAGTCTTACAAGGATATCAAGGGTGTTGATCTAGAAATCCGTCAGCATACTATACCCATGAGAGATGATGCAAAACCAAGTGAAAAAGGCCATACACATACAATGAAACATTTGCTAGGAAGATCAAAGAAGAGATTGAAAAACTAAAGAAAGCCAAATTTATTTATAAAATTGAACACACAGATTGGGTGTCTCCACGTGTGATAGACCCAAGAAGAATGGAAAATACGAGTGTGTGTCAACCTCAAGAAAGTGAATGTAATTACCACCATTACAGATTACTTTACTCTTCCAATCACTAAGCATGTTTTAGAACGAGTTGCAAGAAAAGAAGCTTACAGCTTCTTAGATGGCTTTTTGGGATGCAATCAACATTAGGTTGACCCAAAAGATCATCATAAAACTGCTTTTGCAATGGAATGGGGTATTTTTGCCTATCGAGTTATGCCTTTTGGGTTAACTAATGCTCTTGCCACCTTCCAAAGATTGATGAGCCATGATTTTAAGGAATATCTTAGGAAATTTTTGGAAGTATATATGGATGATCTATGCGTACATTCATCAATCCGGGCTCATCATTTTGAACACCTTAGAAATGTATTAAAAAAATGTAGACTTCATAGGATTTGCTTAAATCCTAAAAATTGCACATTCATGGGTAGACAAGGAAAAATCTTGGACATATAGTGTCTAAAAATGGCATAGCTACTGACATGGAAAAAATTCACGTTATTGTTGATTTGCCTAGACCAACAACAGTCAAGGGGGTTCAAGCTTTCATGGGACATTGTGGATATTACAGACGATTCATTTACATATACGCTATAATTGCAAAACCCATGTATAGCTTGATTACACACTTTGAATGGACTTATGAGTGTGAAGAATCCTTCATGAAGCTTAAGCAAGCTCTCACTTCAGCTCCAATATTGAAAGCACCAGATTGGGATAAGATATTCCACATACATGTAGATGCTTCCAATTTTTCCATAGGGTGTATACTAGCTCAACCAGGAGACGAGAAAATTGATGTTCCTATTTCTTATGCTAGATGACAGTTGAATATGGCGGAAAAGAATTATACCACCACAGAAAGGGAAGGATTAGGGATGATCTATGCCCAAAAAGTATAGACATTACTTATTAGCAAACAAATATGTGTTCTTTGTGGACCACCAAGCCTTATTGTACTTGGTCAACAAGCCATGCAACACAGGAAGAATAGTGAGATGGTTCATCATTCTTCTAGAATTTGATTTCATTGTAGTTGTAAAAAAGGACACTACGCATCAAAGAGCAGATCATTTGTCAAGGATTGTTTTAGGGGAACCACCTAAATACGTAGATGGTGATCTACTAGATGCATATCTGTTCTCCGTGGAAATGATACCTCGATGGTCAGAAAATATGGTATCAGTGATGACCATAGCTCAAGTAGATTCACAAATACCACTTCCTATTACAATCGGATTAATCGAGCAATCGGCTATGTATCAATTACTA
The DNA here is from genome assembly GCF_014529385.1 of Adiantum capillus-veneris. Taxonomy (NCBI): domain Eukaryota; kingdom Viridiplantae; phylum Streptophyta; class Polypodiopsida; order Polypodiales; family Pteridaceae; genus Adiantum; species Adiantum capillus-veneris. Next base: position 150,811,319 of record NC_140937.1, on the reverse strand, counting down.
CCTGGGAGACTATACAAAAGAAATGGAGATGGAATATTGCTCTTATGCACTAATCCTGAGGAGAAAACCCAATACCTAAGTCAAGCACATATTACCATAGTAGGACTTCACTTTGCGAAAGATCAAACTATGCGACGAATCTTGAGACTTGGAGTATTTTGGCCAACTATGAGGAGTGATGTTCGCTCTTTTGTAAAGGATTGTCCTCAATGTAAAAAACAAACACCCATACCTCATGTCACATTGTTCCAAATGTCACATGTTCCTAACTGGAGTAACTATCTAGTTACTTACTTATGGAGCCAAACATTTTCTGAGGATATGAGTAAACGCCATCAAAGATCAATTGACACTGAAGCAAGAGACTATGCTCTTATTGGAAACTAATTGTATCGAAGAGGTAAGGACCAACATTTGCGTCTTTGTGCAAATGAAGATGAATATATTCCAATTATAGAACAAGCACATGCTGGATTAGCTGGAGGTCACTTTTCTAGTGAGACCACCACAAGAGTAATCTTAATGGCGGGCATATGGTGGCCCAACCAACACTTTTTGCAGATGCCAAAGAGTATGTTCATGTGATGCTTGTCAACGAGCAAAAATTCCAACATGTGTAGATAGCATGCCCTTAAGACCAATGGATGGGGGCTAGAGCTTTCACAAAATGGGGTATAAATTTTGTTGGGCCAATACAGCCACCTGCTTATAGAACCCAAGCTCAATATATCATTGTAGCTACGGATTATTTGACCAAGTGGGCCGAGGCTAAAGTAACTCAAAATAATGATGCCAAAACCACTGCCGCATTCTTATATGAGTATGTGTTCATGGACTACCAATAGAAATTGTTAGTGATAGGGGAACTCATTTCCTCAATGAGGTAATCAAGTATCTGCTTAATGAATTTATGGTCATCCATAACAAATGAGCTCCCTATCACCCACAACCAAACGGACAAGCTGAGCATACGAATAAAATTCCTAGCTTGGTATTGACTAAAGTGGTTAGTTCAGGAAGGACAAACCGAAAAATGAATCTCCATGTAGCTCTATGAGTTTATCGAGTTTCATTTAAAACAGCTTTAAATGCTACACCCTTCAACCTTGTTTATGGTCTTGATGCCATATTGCCAATAGACTTTCTATTGCCGACATTAAGGGTAGCTAAGGATCTTGAGTGGACTGGACATGAATTGTTAGAGAGACTTGAAGATTTAGAAAGCTAGATGAACAAAGGTTAACTGTTGTAGCTCACATCTATGCACAAAAGCGAAAACAAAAACAATTTTTTGATTCTCATCTAATTACAAAAATTTTCAAAAAGGGGGACTTAGTTCTAGTCTATTCCCTTAAGCAACACATTCCCAAGTTTAAGAAACATGGAAATGGACCTTTTATCATTGAAGATGTATCTCAAAGTAGAGCAGTTAAGTTGTCCACCCTAAATGGTGAACCAATGGCTAATTGGATTAGTGGATATCATTGAAAGAAGTACAATCTGCCACTAACCAATGAATTGCTAGATAGAATTCATGCAGCTAAGCAAAGGAAGATAAAACGACAACAGGTGATTGATGAAGCCCAAGAAGAAGCTTGGCTTTCGGTACTCAAAAGGAAAGCTGCTCTCAAGAATTAACAAACACCTATTCCCATCAACCCTCTGGAAATAGATGACCGACAATGGGAATTGCAGAAAGATGCAGTGTCAACAGATGATGAATGGTTAGATGGAATGGACCTTAGCATCAAAGTACGATCAACAACCATAGCACCAATGCATTGCTCAATACAAGAGCTAGAGTAAATACAGTCAGTTATTCCATGTACAAGAAAACAACAAGTCACTCTTTGACAACAGGAATAGCGACTATCAAAGGATGCAACAAGAACCAACAACATTGGGAGTAGTCAACTTGAATGTGATAGTACATGGATGTTCATGTCCTCATCACTTTGTATGCTTACAAGATGAACACATGAATGAGACGATGATTCTTGGAATTCCCTGGATGCGGACATACAAGGCAATCCTAGATTGGGATACCACGGACAACTCATTGTTCCAATTGCACCAAGAACGGAGGAATGGAAGTAAATCACGGAGCAATCAATCTTCTCCATCCTATCGACAAGCAAATTCTACAAGTAGCATGCAAGGAGTCATACAAATTTGGGTACCGAAAGCACAGCTTAAGGATAAGCCGATTCAAATCTGGGTGCCCAAAACACCATCGACAAAACCAAAGATGGTTCCAAGGTTCAAAACATAGAGAGGAGAATATCCGACCAAGAAACCTAATACGAAATAGATTTGGAAGAAAAAAGAACACTTATCTTCTCCGCAAACTAGAAAACCAATCAAGCAATGGAGAGTTAAGTTTGAGAAAACTCAACCACACCATTCTAACCAAGACAAACCAAGCTATCAATGGCGGGTAAAAGCTCAACAACAGTCATTATTGATACCAAAAGCTCAGGAAATCAGCGTGCTAAAGCATTCTAATAGTACAATCAAGTAGAGAGCACACAAGCTACAAGATTTTCTCTTTGCAAGCCAACATCAGAAACCCTTGAGTTAATTTCTCAAGACCCAACTCTTGCACGACATAATGGTTTGAACTGCATTGATCTTCAAAGCATGGTAGAGCCAACCAAGGCTATGCATAGACACGATTGTTCAACCCATGCACACAGTCGTCCCGGAGTACGCCATCTAGGAGGGGTGGAAGAGCACTAAGTAATTAAGGGCAATGTTTGAAGAGGTAGGAAAAAGTTGATGTTAACGTGTGATTTTTTGCAAAATTACCTAATAATGCCCTTATAAATCATCAACAAGGGAAATTTACTCATGATATCTCCCCGATGAGTGTAAACAGTGTACATACTATCAGAAAATCATTTAAAAAAAAGTCCTTTTTGGTTATTTTTCATCATATTTCTTGATATTGAGACTTAAAAATGGAGAAATCCAACAAAAAACAATAAAGCTGTGTTTTTCAATGGGTTTTCTTAATTATTAGATTTTCACTTTGCTTTTTTAGTGCATTTTGTTATTTTCTTTGATTTTTTTAATAAACATGTCAAAAATTAATAATAAATAGCAAAGGAGCTCATATGGAAAAATTGAAGACATGGTGATGATCAGAAAGACAAAACCAACAAGCACAAAAAAATTCAATCAAATTGGCAGATAGAAGCGGGATCCCCAAATTAGACGGCCAGACCTACTTTTGCAGAATTCTTGCAGAATGAGCTACAGGAATCCGATTGGGAAATTTTTTGAGTCTAACATAGATTTCATGACCTAGTAGGACTAACAGGGGAATTTGGAGAAAAATGGTTCGGTAAGTCCGGGTATAGATACCCAAGGTAGGCTAAAATCACCTCATTTTCACTTGTTGCCTTTGGAGAGAGAGCCTTTCGACCCTCTTCGCGCATATTTTCCGAAGTCCATAGTCACCTATTTTCAGTGCCGTCTCGCACGAGACATGAGGGTTAAGTTCTATACTTATCAATGCTCCATTTTGTACGGCCGGTAGCTAGTCTAAACCCCTCAAAAAAACCCTAGAATCCAAGTAGTGCACGACGACCTACGACCAAAAATCGACCATAGCGGCCTGTCAGCTCAACCAAATCGGATGAGACTTGAACTGTAACATGCCCTAGCACAATAGAACACTTCTATATCAACAGTTGACCATTCGGCAAGGGTCGAGGGGGTCCCATGTAGAAAAGCTAGGTTTTTGGCAGATGCCAAAATCGGATTCTGACTCCACAGACAGCTTACATATGAGGCTATACACAATGTATATGATTGGTTTCATAAAATCGATCGAGCCAAGCCCTTGAAAAGCAAAAGCATCTCGAAGGCTACAAAGCGTCAACTTCGACATACGAGGTCAAACTGACTCCAAATGGGCCAAAATTGGATGAGTTGCTTCACAACTATGTTGCGGACAAGTCCATAGCCTCAAAAGTGACTAACCAACTCTACACACCATGTAGTCACAAAAATCGGTGATTTCAGAGTCGACAAAGCACAAAGTGATGCTGACAAGACCAAAATTTTACCAAATTCAATTTAGGACTTGTTTTAGGTGTATAGAATGTGTTTAGGTCAAAATTTTCAAGTTTTGCTAGAAAATGTTGACTGTCGTAAATAATTGTAATTATTTACTTTTGCAATATTTTGGCTTGAAAATTGTATCATAACCTCACCTATCACTTGTACACATCTATTACATGTCAAATTTCAAGTACGAGCCAAAATGATCAATTATAACTTGGAAATTGCCAAAAAACGTAAAGAAGTCCTTGCAAGCCAAATTTTGAGTTATGAGCCACATTTTTTTATCCAAATCACCTCATATCACATACATAGGGTCTATACCATGCTTAGAACCAAGTTGCACCAAAAAATGTTCATTTTGATGAAAAAGCTAATAATCACGATTATTTACTTTTTGACCAAAATGGGGGAAATTTGCAACCTTGCCATCATGGGACCAAAGTACATGATGTCCTAAGCCCACTAGCCAAGTTTGAACAAATTTGGAGCTCAAAATTTCAAAATTTCTTCACATCTACTTATTCAGAGACGTAAAGCCTAAATTTGGGACCATTTTCACTCTGTGCACTCAAATGAGCCCATATTTCACCTAGAGTATCCAATTGATATATACTTCAAGCCGATAATGCCAAATTTGCAAAAAGTTGACAAAATTACTCATCTATAAATAATCGCGATTATTTACTTTTGTTACGACTTTTTGTTTGGACTTCATAATTTTGACCTTTACATGTTTTTATGCATCTATGCATGTTAAAAAATTGATTTGAAGCAAATTGGACTAAATTTGTCAGCAATTTAGACTGAAGGACAATTTAGAGAAGAATCTGCCAAATTCGCTAACTTTGACACTCTATTCACTTAACAGGAGCCATGCAAGCTGCAGAGAAGGCCAAGAAGAAGCTCTCACAAAAGGAGAAGTTGCAAGAGCTACCACCATACCAACTGGACCCCAGTTCAGTCAAAACTGCCAAAGTGACCTATCTGTCAAGAGAACAGTTGGAAGAGAACAACACCACAATGTTCACAAGTAGATTCAAAAGTGAAGAAGGACATCAAGTAGAACCGCAACTTCTACCAAAGAAGTATATGGTATCGCAGCAAAGCCCGAGACCAAAGGATCCAACTGAAGGCTGGGGCTCAGAGAGTTTTACGAACAAGAGCCATGCGGAGTGGATTTCCAAAAATCTTATGAGATCTTATCCACAATCAAAGAAGATGGGACAACACAGATCTCTGACCAGCAAGGGAACAAGGTAGAAGTGGTGATTACAAAAGAGATAGCCGTTGAAGCTCTCAAACTGTCAACAGAAGGAATGACAATGAGGACAAGAGATAGAAAACGGCAGGAACCTTCACCAAGGAAACCGTTGCTAGTTGGTACCTAGGTGTGACTGAGCTTTCATATTCTGTTATGGTCCAACTCTTGTTGAAAGGCTTTCACATACGTATCGTGGAAAGTCTCGTCATGGAATTGCGGTTTGGATAAGTTTGTGTTAAATGCATGCCCACTAGGTGTTATGGGCCCTAGTGTTTAGCACTGATTTATTTGGAGCGGCATGCAAATTCATGGACTTTATTCTTTTTGCACCGCTTTGCATTGCAAGTGCAATCTCTACTGCAGATTTATTATGAGTTTACACCCTATCATACAAGGTATTGGCTCAGGATGGGTGTATGTGGTTGGATGGTCTAAACTCTATGAGATTACTCCAGTCCAATCCGCATTCAACCTCGTTGGTTGTCTCCACTCCATATCAAATATATGGTTGTAGTTTATCGTCAGTCGTGGAAGACTTTCTGTAAGTAGTTGGGGAAAGCACCTCACTCTTATTGACTGCTGCTATTCATTTCATGTTGGATGGGCAGCTTACACGTATTCTTTGCTAAAGGATTTGCTAAGCGCATATGTTAGCACAACGCATTTTGCATGGGTGATTCTCTCCCTATTTTAGAATTTTCTTAGGTTTGGTTTTCAGCTTTGAACACCTGTTGTGGTGGGGTTGGATACCATTTCATAAGTCAAGGACTTAGTAGGTGTGCTGACAAAGTACGTTAGCATGTAACCTTCATTAGGGGTGAACAAGTACTTCTGTGTGTTCCAAAATGTTCAAAAGTCTGACATGAGAACACTCCCTATTCTAACCCTCATTAGCTATGAGCTTTTCAAGATACTCACGCGAGTTGGAAATCTGGCTCACAAATGTATGGAAAGTTGCGCCAAGGGTTTCTTGCATTTTTTTGGTATTTTCAGAAAGTCTGAAACCTGGGTCTATAATTAGACACCTCTTAGTTGTGATAACTCATTTGGCATTCTCAAGTGAGTTCTATGTGGAGTCGTCATGCTATGTTGGTTATGCATCGGTTAACCAAGACGGTTCACAGGGGCAACAATGTGGAGAATCAAGATGTTATTCTTCCTTTCATTGAACTTCCTACTGAATTGGGTTCCGCTCTAATGAACCGTTGAATCCATGTAGGATGCCACGGTGGAAAACATTAGTGTTCTTATGAAGATACAACACTTGTGTTTTTGAGGACGAAAACGCTTCTCCAAGGGGGGAGTAATGTCAGGACAGGGCCAGGGGCACAGACTAAGCAGTGTGGACAAGGGAATCCGGCTAGGGCAAAAGGCTAGGAGCATTGCCTCTATAGTGGGAGGTTGGGAGGTGGATTCCAGGGTCTAGTCACCTTAGTCTTTACATAGAGATCGGAGGACCCTTGTATGTGTATCGTTCTAAGTCAATTGGATTGACAAGTTTGTACTCTCTTCCATACTTATCTACCATCAAAACTTGAACTTCATGGGCATCTGTATACATGAATGCATAGAGATTCTTATGGAATGGAATCTCTCTAGCATAGGGTTCTACACACTTGTAGAAGATATATCGATCTCCATTTGTGAACCTATACAAGCCCTCATGAGCATAATCTGTAAGCACTCTCATGGATTCATTGGCTTTGATGATTCTCACGTTCAGTTTGTTGATCAGAGGATGCCTCTCCTCTATGTATTCTCCCAATCCCATTGTTGAAGGCATTGCAGTGTTTCTAGCGTTTTGCATGTCTCTGAGTGGAGTTGAATACCTTGGTGGTGGATGATTTGTCATAATAAAAGGCTCACTAAAAACTCTCAAGATAGTCCTTAACAAGCCCAACTTGGCTTAGTACAAGTTATCCCCTTTTGCCCTTGATCAAGTCTCTCAAAAGTCAGGAATTTATGACTTTTTGGTCTTTGGAAATTATTCTTGGGATACCCTAAAAGTGTGTCCTATTACTCGTAAGCTTTCTTCTTGGCTATACCTGACTCAATTTGGAATTGTGTATCAAAAGTTAGAGCAATTTTAGTGAACTGCACTTAAAACTGCACTCAAAACAGTTTAAGGACCAGTGCACAGGAACTTTGGCTAGTATCTTGGTCTCCAGAAGGTATTTTTAGCTCAAACTTGAGATTTGGGATGTTCTCAAGTATGTCTACAAGATCATCAAGTCAGATACCCCCACTATGCTAAGGTACATGGATCGCGATCCATGTTCCTGTGTCAAATTCTTTTCTCCAAATTTTCCTAAATTTTGATTGTATGTAGACAAGGTCATATGCAAGGCTATGTAACAATTTTCATCAAATTCTAAGGTTGAGGTATATGGATCACGATCCATGTTCAACCACATCTAGACTTGATCTCTTGGCAGCTTGTTGCACTCTATGTCCACAAGCTAAATCTCAAATCTTTTTGGATTTGGACTTGGTTTAATAGGTCAAATGGCCAATACTAGGTGTGCACTGCGGTTTTCTGTCTATCGCCTGTTTTGCTTTCTTTTGACCCAATTTTGCTCAATTTTTTTCACAACTAGGCTTGGGGATATGTTTCCTTATGTATGCACTAATGATCTGAAAAGTTTCAAGTTAAGTTGTTACTATGGGAACATGGATTGCAATCCATGTTTGGAGCCCAAATTGACTTCTCTTGGTACCATCAGATTCAGCATGACTAGGAGGTTCTATGGTATCAATGGTTTTGAAAATGGACCTATGGATTGAAAGTGAGGTCAATTTTGGCACTTTGTCCGAGTACTTGGTAGTTCAGGGCTTTTGGTTTGGTTTTTGATATCCAAATTCAATCTTGAAAAGACCACTAGACTCCTTGTGATGTCCTCTAGCTATGGTGCAGATATGGTATTAGTCTGTGACAAAGGAACATGGATCGCAATCCATGTACCAATGTGTCAAATAGTAATGAGACTTGACACACAGCTTGCCCCTGGTTTCCTGATCCCTGTTGTATGGTTTTTGTGTGATTTGGACTTGTTTAGGTCATGCAAAAATCAATCCCTAGGTCCGTTTTAGGATTTTTCTCTTTAAACAGGTTTTTGCTCTTTTGACCCACTTTTTGAACTTTTTTGACAAAACTTCTTTGGATACTTTTGTTCACAATGGTCTCTGCCTACTACAGGCTGGAAAAGTTCATGTCCAAAAATTTCTCAGGGGTACATGGATCGCGATCCATGTTCCACCACTTTTGGACTTGATCTTTGGTGTGCTGATAGCTTATGATCTTGGTAGGTTGCTCCACAAAGAATTTTTGGATTTGGAGTAGTTTTGCCCAACCAAAACTGACTTCTATAGTCTGCTGTGAAAGTTTAGAGAATGTTATGGCTTTTACTCTTTTGACCACTTTTTACAACTTTTTTACACATGGTTCTTTTGAGAAAGTTTTTCCAAGTGGCACCACCTATCTACTGCTCAAATCTCAGCCAAAATTTTTTGATGAGGTACATGGATCGCGATCCATGTTTGACCTCATTTTGACATGAAACTTGGTCATCTATTAGTCCATGTTATGGTGATACTCTTCCCCAAATCTTTTTGAATTTGGACAACTTTTTCCTAGTTAAAAGTGAGTTTTTTTGTATGCCCTGCGGTTTTTGGCTAGTTTTCATTTTTTGACATGGTCTCTTTTGGCAAAGTTTTCCACTAGTTATCAGGGATGTACTTGTCAAATATCAATCCCAAATGTCAAAAGGTACATGGATCGCGATCCATGTTTGGCATCATTTTTTTAATGAATTTTGTTATGTTGGTTCTCTATTCCCTGTAGAAGCCAAATCTCACCCCTTTTTGAATTTGAATCCCAAAAAGTTGAAAATCCCAAATTCTGTGTCAACAATGCCTGTTTTGCTGTTTTTGCCCTAACAGTCAATTTTGATATGCTTTTTTAGTTTTTCTTTCAAGCAAACAAGATGAGAGCAATGTCCCAGTGATGCACAATGTCACTGATCACTTTTTCCCAAAAATGGTCTCTGGAGTACATGGATCGTGATCCATGTTCCTCCACAAAATCTGGCCAAACTTCTCAGATTGCTTCTAGAGAGTCTATTGATGCCCTTGATCTAGAAATCTTTTATTTTGGATCTCTTTTGAGGTCTCTACCATCAAATTTTCGAGATTTCAGAGTTATGGTCATTTCGACCAAAATATGGTTTTCATCCTTTTTTCCTCAATCTTTTAGCCCAAAATTGATGGTGGTAGTTTCTACTTACCCTACTCCTAAGTACTGAAATGAAACATGAAACAAAAACAAACAAAATGGTACAAAATAAAGTTACAACGAAAAACGGAACAGCACTCTGAAAGAATATAGAAAAACAAAGAATGAAATGCTTTTGGCTATCTCACTCACAACCCTCTTTAATTCTCAAGAATAGATATAGCAAGTCCTCGACTTCTAGACTCTATCAAGCACTAAACCCTGTGTCTAGCTGCTTCATTGCTAAAGTGTAAATGGAATGGAAGGACAAATCTTCGAAAAAGAACGCTCTAAATACACACTAGGTCACTCACCATCTAAGGATCATATCCCCGGCAGTGGCACCAATGTTAGCGGGTCGCCGCAAGACGGACGTCTGTAGCATAGCTATCGAGCACTAACATAATGTCAATACTCAGGGAAGTCATCCGGATAGGGCACAAAGACTCTTTGAGATCGTCAATATCAAGAAGTGAACCTTAACAAGCAAACACAACAACTCTACAAGCAAACCAACACTCAATGATCAGGGAAATCTGCCTATGTTCTTTCTCACAGCTCTAGGTCATCACGCCATTTTGACACTTGAACGGACTCAAAATGCAACAGAACTTTAGGAGGAGGTGTAGGACACCTAGGGGCGCTATCCTAGCAAGTCTGTTTGCAATCCCAACAAGGTACCAAAATCACGATCCATCATGAAAAAAGTCTTGAAAACTGCAAATAGAACCATCCAGTATGGCGGCCCTATGGTCTAAGAACACTCTCCTATGGTCAAAACGACTAAAAACAGTGATTTAAGCACTCAAATTTGCAATTAAGGCTCACAAACACGTAGTCGCAAACCACAACAAAACTGAAAATGCTTACACTTAAATAAAAGAGCAAAGAGAGAGGAACACAATGCAAGTTTCGAAATTGAAAACTGATTACCCAATCGTTAGAAAAGTTGATTACAGGTTGAAGCAGGTTCGTAGCTTGAGCATATGTACAATACAACTCTCTCTTCTCTAAAGATAAGCCTCCATTTCACATTAAAGTTATTGACCTTTATACCTAGGGCATTCTAAATGGCCAGTGGCCGGCTCACACGGACCTTTACAACTATCATGACATCATTACAACTCAGGGAATTGACCTGCTACTCTGGAATCAAGATTTACCCAAGAGTGTCACTACACTAGCTCGGCAAAATAATTGACTACAAATGTGGTGTCCGGCTACGTGTCCGGCCAGGTGAACGCTCGTTTGATCTATCTCTTAACAAGTGTCAAGAATGCTGAGAAGGAATATACTATTGAAAGAAACTGCCGAAAGTGATTGCCAACTTGGCATCAAAGCACCTATACCGGTATATACATATCCTATGGCGAAGCCACGAATGGGGATCTCCAACAACCTAATCCACCTCACACTAGGTAACTTGGTCCCCAATGCTCAGCTTCAAAAAACCTCACACAACGATACTCACAAAAGATTATGTAGACAAGACTAGCCACAGTCTTAGAAAGGGCTCCTTTGAACCAAGTCTCATAAATGATCAAGACTGCCAAAACAAGCCAAAATTGACTCCACAACCACGTACAATGGTAGCATCAGCAACACAATGTTCATCCAAAATGTGAAACTATCACTGCAAAACCATAGAAGATGCACACAAACGAGCGCTAATGCGTATGCAAGCAAAAGCACAAAACCAACTGACTGCAGGGAGTAAAACGCTCTCAATAGAGCACAAGCACTCTCAAGTGCTAGTCACACATAAACCATATGTATCCAAACTCCCACTAGAACTGTAATGGCTATCATTGCCAAAGATATTGGCAGATCTGCTGTGTCCAGAGAACCTTTGATTGTCCCTGTGTGTGTGTAAGACTATATATGAGAGCTGTCTCTAAGAAGCCGTCAATGGCTATGCATAAGAAATGCCACAGAGACCACACATCGTGTCCCAACACACATATGGAAATCAAAAAATGCTTAGAAATTTTGCTAATAGAAATCTGCCTCTCATTGTCGACAAACTATCTCTTTGTCTTGCTCTCTACAATGCTAGAGAGCATGTGAAAACCTGTAGTCAATGTCGTCAAAGTCGATGACAATGTTGGGTGTCACTCCTTTATGGAAAAGACATGCATGTCGATGTCAAAGGAGAATTCATCGATGCTGCAAGCCAAGAAGATGGTTGTCGATGTTGAGAATTGGAGTGTGTGTGTGTGTGTGGTACTATGAACACAATCCCTCTTTCTTTCTATCAAATCCCCTTTCCCTTCTTCATCAAGAGTGTGCCTTCAATATGAAAGTTAAAATGAAATTATCTCCTTCTCTCTCTCTCTCTCTCTCTCTCTCTCTCTCTCTCTCTCTCTCTCTCTCTCTCTCTCTCTCTCTACACTCTTAGTCAACTCGAATGCACAACTTGTCCTAAGAAAACAGCTTCTATGTTTTTTTTATTTTTGACATAATTGCACTTCGACCCAACTGATGAGCTCTTCTACAAAGTTGTAGAGCTTGAAGACATCTCCATTTTGATTTAAAAAAAGCTTTTGAATTTGAGTTCTCTAGCTCAAGTTATGAGCAAAACTATGACCTGGGGTCAATTTTCCCTAAATTGGGCAACCTACTTCTCTCTTTCTTTGAGCTCACAAACAACTCAATCTCTCACCCCTTGTGGCTTGTGGAGTTTAAAACCTTGCCACCTTGATAAGTGAGCTCTATGTGCCAAGCTCACAATGCCTCCATAGACATGGAAGCTTCGAGCTTCGATCCATTGCCGATGTGCAGCTCTGCGATAAGAGGGGAACACCGGAAGAGAAGTAGCACTGCAACCTTTGGCTCTGATACCACTTGAAGAGTGTGTGGTGCATGTAGAGTGCAAGGGAGAAGAAGAGCATACACGAGCATGATGTGGGTAGAGCTCTCAGTAAGGATTCAGAATTACCTCACTACTCCTTATTGTTATATATGATCAAAAGAATAGATAAGGTTAGTATGACCAATGTGATTGGTGTCTGGCAGTTGGCATGAACCCTAACATTGACATGGTATTCGAGCTTCACGCTTGATGAGCTTGGGATGCGTTGGTGTGGTGAAGAGAAATAGAAAAGGAGATGTTGTAGCGTTTTTGGATCATTGTTGGAGAAGGGTTTTAAAATGATTAAAAAAAGGGGCTCTCAAAAGCTTGCATTGTGAGTCTCTAGCGACAACATTGAAGGGTACTCCGATGGCATTTTGAAACGCCCTTTTGTGGTCCATGACCAATGGGGGAACTTTAATGGCTACATTTTGAAACATTGAGATAGAGGAAGTATAAGACCAAGGGAACTAGAGCCTACTACTAATCTCCACCCATCCATGCCCTATATAGGCCCTGCTTGCTACTAATAGGACCCCCTTGAATACATGGCTCTGTCTTGGCCCTTGGACTGCTTGGTCTTACCCTAGGCCTGACATTACTCTCCTCTTGGAGAAGCTTTTTCGTCCTCAAAAAAAAAAAGTGATTGTATCTTCATAATAACACTAATATTTTCCAAGTGGCATCCTTCATGGATCCAGCTGTTCATTTGACCAAAACATGGTTTAGTAGGAGGTTCAATGAAACCAAGAGTAATATTTTGCTTTTCGACATTGTTGTCCCATTGCAACTGTCTTGTGTAACCATCTCCTATACAACATAGTGTGTAGACTCCATTTAGAACTCACTTGAGTCTGCTAAACAAGTTATCACAACTAAGATGTACCCAAAAGAGTACCTCTTTTCACTTTCTATGAAAGTAATTGGCTAACAAAACTTATCAGCAAAATATAAGTCCTTGACTTGTTATCAATTTTCATCAGTAAGCAACCCACCATAACTAGTCTTCAAGGTTGAGAACCTAACTTTAACATGAAGGGACTAAATCGAATCACAAACATGATTTACCTCATGGTAAACAAACTCTAGTCGTATAGACACTCTCAGTGCTATACATAAAATAGGAGATCCACTTAAATTGGGATCGTATTCACAACTAAATCTTTTCTAGACTCAAAAATCCATGATCTTGGGTTTTTGTGAGCAGTCGTGTTGTTTGACATGTTGGCTTCATCTATACACCTTGGTAGAGATAAGCCTGTGTGAGTTTAAGACATTAAAAAACTCAACTTGATCTTCACACTTAAAGTATGACGTGCTAAAATAATACCCAAAGAATCAGTAATGGCAAGACTCTTGCTTGTCCATTAGTATCGATGGGTACTCAATTAGATAGAGTTGTTCGATCTTGAAAGCAATCACTGATGGATTACAAATAGATGGCTCTTAGCCGTTGCAAAATAGATGGCTTGTAGCCCTTCAAAAAAAGATGGCTCTTAGCCCTTCATGTTACCATATCAACATAGAAAGATTGTAATAAAATCATGCCTAATTTCACCTTTTCTCGCGGAGAATTAGGAAAAGAGAAAGAGAGAGAGAGAGAGAGAGAGAGAGAGAGAGAGAGAGATAATGCTAGGATGAGGAAAGTCCCTTATTCTACTATGATGCATGCCCTCTGCGTATGCCTCTATACAGACAATGTCTATGTCATAGCTTATCTTATAAGCATACAACAGTGTGCGTGCAACACTCTCATAGAGAGAGGTAACATAAGTCACATCATGACCCACCTACCTTGTATGTGGTTGTGATTGTACCAGAGTAGCTGAGTTTACCTGTGAATAAACATAAATAATATAACTTACCTAGTCCTTGAGAGAGTAGCTTGTTTTATAGCGAAAGCATATACAATGATGGGTGTCCATCGTACTAGTATGCCATTCATACATATCAAAAAATAGAGTAATAAACCATGGGCTTCAATGACCATCTCAACCATGTGAGCCCCTGGTATACGTGCGTTGCACGATTACTCTAGCATGGATACATCACAATGCGTCGTTGTGTAGACTGTGCGCTTATATCCACGTAGTGACAAAGATGTGTGCTAGTATCATTGATTTGAAGTCAATCGATAATGCCTTGGCACATAAGAGAAGCCTTGCTTTGCGTGAAGTTTGACAAAGCACTTTTCTTTGCACATTTGAAAATATTTTTCAAATAAAAGGTTAGATTACAGAAGAAACAAGCATAACTTGAAATTTGCTAACCTTGTCACCAACTTGTTGTCAAGTTTTTGGGAATGCATAAGTAAGAAAATCGCTCAGATTTGGCTCATAGCCATATGAACTGCTTGAGTGTATCATATGCGCCCTCTTATGACGTAAAAACATGCAGACATCTTGGTAAGTTTCCCCCAAGTTTGTATGCTAATAACATATTTTAAACTTTGGAAACCGTTGTGCCAAAAGTTGAAAAGGAAGCCTTGCTTCACATGAGTACTCATGGAGTTCTGGTGTTCATAGCTAACAGATACTCTTGCCAATTTACAATGTTATAGCAAAAGAAAGTTGACATTGTCGAGCATTCACAGATAATCGACCTTGTCGAATTTTGCAATGCATTGAAAATAGAAAAATATGTACAAGAGATGTACCTCATACCTGCTTGGCTTGATTACTGTTATCCTGAGGATTTGTAGACGTAGCCTTGCTCTCGTGATGTTTTAGAAAACTCGTCGGATCACGCTTGACGACAATGGGTGGATCCTATGGTTGTCTGATTGCATCAATGACAGACAACTTGCCTAGGAGCCATGTCCTAGAAAACTTGTTTACAGCTTCTTGAAATTGTTATTAATGGTTGGCCTTGCCGAACACCTTCGCCTTACATGCCACAGGCCTTGCCTGTATCGGCATGCAACAGGTCTTGCCTGAACACCATGATATTTTTCCTTGACAAACATCCCTTGGAACAAGCTCCCCTTCCACCATAAGTTATGGTCTCGAAGCTTTCTTTTACTAATGCAAAAGTTTCTGCAAAAGTTAAATGAATGAAAAACATTAATCTCTAGTTCATTGTACTTACACGCCATCGAAGACTTCTATACCAAAAAACTCCGTCAGATATGAAGCGATTGTCTTGGTCATGGCTTCACATCGTTAGCGATGGCGAATAACTGGAATCCATGCTTCCCTTGAATCCATTGTTGGGTTGAAGCCAATAGGTCGATAACCTTTTGCATGTTGATGGTTCTTGACGACCCCTTCCATGGCTTACATGAAGCTTGCGGGAGTTTGGTACTCGCCCCAACTTTGTCGAAGTTTCTCTGACTCTGGAAAATTCACTCCTCAAACTTGCTGAATTCAAGTCCATGACCATCGTCTTGGCCAAGATTCTAATTCAGTCCTCAACTATCAACCAAGCCCGTAATGGACCCACAAACATCAAGATGGTTGTACTATCGGCTCAGAGATGAAGAAGTCGATGATCCACCGCCATACATTTTTTGCAATTTCACAAATGCCTTTGTAATTTTCTAAGTGTGCAAGGATTTGCCTCGCCTTGCCGGCTGCATGTGATGTCCCTTGGCGGCAACTCATTGCCTCGCCTTGCGAGAGGAGGGAAAATGAGGAGGGGTGTGCCCTTCATACCTTACTCCTATCGTGAGAAAGGCCCCTAGGGTGGCCTTAGGGCTCCCTTAGGGCGCCCAAATAGTAAAAATAAGCACCATTTGCACATAGCGATGGCAGGGCGACAAATTGAGAGAGAGATTCACTCCTACCGAGCGTTGTGGGTGTCGTTTGAGCTCCATGCAAAAACAAATTTTGCACAGTAGCTCAGGGCGACCCTCTTTGAGTTCATGCTCAACCTTGTTTGTGCAGTCGGCTCCAACCGCCCCCTCCTTGCAAGAGGTTGCTCCCGTGCCGCTTGTGTATGCATCGAACTCGCCTGCAAGCACCCAATCCCATTGTGCTGCAACCCTAAGGCACAAGAGAGAGAGTGATCAGGCAACCCTACATGCCAAAGACATGCAAAGCTCTCCCCTCCTCCATAGCTCCTGCCTCCCCCTGAGCTCTGATACCTGTATAAGTCCGAGGGAACTAGAGTCTGCTACTCTCCACCCAGCCATGCCCTATATAGGCCCTACCTGCTAATAATAGGACCCCCTTGACTGCATGACTCCGTCTTGGCCCTTGGCCTACCCATTCTTACCCTAGGCCTGACAGGAAACTTCTCAGTTGCTTGCTTGTTAACTACTTTTTGAAACGCCATCCCGTCAAGAGGAGCTACTATAGAAAGAGCGTCCTGAAATCTCGGGGGATTTACTATGTATACAAAATGAGACGCCACCTGCGAGCGGATAGCTTTGATAAAACCCCTATGTACGACTCATATTAGGGAATATGACCCCTCTTCCTATGCTTATATGATAATCAATGCAAAAAACTATCATACCCCTATCTTACATATAGAGTTTAGGTCTCACATGATCTAACTAAGTAAAAGTAGTCAAAGAGCAACGTACAAAGTAACCACTTCTGTTGATAACTATATGTACCCTCTAGCATAGTGATTGGCAATGTACAAAGGAACCACTTATGTTGATAACTAGATGTACCCTCAATGTGTCTTACTTTGACCACTATTTGTCCGTTCAGCCTGCACTCTAGATACTTGCCCAATTTGGACCCATCAAAATTACTCAAAGAACATGAATATAAAGCTGTGTTAGGTTTTCTGTGTAAATTTGCATCTATACAAGCTCTTTATGGCTTTCATCCCTCAACAAATGAGCTATAATCACAAAACAAGCAATTGATACAAAGCAGTGTTAGTTCTTGCATGTATCTTTGTAGCTATTGACTCACAAGTTTGAGGGAAGACTCTTTTGGGAAGCCATGATTTTGAAACACAAAAACTTCCTCTCATTTTTTCCTCCCCTCCCCCCCCCCGCCCCCATAAATATGATACCCCCTCTCTTATTTTTTAGTTTGGGAGATAAATTATTGGGGGCCTACCCCTAACTTATACGCTTATGTAACTTGTGAAAAAACCCCCCTCCCTTGCACTTACGTGGTGCAGTAAGTTTTCCATGGTGAATCCCCAGGGCCTGAAATATGAGCGGCAATGGAGGCAATTGTGAGTCCACTCAACTAGCGTTTTGAAATCTAGTGCAAGAAGGTGGAAGGATGAGGCCAAGGACAAACTTGCCAAGTGTTTTGAAATGATAAGACTATGGCAGTTGAGGGTCTAAAATTGGTAAAATAGGGCAGTGCATTGAAACATTGTTGCCAAGGCTCCAAGGGCGACAACCAATTGCACAAAGCATCTTGAGTAGTGTGACTTTGCGAAAAGTTGGGCAACAGATTGTTTGCATTTTGAAATACACCCAACGGCTCATGTTTGGGCAATTTTTGGCAAAGTGCAAGGAGCAGTCTTAAGTGTTTTTTGAGACACAAAGGCAAAGGTTTCCATTGTGTCTTCCAATGAACAAAACCAAATTGGCTATGGATAGTATATTGCCAGGTTTTTAGTTAATTCTTTGAGTTGCCTAAGGAGTACGAGATGGTGCCCATGCCATCATGCTTTCAAATCATGACGAAAAGCCAAATAACGAAGATCCCAGCTCTTTTCTCGTGGAGGTGGAAGCCTTCTTGGTCTTCAAGGGCAAGGTTTGAGTTTCGAGTAAGGGCAAATGCAAAGGCAAGCTTGGTGAGAATGACATGGCTACTACTGAGTTAGCTGTTCTTGACACAATTAGAGTCCTCAAGAAAGATGAAGATGCTTTGTTTGGCTTGGACATGTGAAGCCAAAGGAAAATGCAAGAGCTCACAAGAGGACAAAGGTAGGGGCAAGCTTGACAGAGATAACAATGATAAAGATTTGATAGAGGAGATTGGCATGGCACACATGGTGGTGGCCATAGTGGCCACGAGTCTAGATTTCTTGTCACATGGTCATTTTTGCAACTAGCTTGAGCCAGGGGGAGGCTTGTGAGTGGCACCGAGGGGCAAATGGTGCTCCCTACAAATGATTCGGGCTCATCTGTTGGAGTTCAACTTATTAGTGTTTCACCCCGTGGGTCGGAGTTCAAGGTACATGCATCTGGTAAGAAACCAATGCGATGTATGTGCGCACCAATACATTGTTGTTGGCCGGATGTTGTGTTTCAAAAATTCATTGGACGTGATGCGTTCACAGTTCACAAATGGGGATGCTTGGATGTAGTGTGGTCTACAACTCAAGTTTCTATGAGGCAAATGATGCTCAATATGGAATCCTGCTTAGGTAAAAAGTTGATGGTAGCATAACCGAGGTGTATCCAATAGAGTGATCAGCTGTTGGGGTGTCCATGGTAGCTTCTTCATCGACTTGGTCTTCCTACACGTGTCCTACAGAAAGGGTGTTGAAGTTATAGCATCGCAAGTGAATAGCCCAATGTGATCCCAATATTTATTTTGGCTTTAGGTATTTATTTTTCTTATTTGTCGAAGTCTTAAGCAGGGCAATTTGTTGAGGGGGGTGCTTAAGGCCCCCAAAGCTAGTATATAAGGAAGCTAGTATATAGAGAACACCTGGCCCCCATTGTATAATCATCAATTCATTGCCGAGTTGGTTGGTTCAATAGTCTCTCTCTCTTTCTCTCTCATGTATTCTCTCCCTCATTGTATGCTTCCACGACGTCAACTTGGACGAAAGGAACATGCTATTGTAGGTAGAGAAGCTTGTTTCGTTGAACACTATTTGAACTAGAAAACCAGCTCAATAGCTAATAGGAAATAGCCCTGACTTCGTCGCAAGAGTTTGTGAGGCGTTAATAGATAGTAAGTAGCCCTAACTTCTTCACAAGAGACAGCACAGTAAGAGCTACTGCCGCGCACGCGAAAAAGCAGCGAGAGGGGAACTTGCGCAGCTCCTCCTGCTGAAGAATGACGTGCTATACCACTCCTTTGTTGTGGGGTGCTGGACATGGGGCTCGATTTCTCATTCGTTCCTTCATTTTCTCGCTACCCCTACATCACAAACTTCATACCTGTGGTGGGCAATGGAGCCTTGCTCCTATGCAGCCGTTCGTACTTGTATAGTAAGTAGTCGAGGATTCCAAAAGAAAGTCTCTTCATCACAAACGTGACATTGCTTGTTTCTGTGGTGGCCGATGGAGCCTTCTTCTTTGCAGGTTTTCTGGCGGCTGTGGAAGGGGCTGGGTCATGGGTTCAACTCCCACCGCAGCGGCTACAGAAACGATTGGTTGGTCTGATATGTAGGCCCCCCAATTGCTGTGGGCTCTATCAAGCTCAGTAGGTCAGATGCAAGCTAGTTTTCTTTTCCTTTCTAGCCTCTAGTTTGATATTGTTTTTTCTTGGGGAGAAATGTGGTTATTTGAATTAAAAGAGCAGAGAAAACTGATACAATTGACCCACAGACATCGTCTTCCGTTAATTTTATCGAAGGATCGTCTTTGGGTATTTGGGGATTGCCAACATTGTCTATATTTGAAGATGGAGGTGGATGCAAACAGGTTCAGCTTAACGGTCAAATGTAAGTTATTCATGTCTATGAGGGCTTTAATGTGAGCTCTTTCATGATGAAGCTTGAATAAAGACATTGCAGAATAGCCTAAAACATACTAAAGATGTTATACATAACTGAAATTTTGGAAATGTTATCTAGTTGGCACTGCCTTTTTGAGAAGAAAAAGAAGAGAGACTATAATTTAAAGAGAAGAATAACACATGCCTTCCAAAATTTCAAGAGTGCTCTACAAGGGTTTTCCTTAGCATACACCCGTCAATCGAAATGCAGAGCCAACTAATTGTACTTGGTGATTAACAGGCCGGCCACTTGGATGGCATGGAGTTCAGAGGCTTGCGTAGCTATGGCTAGAGTTCTCTTTGATACATGTGTAAGTGCTTGGGCATGGCATGTTCATCTCCACCCAACCTATGCTCTTTCTTTAAAGTCTTTGTATTGCTCGTGCCATTCAAGTAATCAGCCTTGCCTCGGGGACCTTTCTCATGTAACCATTGTTGGCTGCAAGACCTTTGTCTTGGCACTCCTTTTTGTGAATCTTGGGGCCTATTTATAGATTCGGGGAGGCCATTCTTTGTAATGGGCTTATAGTTTTGAGGTGAAACAGGAAGTTGAAGGTGGTAATAAAAGTAAATTGTTAAGGGGCAAATGAGAATCTTAATGTGGCTATTCGAGAGGAAATATTTTCAATTTGAAATTACCAATGTCTATGGACAGCAAACATACATGTTAGCTAGATTGTTGGGTGGAATGCATTGGGAGAGAATATAAGGTAGAACGATCGACTGGAGTACGTTAATAGTAGAACAGAAAATGGATGCTTGTAACATAGTGCATGCATGCATGAACCTCATCTACTTACATGTCATCCATTTAGCAAATGACCAACAACTTATAGTTGTGTCATGTAGATGTCACCAACCTTACGGATTTTAGACGCTTATGGCAAGTCTTTCATAAGCTCTTTACTTTGCATAGGTTTTAGTTTTTGCACATTTACATGCCTACTATGTTCATAATAAATATTTCTTTGCAATAACTCTTACCCTTGTGCTCTAGGTGCATCTACATGTCCAATTTTTATTTGCATTAGTCAAGGACTAGTATGTGACTCGTGTATTGTTGTGTCGAATTGGATAAAGGATAAACTCTACGGTACTCTTCTTTCATTGTTTTAAAAAAACCTAGGTTTAGTTTAATTCCACTTATGAATTTTGAGATTTATTTGTAATTTTAAACTTGAAGATGAGAACCTACAAATTTTTGCGCGAAAACCTTCAAATTTAGTGTAGAAATCTTGAATTTAGTCAATTTATATATGAAATTTCTTATATATAGGTTTGTAAAGTTTATTGAAAAAAGCTTTTTTATAAAGCATTGCTCTCCTCGCTTACCTCCTCCCAAGGTGGTAACATGTGCAAACACTCTACGCATCGATGAAGTAGTGCAAATAGATAAGGTAGTGTCAAATACAATGTTGGATGGTTCATTACTAAATAAAATTGTTCTTCAAAGCTATGATAAGGCAACTCTAGCTAATTATCAATAGTGACATAAAAAAATGGAGAAGATGACATTTAAAATCTCTTAAGAGACAATCTAATGAAAATTCATCCACAACAATGTGTTTACCTTTGTATTCTTCTTGAAACTTAAAAATAATTGTTGGATGCTTCAAGTTGCTATATTGCTCCATTGAACATGCCATTCTTTGGTGTTCATTCGTTGACAAACTACTTAGGTGATACATTTTTTTTCTTTTAGCATGGTCCAATTGTCTAGGATCTATTGACAAACTACTTAGGTGATACATTTTTTTTCTTGTAGCATGGTCCGATTGTCTAGGATCTATAGATAGGATATATAACCTTGATATATAACCAAGAAAATGCATTGCTATCATAAAAAAGTTGATGCATGAGTCTCTCTCTCTCTCTCTCTCTCTCTCTATATATATATATATATATATATATATATATATATATAGTCGAAAAGATATCTTTATATACTACATTGTTCTTTACGAAGGAGGACTTGAAGCTCTAGAAAGTACCATTGAGAATTTTCTCTCACTATACTTTGAAACAATTGGCCTTGAGATATTTGTTCACCTATCTCTTTGTTCACCTATATGTTGTGCTAGGTAGTGGACATATTTTATACATCAAGTGTATGCAATGTATGGTGATCTATTAATAGCATGGATAGGCACTCTAGCCTTATTTCTCTACCTATCATTGTTTGAATATGAAAAGAGATATTCTCTCTTAATCACTTTGTATTGACAGAAATAAAAGTGTTCAAATAACATAGCCTAACATAATGCTCACAAGTCTCTCCATTGTTTATGCTAGCTCACTCTCTTTTCAAGATCAACCATGATGCCATCTAAACTCTTCCAAAATTCTATGTTTGAGGGTCCTTAAAACTATGGGCTTAATCACATGTAAAGATTATATGAAGCTTGGTTTACTAATGTAGCTCGGTGAACATGAGATTGAGAGAGGAAAAGCAAGTATCAATGAGTTTAAACCATCCAACATTCTCATTGACTCTCCGCTCTCTCTTTCCGTCTCTCCAAGTGTGTGTGTGTGTGTGTGTACGCGTGCGCATGTAACTTGGTAGGTGGAACTAAACCTAATCAAATTTCACATAATTTAAAGGTAAATGTGTTTGCAATAAGGAAGTTGGAGTAGTCCCATTATTATCTCATTGCCCCAACACACTAAAAAAAGGTAGGAGATCCATGTGTTTGGAATATGAATTTTCATACCAAGAAATCATTCTTTAAAACGGATACCCTGTTTGCTTTGATGATGAATGATGATATGAGATAGTGACATTGAATGATGATAGCCTTAGTCATATTATCGTGATGATTGAAGAGTTTAAACATCAAACTAAATAGTGAAGTTATGACAATTTATAACAATCCAAATTACCACATTGCCATCAATCGCTAAAGCATACTAACCTCTCAAAGATGATTTGTTGAACTCACCTTTAAATACTTGAGCCTATCTTCTCATCCACACTTTGCACCTGAGTAGTGATCTAACTTAGCTCCCACCCCCTTCGATATGAGCCATAGTATTGAGGCATTTGAGAAGTGTTCTCCATTGTTGCACACTATACCGCTTGCAAGTTCAATAGGATTAGTTCCATACCTTACTTGAGTGCTCGGATTTTATCACATTCAAGTTTTCTTTCCTCACATTTTCATCCTTCGAGCTACTTCATGGATAATCAATTGTTGCTCTCATCTCCATACTCCAACAATCAAGAGTCATTAATCAGCTTAGCATAAAGAATTTGACATGTTTGATTTGGGTCCATAGGTCATATTATAACCTTTGATGGTGATAATACTCTCTCTCTCTCTCTCTCTCTCTCTCTCTCTCTCTCTCTCTCTCACACACACACACACACACACACACACACACACACACACACACACACACACACCTATGTACGTATACACATATATCTTTTGATATCATTCACTCTATGAGAGCTTCCTCTCTTTGAGATCATCTCTCTTTGGCTCTATGGGAGATGGGAGTAACCTTATATATTTATTATTATTTTGCTCTACTTGACTATATGGGAGCTCTCTCTCTCTCTCTCTCTCTCTCTCTCTCTCACACACACACACACACACACACACACACACACACACACACACACACACACACACACACACACTTCTTTGGCTCTATGGGAGTTTGGAGCAATCCTCCCTTCCTCATCTCTCTCTCTCTTCCCCCCCCCCCCCCCCCCCCCCCTTGTTTTAAGTAACAAATCTTGAGGTTGATTTGTCAAATTGATCTCTAAGATTTAGAGAGAGATAGAGCTATACATATATATATATATATATATATATATATATATATATATATATATATATATATATATATATATATATATATTATATATATATATATATATATATATATATATATATATATATATATATATATATATATTATATATATATATATATATATATATATATACACACATACGTAGATACATTACAAATTCTCCTCATGTGTGTGTGTGTGTGTGTGAGAGAGAGAGAGAGAGAGAGAGAGAGAGAGAGAGTATGCTTTTGGTGGAAGCACCTATCTTTCGGAGACCGATGGCATCCTTTCTTTATTTAGCTTACCATGGGAAAATTCTAATCTCTTTAAGAGAGGTTTTTCATTTGGTTTTTGGTTTTTCCATTTTGCCCATGTGGCTAGTTGTACTCAGTTCTCATAGTTGGTTCACTGCCGTCGAAAGCATCACCATTTGGGCATTCTTAGAGTTGTTTTTAAGTGATACAAGTCAGTTTGTGTTCGTTGAGAGAGAGAGAGAGAGAGATAATTGAAATTTTCTTTTACTGCCCAGATATAATAGAATGGTGATTGAAATTCTCTTCTAAGGAAAAGGTCCAGAGTTCGAGACATTAGAAAGAGGATGGGGTGTAGGAGGGCCTCTTTATTTGCCATGATCTTATGGACGTGATTAACATTCTGACGAATAGGTGTACGCCATGTGTGCAAGAATGGTGGGTGTGTAAGAGATGTGTAAGAGTGATCAAAGGATGCACTTTTCTCCCAAAAAAGGAGGTGGATAATTTTCGGCCTTCCATACCGTAGGAACACAGTCCAAGCAAAGTGCGTTCGGTTGAAGAAAAGGAGGAGGGAAAGGGAATCTTGCAAAGATTCGCACTTATGAAAGCTGGACCTAGTAGGTCCTATGAATGTGGAAAAATCACACACATCCAACCAAGTAAGTCATCGAGTATGTAGAAAACATGCGTAACTACTAATTGAGATTTGATCTTGGGCATCAAAATCTTAGATCTAAGACCAATTGAGAAAGCCTTTCCACAACCTTTGCCATTCAGGCTACTTTTTTTGAAGTTGATTCCATGTTTTAGTCTTGCTAGATATGAGACTAGCATCATCAAAACATGTTTCAAAAATTTCAGGCTTGTTTAGAAGTTTTGTGAAGTTCTAGTTGGAAGCTTGAAGGTCTCCAAAAGTGGACTTGTTATGTGGATGCAAGACTCCACACAAAACTTGAATAACCTCTTTAATCAGCATTGCACTTCTTGTTGTTTCAAGTACGCCTCATCAATAAATAGACTATGAAAGCCAAATGGAACTCATATGGGCAAGGTGACACTTGCTATGATGGCTAACTCAGGAGATTGAGCATTTATAATGAGAAATCGAGAGCAATCTTGTTGCTCATCATGCACAAAGGTCAAGAAATAGCCATCTTCCTCATCGAGACATGGGTCTGAGGATTTGGGTACGAATAAGGGCTCACTCCCAAATGTGTCATTACAAATTCTCCTCATGTGTGTGTGTGTGTGTGAGAGAGAGAGAGAGAGAGAGAGAGAGAGAGAGAGTATGCTTTTGGTGGAAGCACCTATCTTTCGGAGACCGATGGCATCCTTTCTTTATTTAGCTTACCATGGGAAAATTCTAATCTCTTTAAGAGAGGTTTTTCATTTGGTTTTTGGTTTTTCCATTTTGCCCATGTGGCTAGTTGTACTCAGTTCTCATAGTTGGTTCACTGCCGTCGAAAGCATCACCATTTGGGCATTCTTAGAGTTGTTTTTAAGTGATACAAGTCAGTTTGTGTTCGTTGAGAGAGAGAGAGAGAGAGAGAGAGAGAGATAATTGAAATTTTCTTTTACTGCCCAGATATAATAGAATGGTGATTGAAATTCTCTTCTAAGGAAAAGGTCCAGAGTTCGAGACATTAGAAAGAGGATGGGGTGTAGGAGGGCCTCTTTATTTGCCATGATCTTATGGACGTGATTAACATTCTGACGAATAGGTGTACGCCATGTGTGCAAGAATGGTGGGTGTGTAAGAGATGTGTAAGAGTGATCAAAGGATGCACTTTTCTCCCAAAAAAGGAGGTGGACAATTTTCGGCCTTCCATACCGTAGGAACACAGTCCAAGCAAAGTGCGTTCGGTTGAAGAAAAGGAGGAGGGAAAGGGAATCTTGCAAAGATTCGCACTTATGAAAGCTGGACCTAGTAGGTCCTATGAATGTGGAAAAATCACACACATCCAACCAAGTAAGTCATCGAGTATGTAGAAAACATGCGTAACTACTAATTGAGATTTGATCTTGGGCATCAAAATCTTAGATCTAAGACCAATTGAGAAAGCCTTTCCACAACCTTTGCCATTCAGGCTACTTTTTTTGAAGTTGATTCCATGTTTTAGTCTTGCTAGATATGAGACTAGCATCATCAAAACATGTTTCAAAAATTTCAGGCTTGTTTAGAAGTTTTGTGAAGTTCTAGTTGGAAGCTTGAAGGTCTCCAAAAGTGGACTTGTTATGTGGATGCAAGACTCCACACAAAACTTGAATAACCTCTTTAATCAGCATTGCACTTCTTGTTGTTTCAAGTACGCCTCATCAATAAATAGACTATGAAAGCCAAATGGAACTCATATGGGCAAGGTGACACTTGCTATGATGGCTAACTCAGGAGATTGAGCATTTATAATGAGAAATCGAGAGCAATCTTGTTGCTCATCATGCACAAAGGTCAAGAAATAGCCATCTTCCTCATCGAGACATGGGTCTGAGGATTTGGGTACGAATAAGGGCTCACTCCCAAATGTGTCATTACAAATTCTCCTCATGTGTGTGTGTGTGTGTGTGTGAGAGAGAGAGAGAGAGAGAGAGAGAGAGTATGCTTTTGGTGGAAGCACCTATCTTTCGGAGACCGATGGCATCCTTTCTTTATTTAGCTTACCATGGGAAAATTCTAATCTCTTTAAGAGAGGTTTTTCATTTGGTTTTTGGTTTTTCCATTTTGCCCATGTGGCTAGTTGTACTCAGTTCTCATAGTTGGTTCACTGCCGTCGAAAGCATCACCATTTGGGCATTCTTAGAGTTGTTTTTAAGTGATACAAGTCAGTTTGTGTTCGTTGAGAGAGAGAGAGAGAGAGAGAGAGAGAGAGAGATAATTGAAATTTTCTTTTACTGCCCAGATATAATAGAATGGTGATTGAAATTCTCTTCTAAGGAAAAGGTCCAGAGTTCGAGACATTAGAAAGAGGATGGGGTGTAGGAGGGCCTCTTTATTTGCCATGATCTTATGGACGTGATTAACATTCTGACGAATAGGTGTACGCCATGTGTGCAAGAATGGTGGGTGTGTAAGAGATGTGTAAGAGTGATCAAAGGATGCACTTTTCTCCCAAAAAAGGAGGTGGACAATTTTCGGCCTTCCATACCGTAGGAACACAGTCCAAGCAAAGTGCGTTCGGTTGAAGAAAAGGAGGAGGGAAAGGGAATCTTGCAAAGATTCGCACTTATGAAAGCTGGACCTAGTAGGTCCTATGAATGTGGAAAAATCACACACATCCAACCAAGTAAGTCATCGAGTATGTAGAAAACATGCGTAACTACTAATTGAGATTTGATCTTGGGCATCAAAATCTTAGATCTAAGACCAATTGAGAAAGCCTTTCCACAACCTTTGCCATTCAGGCTACTTTTTTTGAAGTTGATTCCATGTTTTAGTCTTGCTAGATATGAGACTAGCATCATCAAAACATGTTTCAAAAATTTCAGGCTTGTTTAGAAGTTTTGTGAAGTTCTAGTTGGAAGCTTGAAGGTCTCCAAAAGTGGACTTGTTATGTGGATGCAAGACTCCACACAAAACTTGAATAACCTCTTTAATCAGCATTGCACTTCTTGTTGTTTCAAGTACGCCTCATCAATAAATAGACTATGAAAGCCAAATGGAACTCATATGGGCAAGGTGACACTTGCTATGATGGCTAACTCAGGAGATTGAGCATTTATAATGAGAAATCGAGAGCAATCTTGTTGCTCATCATGCACAAAGGTCAAGAAATAGCCATCTTCCTCATCGAGACATGGGTCTGAGGATTTGGGTACGAATAAGGGCTCACTCCCAAATGTGTCATTACAAATTCTCCTCATGTGTGTGTGTGTGTGTGAGAGAGAGAGAGAGAGAGAGAGAGAGAGTATGCTTTTGGTGGAAGCACCTATCTTTCGGAGACCGATGGCATCCTTTCTTTATTTAGCTTACCATGGGAAAATTCTAATCTCTTTAAGAGAGGTTTTTCATTTGGTTTTTGGTTTTTCCATTTTGCCCATGTGGCTAGTTGTACTCAGTTCTCATAGTTGGTTCACTGCCGTCGAAAGCATCACCATTTGGGCATTCTTAGAGTTGTTTTTAAGTGATACAAGTCAGTTTGTGTTCGTTGAGAGAGAGAGAGAGAGAGAGAGAGAGAGATAATTGAAATTTTCTTTTACTGCCCAGATATAATAGAATGGTGATTGAAATTCTCTTCTAAGGAAAAGGTCCAGAGTTCGAGACATTAGAAAGAGGATGGGGTGTAGGAGGGCCTCTTTATTTGCCATGATCTTATGGACGTGATTAACATTCTGACGAATAGGTGTACGCCATGTGTGCAAGAATGGTGGGTGTGTAAGAGATGTGTAAGAGTGATCAAAGGATGCACTTTTCTCCCAAAAAAGGAGGTGGACAATTTTCGGCCTTCCATACCGTAGGAACACAGTCCAAGCAAAGTGCGTTCGGTTGAAGAAAAGGAGGAGGGAAAGGGAATCTTGCAAAGATTCGCACTTATGAAAGCTGGACCTAGTAGGTCCTATGAATGTGGAAAAATCACACACATCCAACCAAGTAAGTCATCGAGTATGTAGAAAACATGCGTAACTACTAATTGAGATTTGATCTTGGGCATCAAAATCTTAGATCTAAGACCAATTGAGAAAGCCTTTCCACAACCTTTGCCATTCAGGCTACTTTTTTTGAAGTTGATTCCATGTTTTAGTCTTGCTAGATATGAGACTAGCATCATCAAAACATGTTTCAAAAATTTCAGGCTTGTTTAGAAGTTTTGTGAAGTTCTAGTTGGAAGCTTGAAGGTCTCCAAAAGTGGACTTGTTATGTGGATGCAAGACTCCACACAAAACTTGAATAACCTCTTTAATCAGCATTGCACTTCTTGTTGTTTCAAGTACGCCTCATCAATAAATAGACTATGAAAGCCAAATGGAACTCATATGGGCAAGGTGACACTTGCTATGATGGCTAACTCAGGAGATTGAGCATTTATAATGAGAAATCGAGAGCAATCTTGTTGCTCATCATGCACAAAGGTCAAGAAATAGCCATCTTCCTCATCGAGACATGGGTCTGAGGATTTGGGTACGAATAAGGGCTCACTCCCAAATGTGTCATTACAAATTCTCCTCATGTGTGTGTGTGTGTGTGAGAGAGAGAGAGAGAGAGAGAGAGAGAGTATGCTTTTGGTGGAAGCACCTATCTTTCGGAGACCGATGGCATCCTTTCTTTATTTAGCTTACCATGGGAAAATTCTAATCTCTTTAAGAGAGGTTTTTCATTTGGTTTTTGGTTTTTCCATTTTGCCCATGTGGCTAGTTGTACTCAGTTCTCATAGTTGGTTCACTGCCGTCGAAAGCATCACCATTTGGGCATTCTTAGAGTTGTTTTTAAGTGATACAAGTCAGTTTGTGTTCGTTGAGAGAGAGAGAGAGAGAGATAATTGAAATTTTCTTTTACTGCCCAGATATAATAGAATGGTGATTGAAATTCTCTTCTAAGGAAAAGGTCCAGAGTTCGAGACATTAGAAAGAGGATGGGGTGTAGGAGGGCCTCTTTATTTGCCATGATCTTATGGACGTGATTAACATTCTGACGAATAGGTGTACGCCATGTGTGCAAGAATGGTGGGTGTGTAAGAGATGTGTAAGAGTGATCAAAGGATGCACTTTTCTCCCAAAAAAGGAGGTGGACAATTTTCGGCCTTCCATACCGTAGGAACACAGTCCAAGCAAAGTGCGTTCGGTTGAAGAAAAGGAGGAGGGAAAGGGAATCTTGCAAAGATTCGCACTTATGAAAGCTGGACCTAGTAGGTCCTATGAATGTGGAAAAATCACACACATCCAACCAAGTAAGTCATCGAGTATGTAGAAAACATGCGTAACTACTAATTGAGATTTGATCTTGGGCATCAAAATCTTAGATCTAAGACCAATTGAGAAAGCCTTTCCACAACCTTTGCCATTCAGGCTACTTTTTTTGAAGTTGATTCCATGTTTTAGTCTTGCTAGATATGAGACTAGCATCATCAAAACATGTTTCAAAAATTTCAGGCTTGTTTAGAAGTTTTGTGAAGTTCTAGTTGGAAGCTTGAAGGTCTCCAAAAGTGGACTTGTTATGTGGATGCAAGACTCCACACAAAACTTGAATAACCTCTTTAATCAGCATTGCACTTCTTGTTGTTTCAAGTACGCCTCATCAATAAATAGACTATGAAAGCCAAATGGAACTCATATGGGCAAGGTGACACTTGCTATGATGGCTAACTCAGGAGATTGAGCATTTATAATGAGAAATCGAGAGCAATCTTGTTGCTCATCATGCACAAAGGTCAAGAAATAGCCATCTTCCTCATCGAGACATGGGTCTGAGGATTTGGGTACGAATAAGGGCTCACTCCCAAATGTGTCATTACAAATTCTCCTCATGTGTGTGTGTGTGTGTGTGTGAGAGAGAGAGAGAGAGAGAGAGAGTATGCTTTTGGTGGAAGCACCTATCTTTCGGAGACCGATGGCATCCTTTCTTTATTTAGCTTACCATGGGAAAATTCTAATCTCTTTAAGAGAGGTTTTTCATTTGGTTTTTGGTTTTTCCATTTTGCCCATGTGGCTAGTTGTACTCAGTTCTCATAGTTGGTTCACTGCCGTCGAAAGCATCACCATTTGGGCATTCTTAGAGTTGTTTTTAAGTGATACAAGTCAGTTTGTGTTCGTTGAGAGAGAGAGAGAGAGAGAGAGAGAGAGAGAGATAATTGAAATTTTCTTTTACTGCCCAGATATAATAGAATGGTGATTGAAATTCTCTTCTAAGGAAAAGGTCCAGAGTTCGAGACATTAGAAAGAGGATGGGGTGTAGGAGGGCCTCTTTATTTGCCATGATCTTATGGACGTGATTAACATTCTGACGAATAGGTGTACGCCATGTGTGCAAGAATGGTGGGTGTGTAAGAGATGTGTAAGAGTGATCAAAGGATGCACTTTTCTCCCAAAAAAGGAGGTGGACAATTTTCGGCCTTCCATACCGTAGGAACACAGTCCAAGCAAAGTGCGTTCGGTTGAAGAAAAGGAGGAGGGAAAGGGAATCTTGCAAAGATTCGCACTTATGAAAGCTGGACCTAGTAGGTCCTATGAATGTGGAAAAATCACACACATCCAACCAAGTAAGTCATCGAGTATGTAGAAAACATGCGTAACTACTAATTGAGATTTGATCTTGGGCATCAAAATCTTAGATCTAAGACCAATTGAGAAAGCCTTTCCACAACCTTTGCCATTCAGGCTACTTTTTTTGAAGTTGATTCCATGTTTTAGTCTTGCTAGATATGAGACTAGCATCATCAAAACATGTTTCAAAAATTTCAGGCTTGTTTAGAAGTTTTGTGAAGTTCTAGTTGGAAGCTTGAAGGTCTCCAAAAGTGGACTTGTTATGTGGATGCAAGACTCCACACAAAACTTGAATAACCTCTTTAATCAGCATTGCACTTCTTGTTGTTTCAAGTACGCCTCATCAATAAATAGACTATGAAAGCCAAATGGAACTCATATGGGCAAGGTGACACTTGCTATGATGGCTAACTCAGGAGATTGAGCATTTATAATGAGAAATCGAGAGCAATCTTGTTGCTCATCATGCACAAAGGTCAAGAAATAGCCATCTTCCTCATCGAGACATGGGTCTGAGGATTTGGGTACGAATAAGGGCTCACTCCCAAATGTGTCATTACAAATTCTCCTCATGTGTGTGTGTGTGTGTGTGAGAGAGAGAGAGAGAGAGAGAGAGAGTATGCTTTTGGTGGAAGCACCTATCTTTCGGAGACCGATGGCATCCTTTCTTTATTTAGCTTACCATGGGAAAATTCTAATCTCTTTAAGAGAGGTTTTTCATTTGGTTTTTGGTTTTTCCATTTTGCCCATGTGGCTAGTTGTACTCAGTTCTCATAGTTGGTTCACTGCCGTCGAAAGCATCACCATTTGGGCATTCTTAGAGTTGTTTTTAAGTGATACAAGTCAGTTTGTGTTCGTTGAGAGAGAGAGAGAGAGAGAGAGAGAGAGAGATAATTGAAATTTTCTTTTACTGCCCAGATATAATAGAATGGTGATTGAAATTCTCTTCTAAGGAAAAGGTCCAGAGTTCGAGACATTAGAAAGAGGATGGGGTGTAGGAGGGCCTCTTTATTTGCCATGATCTTATGGACGTGATTAACATTCTGACGAATAGGTGTACGCCATGTGTGCAAGAATGGTGGGTGTGTAAGAGATGTGTAAGAGTGATCAAAGGATGCACTTTTCTCCCAAAAAAGGAGGTGGACAATTTTCGGCCTTCCATACCGTAGGAACACAGTCCAAGCAAAGTGCGTTCGGTTGAAGAAAAGGAGGAGGGAAAGGGAATCTTGCAAAGATTCGCACTTATGAAAGCTGGACCTAGTAGGTCCTATGAATGTGGAAAAATCACACACATCCAACCAAGTAAGTCATCGAGTATGTAGAAAACATGCGTAACTACTAATTGAGATTTGATCTTGGGCATCAAAATCTTAGATCTAAGACCAATTGAGAAAGCCTTTCCACAACCTTTGCCATTCAGGCTACTTTTTTTGAAGTTGATTCCATGTTTTAGTCTTGCTAGATATGAGACTAGCATCATCAAAACATGTTTCAAAAATTTCAGGCTTGTTTAGAAGTTTTGTGAAGTTCTAGTTGGAAGCTTGAAGGTCTCCAAAAGTGGACTTGTTATGTGGATGCAAGACTCCACACAAAACTTGAATAACCTCTTTAATCAGCATTGCACTTCTTGTTGTTTCAAGTACGCCTCATCAATAAATAGACTATGAAAGCCAAATGGAACTCATATGGGCAAGGTGACACTTGCTATGATGGCTAACTCAGGAGATTGAGCATTTATAATGAGAAATCGAGAGCAATCTTGTTGCTCATCATGCACAAAGGTCAAGAAATAGCCATCTTCCTCATCGAGACATGGGTCTGAGGATTTGGGTACGAATAAGGGCTCACTCCCAAATGTGTCTTCTCCATAGATTCGACAACCCACAATGCATGGTTCATCAAGCATATTTGCACCTTGCTTGCCATGAGTAGGTCTATTTGTGGGTTGAGGTGCTTGGAGGTCCACCTTGCATACACCTCCATATTTGGGCCAAGGACCAGCTATGCATAGATAGGCATATCTCGTCTTTCTACCTATATATCTGCCATTTATCCTCCCAACATCTATATTAGCCAGCTCACTTGCTCACTACTCGCTCTTCCGCTCTTGAAATTGAGCTTAAACTTTGTCAAATTGCATTGTATCTTCTCAAGATCCTTGTATTTGAGTGCAAATATTAGATCCACTTTCTCAATCACAATCCCTACCATCACCACTTCATCACCTTCTTCCCAAGCATTCAAAAAATGCAAGCAATTGCCCATGTCTTTGGGACAATCAATCCACCTTATATTCTTCTCGTTTGTGTCGTACCTTGGTAGTATTGCTACTCGGGGTACCATTTTAATATCATACATAATGGTGTGTCCTATCCACATGTTGTACAACCTGAACACCATTTGATTATCATGGAAAACTGCGTAATTCTCCATGATGGTGAAGTAGTGCACTAAGATAGGCTCCTTGACATTGATTGGAACATCCTTTCTTTTTTGCCACTTGGAGTTAATGTAAGGTGGACATACAACATTGTAGTTAAAAGAGAACATCTCCCCTGTGATAGGACCGACCTTCTGGTGGGCGGTCATGCTAGATTTTAACTCTCTATGAAAGTCGAACCGGTTGATGGTGTGGATGTCTCCATCATGAGATATGTGAATCCAATAGGGCATGCCGTCTTCGGACATGGCAAGGATCTTACCATCAAGGTGTAGGGAATGGTCATCCACTGGCTATTCCATGAAAGAAAGGGCGACCACATGACGACCGACGGATGCCGAGAGCCATGGTGGGAGCACTTTCTGAAGGGAATGGTCAATGGATGACCATTCCCGGCCATCAAGGTTGTGGGGAGGGGGGCCATGCCCTTGCTTGGCTCAATGATCACTTAGCGGTAAAGCCATGATTTATAGTTTTACACAGTCAGCTATTGATGTTATTGTTGTTGCAGCCTGCTGTCATAGCACACAGTAGTTGATGTTACTACTGTCGCTACTGTAGTTTCACACAGTCAGCTATTGATGTTGTTGTTGTTGTAGGCTGCTGTCGTAGCGCACAGTCGTTGATATTACTGCTGTCTCGCTACTGTCGCGCACAAAATTTCCACTTGTTGAGTTGGTGGCTATTGGGAGACCTTTTGCTTACTGACGTGCTGCATAATCATTTGCAATGCTTCGGAATCATTTCGTTTGCTGATGTGGCACCCATCCAAGGGCTGCAACGCCTAATTCTGCACCAGAAACTACACTAGATGAAGGGATCCGTCACCCTCTGACCCACAACCTTGATGGTGTAGGGAATGGTCGCCTACTGACCATTCCCGTTAATCATGGGTGATCAGCGGAGGCCGAGAGCCCTGATTATTGGAATGGTCGCCTACGGGCGATAGACGGAGGTCGAGCGCCTTGATTACGAGAATGGTCAGTAGGCGACTATTCCCGTCCGTCAAAATTCAGGGGAGCAGGGCCAATAGGCATTCAACACATGGCAGGTGATAATGCAAGCACTGTTGAGACTGATTGCTCGGGTGATAGTGATTGTGCAGGCGATTAGATTGAGCACATTTCGTTTGTTGATTTGTAGCGTACTCGTTGCATGCACCCTCTCTCAATTCTTGCTTTGATGTGCAGCACACTGGATGAAATTCTTCCTGCTGACCTGCCATGCTGTCATTGGACAAAGCAAAAATGATTCTCCATGCTGATGTGTCATGCATCCAGGGACTGCAAAGTCGAATTCAATGTGCAGTAGATGTACGGCTCAGAGGCGTTGCCCCACAACCCTGGACTTTGACGGTAGGCGAGGCCTGCATTGGTAGGGCCAATGCCTTGGAATGCATCTAGGAGACCTGGGAAGAAGGCGTGACATCGAGGCTTGCCCTTGCCCTTGATCAAGTGCTGGCTTGACGACATGGTTGCCTCATTTGCTTGCTTGCTATGGGCTGGGATCCGCCTGGAAGAAGGGCTGTGGCTGCAAGAGACATGTTGAACGGCAGAGAGAGAGAGAGAGAGAGAGAGAGAGAGAGAGAGAGAGAGAGGTGGTATGCACCAAGCCTATAAAAAGTCAAGTTTAAGATCGAGGTTTTCAACGCAGAAGGCTGAGTTTCAAGCCATTTTCCTCCTCCTAGGCTAGCACAGTCTCTCTCTCTCTCTCTCTCTCCGCCCCCCGCACCCGCATTCGACGTTTCTTTAACCTAGGCCTATTTGACACGGGATCAATGGTCTCCAGGCAATGGCAGCCGCGTCACTTGATCTCGTGCGTAAAAAATAGTCTAGAGATCCCGATGTTAGTTTTTATCCTGAAATTAGTATTTTTGGATTTATAATCTGCAACTTCACATCTAAAGCAAGAAGACACGTGCATGTGTGAGAGGTAGGGCGTCTCACTCTCACCCTAGCGATAAAGATTCAAATCCTGTGTGTAAAAGTGTGGAGCATCTCAAAAAGCATCACATCTGACAATGAGGATCCTTTGTGCACCCCTAGTTTCAATCTCCATCATCAATTCAACGCCTACCACCTTGTATCAAATAAAGGTTGGGGGAAGCGATTTAAAGCCTCTCCGTTGTAAAGCTTGAATTTTTTTTTCCCAAAAACTCGGCAAACTTATATATGAGAAATCTAAGGAATAAAGTGTCTATAATCGAAGGTTTTTTCACAAAAATTTTGCCAAATTTTGTAGGTTTTCTCACCTTCAAGTTTAAAATTTAGAGGTAAATCTTAAAATTTGTAGGTGGGATTACACTAAACCTAAGTTTATCTCGAGCATTGGGATGCGGAGTCTCTCCCTCCCTCTCTCTATATATAAATAAATAAATAAATAAATAATTATACATATATACATATCACACACATACACACATATATACACATATATTGTGAGATGTACTTCCCAGAAGCCAATGCCAACATGTCTTGGAGACAATTGTGGCATGTAACTCTTCCTCTCTTGGCATGTATTGTACAGCCCTATTAATAGAGGCAAGCCAATGTGCGCTCCTTGTCGTAGTGTCGAAGCAAAGGACTTGCCGATACACCGTGTGCGAGCCACAAATGGTTCCAAGCACACAACAAGACTAATCTAGCAAGTTCAAGAGAGCAAAGGGTGTGTCACTCACCGCTCTACGCTCGCCTTCGTGGTGGATTTCTCGCCGCGATGAAGAAGAAGCTGCAATCGTGCCGCGCTCAACCGCTTCGCCGCCGCCGTGCCTTCGTAGCAATGCTCGATCACACTCTCTCTCTCTCTCTCTCTCACACACACACACACACATACACACACACACACAAGGAGGTGAAGAAGAAGAAGATGGAGATGGAGATGGAGCAAGAACACTCTTCTATTGCACAAATGAGAGAATGAGTGAATTTTAGGTTTAGTTGGCTTTTATATGAGCTCACCCATTCACACTTGGGCGTCCATGCTTAGCCAACTAATCCCTTGAATGTCCCAGTTAGAGTGCGCCTCTCATCGGCGATCACTCTTACCCTTTTCCTATTGGTCCGACAAGCCCGGTACCTGACTCTACCAAATACATAATACACGTCCGTCGTAGGTGATGGGGTGTCCGTGAGCCGTGAGGGTTAACATGCCCCCCTTCCTGATGTAGATTCCGTCCTCGAAAGCTATTGAGTTGAAGCTCGTTCGTCGAGGTGGAAGAGCATTTGAGATGAATGTCTCAGTCACTGCAAAATCAAACAACATTGGCACAGTAATTGCATTCTCATAAGTGATTAAAAAGCATATGCTGTTTTAGGTAGACAAATTGATTGGTAAAAGAATTTCAAACAATTTGTCATCAATGAACATTAAATTGCAATGTAATCAAATGCATAAACAGATGTAAAGGTAAAAAATTAAACAAGTTTGGAGTCGCTAATTTGACGGTCGTAAGGCACTAGAGATCGAATATTAATACCATGGGTAAGCTTCTTAATTTTCTGTGGTCAATTAAGTTGTTTAATCTCGAGAGCCAAGTATTCATGTTCGAGGGGTGACTAGAGGCTATATCTAGAAGACCTTGTAGTTAAGCTACCATAAAAGGAATTTCTCATGAAATCATCGCCTGACTGATTACTTTTTCTTTGACCCCCCAAAGTCTTTTCACAGTGATTCAATTTGATGTGTGTGCTTATTTTGTATGCCTTGGGTTTTTTGCTTTTCAAGGAAAAGCGCCCACACTGTGAACCTCTAGGGCTCTAGTACCATAGGCAATACATGTGAGTGAAGTACCAAATCAAGCTGAGATTTCTCTTCCAGCTTAAGATTTTACAGTGTGGCACTTTGATTTTTTGTTTGTTCATTTTCAACATTTTAATTTTGTAACTTTGGGGGGTCATATAACACTGATACACCTCCCCAGGCTCATCACACTAGTAAACTCCCTTTATAATACTTAAGCTAAAGGTCAATAGGGTCAAGCCCACTAGAAAGCCCTAGTACATTTCACACAATGCTGCCTAAATCGGATTAAGAACCTAAGTAACCATTGATTATTAGGAAGGCATTCCCCATGGTATTAAGAGAAGATCTCTAACACCTAACTTGGTCAAACTAACTTAGTTGGACTGCTTGATTTTTAAACTCCCTTTATAATACTTAAGCTAAAGGTCAATAGGGTCAAGCCCACTAGAAAGCCCTAGTACATTTCACACAATGCTGCCTAAATCGGATTAAGAACCTAAGTAACCATTGATTATTAGGAAGGCATTCCCCATGGTATTAAGAGAAGATCTCTAACACCTAACTTGGTCAAACTAGCTTAGTTGGACTGCTTGATTTTTAAACCTAGACAAGTGATTATGACAAAAAATTACATTGAATTAAATGTTTGTTACTAAGCAAATGTGCTGGATATTATCCTACCAATCACAATTAAAGCAGACAATCATAGATGCAAAAAAGATAAGGGGCAATGCTAATGGACAAGAAACACATGTTTGTGTCGATGGTCGCGCTTGATTTGAAGAGTGAGTGGAGATAAAGATTCCATGAAGGTCCAAATCCTATCAATAGCAACACGCTCCTATACACACGAGGAAACAAAAGGAATACCTCCAGGAGGCACATTAGTGGGAAAAGGTACCAACACTTATTGAACACAACAAAAAACATAAGGAACCCTAACCTAATTATTTGCACTCCGCTAGAGAGTCAAGGGAATAGAATATTGTAGAGGTTGGGGGGAAACGCTAAGGCTAAACCCCTATCCTCGTCGTCGAGATAAACAAAGTCATCATCCATGAGACCATATGTGCCATCCGTGTAGTCCTGTAAATTTTCTTCATCATCATAGGTGCCCATGTTTACTAAGAAGGTCACTAGACGCCTATAGTCATCTTGGTCAAAAGGGTAGGCTTGTGCAATGGGAGAAACGCTCTCTACTAAGTATGGATCAGACGTGGTCAAGAGACGTATCAACCATTCTAACTCCTCAAAATTCCTCTCACATGCTAACGTACCTATCAAATCCCATTCACATGCAAGCACTGGAAAGACCATGTGAAATATTTGTGAAAAGTAACGAGGGTACCTCTCACCCAAGGCAGGAGTGGATGACTCTAGCGTACTAGCCATATCTGTACACGCAAATAGATTATGGTTAGAGTGCAAATATTACAAGGGTCGTGTTCTTGTGCATAATTTGTTTTTATGATTTGTGTTATGGCTCTTGCTCTTTTACTTTTTTATCTTCTTTTTGTGAGTATAAGGCTTTATATATACATTCCCTAAGATTGGAGATTAAGAGGTCAGGGAGAAAGGTTGAGAGGGAAGCAAGTGAATAATGGATGTCCACAAACACTCCCCCTTTCCTTGGGTAGATCATATCGTTTGAAATGATGTCGTCACCCTTTGAAACCAGTTGTTCCAGTTGGTAATAGGTGAGGATTTTTTCCAGTAGTTTTCTATTACCCTAGGTGCCTCGTCAAGTTGCAAGGGTGGTAAGGTACTCTCCCAGGATCGAACTTGAAGTGGTTCATCAAGTGATTCTTGAACACTGGGAGGTGTGGATTCTTTTGTAGCTTCATGGAGGTCCACTACTATAGATGGAGGCTGTGTAGAAGCTTTTACCTCTATGGATGTATTACATGAGGAGCTAGAAGCTTCAGGGAACTCCCCCCTTCCTGAGCTAAGTGGAATAAATTGGTTTTGCCTTGGAGCCCAAACTAGCTTTGGACTAGGTGTGTAGCATTCTGTGATCTTTCCCTTCCCACGGTCTGCCATTGGCTTTAGCGTTACACTGGTTGACTCATATGGGTTTGTTGTCGATAGGGAAGGACACATTTTACGTTTAGGTACCCAAATTTGCTCATTTCCATCATAGTAGCCTTGGGCTTCTAATAGTCGTTTTGGAATCCATCGTGATTTGGTCTTGACTCTCCTAGAGCACGCTCTTGGTTTTCCAGGGAAATTTTTTCTTGGAATGGATGGGAGGGTTGAGGTAGTTGGAAGTAAGGCCTTGGGGACCCATTGATATGTACTCTTAGGTCGTGCAGGTTGAGTACTTGCAATATTACTGCTTGTTGCAACTACAAGTGTTGAAGTGCTAGGTTCATGGGTAGCCGGCAAAGACGAGTTAACCACCTTGGCTTGTGAATGTTGGCTATCCTTCAACTTTGCTAGAGTTTGCAACGTAGGTGACTTTGCTTGAATGATAGGGGTAAGAGTCGGTGGTCGCCTCGTGACACTACCAGTATCCCAATCAATAGTGCATTTGGTTGCCAACATCCACGTGCGTCCCAGGTTTACGTTGCCTTCCATAGCTCCCGCGGGCATGACTAGAAACCTCTGCACTATGCTTCCATTGTCATAGACAACAGGGGTTTGAAGGACTCCAAGAATAGCAGTTTTCTTTTTATTAATGCCCTTGACTTGCATCGTACTCGGGGATAGGGTCGGTTTCCCTAATTGACACCAAACTCCATAGGAAAAGAAATTGTGTTTAGCTCCCGTATCTAATAAGGCATTGTATAGTACTTTCCCATAGGGGCTATTTAGCTCAATTGGGTATCGTAGGGGTGGCTCAGATTCTAATGAGTCGTCATCCGTGTCCTCGAAAAATGCTTGCGTGATTCCGAGATTAGCCTCTCATTGGCGTCTAAGACGTTGTTGTCGTTCTCGAGCCTCAACTCTTGCTTGGATTTTTTTAAGATCTGCTTGTTCCTTGGCAACCTTCTTTTGATGGATGGCTTGCAACTCTTCCTGGCTTAGAGGATCATAATATCTTTTGAATTTACTCCCATTAAGGAATCCAATGGTTTCAACTCCATCTAGAATCTCCACACGAATGGTCCCTTGCGGGGTAATTTCACACACTCGATATGGTCCCTTACCAGCGTATTTCAATTTCTTCTTTTCATTACGTACCCCGTACATAAGAACTTTATCACCAACCTTGATGTCTTTATCCTTTAAATGGCTATCAAACCACTTCTTTCTCCTATCCTTCTCCACTAAAGCATTTCGCTCAGCTAATTGCCTCTCTTCATCTAGCCTTTCCAGGATATATAATCGCTCAACTAAGGGGTTACCATCCCAACCTTCTTGAGAAGCTACTCGAAGACTAGGAATGACAAACTCCCATGGCATAACTGCTTCTTGGCCATACACCATTTTAAACAGTGTGCAATTAATAACAACTTTATACGCAGTACGATAAGCCCATAAAGCTGATGTAAGCTTTAGGTCCCAATCAGTGCGATTAGCCTCAACTGTCTTTGTCAAAATGGAGATGAGAGTTTTGTTGGTACTCTCAGATTGGCCATTTGCTTGGGGATAATAGGGTGTAGACTTGTGGTGAGATATCATGAAGTTTGATGTGAGTTCTTTTATTACTTCATTTATAAAATGAGTTCCATTGTCACTCACAAGTTCAAAGGGGCATCCAAAACGTGTGATAATGTTCTCAAAAAGGAACTTAGCTGTTGTTTTTGCATCCGCCTTTCGTGTTGCTTTTGCTTCAGCCCATTTGGTTACATAGTCGGTAGCCACAATGATATATCGTGATTGCGTGTTACGTGCAGCCGGACTAATCGGTCCTACAAAGTCTAAGCCCCACTTTTCAAATAGTTGGGTTACCTTGATGGGATGTAGAGGCATCCTATCACTTCTTTGTGGCTTCTTGAAGCGTTGGCATTCATCACATCCCTTTGCAAAAAGTGATGCATCCTTAAACAGAGTGGGCCACCAATAGCCTGACTGTAAGATCTTTCGGGCAGTCAACTTTCCTGAAAAGTGACCACCAGCTATGTCCATGTGTGCCTCTTGTAGAATATATAAATACTCATCCTTGCGGGCACAGCGTCTAAGAACATCATCTTTTCCTCTCTTATAGAGAGTTCCAGCCAGTAAGCAATAGAGTTCGCATTCCTTGATTAATTTTCGAGCTATATCTTTTCGCAGCTCTTTGGGTGGAAAACCATTAACTAAGAAGTTAACAATCTTTTCACTCCATTCAGGCATTGTCTCAACAATGAACAAAGGAGTATCAAGCAATTCATCATCAACCCCCGTAGGAGCTTCGCCATTAGGGATACGAGATAAATGATCCGCCATGACATGTTTCCTCCCAGGCCTCACAACAACGGTGAAGTCAAACTCAAGAAGAATTAACAACCATCGTGTAATTCGACCTGTGGAACACGACTTGTTTACCAAATATAGCAATGCTTGATGATCAACATAAAACACAAACTTGGTAGCAAGAAGGTAATAGCGAAATTTCTTTACTGCGTAAATCATAGCTAAACCTTCGCGCTCTGTAGTAGTGTAGTTCATCTCGGCATCATTTAATTGGCGACTTGCAAAGCTAATAGGGTAGTCCAATTTATGTTCTCCTGGTTGAGTTAGAACACACCCAATAGCAAAATTTGATGCATCAATATGCACATGAAAAGGTACATTCCAATGAGGTATTCGCAGGATTGGAGCACTTGTTAGGGCCTTCTTTAATAACTCATAAGATTGATGACATTCTTCCGTCCAGTGAAACTCGATAAGAAGCTTATACAATGGACGCGCTATCTCGGCAAAGTTTAAAATAAATCTTTGATAATAACCAACATGGCCCATAAATCTTTGAACTCCTTTATAGTTCGTAGGTGGTGGCAAATCGGCAATGGCTTTAATCTTACTCTCATCTGTGGATAT
The DNA here is from genome assembly GCF_014529385.1 of Adiantum capillus-veneris. Taxonomy (NCBI): domain Eukaryota; kingdom Viridiplantae; phylum Streptophyta; class Polypodiopsida; order Polypodiales; family Pteridaceae; genus Adiantum; species Adiantum capillus-veneris. The sequence goes on along the minus strand of NC_140937.1, from coordinate 150,768,879 downwards.
CCCGTTCTTGGACACTATATGTCCTAGAATGACTCCATGCTTAACCCAAAATTGGCATTTGAAAGGGTTCAATGAGATGCGATAAAATCTGCACCTTTCAAATATTTTTCGTAGATATAACAAATGCTTCTCCCAAGAAGAATAAACACAAAGGTCGTCTAGGAAAGCTTCACAAAACTCCCTTAGAAATCCTTTAAACGCAGTGTTTATTAATCGTTGGAATGTAGCAGGGGCATTTGTTAAGCCAAAAGCCATAACACGAAATGCAAACACTCCAAAATCTGTGATAAAAAGCAGTTTTAGCTTGGTCCTCTAATGCAATTGTGATTTGATTGTAACCAGAGTACCCATCTGAAAAGCTATAAGCTTCCTTGCCCGCAACTCTTTCAAGCACATGTTCTGAATATGGCAAGAGATAATGATCTCTCCTAGTAGCTGCATTAACTTTCTTGAGGTCCACGCACACTCTTAGTTTACCATTCTTTTTTGGCACAATGACTATTGGAGAAACCCATTCTGAGTGCTCAATAGGGTATATGAATCCACATTGGATAAGTTTTTCAATCTCCTCTTGTACAATTTTGGCGTACTTAGGATTCATTGGATAGGGTCGTTGCTGGTCGGGTTTAGCAGTGTTGATCATGGGAATTGTATGTTGCACCACAGAAGGTGGAACGCCCTTCATGTCATGATATGTCCAAGCAAAGATATCCTTGTATTCCTTGAGGAGCTCCTTAAGTACAGCCTCTTCAGTTTCGGTAAGGTCTTGAGCAATAAAGACTGGTTTAGACTCCTCACCTCGTTCTGCTAATTCTATCTCTTTAACTACCGCTGGACCATCATAGACTCCACTGCTTCCATTGGTAGGTATTCGTTGGGCTTTGGCATACACAACCTTTCACTCCCCCGTGGTATAAGATTTAAAATGTTCAGGAGTCGTATGTAAGTCAGCAGGCTCTTGTCTTGACGGAGACCTTTCTTTTAGTTCTGCCTCCTTTTGTTGTTGTGCTAACTCTCGGTTTTGACGTCTTCTTATAGTTCGACTCAATTTCGGCTTTCTAACCTCCAATTGAGCGAGGTCAATGGGTCGCGGCCTGCACCACATGACACTCTAGAGATGTTCACCCCAATTGTCTACTAGCTTTCGATGAGCATCACATGCCCCTAGATAGCTAAGCCATTATGCAGTAGATCTTTCCTTGTTTATCCTAGCTCTCACATTTGCTCGATATCGTCGTCTCTTATACGACCTTTGTTTCTTGTTAAGGTTTTGATTTTGGTAAATGTTTGAACTCGACTCGCCTGATAGGTCTTCGCTTGTATCTTCTTCACTCTCATATAAATTACCATAGATGGTCGTACTAGGCCTTGAGCGTTCAGTTTCTATACTTGGTTCACTCGATGTTTCTTCAGGTTCTGAATCCATTTCTCCCTGAGATTCCGTTTCTGATGTGTATTGGCCTGAAGCCTTTGAGGAATCATCGGTTTCACTCTCAGGTAGGTGTGCCTCTTTCTTATCATCGGATGTTACATGCGCTACACCTAACATGTTTACTGGTGCAATGTGTGGTATCTCTTCCCCATCTGGTGTTACCCAGGTTGTTCCTCTAGCTCCCCATGTATCTATAGTTGCTGCTAGGTGTACCCAATCGACATTGTCTGACTCAGCCATTCCGGGTAGGATATCCATATAAGGAGAGTTCTCCCCAATATCCGTGTCTTTGTTACACGTGTAACAATACTGTAATGGAGCTGAGTGAATTGTTGTGTCTGATCGATTATCAATGATAAATTTATTTCCTAGAGGATGCGTTCGACCACTTAAAAGATCAACTCGAATGACAGAGTCTTGGAACTATAAGTAGACGTGGTTTTTGGACCAGTCATGCACCATTTTTGCTTCCCTCATGAATGGACGCCCTAAGATCATCTCAAATGACATAGGATGCTTGGAAAAATCCATAACAATGAAAGTCTGCCTTACCTTGTGTCCCAAGACTTTGATCCTGAGATCCTTTAGCATTCCAATAGGCGTAACAATAGATCCATTAGCCATTTTTACCACTACGCTTGTGGCTTCAAGGTGAGGTCGCCCCATAGACTCCCAACAACTCTTTGTCACCATGCTGACTCCCGCACCACTGTCAAGGACCCCCTTTATAGTTAATCCTTTAGTAGTGATTGGAAGAGTAGCATTAGATTCATCACCTTCAAAGTATTGCCCCAACTTGTTAACGGGTACTTCAATTACAGATTCATGTCCCGCTAGGTCAGATGGTGGTGCTAAATGTTCCTCATCATTCATTACCGAGTCAGGTTTGTTCATATGTGAAAATTGTGGTAATCTGGCCTGTAATTCTCCATTGAGGAAGGCTCGAAGAGCTGAGACTAGCTCGGGGTCTTTATATAGTTTGGACATGATGGTGGTTCTAACTTCTGAAGACATGAAATCCATCAATTTGGCAACATTTAATGGCATCTTGTGGGACGTAGGACCCTGACAAGAGAATGGTGAAGATGAAATCTCATCTTCCTCAAGGGGGTCGGGCATTCCCTCATTGAACATTCTCTCTAGTAGGAAAGGTATGTGTCCACTTTCAGATGTCCTACCCTCACTCTCTTCCCGAATGATACTGGGTATAGCTAATGGCCTGTAGTTCTTGTGAGGTTGAACTTGTGTGGGAAACACTGTGTCCGACATCTGGATATGTTTGGGTTCAGGTTCTAATGTTCGTTGAGTTTCTTCCACCAAACCCCTCAGTTGTTGGACTCATTCAATTTCCACTGTTGGGTTTGGATAGGTTCCAATATTTCTCTTGCAATCCTCATTTTTTGTCTCTCGTGGCTTATCTTGGGGGTTAGCAACTGGGTGGTTTAACTTTGAATACTCTTTTGGTGTTCGTCGTAAGTCCCTCTCGTGATCCTCCTCACTGGCTTTTTCCTTTGTAGTAACAGTTTTGGTCTCCGTGATCTCTATCGAATCTGAGTCATCCTCAGGGTCATTCATATACACGGGATCCTCTCCTGTCCCTATGTTAGTCTTTGAACTAGGTTTTGAGCTAGCAGCATTAAGGGATTTCTTTCTTCGTGTTTTCTTCTTTCTCGCTCGGCCAATGGATGCAGCATCTCTCTCTTCGAGGATGTAATTTTGCTTTTGGAGCATCGACCGTGTGAGTGCATTCACTGGTGCTATGTTTATAGTTGGTGGTGTCCCATCAACAATCTTTATTAAGTTCAATGGTGTGATATTCGGTGCGTTTGGATTGTTAGGACACTGTGCGATCAAATGATCTATGCCACAACGATTACAAGTGAGTATTGGCATTGCCAATGCACTCCCTTGACTTGTTTGCATTAGTGCGGCATTCTTTTGCATTCTAATGGGGCACTCAGCTACTCGATGTGGTCCACCACATTTGTAGCACTGAAGAGGTGGTCTCCTAGCAAAACTATTAATGTTTTGGCCTCTTTCTGCTAGCGCAGTAGCTTGATATACCGGTTTGATTTGTCCCCAATGGTCTTCCATATAGTACATGGGACACTCCTCAAGCATGTTGACTCCATAGGTGATACTAGAGTCTATGTCCTCTTCGCAATCTACATAAGTACTAGATGACTCGCAACCTATTTGGTTCATAGGTGTAACTCTTGGATGAGGGGGTTGCGGTCCTAGCACTGGAGGTGGCAACGGTGTGGTTTGGACCACATTTTGGGTTCTAGGGACCATGTGCTGTAATGGCAACTGTTGCTCCATGGGTGGGGTAGGCATCAATGCAGGAACTCGAGGTGAGTCTGCCCAAGCTATAGGCGGTCTATTTTCCATGATGCGTTTAAGCATTAGGCAATCCTTCGCTTGATGGCCATACCTACCACACGCGTTACAAGTCCCGTTAAACTTTACTCTGAAAGTAGGGCATTCACTCGTAGTATGTGGGCCCAAGCAAATTGAGCACCATTGTTGCTCCCTTCTTGGATACATATGAGTGTTTTGTGGAGCACGATTACCCCTAAGGCTTTCTTAGATGGCCTTTGTGAGATCTGCCAAAGTCATCTCAGATATCGTTTGCTCTTTCACGATTGGCTTTATCTTCATTGGCTCATGCCCTGACGCTTGCGAGCTACTAGACTTCGGCTCAGCGGACACTCTTTCTCCTGCAATCATTAAATTATCCTCCAATTGGATTGCATTCATGGTTACTGCTTCCCAAGTAGTGATACCTCTAATGAATTTCGTAAGTAGTCCCCTAATGAATCTATCGAGCAATTGGTTGTTGTTGAATCGCTCATTTGGATTGCATCGAGAATTCAAATTCTTTAGGCGACTAATGAAGTCTCTCATGGATTCACCTTCTTCTCGTTGGGCTTTCTGGAGCTGAGAGGCTACACCCCAAAGTACTCCCTCTCGTATGTATTCTTTTAAGAACAGTCTCCTAAGAGTAGAGTAGATCGTTTTCTCTTCTACTCTTAAGGTTCTATACCAATCTCCAGCCTTTCCGCTTAGGGTCAAACTCAAAGCCTTAAACTTATGTAGCTCATTGTGCTCTTCCAAGGAATCACACACATGTTCAAAGACTTCCATATGCTTTCTAGCATCTCCGTCTCCACTGAATTTCTGTGTGAGCTTAGCTACTTGAACTGACTTGCTCCTAGGCTCTCTATGAGGTGCACTACGCATGTTTTCTGCAATAGAGCGACCGATAGTTTGAACAAATGCTGCCAAATCTCCTATTTGAGCAGGTATAATGGGTGTATGTGCTCCTGGAACCACATGTGAGATGGGAGTTGGCCTTGGCCTTGGCATACGCGCGGCTCTTGGGTCCCATATTATTGACACTACGGATACCATGCATATCCCAGTGGTGAGCATGACAAGAAGTACACCATGGAGTTCATTTGTTAATACTGCACCGATGCCTAGTAGCACAGTGCCCCCAACTATACCTACATGTATGTATCAATCATGTGCACCTGTCGTACCTCAGCCTCATGTAGCTCCTACACCTCCGATTATTCCAAGAGCTTACAATCCACAATGGCATTATCCAAGCTCTTATACAAGTGGAGCCATGCCATGTACGGCCATCTCCTCATGATTTGATGAGATTTGTTGGAGATGGGGTTGATGGCTTACTAGGATATAGTTCTAGGCTATCTCACTTACACATTGATCATACACATTACATTCAATATCTTAAAACTTCTTTGTCTTCAAATGCAACAAGAATTTTAGAACTTGAAAACCAAATTAGAACGTCTCTAAAACAAGAAAATTGTGAGCTTTTAGAGCTTAAAAGAAAAACCAAATTCCAAAATCAGCTATCTTGGAACTTTTTCATGTGCAGCCAGTTCTAGTTCGAGAACCAATTTCAGACCAGTACTAGCACGACCAAGCCAGAGGCTTATACGAGGACCAAAAAAGCGGGGACAAAGTTATCAGTTTTTAGGGGACCAACGATTAGATGGAATATCAGTGGTAATCATTTCAATGACAGGCAAAATTCTTGTCCAATGCATGTCTGCCACATCAGTTGCGGTGCAGAGAAGTTTAGGAACGATAAGTGGTGGAGCTTTTATGGTGCAAACGCGTATAACAGTAACGCGAGTAGGCGTTTTTCCTCGCAAATCTCCTGCGCGACGCTTACCTTCTGTTGTCCACTCACCATTGTCGAGCTCTGAAGTTTCTTCACTGGAGCCGCAAACCTTGTCCTCTGAGGAGATCGTGGATTGTCTTCTGACCTTGCCAGCCACACCTAGATACGGTTTTGAAGAATCAAGTAAGTCATCTTCTTCTTCACCTGTTTCATCATCTTCACGATGCATGGGTAGGAGAAAACTGTCAAAAAAGATGCAGGAGACTATCGACGAAACCCAAGTCCTTATTACTGCTACAAAGGCAACTCTTCCACTCATCCCGCATAGCAAAATTCAGCGCTATGTGTTTACTGAGCAAGCTAAGACTCTACTCCAACTATGGGACTTGCATGTGGTTTTGCAAGCCACAAGGATTGAGTTTGACACAGCCATCATAAGGCATGTCTTGGACTGTTTTAATGCTAAAGATGGCAGGGCTGTGATTTATGGCCAGAAGGTGTCATTCACACCAGAAAGTATTGCTTTTGCATTCCGTATGCCAAGCGGGCCCAAGCCGGCAACAACAGAGTAGATCAGTGCAGCTCTGAAGGAGGATGATGCTACTAAGAGGAAAAGGAACGCCAGTGCGCAAGGGATTCCAGTCTCGCAGGAGTGGAAGCTCTCGCTCCCTACCAATTTGTGGTTGAAGCTGTGAGCCTGAAGAATAACCCGACATATGTGTCAGAGAAACTTTTTGCTATGCTTTTAGCAAAAATACTGGATTCCAAAGTTTCTATCAATCTCTGCAAGGTATTGTCGCATAATGTGCTTCAGCAAACTGCCAAGCTGAAATCTCAAAGTGTATTCAAAGCTTGGTATGTTTGGCAGTTTCTGTACTGGGCAACTGCTCCAGACACACATGATCAGGTGAGAATGGCTTGGAGTCAGAATCCATTTCCACTATCCAGAAATATAGACTTGTCATCGGATGAAGAAGAGCCAGAAAGTTAGCCAACCCCACTGGACAGAAAAAGGAAGGCTAAACAAGATGAAGCTAGCAATTCAAAGAAGCCAAGGACGACACTGACTAAAAGCAATGCTCTCCTGAAGCAATTGGAAAGTCAAATCAAAACAATGTCTACTGAAAGGATTCCAATTAGCCAGACTGACCAACATATTGACCAGAACACTGGTGGAATCAACCAGTCAGAAGGCCAGATTTCAGTAACCACTAGTACTGAACAAGATCAGTCTGAAAGGGCCAGTCCTGAGTAGTTAGCAGACCAAATTGATAAGGGCAAAGGCCCAGCTTCTCCAAATCCACTTGGTTGAGTCTCCATCCCATACACTGAAGAAGCCTTGCACTTGGCAAAGAAAGACATGTTACAACAGCTGCAGACTCATCCGCTCAAGGGACGTCTCCTATTTGCAGAAATCTGATTATGCTGCATTACCTTATATGGATCCTGTCACAATCTATGAGCCAACTGAATCTGACCCAACAACAGTTAATGATGGCTGTTCAGTACTCATTCAATCATCATGGAATACTATTGTCAATTGCATGGGACAAATGCTGGATGTTGCAGGGTCAGAAGACGAACTAATTAAGGTAGATACTAAATTAAGGGAGATTGAGGAGTAGATTGAAAAGCTAGAGCAAGGGAGAGCAGCCCAGAACTTGCACCACACTATCCTTGAAGCTCACTCAGATGCAAAGGGAAAGGCAAAGTAGGGATGCTAAATGCAGATTGCTAGGGGAGTTCTGGATCAAAGAGTGCAGACCATTCTTGAAGACCAGACTGCCACCAGCAAGGGACCTCAAACTCGAATGTCAGTGGGAGAACAGGCAACTGCTCTCCGACGACTATTTGAGCTGGTTAGAGTAACCAGAAAGATGATGCAACAAGAGAACCAGGTTGTCCTTAACTTCTTGGAATTTGTGTCTGATTCCCCAGTTCTCTTGTATGATTTACCAGCAAGAGAGGCAGAGTTGCCAAGATTTTTTCTAGCACTTTACCCTCAACATCTAGAATCAGTCGATCAACTCACATATTTCAAGTTTACTGATGATCTTCAGGATTGGTATGAGCGATCGATTGTGGAATGGAAAACTTGGCAAACACTGTTCAACGACGCTCTCCAACTAACTGATCTCCAAGAGCTGAAAGAAGAGGTGCCGAGGATCAAACTATGTATGGGCTAGTGGAAAATTCAGATCAGAGGCCTCACTAAGATCACCAACCAACTGCGGCAACTCAATGTTGAGTCCTCTAAACTGTCTGAAAAGGACATTACAACTAAACCAGGCCTAGCACCATAGTACAGAGAGATGGTTGAGATTCTTTTTGAAGCTCCAATCAAAACCAATCAGCCTCTTCCAAAAGGATGGATCCATACAGCCTCGCATTGTCACAAACTGGCCAGAACTCTGCTCACCAAAGGCAGACGCATGCTCTATGATCCCGAAACCAAAACTTATCATCCTCTCACGCCTTATGAAATCGAGATGACCACAGAAAGGCGGGATCAGCTTGAGCAGGAGGCCATTTACAGGCTCATTTAGAAGGAGAATGCTGGCACTGGGACTTCTCAGACGCCATCCAGGCCAAAGGGTAAACGGAAGCAGGTTCAGTGGAAGGATACTGGGTAGTTCCATCTCAGAATTCGATCAAGGATTTTTCCACCATTCTTCGAATCAGACGGTGGATTTTTCCAGCAGTTTTCGCAGCAGACACTGGATTTTTCCACTCAGGGGTTGGTGTCACTTGGCTGACGGCCCTTGGAATTACAATTATAAGGGTATCAAGCACTCGACGAGAAAAATTCAAGAAGAATCAAACGGTGGATTTTTTCAGTCCGACTTGGCTGGATGCCCATGGAACTACAACTATAGGGGTGTCAAGCGCTCGACGAGCAAAATTCCAGAAGAATCAAACGGTGGATTTTTTCTCAGAAATTTTGGAATCTTGCCAAAATTCAAGAAAGGAAGGAAGGATGTAGATGGTTGAGACAGTCTCACTGGGTGGGAACCGGCTCCTGTGAGATGAATAGTGGATCAATTAGTAATTACCACGGCAGTTACCACAGTAATTTCCAAGGCATATAAATAGGACCCATTACTTTGTAATCGGGTTGGCATGAATCGGGTCATTTGTCGGCTGTACTTCTGCTTAGATTTTGATTCATAATCCTTAGTTCCCGAGCTATTCTTGAGCTACAACAGATTCTTTATCTGTAATCTTTCATATGTAATCCTAAATACAATAGTCCAGTGTACTCCAGTCATACATACTTTGGACTCATTCTCTCTGAGTCTGAATCTGAATCTGAATCTGAACATCATTCTCAGTACTTCAGTCTGTTTCTCATTCCACTAGATGTATTCCAGTTCAGTTTCTATTTCCTTTTCTAGTCTACTGCTTGAACTAACACATCACTCGTAGCTTTAAACTTCTAACACTGGAATCAGCTATCTAAAGAGATCAGCTCAATCCCACTCACCATGAGATAGTCTTCACCACCAAAGAGTTTCATGAACTATGGCTTTTGCCGCAACATTTGCTTTTTTATTTCAATGTACGATGATGTTATCCCTCTCTCTAAAGGTTTGCACAAAGCCAAAAGCCAACATCGATAGTTCTGAAGTGTTAGCAAAGTTAATCATTGACCTTGCACATGGTGCTAGACGTGCGCATGCCCAATTGATTGCAGTACGTGGACCTAGCTCATGTAGCTCAATATTCACACCATATTGATCAAGCCATTCTGGTTGCACCAGAGCATATGAAGTGAGAAATCATCACTACAATAAACCCTACACCATCTATGATGTAGAACATAAAGTTATCTCTGCTTCTCTTTAAGCTAAATGTATCTCCTGCATCTTTCTATTTGTGGTAACTCTTGTTTTGTGTGTCACAAAAAGAACATATATTCACAATAGTGGACGTTTTGACTACACAACCACAACTCCAACCTGAAAACACTACAAGCTCCATTATTTGCATCCAATTCTCCATGCTTATGCATTTGCTTTGTCCACACATAAAGCCTACAGGGCAGGGCACGACTTCCGTTTCTTATAAATTTTGGAGAGCCCACAGTGCCAACTCGCCACCATAATTTTGTATGGCACTTTTGAATGATGTGCACTCTATATTTAGCATTGTCACTCTAGGATGCATCATTGCTAGACAAAATGTTTAACATTCACATTGCTTTTATGTAGATTGGCACAAACATTGTCTTTTGGCCTGCACAATTAGACGACACCCATACACGATTATCAAGTCGGTACTGCAGTTAAATTTTTATAGTCTATTGATACATTATGTAATTTTTGTGTTTGTCATTGCTTCCTTAAGTTTAGTTTAGCTACATGTATTCCTCACACAACATCCTCAATCTTGATCATCGTATCTACATATCAAATAGACACACATTTCTTTTCTCACAATGCACTATGTATATGTTTACTTTATTCCTGGGTGGTTGATATCAATCTATCTATGTCCTTGGTTGGAAATGCATCTTATATATTGCAGCCCAACGTTCTCCTTTGAATAACGATTCTGCAGCAAGAGGACAACCCTTTATCCAAACATTCTCCTCCTCATATATGTATTGCACCAAGTTTTGTGATCTATAGCCAAGACTCCTTGCTCCCTCTGGTTGTGACAACACATAACTCTCTCTCTCTCTCTCTCTCTCTCTCTCTCTCTCTCTCTCTCTCTCTCTCTCTCTCTCTCTCTCTCTCTCTCTCTCTCTCTGTGGTTCTACAAGAAATAAGAAAAATTGACTAGGCTTGATTTAGAGTAAGATGGGTGCCTCAAAGATGGGTCTCCAGTCTCCAGTCTAGAGACTAAATGGCCGATATTACCAGAGTGAATGGCAATATGTAAACAACTACCACAGTAGGTTAAGGAGTAGGGTTTAAGCAAGATTATTTAGTTGCGATCCTTTCCTTGATTCAATTACCCCCTTCAGTAGCCATGTGTTGTATAGTGAGGGTTGTGAGACACAACTTGCTTCTTCCCAATGCTCATCAAGTCCCAAGCCGAGCTATTGTTGTTGCCTATCAATTGGTTCTACTCATTTGCTCATGTTCCACAACAGAAGCCGAGGTGACAACAATCACAAGCAACTAACGAACTAACCAATTGTGCTTCAAAATCTATATGAACACGCACTGCAAAGAGCAGCACCTTGGTCTCACTGCTCAAACAGTTGTAGAGAAAACTGTGAAATTGGACCATTTTATAGATAGCTATAGAGGTAATTAATCATCATACATGTTTAACAAATACACAAAGTCTTGTGCTTGTTTACTTCAATGCTAGATTCTTGATGTCAATGTGTGTATATCTTGTTATGTTTTATATATGTTCTATAGCAACGCCCACCAAGAAAGACTAGTTTTCCATTGGTTTATCTCCTCCTTTCTCTTCGTAACACACGCAAAAGAAAAATTAAAAACACTACAAGGTGTAAGGAAGTAGTCGCTTTAAATGTATAAAAAGAGAAATAGACGTATGTGATTACTGAATAAGGAAATCATTTTAAAAGTACTAATATTCTTAATATGTTACAAGACTTAGCTTTAAGAAAGTACTCAAAAGATTAACAAAATTTCTCTTCAAAAGTATCGACCCATATTGAAACAAGCAAGACATGTGTAGCTAAAATTTAAGAATCATAAGTTAATACCACTAATTTTATAAAATCGTAGTAGGACTTTCTCTTAGACTACTTATGTCCCTCTTTAAAAAATACTTTATCGTTGAAAATATTGGAACAAGGCTGTTTTCTTGACAAAACTGTTATCTTATATATGGGATTCTGTTTTTTGATTAGGGGGCCATCCACACTTTTATAAGGAGAGTGGGATTTTACACCAACAACTCTCTACCCAACCACGCTATATATAGCCTTTGGCCTACCAAATTTAGCCCCCTGAACCGTATGAGCATCTCGACCCGACCAACAAATTTGCTAGGAGCTACACTTTCGAGAAATGCCATGCAACGAAAAAAGACCCAATAGGACATAGGGTAGCATGGGCCTGGTTTGGGAAGGAGGGTTGCAGATGATAGCATCTGTAATGGAAATGGCCTATGAACTTTGAGGATAACGAAATTAAGAGAATTAAAGTGAGCATTTTTGTGAGATCACTTTGAGAACATAGAGATGAACTTAATTGATGGTAGCAACATAAACATGGTACTTAATTAACTTGGCATGAACCATACTTTTGTAAGAGAGAGAGTATTAGAGAACATGACAATAGTTGAGGACCGGATTTACTTGGAGCCGGTCCCCCCTCCAAAAGGCGTTTGTGTTATAGATTCTCCCATCAAGAGAGACTTGGAACAATACAATCTTTGTGTTCCTTGTGACCTTGGTGATGCTCTGAAGATGGAAAGCTTCATGCATCACGAGCATAACATAAACTTTGCAAAAAGCATTAACTATCCCAAGCCTCAGTCCCAAGGCCTCAAACACCTTCGAAGGTGGAGAGAGCTAGTGGGGAATGAGGGTAGGGAAGAGGAAGAAGAATCATTCATAGAAGAAAGAAATAGTTCCTCACTTATCATCACTCTTCTTGCTTAACATAGAATAATAGCATAGTAATGAAGATGAAGAAGATGGCAAGCTTAAGCATTGAAGCATGGCTCTTGGTTGGATTTGCATTCCATAGCCAAGAGTGTTGGTGTAGGCTCTCCACTTCTCTACAAGCTTTGAGAAGGAGATGGAGCTCTTGCACTTTGCACTCCACACAATGAGAGAATGTGTGTGCATTTGTGTGGGAGAGTATACCCCCCTCTCATGCTTGGTCCACACCTCTCTCTCTCTCTCTCTCTCTCTCTCTCTCTCTCTCTCTCTCGTAATATTTAATTTTATCCTTTGGGACACGTGTCCTCTTTTTCCTCTTTGAGAGAAAGAACTTAATTATTTATTTTAATGCATATAAATTCTCACTTGACCCCTTTAAAGCCCATCCAATAGGATCTAAACATATCATGAGGGTCACATGTGGAGAATTTTTTGAACATGTGTCTTTTATGCTTCTTAAGTCATTTGGTTTGATTTCAATACTTTAAGCACTTAATCAATCAAGCATGTGTCTTTTATGCTTCTTGGGTCATTTGGTTTGAATTGAATACTTCAAGCCTTAGTCAATCAAGCATGGAAACGTTCATGCCTCTTGAGACTTTATCTTTGAATTTAACATTTCAAAAACCTTAGTCATTTAAGCATAAAAATCACCTCAAGCTTTGAGTAAGGTTCCCACAACCATTTTAAGCATCTTAGCACCTCATGCTTGGGTAGGATTCCCATCTCGAGGTTAGCCCTAGCTTGTGTAAGGTCAAATAAGTTTTTAACACTAACTTTTGGAGGTCTTTAATGAAGCTAACCCTAAGGTCTTTTAAGCTCCATTAGATGCACGTTTCTCTTTGATAGACTACCTCCTTTTGGACCCTTATTGAGATGTAACCATCTCTCCTCTTGGTCCCTTGTTGAGGTAAATCTAGAAGCACTTATTGCACATTGCTCTTTGGTAGACCATCTCCTTTTGGACCCCTATTGAAATGCAACCATTTCTCCTTTTGGTCCTGTGTTGAGATAGGTCTAGAAGCACACATCTATATCCTAACTCTCGTTCCCCTTTTATCTTCCCATATCACATGATTAGTTTAATATGACAAAATCATTTGGTAAATTTAGATATTATATTTTATGACATTACCTCTCTCTTGAAATCACAGTCGTCCTCGACTATGAGGTAGAGAAGATAAAGCCTAGTCATTAGTTCATGTTTCTTAGTGGGTAGAGGATCCTTTTTTACCCTACGATATCATTCCAGAATGGATGACTAATCCATTTGGTGCTCGGGAGACTTAGTTGTTGCAAGCATGTTTGCTCTTTAGTCCATATCATGCTTCCAAAGTAGAGTGACAAGTTCTACTTGGTGTTTGGGAGACGTCCTCACCACAAACATGATCCTAAGCATGCATGCTTCTTAAATTTTGTGCACAATAAAAGAAATAGAATGAGTCTTATAAGGCAAAAACATTGTTCATTTAAAATGCATTTTCATTTGCTTACTCTAGTGTAGCATTGTAAGCATTGACAAGGTTCATATTATCCTTAAGCTAGGTTCCTTGCATCCATTTAACATCTTTTAAAAGGATAATTCTTAAACTAACAAGATATCATTGGATAACATTGCTGTTTATTAGTACCTCTTCATGTCAAAGAATCGATTTGGGCTGCAACACTTCTTCTCGATCTTTGATCTCTGGCGGGTCCTCTGTTATTGGTTCTTTTGATGGCTCTCCTTTGTAAGGCTTGAGTAGGCTTCCATGGTTAGCACTGTGAATGAGCCAATGGTTGGGCAACTTTAACTAATAAGCCATCTCATTGATTGGCTTAAGAATTTTAAAAAGAAAGGACCATAGTATCTTTTTGCTAGTTTAACATAATACTCTTGGTGGCTTGTAGGATTCTTGCCCATAGTATGCCTTAGATGAACCTTGAGAAACTTTTAGCAAGACCCAATCATTTTTCTTAAAGGCTAAGGCTCTTATGTGCTTATTAGTGGCAACCCTTTTTGCCTTTTCTATGAGATGGTTATAACCTTTTCCATATTTGGAAAGGATTCTTGTAATTCTTGGCTATATTCATCTCAACAGCAAAGATCTTCCCATATACTTTAAGTAGTAAGGGACTTTTGGATCTTCCCTCTTTAATCTCGAAAGGTGCTTCCCCCATAGAAGTATGTGCAATGTCATTGTATGCATACTTTCATGGTAGACCAACAGAAATACATTTCTACTACTCGAGTAGATTATGGAATCCCTCTTTGCCCTACATAAGGAGAAGCATGGGATTCATACGTTACTTTCTTATTGTATGGAGAGTAACACATAGCCTATTGCCATTTGGAAGATAACCATCCGTCTAGGTGAATGGTTTTTTTTTTTTTCATATTGCAAAGGTTGTAATTACCTACTTAATGTCTCGCTCAGTAGCATACTCATCTATCAGAAAAGATAGATTATTGTGAGTTGCTATAGACACCACATTTACCCTTGGCCGTTGTGAAAGTGCATCGACCACTTGATTGTGCTTGCCAATAATGTGAGTGATATGAAATTTAAATTGCAAAAGAAAATTTACCCACCTCATTTGTTTGTCGAAGAGCTTGGTTTGCGTCATGAATTTCTTGAGGCTTTGTGATCCATTCGTAGGATGAATAGAGCCCCCAAGAGATAGTGCTTCCATGTGTCTAGGGCATGTAAAATAACTAAAAGCTCTTTTTTGTATATGCCCAAGACCCGTTCATCGGCATTGAGCCTTCAGCTCTCAATGTTATACCATGCCCTTCTTGAAGCAAAACTGCTCCAAGGCAATCACCACAAGCATCACATTGGACCTCAAATAGCTTTGAGAGACCCGGAAGCATGAGGATTGGTTGAGAGGTAAGCTTCTCTTTGAGCTTGTCAAAAGCATTTTGCTCCTTAGCAGTCCATGAATACTTAACATTCTTTTTTGTTAAGTCATGTAATGGTCCTGCTATTTGAGAAAATTTTGATATGAAGCGTCTATAGTACGCACACATACCAATAAAGCTTCTTAGCTCATGTAGATTCCTTGGATTATGCCATGATTTTATTACCTCGAACTTTGATGGATTCATACATATACCATCTTGAGAGATAATGTGGCCTAAATATTGAATCTCTTGTAGGAAAAATTTAGTTTTCTTTTGATTAATGAAGAGCTTATTCTCTCTCACAACTTGAAAGATTACTTGGAGTTGTCACTTGTACTCCTCGAGAGAATTTGAGTTGCCTGAAGATTTTTGTCCATCGTGAGTTTGAATGCGGCTGGAGTATTTCTAGGCCAAAACTTGTAACTTATCAAATAGATCTTCTACCAGCGGCACGGGATTTTCTTTTAATAATATAGTGATCCTATTTAGTGCTCTATAGTCGACACACATGTGATATGTGCCATCTATCTTTTGCACTAAAATTATTGGTGAACAGAATGGAGAGAAGCTAGGCCTCACCATCCCTTTTTCCACCGATTCATGCACTTGCCTCATGATCTCCTCTTGTTGAGCTTGTGAAACTCAATAAAGAGGTTTATTAGGTGGTGAGCTTCCTAGTAGAAGCTCTATTACATGGTCATCATCCGCTCATTTTTGAGGTAGCTCACTAGGGATGTCATCAATTAAAACATCTAGGAATCCATTTTTGAGGTAGCTCACTAGGGATGTCATCAATTAAAACATCTAGAAATCCATTTAGGAAATTAGACAACTCTAATTCCTCTTGATTCCCTTTATTGCTACTTGTGAAAACATTAGAATTATTTGCAGATTCTCTAACAAAAATCATATACACAAAAATAGAGTCTTTCATTGACTTATCAAAAGCAAACGTATTTACTAGGGATATGGTGTTCCCTGACTCATTAGCATCTATGTACATGCTCTTTTCCCTGTAGGTGAAATAGATTCTCCTTTCAAGGAACTTCATGTTGGCAGCCATGCGGTTGAACCATGGTGCCCTTAGGATAACATCCTCATGTTGGAGAGGAGAGATAAAAAAATGTCTTCTTTGTCGACGTAGCTTTGGACATGAAGCCTCAACTTCCCAATCAAGGGAGTAACGGAGGCTTGCTGTGCCTTGAAAGCTTCATCGATAGTTACAATATTTCCCATCTCAAAATCTTGAATACCCAACTTAGTGCCCAACTCCATTAATATGAAAATCATTAGGGGTGAGTTGTAGAAATATGTAGGTTACAAATTTCCATTTACATGCTTAGTTTTTATCTTTATGTGCAGAATCATGATTCATATTTAATTAGGGTAATTAGTCCTTGATTAGGGTACTGCTTACCATTGTAAAATCTCTAATTTTTGATGCAAGATGTAGTTAAGAATTTGGTTGCGGTTGTCAATTACAAGGTGAAGACACCCCATATCCATTAGTGCGAAAGTATTTAAGAGATAGATACCATCTAGACAAATAGAATGTTCAATTATACTTAATTCAGTGACAGGTTAATAAAATAAACTCTAATTACCTCTTGATCTCCTTGAGGCTTTCTCTCTAAGGAGTTTTGTGATTCCTTCACACCAAAGATTTGCTCTTTGTATGACTATTGTGTGTATGTGTTTCAAAATGAAAGAAGATGGACTCTTTCTATAGTTTTGAGTGCAACCATGGGCCCATTCTAAGTAGCCACCTCATGTGGGAAAGCTTCTCTTCCCAACAATTTAATTTCCATAGCCATTTATGATCGTAGACCCATTCAGGTTATCATTGGAATTAACTTATGAAGTCCCTTGGTTACTTTCAGTTTTTACATGCACATAAATCACAGTATGAGAAACAAGAGAATCGTGGTTCAATGTGGACTAAAGAAGGCAAAAAAAAATCCTCAGCTTCTCTATTTATTGAAAAATATGGACAAAAATTTATTTTTATTCTTAAGCCTTTGGATAGAAAAGTCAACGCCGTTGAACTAGAAGTATAATAGTCTCTATAAGCTTCTACATTAAAATGTTGGTATGAGCATCTCGGTCACAAGCGGCAGTATTACCATGTATGTGGTAGTGATGTGTGTGAACACACTTAGAACTGTCGAGGCACTTTTTCCCCTAAGTAGGAGGTTTTTTCCCCATGTGCTTTGTATATGCACCCATCATTCTAGGTCTAACTTATCTTGTATTCAAACACTTAGTAAAACATTCTTTGTGGTGTGCCTTGAGCTTCTTCTTCGTCTCCAAACTATGGTGCATTCAAAGTATCAGAGTAGGTTGCATCCTTCCGGGCAGAGTCTCCCAACGTTGCAAGCACCCTCTTGCTCACTTTCTCCGATTTTGATTTGGGCTTGGTTTGGCCCTTGTTTCCACTACCACGAGAAGTGTGTACGCAATTTTGTCCTTTTGTGCATAACTTCTTCCGCTGAAAATTTCTACATAAGAGGTCTTTGACAGTCTATTTTGATTTATGCTAAACGGCACATACAATTTTCCTTTATTTCTACTCAGTTTCTGCATTTTCTACATTAAGTTCATTCTTTCACTATGGCTAAGAGCAGTGATGTTTTGAAAATGTTGTCTACAAATGACAAATTGGATGGAGGCAACTATCCATTGTGGGCTTACCTGATGCAACATGTATTTGTTTCGAAGGGTTTATGGAACAATGTAAA
Organism: Adiantum capillus-veneris; assembly: GCF_014529385.1. Lineage (NCBI taxonomy): Eukaryota > Viridiplantae > Streptophyta > Polypodiopsida > Polypodiales > Pteridaceae > Adiantum > Adiantum capillus-veneris. Next base: position 150,751,071 of record NC_140937.1, on the reverse strand, counting down.
GGTTATGATGTACACCTAGGTTCTGTGGATACAGGTTATGTGGGGGATGTTGTAAGCTTTGGAAGTTCCACTCCTATTGCTAGTGTTGTTTAACCTATAGCTAAATAGTCTCGTTGAGATAGTGGAGATGCATAGGTGCATGCACTGATTGCACTATTTGTCAAGCGCACCATTACTCCTCACATTCATTCAACCAAAATACGCAAACAGGCTTGGGACATTCTAGTTCGCTTGTATGCGGGTCACAATAAGACAAAAATATCATTTCTGCACAAACATCTAGAATCGAAGGTCATGCAGGAAGATGAAATGGACATTTTTCTTGTTGAAATCCAAGATGTCAATGAGCGACTCATTATTGTAGGTGAAGTCGTTTTCAATAATTCACTTGTGCAAACTATCTTGGATACATTACCAGATTCGTATCAAACTTTTGCTTCTACTTGGAGGCTTGTTGCGTAGAAAAAATGTTAATGCTATTAAGTTTGAGGCATTAGTCACTTTGCCATTACAAGAGGGTATGCTAAAAAGGGGTTAAGCAACATGCTATTGATCAAGGGTTTGTTTGCTGCACAAAGAAGAGATAGCAATAAGAATTTTTCTACTTCCAATATTCCATCTTCAAGGAGCAAACCATTTGTGTCAACAAATGCCTCCCATAACAACAATGCATATGGTAGATCTGTTGAAAGAAGAAATAAAAAGTTGCATTATAGTTATTGCAGAGCTATTGGTCATTTACTAAATCAATGTCTTAAGATAAAGGCTGAAGAGGCACATAAGAAAGAAAACGATTTCTCTTCAAGTGTAGCCATTGCAAATCTGCAAATTCTCTTGTTGATGCAAAATGGGCACAATGTTAATATTACCCTTCTGTCCATGATTTATGCATGATTCACTACAGATTCACATGTGTGGTATTTTGACAGTGGTGCTACAAAGCACATTACATCTCATCGTGACTTGTTCACTTCTCTTGATGTTGTCCCTACTGGGAATACTATAGCTTGTGCCAACAATGCCTCTTATCCAATTTAAGGAGTTAAAAGTATTGTGCTCACTATAGTTAATGGAAATTCCTTCATCCTTTAGATGAGATGTTGTCCCTAATGACAAAATTGCAGCTTGTTCACAATGATGTTTGTGGCCCAATGCCCACTGCTTCTCTTGGTAACCATTTGTACTTTGTGAATTTCATTGATTATTACTCATTGCATGCATGGGTATATCTGCTTGAGGCTAAGTCCAAAGTGTTTATGTGATTTAAACAGTTTTTTTTTTTTGTTGAATGAAAATGTATATGGTTGTATTGTGGATGCCCTTAGCTATAATCAAAGGGGGAGTATATATCAGAATAATTTAATGCACTTTTGGATGGTCGTGGGACAAAACAACAATGTATAGCACCTTATACACCTCGACAAAATGGTGTTGCTAAGAGAAAAAATAGGTCACTTATGGAAATGGCATGATGTATGGTCAAAAGCCAAGCTTTGCCACATGCTTTCTGGCTAGAGGCTATAATGTGTGCTGCCTACATACTTAATAGGGTGTCCTACTAAAGCTTTGTAGTCTAAGACTCCATATGAGGCATGGTATTATAAGAAGCCATCTATTGGTCACTTGTGTGTTTTTGGTTATTTGGCTTATGCTCTACTGCCACAATAGCAACATAGGAAATTGGATGATAAGGCTATCCAGTGCATGTTTATTGGTTACAACACTACGAGCAAGGGTTTACAGATTATACATCCGCTATTGAAACATATCTTGACTTCTCAAGTTATTGTTTTTTGTGGAAGATTCAATTCAGCCCTTATTGTCATGTACTAAAGAGTCGTGTGTAAGCTCATAGGAAATTTTTAATACCTTGGTGCCTCTTCTGAATGGTGGAAATACAAATATAAGTCTAAATGAAGCAAAGCCTACACAAGTTTCAAGTGATGTCGCAAATCAACCTATTTCACATATAAATAATGCACTTGATGAGGACACGACTAAAAATGAGAAAGCTAGAGGTATGCCAAGCCACGCAAGGAACCTCTCATATTTAACAAAGCACAAGATTAAGAAATTTGGATGGATGCTATGCAAGATGAGTATGATCCACTTGTGAAGAACAATACTTGATCTTTATGTGACTTGTCTCCTAGCAATAGGGCCATTAGTACAAAGTGGGTTTATAAACTGAAAAGAAATTGGATGGTAGTATTGATTGCTACAAGACAAGACTTGTTGCAAAACATTATGCTCAACAAAAGGGCATTGATTATGAGGTACCCAATTCTCGTACGACTAGTGTTCATATCATTTGTGCACTGGCGGCTTATTTTGGATTGGATGTACAGCAGCAAGACATTAAAATTACTTTCTTGAGTGATGACTTGTATGAGGAAGTGTATGTAATGTAATCTCTTGGTTTGTCAAGAAAGAACAAGAAAAAAAAGTGTGCGGAGTATGAGAAGATGCACGATCATTTGACTACACATGGCTTTTTAAATAGTCTAACTGAGAGCACTTTGTATGTAAAATAGGCGAATGATGTATATTTTATCATTTTTGTGTATGTGGATGATTTATTGCTCACTATTGACACATATTGCTGAATTTAAGGTTGATTTGAATGCCACATTTGAGATATTAGATTTGGGGCTTTTACATCATTATTTGAGCATTCAATCTAAGCATTGTGACAAAGGTATAACATTATGTCAGAAAACTATGTGCAAATTTTTATAAGCAGATTTGGACCTGACAATTGCAAGCCAATTTCCACTCCTATAAAAATAGGTTTAAAGTTAAATGTACATAATGCTAGATATCTTGCAAATGTTACCCTCAACCAAACAGCTATTGGTTGCCTCGTTAATGTATCCACTCTAATTCATTAGACGAACACAAGAAACACCTCCAGGTACTATTTTAAGTTTTACGAGAGAATAAAATTTATATTAATCGAAAGAAAAAGTGATTTTTTCTTACAAGATATTCAGTATTCAGGTCACATTATCTCTCAAGATGGCATCCAAATGGATCCATCAAAGCTAGAGATAATAAAAGGATGGCCTAATCCAAGGAATCTTCATAAACTAAGAGGCTTTATAGGTATGTGTGCATACTATAGACACTTCATAGGAAAGTTCTCACAAATCACAGGACCATTACATGACCTAACAAAGAAAACATTAGGTATATATGGTCCACCAAGGAGAACAATGCTTTCAAAAAGCTTAAAGAGAATCTTATCTCTCAACCCGTGCTGGATCTCTCAAAGCCATTTGAGGTCCAACGTGACGCTTGTGGTGATTGCCTTGGAGCTGTTTTTCTCCAAGAAGAGCACGCCATAGCCTATGAAAGTCAAAGGCTCGACCCTGTTGATCTGGCTCTAGGCATATATGAGAAGGAACTCTTAGAATTTCTACATGCTCTAGACTCGTGGAAGCACTATTTATTGGGGACTCCTTTCATTCTACGAACGGATCACCAAAGCCTTAAGTACTTCATGACGCAGACCAAGCTCTCCGACAAACAAATGAGGTGGGCAAATTTCCTTTTGCAATTTCATTTTCATATTGCTCACATTGCTGGCAAGCATAATCAAGTGGCCGACGCACTCTCAAGAAGACCAAGAGTGAATGCGGTATCCATAGCAACTCACAATGATCTATCTTCTATGATAGATGAGTACGCTATCGATCCCGATTTTAGAGATGTGATTTCAGTCTTACCCTACAAGATGGCTATCTTCTCTATGGCAATAGACTATGCGTTACTAACTCACTATGTGAGAAAGTAATGTATGAATCTCATGCTCCTCATTATGCGGGGCATAGAGGGATTCAGTCAACCCTAAAAGGGATAAAGACATATTTCTATTGGCCTACCATGAAAGCAAACATACAAGAGTATGTTTCAAAATGTGTGGTATGCCAAAAGACGAAGATTGATAGAGGGAAGAAACCTGGATTGCTTCAACCTTTGCCAATCCCTAATTCACCATGGGAGAGCATATCCATGGATTTTATCTTTGGATTGTCCAAGTCTATCCATGGGAATACAGGACTATGGACAATAGTAGACAGGTTTAGCAAACAAGCGTATTTCATACCTGTCAAAAAGACTATCGAGGCCCATCGAATGGCAACCCTCTTTATATCACAAATCTTCAAATACCATAGCTTGCCAATGTCTAAAGTGTCGGGTAGAGATCCTAGAATAACCAGTAATTTTTTGGAAGGTCTCTTTGAGAATTTAGGTACAAGTCTAAACTTCTATTCAGCCTATCATCCCCAAACGGATGGCCAAAGTGAAATAGCTAACCTAACCATTCTTGATATGCTAAAAGCTTATGTCACAGAAGTAGATCAAAAGTCCCAATGGGAGAAGTACTTACCCGTAGTGGAGTATGCCTACAATAACACTGTACATACTTCCACGGCAAAAGCACCTTTTGAGGTGATAGAGGAAAGATAAAAAAGTCCCCTGCTACTCAAGGTACATGGGAAGATCTTTGTTGCAGCAGATGAATATAGCCGAGACCCTATAAGAATCTTTCCAAAAGATTAAGGATGCTATATCCATCTCTCAGCAAAGTCAAAAGACTGTTGCTGATAAGCAAGGAAGAGCCCTAGCCTTTAAACAAAATGATTGGGTCTTGATTAAGTTTCCCAAGGCTCAATTAAGGCACCCAACGGGCAAGAATCCTACAGGACACCAAAAGTACTATGCTAAGTTAGCAAAAAGGTACTATGGTCCCTTTCAGATTCTTAGGCCAATCAATGAGATAACCTATCAAATTAAGTTTCTCAACCATTGGCTCATACACAATGCTTTCCATGTGAGCCTACTAAAGACTTAAAAAGGAGAGCCACCTCAAGAAGAAGATCATTGAAGACCCACCGGAGATAGAGGACCAAGAAGAGGTGTTGTAGCCCGAGTCCATTCTTCGACACGAAGACAAGGTATTATGAGGTGGTAAGACTATCCGATGATATCTTATCAAGTTCAAAAATTATCCTTTTGAAGATGATAGATGGATGCAAGGCATACAATTAAAGGATAACCTAAACCTTGTCAATGCTGCTTACAATGATTCCTTAGAGTAAGCAAACGTAAGTATGTAAAAATGAAAAAAGTTTTTGTCTTATAAAACTCTCTTTTTCTTTATTTTGCACAAACGTTAATAAGTATGCATGCTCAGGATCATGTTTGTGGAGACGACGTCTCCCAAACACCAAGTAGAGTTTGTCACTCTATTATGGAAGATTGATACAAACTAAAGTGCAGACATGCTTGCGGAAGCGAAGGCTCTCAAGCACCAAATGGACTAGTCATCCATTCTAGAATGGTGTTGTAGGGTAAAATAGGGATCCTCTACCTGCTAGCAAACGGAATAATGACTAGGCTTTATCTTCTCTACCTCATAGTCAAGGACGACTATGATTTCAAGAGAGAGGTAATGTCATAAGAACTAATATCTAATTCTCCCAAATGATTTTCTCATGTTAAACTGATCATTCAATATGGAAAAGTACTAGGGGAGTAAAAGCTAGAATATTGGTAAGGCTGCCAGATCGGTCTCTGCAGGGATTCAAAGGAGGAAAAATAGGGATGCAAAGGGGGACATTCTGCAAAAGAGCAATGTGCTTCAATGGGGCTTAAAAGACCTAAGGTTCAGCTCCATTAAGACTTCCATAGGCTAAGGTTCCTAAATTAAATTCAATTGTCCAAAGGCAAAAGTAGGGGAAAATTGGATGGTCATGCGAAGACTAAAAAGTCTTCCCACATCCCTAGGAAGGAGGGGGCGAGCCCTAATAGTAGGGGATGAGAGAGAAACACACACACTCACTCCAAAGCTCCCCCTTTACACAAAGGGAATACTGGACACATCTCAGGCTCCTAGGCCAGTTGCCCCCAATCTCCCCTCAAATCCTATTGGATGGCCATAGAGGTGGACCAATGAGAATTAGGCTAGAGTAAAATTAGTCTAATCAATTTTAAAATGCTTGATAAAAGAACCAATAGAAATTATAAGCTCCCTAGAAGACTATTGGCCGATGAGAGTTTAATTGAATTATTTAATTACCTAAAGCTCTCACAAAAGGGGAAAGGGGGACACATGTCAAAAGACTATCAATTATGCTTCTAATTTGTGATTGGCTAAGCTTTCCAGGAGCTGATAGTATGCCATCATGAGCAAAAAGCAAGAGGGGTCGACCAAGAGAGAGGGAGTTTGGCATTTTAATCTATCTTTTATGCTACACACACACACACAGACACACACACACACACACACACACACACACACACACACACACAACTCATGAGTGCAAGAAGAACTCCATCTCCTCCTCCAAGCATTGAGAAGTAGAGGTCTACACCAAAAACTCTTGGCTATGGAATGCAAATCCAACCAAGAGCCACGCTTCAATGGCATGGTCATCTCCTCTACCATGCTAATTACTAAGCTAAGCTATGCTATTAGAGTAATTATGTGAGAAGAATACTTCTTTCTTGTAAGATACATCTTCTTCCTCTCAACCTATCCTCATTACCTACTAGCTCTCACCATTTTTGAAGGTGTGTGAGGTCTTGGGACTGAGGCTAGGGACACTAGGTGTGTTTTTCAAGCATAATTTGGTGCATGAAGCTTCCACCTTCATTGTACCAACTAGTTTTGTTGAGGATCACAAAGATTGTACTGTACAAAAGTCTTTTTTGATGGGAAAAGCTATAATACAAAGCCTTTATGGAGGGGGGATTGGCTCCATGTAAATCCTATCCTCAACTGTTGTCAATTGTCCTATTTCTCTCTCTTTTCAAGTATTGTAATGCCAAATAGCTGTAAAGTGCTATGTTGCTTTCTCAAATTAAGTACTCTCTCTATGCTCATTAGGAACTTGTTCTTAATGAAATGCTCACTATGTTATCAATTTCCACTATACACAAGTTACTAGTGCATTACATGCTACACACACACACACACACACACACACACACACACACACACACACACACACACACACACACACACACACCTGCGGCCTTACAAAAAACCGAGAAAGAGAATGAGAAAACCACAAAGACAATGGTGCAGCTAAAGTTGGTATGTGCACAAAAGTGGACTATGCAATGCTATGGGTGCATGCAGGTGTAGGATGAAGTCTTAGAGCAGGTTCAAAAGACCTGGACAAGTAGGTGCTAGTGGAAATGTATGCATGATGTGGCTTTTTAGGTCAAGAAGGCTCCAAAATTGGCCAATTTGGGTGGCTAGTCTAGGTGCTTGAAGTGTTTTGTTTGTGCTCTGAATGTAGTGCTTAAGGTGCTCTAGAAGCCAAACTAGATGGCTCCTCAAATGGAGCCACGGTGTGCAAGATATGCTAGTTCAAAGTTGAAGTTGTTTGCAGGTTCTCGACAGATAGGGCATATGGGGAAAGATGGCCAAAGCTAGGGTTAGTGGGTAGGGTTAGATTGTTTGAGTTGTGGGGCATGCCGGTCCTTTCGAATCATCAATCAGAGCTTGAATTAGCAAGATATGGCCAGTTGAAGATTTGTCGAGGGCCAGGTATGTGGCAGATTGATCGTAATAGCAGATGTGCCATCTTGTATTTTGTTGTCCTTGACATGGTTCCAACAAGTAGTATGCACCATGTGAAGTTGATAGAAAGTGATAGCTTGCCGATCGTATTCCCGATGGCCGAGATACGATAGTTTGAACCTGGCAACATATGCTAGAGAGAGGGTGCCAGGTGTTTTCTCTCACTGTTTGGCACCTCAAGAGAGTTGGAATGCGGCAAAGCCAGGGTGAATTGGAGTCAACAATGTGGGATCTCGGCCAGATTTGACGCCATGGGCATAGAACGCGTAGGCACAAAGTTACAAAGCTCTAAAGCTAGTGGATAAAGAAATTGTTTTAGTGGGCAATGCCAACAGGTTTTTGGGGGGTTGAGGGGCCAATGAGCCCACATGCAAGGCCACAAGGTAGACCTTGAGGGTATAATACCTAGGGCATGAGACCACTTTGAGGCATGAGAAGAGAGAGAAAGAGAGAGAGAGAGAGAGAGAGAGAGAGAGAGAGAGAGATGCATCTCCCTCGCGTGGACATGGCGTGGTGCTGCCTTCGCACAGAGGCGACGACTCTGGTGGTAGTTGGAGGTGTTTTGGCGCAACTGACGGCGTGCTAGTTCTGTCGACATTGGACGGTGGCCATTCGTGTTGCTGAGGTGGCACTCTATAAGAGAGAATTCCCGCGGCCTTGAGGGGCCACCCACTTTTTGAAAAAGAAGGCAAGTCCCCCCCCCCCCAACAAGCTATATCGCTAGTGGTGAGAGGAGGGGAAGGTTGTGAAAAAGGGAGGGTCCATTCGAGACCCATCCGAGAGAGGACTCAAAAAAGCAACTCCAAGGGCAAGCAGGCTAAATGGCCAATCACAGGTGGTCTAAAAGGCACTTCAAAGGCCATTCAAAGGCAGTTTAGATCCAAGTTCTAGTCAAAGACAGTCAAGGCCCAACCAAGAGGTCCAAAGTCGGCCCATCAAAGGGGAAAATTCAAGGTGTGGTTAAAGCCAAACTCTAAGGCGATCACAAGGGTGGTCAAAGTCCAGTCAAAGGGAAACCTTCCAAAGGTGGGGGAAAGGAGGTAAAATGAAGTGGAAAATTTAAATAAAAATTGAAAATGCTAGGGGCACTAGCAACATCGCTAGTGCAACCCCATTCAAAGCACAAGAGGAGAGAGCGACTAGAGAGCAAGCAAGAGAGGATCCACCTTCAAAATTTACCAAATTAAGGTGCTAAATGGACCAATCAGATGCCCCCTTCCCAAAATGAAAGAGGACCCCCTATAAAGGCCAATTTTTCATAAATTTTGATGCTTTTTGGATAGAGGCCTTGAGCCGAGTGATACTGTGTCTACAGAGAGGGGCTTTTCAATAGATGTGTGTGCTTGTCAAGCCCAAGTGAGAGTTAGTTTGGTGTATGCTTTTTGCCAAAGGGCGTTTTTGCTGGGGCATTTACCCACCATTGGTGCCTGTAGAGAGCCAAGAGAGTGTGAGTGAGTTTTTTGGTGGGCTTTTTGTGCAGAGGTGTGTGCCTCCAAAGCCCAAAAGTGTGTGTTTTCTGCCCAACAACCATGCGGGTGCACCATTTGATGTAGTCGTGTTGTATATGGTGTACATGAGCATGATAAAGCTTCCATAGTGTTTCTCGGATGTCGTTTCCCCTACCGCCTTTCTCTACTTTTTTTGCTTTTGTATGCAGTGCCGGTGTGGATGTGTGTGTCCCTCGAGCCCGTTTTTGTGTGCGAAATGAAAGTGAGAGAGTGGTTTCTTGTGCGGCAGCGGTGTGTGGTTTGAAACGAGCTGTGAAATGTGTGGGTAGCTACCGTGAGTGCCTTTGTGCATTGATGTGTGTGCAAGCGGTGGCTTGGTGAATTCTGTTTTTTTAAAGTGTTTTTCAAGAGGATAGGGGTGTTGTGAATTCCCTGAGCTATAGAGAGGCCTTGTGTTGTGTGCTTGATGTGTTCCCCCATTCCCCCTCTCCATCTTTTGGAGCCCCCATTGAGGAGCACAATGATGCTCCTTTTGGAAGTCGAAGTAGTGGATTTTGCAATGTCAAAGGTGCGGACTTTGAAGAGCAGGTGATGCTAGAGGAAATGTGGTCTGGTTTGCCCATTTTCACTGGGGTCAAAGATGCAGAAACCCGGCTCCATGACTATGGGTTATTTCTACTAGAGAGCAATTTATCGAGGGGAGAAGGCGCGGTGCAAGTGTTACTGCTCTTGGTCGTGGAAAAGCGAGGAGATAGTACGATGGTCTACCAGATGAAGAAAGGGCAGATTACGAAGCCTTGGAAGTGGCTTTTCAAAGTAGATTTGTAGCGAATGCATAGCTAGAGGAGGTGAAGAGAAAGCTCCACGTGTTAAGGAAAAGCTTGGAAGGTGATTTTCAAGCATTCGAGTGGGAGCTCAAAGCCCTTTGGGGAAAGTTGATCAAGGTAACTACTACAAAGAATGTTGGGTTTTTAAAGTTTTTGGATTTCCTGCATGAAGAGGTGAGAGACAAGGTCGAGATAGATGGCTCGGTGTTGAATGAAGAAGCGATGGCTCTCGCAAAAGTGCGAATCAAGAATATTTTGAAGAAACACGAAGCTAGGCAGGGTTTGCCAAGTGATGTGGTGTCGAAGCGCTGTGATGCAATGGAAGTAAAGCTAAAGGCAGTGCAAAGAGAGGTACCTATGATAGAAGAGCCAAGGGTTTTGTGGCTACAAAGAGATAGGGAAATTTTGATGCCAGTTAGAAAGGCTTTAATTATGGAGGAAGTGAAGATGGTTTTGGATCGGGCAAGAGATGTGCTGACGAGTCCACCTATGGTTGTTCAAGCTCCATTGAAGTGTGGTAGAGATCAAAGAGTGCGGTTTGCAGATGAGGTCAAAATGGTGGAGCTAGAGGAGATTCCAAAGCTTGAGATGGAAGAGGAGACAAGTGATAACAGCTCTATGGATGCTGATACAAGTTGGGAAATGGAGTCATCTTAGTCAAGATATGAAGAGTTTGATGGCTTGCATGTGAGCAAAGATGCGGTGACTGTATGTAAGGAGCAGGGTGAAGAGAAAGCCGATGTGTCTGATGGCGACCAAATGGAGGACTCCAGGTCTAAAAGTGGTGATATTCATGTAAAAATGGTATGTGGAGCTATGATAATGGCCATGCTTGTGAAGGTTGCACTGGAGTATGGTATAGTGGTGCAACATGTGAAAAATTTTGCTAGGAGGGATAGAGCAGCTTTGCCTATGATTGAAGAGGAGGCAAGTGAAGTCGATAGGGAAGTGGTGATGATCAACCTTGAAGGGCCAATAGATGAAGAAGGGCTTGATGATGTTGGGATTGAGTGCATTGCAGATGAGGAGGAGAGTATGGAGCCAAAGGTGGAAATGCTTCCAGTGCAACAGGTATGCTCTATGGGTGATGAAGGAGATTCCTAGGTTGTGTCCAAGCTTTCCAAAAAGGTATGCGTGTGGTGGTTGAAAGGTACGTTGGTTGAACCATTGTCCAATGGGTGATCAAGCAGGTACATAGTCCGCTTGAAGAGAACCTCACTTTACATGGTTGGGAGGGAGGGCCAGGTATGTTCAGTATGAATGATGGTGTGTCTAATGAGAGTAATGGTGTGTTTGGAGATGTTTTGTTGGAGTGAAAAATGTGCCAGTGGGTGCTTGGAGCGGTAAAGGTATTTTGTTGGCAGTTTATGTGTGTGGTTGGCTATATGCCTTGGTGAGTCACTATGCAAAGTTGTTGCAGGTGGATGTATGAGATCAGTGCCAAGTTTTTGACCTAGGTGGTTGCCATGCTGTGAAGCAGGGGGTTGGAAAATCTACATGAGAAGAAGTAGCAAGTGGTAGGAGACAATTTTTGTACATATGGTAGTGTTTTTGTGGTGTACTAAGTGTTGCTTTGGTGTGGCAGCTTTTTTGGTTCAATAAGACTATGTGTGGTTGAACATAAATATTTAACAAGGGGTTGGATGGTGCCGCTAAAGTTGGTCTATGCACGGAAGTCGACTATGCAATGCTATGGGTGCATGGTGAAGTGTTAGAGCTAGTGCAAAAGACCTCGACAAGCAGGTGCTAGTGGAAATGTATGCCTGATGCGGCTTTTTAGGTCAAGAAGGCTTCAAAATTGGCTAGTTTGGGTGGCACGTCCAATTACTCGAAGTGTTGTGTTGGTGCTTTGGAATTTAGTGTTTGAGGTGCTCTAGAAGCTAATCTAGATGGCTCCTCAAATGGAGCCATGGTGTGAAAGATATGCTAGCGGTTTGCAGATCCCCGACAGAGAGGGCATGTGGGGAAAGATGGCCAAAGATGGGGTGAGTGGATATGATGGAGCATTCAAGTTGTGGGGCATGCCGGTCCTTTTGGATCGTCAATCGAAGCTTGAATGAGCAACATATGTCCAGTTGAAGATTTGTAGAGAGGACAAGTATGTGGCAGATTGATCGTAATAGTAGACGGTCATTTTACATTTTTTGGTCCTTGACAGGGTGCCAGAAAGTAGTATGCACCATGTGGAGATGATAGCAATTGACGGTTTACTGATCGGACTCTTGGTGGCCGAGATACGAAAGGTTGAAGTTGGAGACATATGCTAGAGAGAGGGTGCCAGGTGTTTTCTCCCACTTTTTGGTGCCTCAGTTTGAGGTCTCATGAGAGTTGGAATGTGGCAAGGTCAGGGGAATTGGAGTAAAGAAAGAAACTTCAAGGGCAAGCAGGCTAAATGGCCGGTTTCACAGGCGGTCTAAAAGGCAATTCAAAGGCCATCTCAAGGAAGCTCAGATCCAAGTGCCAGTCAAAGTTAGTCAAGGCCCATCCAAGAGGTCCAAAGTAGGCCCATCAAAGGGCAAATTCAAGGTGTGTTCAAAGCCAAACTCCAAGGCGGTCACAAGGATGGTCAAAGGCCGGTCAAAGGGAAACCTTCCAAAGGTTGGGGAAAGGAGGTAAATGAAGTGAAAAAATTAAATAAAAATTGAAAATTCTAGGGGCACTAGAGACATTGCTAGTGCATCCCCCACTCAAAGCACAAGAGGAGAGAGGGGATTCTGGACAAATGTGTGTGATTATCAAGCCTAAGTGAGAGTGAGTTAGGTGTATTCTTTTTGCCAAGGGGCTTTTTTGCTAGGGCCTTCAAGCGTCGATGCTTTACAAAGAGCCAAGAGAGTGCGAGTCAGGTTTTTAATGAGCTTCTTTGTGCAGAAGTGTGTGCCTGCAAAGCCAAAGTGTGTATTTTTTTGCCCCGTGACCATGTGGGTGAGCCGTTTGATGTAGTCGAGTTGTATATGGTGTATATGAGCATGGTAAAGCTTCCATAACATTTCTTGGGATTCGTTTCCCCTGCCCCCCTTCTCTACTCCTTCTGCTTTTGTGTGCGGTGCCGGTGTAGATGTGTGCCCCCCCCCCCCTCCCAGCCTCTTTTTGTGTGCAAAATGGAAGTGAGACAGTGGTTTCGTGTGCGAAAATGGTGTGCGGTTTGAAACGTGTGGGTAGATGTGGTGAGCACATTTGTGTGTCGGTGTGTGTGCAAGCGGTGGCCTATTTGGTGAATTGTGTTTTTTGAAGGTGTTTTCCGAGAAGATAGGGGTGCTATGAATGCCCTTAGCTATAGAGAGGCCTTGTGTTATGTGATGGGTGCGTTCCCCCATTCCCCCTCTCCAACGACACCAAAGAGGGGAAAACCGACTACGAAAATCTTGATTCCATAGGTTGTATGTGTACCAAGGGTAGGGAAGGTCTCATTACTCCCAAAACTCCCCCCCCCACCCCCCCTTCTCTTTGTAAGGTCAAAAAACTCCAAAATGAAAACGTTGAAATATCTTCTAGATGGTGCCGAATTTGACTCTGCATTTGAGAGGCTAAAATATCAAAATGTTTTCTTCCTTCCTCCTCTGGGCCGTTTTTCCAAAAATACTTTCTAATAGAAATTTTCCTAATCAACACTTTTTTGTATGAGAGGTCCTTGTCCTAACATGCACTAGAGTTAGTCCTAATTCACTTTCCTCTTCACAACCCACATGTTGGCACCATTCTATCAACTTGCTTTGCATGGTTTTGGAGTTTTTTCACAAAAACTCCTTTTATTTCACCTTTGATAGTCTTTGGTTGCACTTGCATCGCTACCACACTCGATATTACTGACTCGCTTTGCATGGTTTAGGAGGTTGTTCACACAAAATCCTTTTTTTAAAACCTTTGATAGTCTTTGGCTACTCCAACGTCGTTATCACATTCGATATTGTTGACTATGATAGTGATGTTGTACAAACATTGATGATCGATGCTTATATCGATGCCTGCTAGAGAAAAAAATTTGGGGGTGGTAGAGCCTTGCTGGCTATGAAACCCAATCAACCATAGTAGACAATGAGGCTTTCCCTCAAGATGATGCATGAAAGAACACCAAAAAAACTTCAAAACATAAAGACATTAGGATATTTAAGAAGATTTTGTATTTGATTACTTTCAAATTGTACAATACAATGAGTGTGCCATTGACAAAGTAGAACTTCATATTGATATATAAAGTAAATGTTCAGTTACAAAATGGGATGTATGTGTCATCCCCAATATGCACATACATGGCTAAAGATACAAAGACTAAGTAAGCAGCTTAATGAGACCCTAATGTGCTACTCCGACAATGTTAGCTCTTTTCATTGTAGCTAGAGATTTAATGGGTTTCACAAATAAAAAAGGGATAATAAAAAAAACCAACCAAAATGTAAAAAATATATGAACATCAATGTAAATTGTGCTCAAATTTAGAATAGCTTCCCAATCTGTAATGGAATTGGACTATGAACATTGAGAATAGAGAAATTCAAAGAACTGTACTGAGCATTTTTATGAGAATAGTTTGAGAAAATAGAGAGACAATTAGTCTTATGAGACAAAAACATTTTCCTTTAAAAAGTATTGACGTTTGCTTATTCTATTGTAGCATTGTAAGCATTGACAAGGTTCATACCATCCTTAAGTTGTGTTCCTTGCATCCATCTAGCATCTTCAAAAGGATAATTTTTGAACTTAATAAGATACCGTCGGATAATCTTACCATGTCTTAGTACCTTGTCTTCATGTTGAAGAATCGATATGGGCTGAATCACCTCTTCTTGGTCTTCAATCTCAGGCGGGTCCTCAATGATTGGCTCTTGTGGTGGCTCTCCTTTGTAAGGCTTAAGTAGGCTCACATGAAACGCATTGTGAATGAGTCAATGGTTGGGCAACTTGACTTGATAGGCCATCTCCTTGCTTGGTTTTAGGAATTGAAAAGGAGCATAGTATCTTTGTGTTAGTTTAGCATAATACTTTTGGTTGGCCGTAGGATTTTTGCTCATAGTCTGCCTCAATCGAGCCTTGGGAAATTTTAGTGGGACGCAATCATTTTCCTTGAAAGCTAAGGCCCTTTTGTGCTTGTTAGCAACAACCTTTTGTTGTTGTTGCGAGATGGATATAGCCTCCTTAATCTTTTGGAAAGATTCTTGTAGGTCTCGGCTATACTCGTCGGCAACGAAGGTCTTCCATGTACCTTAAGTAGCAAGGGACTTTTAGGTCTTCCTTCAATGATTTTAAAAGGTGCCTTTCCCATAGTAGTAAGGACAATGTTATTGTACGCATATTGTACAAGAGGTAGGTACTTTTCCCATTGGGAACGTTTATCTACTTTGATAACATAGTTCTTAAGTAGATCTAGAATCGTAAGGTTGGCTATTTCACTTTGGCCGTCCGTTTGTGGATGATAGGCCAAAGAGAAATTAAGCCTAGTACCTAGATTCTCAAAGAGACCCTTCTAGAAATTATTGGTCATTCAAGGATCTCTATCCAACATCCAATAGTGTCGAATAGAGATCCTCAAATGTTTTTTTCTTATAAGACTAATTCTCTCTCTATTTTCTCACAGTATTCTCATAAAAATGTTCACTACTGTTCTTTAAATTCCGCTATTCTCAATGTTCATAGTCCAATTCCATTACATTGGTATCAGAGCCAGGTTTCGATACTAGGACCTGTGGGTTATGGGTCCACCACACTTTCAATGCGCAAATTTAGGTAGTATGCATGCTTAGAATTACGGTTGTGATGATGGCGTCTCAAACACCAAGTAGAATTTGTCACTCTACTTTGGAAATATGATATGGACTCAAGAGCAGACATGCTTGCAGCATCTAAGTCTCCCAAGCACCAAAGGGATCCTCTACCCGCTAAGAAACATAGACTAATGATCAAGGCTTTATCTCCTCTACCTCATAGTCGAGGATGGCTACGATTTCAAGAGAGAGGTAATGTCATAAAATCTAATATCTAACTAATCCAAATGATTTTCTCGTATTAAAATGATCATTTAATGTGGGAGAATAAGCGGGAACAAGAGTTAGAATATAGACATGTGCTTATGGATCTATCTCAGCACGAGACCAAAGTCAATGGGCCCAAATGGGGATGGTCTGTCAAAGAGCAATGCTAGCTAATGGAGCTTGAAATACCTTAGGGTTAGCTTCATTGAAGACCTCCAAAGGTTAGTGTTAAAAGTCCTTAGACCTAGGAGCTTAGGCAAGCTAGGACTGAGCTTGAGGTGGGAACCGTGTCCAAGCTTGAGTTGCTTGTCGTGCTTGCTAACTCAGGTGCTTGGGGTGCTTGCTGACTAAGGTGCTTGAGATTCTTGTCATCCTTATGGGACAAGGTGCTTGATAAGCTTGAAGTCAAAACCAAGGCCTACAATGAGGGGGTGAACCCTACAAGTAGGGGATGTGAGAGACTACCACTTGCACCTCTCAAGGGTCACCCTTTCCACAAGAGGCAACAGAGACACATGTCAAGCTCCTCCTCATGTTGCTCTCATGGTGTGCTTGAATCTTATTGGATAGGCTTTAAAGGGGTCCAATGAGCATTTAGTTTAATTAAATAATTATCTAGGCATTATCAATCCCTCTCTCTCAAAGGGGTGAGGAGGACACTTGTCCAAATGATACCCTTGTTTCTTGATATGCATTGAGCATGTGATTGGCTAGGCTTGCATGGATCCAATCAAATTCAATCATGAGCAACAAGGAGGGGTTGACCAAGGCAAGTTGGGGGTGTGCTTGGGGGTATACTCTCTCACACATACACCAACACTCTTGGCTATGGAATGCAAATCCAACCAAGAGCCATGTTTCAATGCTATGCTTGCCATCTTCTTCATCTCCATTGCTATGCTACTATGTTATGCTAAAATCTACGAGTAATGGTATGAGAGGACACTACTTCTTTCTCGTAAGAATACTTCTTCCTCTTCCCTACCCTCATTCCCTGCTAGCTCTCTCCACCTTTGAAGATGTTTGAGGTCTTGGGACTGAGGCCAGGGACAAGTTAATGCTTTCATTTAGCTAAGTTACGGGCATAATTGTGGTGCATGAAGCTCTCTATCTTCATTGCATCATCAAGGTCTCAAGGAACACAAAGCTTGTAATGTACCAAGTCTCTCTTTATGGGAGAAGCTATAATACAAAAGCCTTTTGGAGGGGGGACCGGCTCCACATAAATCCGGTCCTCAGCTATTGTCAAGTTCTCTAATTCTCTCTCTTGCAAAGTATTGTTCATTTCAAGCTAACTAAGTTTAATGGTTATGTTGCTACCTCTAATCAAGTTCTCTCAGTATTTTCTCAAAGTATTCTCATAAAAATGCTCACTATAGTTCTTTAAATTTCGCTATTCTCAATGTTCATAGTCCAATTCCATTACACAATCTAGCTCATGTTCGTAGCTTCTCGATCAACCAATGGAGACACAAAAAAGGTTAGAGCAAGCCATTACAAAGCTTACGAATCTTTAACAACTAGCATAATGTAATAACACTTACAAAATTCTCCTTGAATATCGCCCAACTATTGCTATCAAGGTGATGTGATCTCCCTGCCTCCACTCACATCCTTGTGGCCTCTCTCTACTAGGCCAAATGTTGGGAGGGTTGCATGCCTCCTCTTTGACAGCCATCCAATCTTTTTCGTCCAACAAACTAGGCTTGCCTAATTTGTGCTTGAGTGCTTTGCAAATATCCAAGAGCTTGTGCTTGCAGTATTCATGCATTCTCTCCAACATACACTTGTTGGAGAAGTGGTCCTCTACACTAGGGATGGGGAAACTATCATGAAAGAGAAAAATGACTTGCTTCTTTAGCCCTGGGTCAATCTGCCACCATTTGTTCATGATGTGATGGCAAAAGATTTGCAAGCAAATCTGGTGCGTGTGATGAATGAGAAGTTTCCCATTCTCATCCAAGTGTACGTGATTAAATTGTCAGTCAATGCTATAAGAACATACTTGTTGTTGATGGCATTGAAAGCAAGGGTATTGGCAGGGGTATCCTATAGTGTGAAGCTAGGGGCATCTTGTGGTGTGAAGCGAGGGGTCTTAATCGAGGTATCTTGTGGTGTGAAGCAAGGGGGGTCACTTGAGTGGCGAGGTGAATGAGTGTATGATAGCTAGACAAGATGTGGAGTGGATGGCGAACATGTGACTCAGATCACTTCAAGGATGTGGAAGGTGATTAGGATGGGCATTGGGACGCAAGACATGTCTTGTGGCCTATCATCAAAGATGCATACAAACCATCATGATCCTTTGGGCTATCGCTTGCCATGTGTATATGTACGTGTAGAAAGAAGAAACTGCAAGAAAGGGAAGAAAGTGAAGAAACAAGAAAACTTTATGAGATTCCTAGCCTACATGGTCAACAAGTAATGTGAAAAAAATCACAGCCTTTTATTACACCAAAATTAAATCACAAAGTATTTAAAACGTGATACTAAAAATATATAATGAAAAATAAGAAGATATGCTTTCATTGCATTAAAATACTCTATGAAGAGGTCTCCCCATAGAGAGACATCCTCAGAATGATCATCCGATAGGTTTTCCACATTGCTCCGCTTTACATTTGCTGCCATGATTATAGATGTGACATCATTCACAACTTCTGCTTTGAGAAGCCTTTCCATGGCATTCTCGGTCTAGAGAGTAAATGGCCAATATTACCAGACCGAATGACAATGTGCAAACGACCACCAAAGTAGGTTAAGGAGTAGGGTTTAAGCAGAATGAAAGCCGCAACTGTTTGCTTGATTCAATTACCCCCTTTAGTAGCCCTTTGTTGTACAGTGAGCGCTATGGGACACAACTTGCTTCTTCCCAAATGCTCATCAAGTCCCAAGCTGAGCTATTGTTGTTGCCTATCAATTGGTTCTACTCGTCCACTCATGTTCCACAACAAAAGCCTTGGCGACAATAAGCACAAACAACTAATCAAGTAATTGAACACATATGGCAAAGAGTAGCGCGTTGGTCTCACTACTCAAACACTTGTAAAGAAAGCCATGAAATTGGACCATTTTACAGATAGCTATAAAGGTAATCAACCATCATATATGTTTAATAAATACACATGCACTTCTTTTTTTGAATTTGCCAATGCACTTTGTACTTGTTTACTGCATATTTCATGTTATGTTCTATAACAACACCCACTAAGCAAGACTAGTTTAGACATTATTGCGCCTCCAAAGAGAGGTGTCTAAGGTGCACTTCACATGAGCACTGGGTTTGCAACATGCTGCCAACTTTTTCAGTTCCCATTAATGGTTTCCAAAAAAAAAAGGGCAATATGTTTCCAACAAGTTGTAATTGGGCTCTACGTCAAGGGGTTGGAGCAGAGAGGAAACCACACTTGAGGAAAAAAATTTAAAAAAGTGAGCCCTTTTGAATTTAGGAAAAACCAAACCTTTTTGACGTTCTCTCTCCTCTCTCACTTACCTTTTCCTTTAAAAAAGAACACTCTCTCTTCTCTCTCATGTGTGTGCTATATTTCCCATGGAAACTTGGCAACCTCACTCTCACGTGAACTGGCTCCAAGTTACGCCCTCTCTCTCTCTCTCTCTCTCTCTCTCCTTTTGAAGCTTTCGCGCCCCTGGGTATTACAATCAGTCGGCTGAGGTCTCGATGGCTACTACTGGCTAGGGCCAAGGCTACAGGAAGCGTCAGTCCTTCGTGATGCACAAGCCTAAACTCAAGTGGCAAAGATTGCCAGGTGCCGTCCCTCCTCCACATCTGTGAGAGAGAGAGAGAGAGAGAGAGAGAGAGAGAGCTGCCTAAACTATTGTCAAGTTTCCAAAGGCCAACATGGCCCACGACGACAATTCACAACGAAACGTGTCAGACAATGACCACGTCTCCAAGAGTCCAAGAGTATCCCTAAAAAAAATCTTTCTTGGCTAACGCGGCTTCAAGCTCCTTTTTTCATATAAGCTTGACTTGTTGCCCTGCTGATGAACGTCATATCACCTGAATCAGTCCATGCCATTGGGACAAAAGCTGAACTTGTGTAATGAGACCAGTCATCATTGACCGTTGTGACCTGGTAATACTCAATTGGCAACCTTGCGAGTCACGGATCACACCCATCTGATCTCTATACAATGTTCAATTAGTGGTTCAGACTGGCGTATCGGCTGGTTTGTCCCTCTCCGCTCGTTAGAGAGGTGTATGGTATATGCCATGAAATTTCGATGGCCAATTGTGGTGAGCTGCCAACATAGAATATGGCGTGCAAGCTTAAAAGAAGGCTCTATTGTTTAAAATAGGCACCAAGGGAATGGTATCACAGGTTTGATGCTCCCATGAAGTCTCAATGGTATAGATCGAGAGAAGTTCCTTATTGCATCTACAAAATGAAAGCTTTGCATGGTAGTCTTCTTGAGCTCGCTCCTAATGTGGCCTTGCTTCGCACACTTCAATGAGATGGTTGCAGCCACCATAAATTTGACACAAATATAGATGTGACTCACATTCAGCACATGTGTGGGAGAAGCTGGTCGTCTTGAGATCTACCTAGTCGAATTTGTAGTTCTTGTGGCATCATTGTCAAAGTTATGCTTATTATCAAATAAAGTTTTTCACAGAGATGAAAATATGTACAATATTTTTTTGTAAAAAGGGGCACAACTTGATGATTTGTAGCCACAACTATAAAAAATGGAACTATCACGAAAATCTTGTTCTATGCATCAGGGCTACTCGCTGGCCTTGTATGTGTTCCTATTCTTTGCTGAGGCCATGTCGCTTTACTTGAGAGGCGAGACTCCCCAGTTTTTCTGTCTTGTTGTGTCCTTTGTAGGGCACTTTGATTTATCGTACTAGGAGTAGGCAGTTGATACCCTTTTACTCATTGCTTGGACAATCAACGGGCAGCTCGAACTCTTGTCTAGGGGAGCTCTTATCAATTGGGAGGCGTGTCACTGAAGGATCATGTAACAAGCTTGGACACTCTAAGCGAGAAATCAATAGCAACATGCGAACAAAAACTTCAAAAATCTCTGAGCTCTAATAATCTCTGAGCCGATTTGATGAGTGCGCAAAGCAGATGCTTCAGTTTGCCATGCAAAATTTTTGACCTGGCACCCGATGGATGAATTGCATACTCATTGGCAGAAAGCCATTGAGACACCAATCAAGCCGGCAATCAAGAAACCTCCTACTCCGAGGATGTTCATTGAAGAAGAACTCAATGATGTTATCTAGACCCGAATCAATCAGCTTCTAGACACGAAGAAGCCATCGAGGAAGCAATTGAAGAAGCGCAACAAGGGGACTGACTACCCCGGTTACTTGGGCCGTCAATCTTCTTTTGCAACCGCACCAAAGCAGAAGAAGCATGTGCGTTTCAAAGGACTACCCAGTTCTTCTTCCTCTTCTTCCGACTTGAGCGAGGAGGACAGCAAGGGTAAGAAGCGAAGCAAGAATCAAAGTTTTGGAAAGAACAAGAAAAAGGCAAAGAAGATCAGATTTCGACCGGTTTCTGACAGTTCTATGGAGGAGTCATCCTTTGACAGTTCGGACTCCGACAATCACATGTTATATGCAAAGAAGAAGCACTTTTATAGTGCCAACCGGTATGATTTCCTTAAAGATAAGAACAAAAAGAAAAAGGAATCTAAAGAGGGTGGACAATCATTGAAATTTGAATCCTTTACCGGATTCCGAGATGCTCCGAAGGCTTTTGCTTTCATTCAACAGTTTGATATAGCCTTCTCTGGAGGGCACTACTCTAAGCACTCCAAGATCAGAAGGGCAACATCGTTATTAAAGTGCACAAGACCAAGACAAATGGATGGCGTCTAAAGCCTTATCACATCAGGATAAGGTCAGCCCAAGATTAAAGAAAGTAGGCTAGGGACATAAATACCCCTAGCCTGGTTTGGGGGGGCTATGATCCGAGCCTATCACAAATTTTTGTTTACTATATTTTGTTGGTTTTCCTTGCTTCTAAAGGTTTACAATAAAAGAAAGAGTGAGAACAACCTCTTGGAAAAATTCAAAAAATGATTTGATGGGAATTTTTCCTTGACTAGTTCACCGGAGGTGAAAGGGAGAACCTAGTGGTAAAGGGAAGGGAAAATATGTAAATGTGAAAAGAAAAGATATGATGTGGTTGTGGAGCCATGCACCCATGATTCAAGGGTCATGAGTGGCTCATATCATCATGGCTTTGGAGCCATATGATGATTCAAACAGATGGGACCCAGGTGGAAGACTTGGTAAAGGAAGGAAACAGACACATGATTTTGCTGGATTTTAAAAAAATACTTCCACTCCGATCCAAGAAAAGTTGTCTTCATCAAAGTTGTAGCTGATGAGCTGGAGATTCTGACCATATTTTTTTAATAATTTTTGCATCTACGGTCTAGGAGATATGGCCAAAATGACGGACGCCAATTTTTTCAACTGTGGTGGAGACCACCCCCTCTACCTTTACACACACCCTTCCTTTTCCACATTGAGTCCTTCTCTAAAAATAAGCCATTAGTCTTCTCACCCTCCCCTCCTTCCTCCTCTCCCTCAAGCTCAAAAAACCATCATAAATTCCTCTTCTAATCACCTCTCAAATCATGCTTAATCTTGTTGTAATTCATAAGTTCTTATTCAACCCCTTTCTATTATTACTAGATATGTATTGATTTTATGTAGATTCTTTACATTTTAAAATAAGGAAGCTCTTGGACTCAAGCTATGGAGGAAGGAGTGAAGACAACACAAGTGATGATGGAGCCAATTAGTTACAAATTGGTCAACAAATCACTTGGAAGGAGCTTCTTCATTGGTTGAATGTCCCTAATCAAGCTTCATTTGTACAAATTGCACTTGGATCTTAATCTCACTTCTAATCACTCTCTTTCCTATATAAAGAGGCCCCCCCCCCCCCCCCCTTTGTAATTTCAAGTCTCCCTCAGCCCCATTGAGTCTTTGTATCACTCATCATGAGCCGATAAAGCTCATTCATTCACTTCATTCTTGCACATTCTAGAGTGCAAATTGTTTTATGCTAGTAATCTCCCCTCCTCTTACTTATGTTAATTAAGAGAGATCTTTTATGTGTGTGTGAGAGTGCTTGATGTGATTTTGGCTAATTCTTGAGTTGTTGTTTAGTAATCTACATGCTATTTGTGTTGGGAGTGCTTGAAGTTATCCATTCCTTGTACACACACTAAGGTTAATGCTTCATTCATAGTGATAGCTCTCTCTCTCTCTCTCTCTCTCTCTCTCTCTCTCTCTTTGTGTAGCGGTCCTAGTCCACGCTTCCAAGACTAGGTGGTGTCCTCATCTCATTTCCCTTGTGGCGCAATGGAGTTTGTTTTGGTGTAGAGGCCGCCATTCCAAATTTCCTTCGTCAATGGCATGCCTGAGACAATTGTCTCTGACAGAGATCCCCGATTCACAAGTTTGTTTTGGAAGGCTATTTGGGAGAAGATTGGCATGCGGTTTCAGTTCTCGCCATCTTTCCACCCGCAGATAGATGGGCAATCGAAGATTGCAAATTCAGTCGTACTGGATTTATTGAAGTCTTACATCTCGGATCAGAAGACTCAATGGGAAAAGTATTTTCCCTTGGTGGAATTTGCCTACAATAACACGATTCAATCTTTGACGGGGAAGGCGCCATTTGAGATTATTGAAGGTGCTACGCAGGTTCCACCCTTCCTAAGCACGAAAGATAAGATTTTTGAAGCCGACCAATACACACGGGACTTGGACACTACTTTTGCCAAGGTCCGAGAGGCTTTGCAGAAATCTCAGGAAAGACACAAAATGGCAGCAGATTGAAATCGTCGCGATTTGAATTTGAAGGAGAACAATTGGGTGCTCTTACGTTTTGAGAAGGCATGCCTGAGAAAGAAAAAGGAAAAGGAGCGGCTTTTTCCAAAGCTTAGCATGAGATACTATGCACCTTTCCAGATTTCCGAAAAGAGATGTCTCCTTTAGACTGAAGCTGCTTGATACTTGGAGGATTCACAATGCTTTTCATATGAGTCTCCTGAAGCCTTTTAAAGGCGATGTGCCTGATGATGGGGAGCCTGATGAGCAACCCGAAGTGGAGTAAAACGAGGAGATACTCGTTCCAGAACAGGTATTGGCACATAAAGATAGAAAGATAAAGGGTAAAGTGATAAGGCGATTCTTGGTTAAATTCAAGAACTATCCCGCATTGGATGCGAAGTGGATGGAGGAGGAGGACTTGGCAGATACTCCTCAAATTGTGAACCTTTACCTTGAAGCAGTTGGTTTAGCAAAGTCTATTCCAAATCGAACCCGGAACTCACCTTGGGCGGAATTTGGTGGAGCGGGTATGCACAAGAGGGGACTCGCTCTACTCCTTTGTCAACAGATTGCCACGATTTTTGATACTAAAGTCACTGATGTCTCTTTTGAGACTCAGGGATATTGTGAGTTGACAGTGTTCTGCTGTAATGACTATAAGAATTGGAATTCCCGATAATATGATACTGATTTGTGCTTGACTTGTTTAAGTGCACGAACTGACAGACGAAATGACTGTAGCATTTCGGCTTGATAAATCTCTATAGACATGATTGCAATAAGGATTAGTCAATCGGGCATGTGAGAGGTCTTGATTGGATCTAGATGCGATTGCTAAATACGTTGCCGATTAATCATGATCTGAGACTCGAATGATTGTTGAATGTGATTTGTCATGTAATGTCCAGTGATGTCAAGTGATGTCCTGTGATGTGACTGTCGATTGGTACATGTGCTAGATGTGTGTTCCTAGTGCTGTGGTACTAACAGTCGGTGTCTGCTAAGACAGTTTATAGCCTCTATCTATTTTGCAGGCGTAATCGAGGGCGATTACAATGCTTTCAAGAGGGGGGTATGTCGCAAACTGGTGACGTGCCATTGGCCCCGGACAAGGGTGGCAACAGATACACACACGCACCTTGGCCAACTCTCGGAAAACCCGTAGACATGCTAACGTGGCCCTGTACGGCAGAACCCGGAATTTGCGACGTGAATTGCGGCAGCACTGTTGACGTGGTTGAGCGTACGGAACTCCGCTTTTTGCACTGAGTATTGTACGGAAAGAGCAGCTGAAATCCTATGCAATTTGGCTAAGTAGCTTTTGGGAGTCTTGCTTTACTTTGAAGAAACTTTTAAAAGGCAGCTTTTGGCATCCCTTGTAATCAATAAATAGATGGGTTGCGCTCTCACAACTCAGAGCATCTGGATGTAGAGTCTGAGAGTGAGAACCCTCCCACTCCCTTGTACTTTGAACTCAGATTAATACAAAAAGAAATACTGAACGGGGCGTCAATCTTTGGGGCCAATATCTCTAGGCACGGACCTCCGGCGGGCCGTGTCGAATCAATTGTGAACTGCGAATTGTTTTGAAGTGAATCTCTGCTGTGTCGCGGTTGAATCTTGACTTGGAGTGTCCAAGTTTGTTACACTGGCAAGGCCAATACTGGTCCCGTAGTCAACTTTTCCTTGAGAGTCTGAAAGGCTGCAATCTTTGTCAAGCCCCAAGTAAAAAGGAACCCCCTTCTGAGTCAATAAATGCAAAGGAGAAGCTATCTCTGCAAATTTTCGAATGAATTGCCGATAATATGGGCACAAGCCCAGAAAGCTTCAAACCAATTTGAACATTCTTCAAATCAGCCCAATCACGAATAGTCTCAATTTTGGCTTGGTCCATCTTTATTCCTTCTACCGAGACGATGTGTCTCAAGGAATGTATCTTAGGCAAGGCAAACTTGCTCTTTTTTGCATTTATAACCAATTTATGCTTCTGCAGTGCGTGGAAAACCTACAATGGGTGGTGTCTGGACTC
Organism: Adiantum capillus-veneris; assembly: GCF_014529385.1. Taxonomy (NCBI): domain Eukaryota; kingdom Viridiplantae; phylum Streptophyta; class Polypodiopsida; order Polypodiales; family Pteridaceae; genus Adiantum; species Adiantum capillus-veneris. The sequence continues at coordinate 150,725,376 of NC_140937.1, read as the reverse complement.
TGTGTTCTGCTTCATTCTTGGAGAAGACAATGGTGTCGTGAAAGGAAGTGCCCACAAACGATTGGTACTCTTTGGAAATCCTATCCATCATACGGTTGAATGTCACTGGAGCATTTATAAGGCCAAATGGCATCACCAGGTATTCGTATAAAGCAAAAGTCGTCCTGAAAGTTGTCTTGTAGACGTCTCCAAGAGCAATTTGGATATGATGATATCCACTCTTCAGATCAATTCTGTTTGAAACAAGAGGATCCGTGAAGTCTGTCGAGAATATCATCGATTCTTGGGATAGGGAATCTGTTCTTGATAGTGATTTTATTGAGAGCTCTATGCACATTCTCCAAGATCCATCTTTCTTCAACACCAGTAACATCGGCGATCAGAACGGTGAAGTACTAGGTTGGATGAGACCTTCTCAAGAAGTTATTTTACCTCGGTCATTAATTTCTTCATTTTGGGCTCTGCTAACTCTGTAAGGTGGCCGGTTCAGTGGTGTACTACTGGAAATCAAAGGAGGCAACTCGCTTGGTAAGCCCTCAAAGAAACAGTCAACCTGAGCTTGTAGAAATCTTCTCGTTCTTTTTCGAGGTCTGACATATGACCTTTAATCATCATTCAGTTCTTTCAAAAAAATCGGGTAAACAAAAAAAAATGGATTTTATCAAGTGGGACGGACTAGCCTTTTAGTTTTCCATCAAGTATGCCCTTCTCATTCTTCAAGATGGCTTTCCCTGCCCTATAATCGACCACGACACTATTCTTGGGGAACCAAGGGATTCCTCGGAGGACGTCACACCCTTCCAAAGGCATGACATAAAAGTCCTCGTGTCCTAAATACCCCTGACAATGCAAATGTAGTTTGCCAATGAGAGGTGTAATGGAAACATACCTTCTGGGTGCCGCTAGAATAGCCTCGGCTTGTGGCCGCATTTCCTTGGGCGTAATTCCAAATCGAGCCGCCAATTCGGTCGAAGTTTGCCTTGGTTCTCCATCAAAGAAGATAAGGGCTTCCTGGTCTCGCACTTTGCCCCATGTTCTGCAAAGTTCGATACTTTCGTTCATCTGATCAAGGTCGGCGGTTCCCACAAAATCTGCTACCAGTCTTACTTTCGTCTTTCCTTTTGTTCCGTGCTCGGCTACTGCTCTGTAACTCTCTCTGGCTTATCTTCTTGTGATCCTCTGATTCATCTTCTTTTCAAGAGTTCTGTCAAGCTCTTTCTACGAGTACAGGTTTCGCTTTTCTGCACTTGTTTGTCCTTTCAACTTTCCTCTTGACTTGAGAGGAGAATCAACGGCCACATGCCATCTCGAGTAAATCTCATCAATCGGGTAATTCTTCAGATGCTTTGCAAATCTCGGGTCTCTGGAGTACTTGATCAATCTTTTCATACACGTGTCAATCTGCAGTTGATGCTTGTACTCCGCTTTGGCAAACTTTTTTACCTAAAATTTGTCCCAAGTCTTCATTCTTTTCTTTAGTTCTCGCGTCGGATTTCAACTTTTCTTTGCTTCCCTCCCCAAGAGGTGTTATCTTTGTAAAATTCTTCGCGAAAACCCATGTGTAATCTGGGGTTCTTTGTGGCTTATGCCCTATAAGGCAAAGCGATGAAGACGGGATCGCGCTCGATGCGCGATGAAGTAAGGGTGGGAGTAGCTAACAAGTCCGGGAACGGGGCATGAAGATTCTTTCAGAAAAACTGTGTGTGATGCAAAAAGGATCAGATCCTCCGTAGAAGAAGAATCTTTCGGAGCTCTGATACCATTGTAACAGGCTTGGACACTCCAAGCGAGAAATCAATAGCAACACGCGAACAGAAACTTCAAAATTCTTTGAGCTTAGAGAGAGAGAGAGAGAGAGAGAGAGAGAGAGAGAGAGAGAGAGAGAGAGAGAGAGAGAGAGAGAGAGAGAGAGAGAGAGAGAGAGAGAGAGAGAGAGAGAGAGAGAGCCGACACGGCTCGATGTAGTTTTGTGCCTAGAGGTATTGGCCCCAAAGTCTGGCGCCCCTTTTGGTATTTCTTTATCATTAATCATTGCCAAGTACAACCCCCGAGGAACCTCTGCTCTGAGACTCTGCGTCCAGATGCTCTGCAGAGTGACGCTCCAAGGGCTCTTATAAAGAGTACAAGGTGGTCCGAGACAGAAGAGCAGTGAGGCGGTATAGAGATCCATCATGCTCACCGCGTGCAAGAATAGTACCTGTCGTAGAATAAAAAATGGTCACCGTGCCACTCTTAAAGTGTATGTCAGCTCCTTGAGAGTCTAAACTCGACACAGAGAGGAGGTTGAAGGCCATGTACGGAACGTAGAGCGCCTCCACTGAACTTAACTTCGGGTCTGAGGTAGAACAGAATAGGGTAATGTGGCGTGTGCCAGACATTGGAATCTCATGGTTGTCACCCATAGTGACTGTCTACCCATTAGTCTCCTTGAGAGAGCTAAACCAAGTCTGTTGGGGAGTCATGTGAGTGGTAGATCCACTGTCGGCAACCTAAGTACGTGATTGCGATGTAGCAAGAGCGTGGTCCGTCGTCGCGATAAGAGCGGTCCCCATCGTCTCATGAGAGGCTACAACTGCAATCAAGGCTGCCTGTTTCTCCTTGTTGGCCTCTTCTCGCTTCTTCTTTCTGCATTCTGATTCTTTGTGCCCTTTCTTGTGGCAGTGGTAACATTCGATGTCCTTGTTGTTCTTCTTCTTCTTACCTTTACCTTTCTTGTTACCTCCTTGAGCGATCAAAGCTCCTTCTGCACCAACAGCACCTCCCGCTCTGAATGTCTAGTGCCCCTCGATCTGTCTGAGGGAAGGGAGAATCTCGTCCGAGGTGGGAAAAGAGGTACGTCCAAATTTGAGCAAACTCTGAAAGTAGGGATCAAGCGTGAGGGAAGCGTGAATAGTAAGAGGCTAGCCATGCGTACCGAGGTGATGTCGCCCTTGGCAGAGATAAGGTTGTCCCAGAGTTCCTGCATGCGGCGGGTCAACCCATCAAGTAAGTTGAAATCCTTGAACTGGATGTTGTACAACTCCCGTTCAAGTGTGATCTGTCTGGCAAACGAGGTCTCCTCAAACGGGTCGAGAATCCGTCTCCACAATGGATGTGCATGCTTCTCTTTGGAAACTTCCTTCGTGATGCGGTCCGAGAGGTTCATCATAAGAAAGGTGAAGACTCGTATGTCCCGATCCACCCACTCGTCGATCTGGTCCTGAGTGGCGGTGGGAAGGGTAGATTTCGTAGCTGAATGGGTGAAATCATTCAACCATTCCCAGAGTCGATGGTAGGCGCGGACTCGTGTCCTCCACACAACATAGTTGTGTAAATCCAACTTCTTTTCCTCAGCAAACTGGGTGAGGGCATAATTGTTGGATGTTGCGTTGGCAGATGACGAGGTAGTCGCAGAAGTGGAAGTGGCCGTAGTTGTAGAAGACATGGTAGTCCACTTCTGGTATTGTTGTTGTTGTCCCTTCTGCTTCGGAGTTGACATGACGCGTGCTCAAAAGAGTGGTCCCAGAGTTAGGTGGATGAGAGCTCAAGTTGCCGACGAAGGTACCGTCTGCAATGCTGTAGCAGTCCAAGATAACCGCTTAGACAACCACCGGATGGTGTCCTGACGAGCAAGGGAGGGATCGACCGCACAAAGGGCAAAAATCAGCTTGCTGTCTGCCCAAAAAATGCTGCAAAGGGGGCTGAAAATGCTGCTGTAATAGAGAATTCAGCATGCCTATACGCCACCGATCGGTACGGGAGCGTTGCCATGGTTGTAGTGAAGGGGTTCTTGCACTTCTCAGCCGTCGAGGGGCTGAAAACAGAGAAAAAACAGCAAGTAATAAGTGCCAGAAAAGTGCTGATCAAGTGTAGATACCTAACAATGGCGTAGATTTGCAAATTCCTGATAGTAGAAGAGACTCCAGGCAAGTCAAGGCCGCTCCCTCGGGTGTACAAGGGCAGAGTTTTGCAGAAAATGCAGCAAATTACCAAAAACGCAAATCGACCAAAAACCGCCAATCTGCCTGTGAAAACGCAAGGCTGATCTGGGGCAGATCTGGTGCGATTTGTGGCTGAATGAGGGAGCATTGCCTGGAGAGGATGCAAATCAAGGCCATAAGATGCAAAAACTCTAGGTTTCCAAAAAACGCTAGCAAGATGCAGAAAACGCTAGGCAAAGTGTGCACTTTTCCGGGACGAAGAGGTGCAAAAATGCCAGCGCTAGGCCTCAAGGGAGTGATCGATGAAGTTCCGCCATGTTGGTGGCTGATACCATGTGAGAGTGAGTAGCGGAGAGGGTGAGAGCCACGCACCGGAAATGCTGGAGGGAGAGAGAGAGAAAACACTAGAAACACAAGTGCTCTGCAAATGATACTCTCAATACACAATGAATGACTACAAGACCCCAAGCATTCCTTTTATAGAATGTTGGGTTGAGGCAGGGCAAAAAAGTGTAACTGGTGCAAAAAACATAAAAGCCCTGGCTAAAAATGTGTGTGCACCTAGCCAGGCTCAAAAATGACCGGCCGGACACGTGCTAAAGTGTCCGCCCATGCAACATACATGATGTGTGATGGGTGGCCAGCCCGAGACAATCACTAGCCGTACAAAATGGCGAAGCAAAGGTGGTGTAACTCTAATACCATGTATAACGATTCTTTTCTGGAAGGGATTGTTTGAGAACATGGGCACTATGCTAAAGTTCTCATCTTCGTTTCATACACAAACTCATGGATAGTTAGAAGAGGCAAATTCTATTGTCCTAGATCTTCTCAAATGTTATGTGTCAGAGCACAAGGCAATACACATCTCCCATTGGTTGATATATGCTTACAATAACACTTTGCATACATCAATAGGTAAGGCACCATTCGAGAGAGTGGAAGGAGGGAAGAAAGTCCCACCCATTGTGCGAATTAAGGACAAGATGTTTGAGGCAGACAAATATGTGCAAGATATAGATGAAACATACAGGAAGATAAAGCTTGCTCTTGAGAAGACTCCGGCTAAGCTAAAGAAAGCTATTGATCGTACCATCGTGAACTTGTTTTTTTCCTTGGTGATTGGATACTTTTACGCTTTGAAAAGGCCAAGTTAAGGAAAAGGAAAGGCAAGGAACATTTGTTTCCAAAGCTCAGTAGGCGATATTATGATCCTTTTCAAATTTCGGAAAAGATCAACGATGTAGCTTACAGGTTTAAGCTACTAGAAGGCTAGAAAATACATAATGCGTTTCAGGGTCAACCTTTTAAGGCCCTTCACTGGTGATGTGCCAAAGAATTTTCTTGATGAGAAACAACCCGAAGTGAAAGAATTCGATGAGATTCTTGTTCTTGAACAAATATTGGCACATTAGGAAAGGAAGGTTAGAGGAAAGGTTGCAAGATGCTATTTGGTGAAGTTCAAGAACTATCCATCTTTGGATGCTAAATGGATGGAAGAGTCTGAATAGGTTGGTTCTGTCACAAAGTGATGACGTGGCGGACAGTAGAAACCCTAATTTATGCCAGAAACCCTAATTTCCGGAAATCGCGGAGGCTAAATTAAAAAAAAAAGTTATATTTTTTATTTTTTATTTTTTTATAATGATGATGAGCGACGCGAATCTTGCTTTTTGGAGATTACGCCATGAGAAAGAGAGAGAACTTGGTTTTTTTTTAAAAAAAAGACTCTTTGAGAGAGAGAGAGAGAGCAGTTGCTTTTGATTTGAAGCTTTTGGGGCTCTGCTTTTGGGCATCCCTTGTAACCTTTAAATTAGTGGTGAGGGCCTCACTTCTCAGAGCATCTGGACGCAGAGTCTGAGAGTGAATCCCGATCCACTCTCTTGTACTTTGAGCTGATTAATATAAAAAGAAATACTGATAGGGGCGCCAGTCTTTGGGGCCAATATCTCTAGGCACGGAACTCCGCCGGGCCAGTGCAAATCTATTGTGATCTGTGAATCGTTTTGAAGTGGTTATTTGGTGCTGTCGCGGTTGATTCTTGACTTGGAGTGTCCAAATCTATTATAGTGGTATTAGAGCACAACCGATTTCTCTTCTACGGGAAATCCGATCCCCGATTTTTTTTTTTCCGCGGCACCTATGGCTTCAGGCAATGATCAGTCAACTCCCTCTGCATCTGGAGATGCGGGCTGGGATCACAACGAAGATTCAGACAGAGAGTATGGCCCGCTTCGGCCTACTCAGGCGGAGCAAAGAGAGAAGGAGCGTCGTCAATTGATTGGCGATGCAACAAAGATGATGCTCAATTTTGCCAAGGTTCGTGAGACTTTGTAAGAGTCTCAAGAACGACAGAAAAAGGCAGCGGATCGCCATCGTCGCGACTTGAAATTGAAGGAGGATGATTGGGCGCTCTTACGTTTTAAGAAGGCACACCTACGAAAGAAAAAGGGAAAGGAGAGGCTTTTTCCAAAGCTTAGTATGCGATACTACGGACCTTTCCAGATCACTGACAAGGTAAATGATGTCTCCTTCCGATTGAAATTGCCAGATACTTGGAGGATTCACAATGCATTGCATGTGAGTCTCTTGAAACCTGTTAAGGGTGATGTGCCTGATGATGGGGAGCCTGATGAGCAACCCGAAGTGGAAGAAAAGGAGGAGATCCTTGTTCCTGAACAGATTTTGGCACATAACGATACGAAGAAAGGTAAAGTCCGAAGGCGGTTCTTGGTTAAGTTCAAGAACTTTCCTGCATTTGATGTGAAGTGGATGGAGGAGGAGGACCTAGCAGATACTCCTCGGATTGTGAAACTTTACCTCGATGTTTTGGTTTAGCATAGTCTACTCCAAACGGAACCCAGAATTCAGCTTGGCCGGAGATCTGGTGCAGTGGGATGCACAAGAGGGGAGTCACTCCGCTCCCTTGTCAACAGATGCCTCAATTTTGATACTAAAGTCACTGATGTCTCTTTGAGCTTCAGGGATACTGAGAGCTGACAGTATTTTACTGGATGACTTTATGAAATGGAATCCCTGATAATGATACTGATTTGTTCTTGACTTCTTGTGAGTGAAGGAACTGATAGCCAAAATGACTGCAGCATTTTGGTCTGATTGATCTCGAATAGACATGGTTGCAATAGGGGATAGTCAATCGGACATCGATGAGGTCCCGATTGGACCTAGATGTGATTGCTAGCTACATTGCCGATAAATCATGGTCTAAGATCCGAATGAATGTTGAATGTCATGTGATGTCTTGTGATGTCTGGTGATGTCTTGTGATGTCGTGTGATGTGACTGTCGATTTTGTACATATGCTAGATGTGTGTTCCTAGTACGTAGGTACTAACAGTCAGTGTCTGCTAAGACGGTTTATGGCTTTTGTCGGTTTTGCAGGCGTAATCGCGGTCGATTACAATGCTTTCAAGAGGGGGGTATGTCACAAAGTGATGACGTGGCGGACAACAGGAACCCTAAAATTCCTGCAAACCCTAATTTCTGTCAGAAACCCTAATTTTTGGAAATCGCGGAGGCGACGCGGATCTTGCTTTTTGGAGATTACGCCATGAGAAAGAGAAAGAACTTGCTAAAAAAAAAAAAAAAGACTCTCTAAGAGAGAGAGAGAGCAGTTGGTTTTGATTTGAAGCTTTTGGGGCTCTGCTTTTGGGCATCCCTTGTAACCTTTAAATTAGTGGTGAGGGCCTCACTTCTCAGAGCATGTGGATGCAGAGTCCGAGAGTAAATCCCGATCCACTCTCTTGTACTTTGAACTGATTAATATAAAAAGAAATACCGAAAGGGGCGCAATCTTTGGGGCCAATATCTCTAGGCACGGAACTCCGCCGGGCCAGTGCAAATCTATTGTGATCTGTGAATTGTTTTGAAGTAGTTATTTGGTGCTGTCGCGGTTGATTCTTGACTTGGAGTGTCCAAGTCTCTTACAGGTTCACCTTAACTATTGCAACTATATCTTGAAGCCTTTCAGATGGAACCCACAGTGACTTGATGCAGTTCTATGGAGCAAGATTAGTACACCAGAAGACTTCTATGCTTGATATATGTGTGGTAGCGAGGTTGGTGGGATTGTCTAATCTTCCAACGCTACATTTCCGGAAGCATGTATCTTTGATTCCCATCATACAATATATCTTAGATGCAGCAGAATGATTGTTGCCCTTTGCTCAAGATGAGTGCTCCGAACTGTGCTCAAGGGTTCCTTTTAGTAATTATGGAAGGGAGAGCCTTCTGTTCTTAATGAAAAGTGCTATGATCACGAACAAAGTGAATGGACATTGTGCGTGCAAGTGAATGAGACTGAGAGAGAGAGAGAGAAGAGAGATACGACACCAGAGACGTTGTAAAACCCTCCTCCGAAGGCCCCACTCTCGTCGGCGAGAGTGGTCTACTTTTGATTGCACAAAGTGGTACAATGCGTATGCAATGGACTGATGCAACTTGGACTATGCCGATGACGACGACGGTGATGACGACGACGACTTAGGGCTGAAATCTGGGATCTTCTAATCGCTGAAGTTCGGGGCTGTTTCAGTGGCTGAAAATGACTGTTTTGGCTGTGTTTTTTATGGGCTAAAATTGGGGGATCTTCTGCAACCACTTAGGCTAAATCTGCTGCGTTTCTATCTGCTGAAATCTGCGTTTTTGTTCCTGCTGAAAATCTGCGTTTTTGTTGCTATGTGCTGGGTTGAAAAACGCCAATGAGCTGCAGCGTTTTTGGCTGAAAAACGCTAGGGCTTGTGAGGGGTGTTGGGTTGCCGGTCCTAGGGAAAAACACCAATAATGGCTGATGCTAGCAAAAATGCTAGTGCTGATGCTTCTGGCGATGGGAGGAATCTGCAAACAACTGGGATGTTGATGATATTGACGATCATGCAAGACTGGAAAAAACGCCAAGAAAGGGGGAGTTGGTCTAGCGCTAGAAAACGCTGGGGGTTGCTGAGAGGGTACCACTGAGAAGTTGCTTGTTGAGCGGAAAACTCCTGCTGCCTCTTCTGCCAGAAAGTGCTAACTTGGGTTTGGTTATATATTAACTTAGCAAAATTGCCCTACCTACTTTTGTTGGAAAGTCACTTAAAAATAATAAGTGAAAAATACCAAAAATAGGAAAAATAGGCTAAATGCACTGGAAAATTCCCCTGACTGAATCTGATGGATTCTGAAGGGAATACTGATGATCATGCTGTGTGCAACCAGAGGAAATGCATCTATTCTAAGTGACTGGGCATGCACGGTCTACGAATAGACTCACAAAAGTGCCAGATCACTGCTAATCTAGACTTGATTGGACTGACTGAACCCTGTTATAATGTAGCTTGTCCACGGACACATAGGGTTGGGATGTGTCATGTGACATCCTCTCCTTTTCAAAGTTATGTACTAGTACCGAAGTGTATGGCGTCGAGGGAGATTGCCAATAGCATCCGGAATCCTGGAAGGGACTCTTTGCCGCCCCACTTTAATGTGTGGGTCGTGCGGTACTTGAGCTTCATAAAGGTCTGCAACGGTTGCTTCTTTGGGCCGCGCCGAAAGCGACACCAAGTCTTCTGTCTTCTTAGTTCTCGCAAAATAAGCATTAAATTGATGCAACCAAGAATGAATAACCGTAGCATCCATCTTACCGTCATACTTACTGAAAGTCAACTTCTCTGTGACTGGATGGTTGGAATCCGCGTCGTGGCTTGCACCACTCGAGGAACTCCCACGATCTTTGGGTGGTTCGATCTTCGAGGCTAGGACTTTGACAAGCAATTCTTGAGTGCGTAGCTCCCTTCGAGCTTCACGCTCTGCCTCCTAGGCCGCGGCTCATGCTGCTATTTCCTCCTTCCTTAGTTCTTTTCTTTCTTTTCTTGCGTCGTGCTCGCGTTCTAAAGCACGGCGCTTGTCTTCCTGTTGTGCGGCATGTTCGGCGTTTTTTTTGTCGCGCTTGCGGTCTTTGGCTTCTTGGTCTGCGGCAATTCTTGCAATTCTGTTGTCGTGCTCACGGTCCCTAGCTTCTTGTTGTTCTGCTTTGTTGGCGAGTTGTGCCAATGCAACTCGATTCGTTTCTTGTTGTTGTGCCATCATGTCCAACATCGACTTGACCATCATCTCCATAGGAGTGAGTGCAACTCGTGGCGTAGATGGCGAGGGGGGAGGGTCGAAAAAGTCTCCTGGTGGGAAAAAATCTTCGCCGCCTCTCTCATGCTCATCGCCTGTATGCGAAGTTTCCATTCCACTTCGGGTGACGACCATGCACTATGATCTTTGGTTCTGAAGTTCACGAGGAACTTGGGTTCTTGAGCGTCTTGGTTCTTGGGTTCTTGAGGTGTTCTTTCGCTTGCAAATCGCGTTGGAGAAGGATCTTCTCTTCACCCGAGTTCTACTCCTTTCTGCGGGCGCACCCCTAGGCGGCCTTGCGCTCACACCAAGGTTGCTTTTTCCCACCTCACGTCGATTGGCCGGCCGCTACGTGCACGGTCCGCTCTCAATGAGTGGAAAGAGACACAAGGGGAGGCTGGACAAGCCCTTCTTTCTTGGGATTCCTCTCACTCTTCAACAAAACACGATTAGGAATCGACACGCCGAAGCGAACTTGGGTTCGTGCGACCTCAACAAGCAAAAAAAATTCTTGTGGTTCTTTCCTTGAGTGATACAGAACACTACCAAAGCTTTGATACCAATGTTAGGTGCAGCGGAATGATTGTTGCGCTTTGCTCAAGATGAGTGCTCCGAACGTGCTCAAGGGTTCTTTTTAGTTCTTATGGAAGGGAGAGCCTTCCGTTCTTAATGGAAAGTGCTATGATCACGAACAAAGTGAATGGACACTGTGCGTGCAAGTGAATGAGACTGAGAGATAGAGAGAGAAGAGAGATACGACACCACAGACGACGTAAAACCCTCCTCCGAAGGCCCCACTCTCGTCGGCGAGAGTGGTCTACTTTTGATTGCACAAAGTGGTACAATGCGTATGCAATGGACTGATGCAACTTGGACTATGCCGACGACGATGACGACGACTTAGGGCTGAAATCTGGGATCTTCTAATCGCTGAATTTCGGGGCTGTTTCGGTGGCTGAAAATGACTGTTTTGGCTGCGTTTTTCATGGGCTAAAATTGCGGGATCTTCTGCAACCACTTAGGCTAAATCTGCTGCGTTTCTATCTGCTGAAATCTGCGTTTTTGTTCCTGCTGAAAATCTGGGTTTTTGTTGGTATGTGCTGGGCTGAAAAACGCCAATGAGCTGCAGCGTTTTTGGCTGAAAAACGCTAGGGCTTGTGAGGGGTGTCGGGTTACCGGTCCTAGGGAAAAACGCCAATAATGGCTGATGCTAGCAAAAACGCTAGTGCTGATGCTTCTGGCGATGGGAGGAATCTGCAAACAACTGGGATGTTGATGATGTTGACGATCATGCAAGACTCAGAAAAAACGCTTGGAAAGGGGGAGTTGGTCTAGCGCTAGAAAACGTTGGGGGCTGCTGAGGGGGTACTGCTGAGAAGTTGCCTGTTGAGCGGGAAGCTCCTGCTGCCTCTTCTGCCAAAAAGTGCTAACTTGGGTTTGCTTATATATTAACTTAGCAAAATTGCCCTACCTACTTTTGTTGGAAAGTCACTCAAAAATAATAGGTGAAAAATACCAAAAATAGGGAAAATAGGCTAAATGCACTGGAAAATTTCCTAGACTGAATTTGATGTATTCGGAAGTGAATACTGATGATCATGCTGTGTGCAACCAGAGGATATGCATCTATGCTAAGTGACTGGGCATGCACGGTCTACGAATAGACTCACAAAAGTGCCAGATCACTGCTAATCTAGACTTGACTGGACTGACTGAACCGTGTTATGCTGTAGCTTGTCCACGGACACATAGGGTTGGGATGTGTCACATGACATCCCCTCCTTTTCAAAGTGAGGTACTGGTACCGAATTGTATGGCGTCGAGGGAGATCGCCAATAGCACCTGGAATCCTGGAAAGGGACTCTTTGCCGGCCCACTTTGATGTTTGGGTCGTGCGGTACTTGAACTTCATAAAGGTCTGCAACGCTTGCTTCTTTGGGACGTGCCGAAAGCGACACAAAGTCTTCTGTGGCTTCTTCCTTGCTTCAACTTCGTTTAGAGACCTGCATCTTTCGTCTTCAAGAATCTCCATGGCTGAAAATTCCTGAAACTATCTCCAACACAAAACCATGAACATACCCATTCCATGTAGAGTGAAGGAAAAAAAATCTTGTCTTCTCTAAAGACTGTGTATGCAATGTAGATGAACATAGAGACGGAATGACAACCCGTTCATCAAACACACGCAAACAATGAGATTGAATCTTTTCTGTTTGATCGAAATCAATGAACTGTGGCAAATCACTATGGAAATGCCCATGCTTGGTGCTCATACTTTCATGTGCTCGTTCGGAAACCTTGCCATGCCAAGGAAGAGACATGGAATGTGACTTCCTGACATACATACTTTTCAACTTTTCATGAAAAATCCGCATTCATTCGTGCTCATCCATGAGAGAAATGTGCTCAACATACAATATGTCATGCCTAGGAAAAGGGATCACATAATGATGCTGACTAAAATACATGAAACGATCACGAATGAAGCATTCGAACAATGCTTGCGTATCAATCATGCGAACATATAATACTTCGTGTGAGGGCTCTTTGGACCAAGGCTCGAGAGCCAAGATCGATCCTTCGTGATTGATCGAACCTGCAACGAGGTTAGCTTCGCTAGTAAAAGCATCCACTAACACATCGTCCTTGTGAACAATCACATCAGCTTCATGCAACTCATCATACTTGTGAGAAATCGCATCTTGATCACGCAAATCATTATGCTTATCTTTGTCATCCAAACCATCATGCAAAGCATTATCCTTCAAATCATCATGCTTCTCATAATCATGCAAATCTTGTGTGTCATGCTGTGGAGAAAAAGGGACCGTCAGAGTCTCCTTTTCCTGAATCCTTTCAATCTTGTCCTGCATATTAGCAATGAGAGATGAAGAATGAGAAATGTCCTCTCCATGAAAGACAGTAGGAGAATCACTTTTGGCATTGAGAGTTAAAATGTTAGCCTCAAAATCAATGAGAGCGTTAGTCTCACGAAACCATCGAATGCCCAAAATCATATCACATCCTAAGAGAGGAGAAACAACAAATCTTCTAGTGAAGGCAGTCTGTTGAATTGCATACAACACATCAAGGCACTCCTTCGTGATGAGAGCGTCCACACCGGGACGAAAGCCAGAGACCTCGATAGGAGATCTCGGACTAACCTCGAGGCGGGCTCTCTCAACAAGAGAGGAACTGATCACATCATGCATACTACCTGGGTCAAACAATATGACAAAACGGTGCCCCGACGTACGACCATAACATTTAATGAGAGATTCATCAATGGAGGGTCCTGAGAAACTTGGGGCACACTCGTGTTATCATTCATTGCATTGACAGAGGAGGTGGGTGCCGTGGGTTCTTTAGATTCATTCGATTCAAGCTTAGGACATGTTCTTTTTATGTGACCCTTAATGTGACAATGAGAACAACGACCTTCCTTAGAATAAGTGCTTTGTTCTTCCGACGTGATGTATCCTCCTACAATTCCTTGTGCTACCTTTTCATCTGGAGTAAGCTTAGGTTTAGTAATTGTGTTAGCCTTACCCTTAGATTCATTGGAAGAATTCTTTGTTGAGAGACTGTTGGAAGATTGGTTAGAAGAGTTATCATTCCTACCATTCTTACCGTTCTTACCGTCCTTACCGTTCTGAGGGTTCTGAGAAGTCTGTGAGGTACTTGTGAAAGTCTTGTTCTCCTTTGGCTTTCCCTTGTTGTGCTTCATCTCCTGTGCGAGAGCAATCGCTACCGCCTTGTTGAGATCGATTGGATCGAGTACCTCGACATCGTACTTGATATACTCGTCCAATCCAAAAAGAAAAGCCTCTTTGCGCTCATCATCCGATTTTCGTAATTGAGTGCCTAGTTGCAAAACACGATTAGAAAAAGACATGACTGGCATACCATTTTGCTTGAGAGAGCGCCAATCGTCTTTCAATCGTGCGAGGTACTGAGGTGACATAAACCGCGCCTTGAGCTTGTCTTGGAAATCAGCCCAATCGAAGGAAAGGGGCGTGAATCCGTCGGCTGCCTCTAGGTGCGTGGCTAGCTGTGCCTCTTGCCATGCGTGGTACCAATTGACGGCATCACCGGCAAGGTACATAGCTGCCATCAAAACTTTGCTATTTCCTGTCTTCTTAGTTGTTGCAAAATAAGCATTAAATTGATGCAACCAAGAATGAATAACCGTAGCATCCATCTTACCGTCATACTTATTGAAAGTCAACTTCTTTGTGACTGGATGGTTGGAATCCGCGTCGTGGCTTGCACCACTTGAGGAACTCCCACGATCTTTGGGTGGTTCGATCTTCTAGGTTAGGACTTGGACAAGCAATTCTTGAGTGCGTAGCTCCCTTCGAGCTTCACGCTCTACCTCCAAGGCTGCGGCTCGTGCTGCCGCTTCCTCCTTCCTTAGTTCTTTTCTTTCTTTTCTTGTGTCGCGCTCGTGTTCTAAAGCAAGGCGCTAGTCTTCCTGTTCTGCGGCATGTTTGGCGTTTCTTTTGTCGCGCTCGCGGTCCTTGGCTTCTTGGTCTGCGGCAATTCTTGCAATTCTGTCGTCGCGCTCACGTTCGCTAGCTTCTTGTTGTTCTGCTTTGTTGGCGAGTTGTGCCAATGCAACTCGATTCGTTTCTTGTTGTTGTGCCATTATGTCCAACATCGACTTGACCATCATCTCCATAGGAGTGAGTGCAACTCGTGGCGTAGATGGCGAGGGGGGAGGGTCGAAAAAGTCTCCTGGTGGGAAAAAATCTTCGCCGCCTCTCTCATGCTCATCACCTGTATGCGAAGTATCCATTCTGCTTCGGGTGATGACCATGCACTATGATCTTTGGTTCTGAAGTTCACGAGGAACTTGGGTTCTTGAGGGTCTTGGTTCTTGGGTTCTTGGGTTAATGAGGATCTTGAAGTTCTTGAGGTGTTCTTTCGCTTGCAAATCGCGTTGGAGAAGGATCTTCTCTTTACCCGAGTTCTATTCCTTTCTGCGGGCGCACCCCTAGGCGGCCTTGCGCTCACACCAAGGTTTCTTTTTCCCACCTCACGTCGATTGGCCGGCCGCTACGTGCACCGTCCGCTCTCAATGAGTGCAAAGAGACACAAGGGGAGGCTGGACAAGCCCTTCTTTCTTGGGATTCCTGTCACTCTTCAACAAAACACGATTAGGAATCGACACGCCCAAGCGAACTTGGGTTCGTGCGACCTCAACAAGCAAAAAAAAATCTTGTGGTTCTTTCCTTGAGTGATACAGAACACTACCAAAGCTCTGATACCAATGTTAGGTGCAGCGGAATGATTGTTGCGCTTTGCTCAAGATGAGTGCTCCGAACGTGCTCAAGGGTTCTTTTTAGTTCTTATGGAAGGGAGAGCCTTCCGTTCTTAATGGAAAGTGCTATGATCACGAACAAAGTGAATGGACACTGTGCGTGCAAGTGAATGAGATTGAGAGATAGAGAGAGAAGAGAGATACGACACCACAGACGACGTAAAACCCTCCTCCCAAAGCCCCACTCTGGTCGGCGAGAGTGGTCTACTTTTGATTGCACAAAGTGGTACAATGCGTATGCAATGGACTGATGCATCTTGGACTATGCCGCCGCCGCCGACGACGACTTAGGGCTGAAATCTGGGATCTTCTAATCGCTGAATTTCGGGGCTGTTTCGGTGGCTGAAAATGACTGTTTTGGCTGCGTTTTTTATGGGCTAAAATTGCGGGATCTTCTGCAACCACTTAGGCTAAATCTGCTGCGTTTCTATCTGCTGAAATCTGCGTTTTTTTTCTTGCTGAAAATCTGGGTTTTTGTTGCTATGTGCTGGGCTGAAAAACGCCAATGAGCTGCAGCGTTTTTGGCTGAAAAACGCTAGGGCTTGTGAGGGGTGTCGGGTTACCGGTCCTAGGGAAAAACGCCAATAATGGCTGATGCTAGCAAAAACGCTAGTGCTGATGCTTCTGGCGATGGGAGGAATCTGCAAACAACTGGGATGTTGATGATGTTGACGATCATGCAAGACTGGGAAAAAACGCTTGGAAAGGGGGAGTTGGTCTAGCGCTAGAAAACGTTGGGGGCTGCTGAGGGGGTACTGCTGAGAAGTTGCCTGTTGAGCGGGAAGCTCCTGCTGCCTCTTCTGCCAGAAAGTGCTAACTTGGGTTTGCTTATATATTAACTTAGCAAAATTGCCCTACCTACTTTTGTTGGAAAGTCACTTAAAAATAATAGGTGAAAAATACCAAAAATAGGGAAAATAGGCTAAATGCACTGGAAAATTTCCTAGACTGAATTTGATGTATTCGGAAGTGAATACTGATGATCATGCTGTGTGCAACCAGAGGATATGCATCTATGCTAAGTGACTGGGCATGCACGGTCTACGAATAGACTCACAAAAGTGCCAGATCACTGCTAATCTAGACTTGATTGGACTGACTGAACCCTGTTATGCTGTAGCTTGTCCACGGACACACAGGGTTGGGATGTGTCACGTGACAATATATGTGATATCAGGAGATATCATCATGTATTATTGGCAGGCAAGTGAGGTCGATTGCAATATTTCAAGGGTGGGGTATGTCACCAGGAGGTGTATTTTTCTCGTTGCCTTCTTTAAATATGTACCACATATTTTTATTTATTTTATTTTTACTTGTTTGCCCCGGAACCCTTGAAAAGGTGCAAGTGGACATTGCATGGCAAGTGTGAAACGGATGAGGCCGAACGGGCTTCTCACATCGGGAATCTAGGTCGGTCAGTTTAGGACTGGTCAAGCCAGTTAGCATTGAATGCTGATGAGTATGGAAGCTTGTGTGCGCCAAATAGAATTTTGGCCACGGGGCAAGTCACAACTTTATAAGTTGGTGGGTACTAGGAATTAAACCAAAAGGAGCAAATTGGACACATGGTAGTAGGAGAGCAACTGCAAGCCAACACTCTCTCTAGACTCTCATCTTAAGAGGGGTCGCCCAAAAATATGAGAGAGCTGATTTTCAACATAAGTGACCTAGGTTGTGTGTGAGTAGTGGGTGCAGGTTCACAGCTTTAATGGATAGCTTGCCTTCTTCTTTGTCCCATGTAGCGCGATGAGTTGCTCTTGCGCATCTCTCTCCCCCCTTTGCACATAATGCCCCACTAGTTGGGCTTCTCAATTGATCATGTACAATTCTCGGGGTTTTATGTGCGTTTGCCAAGGCAAGAGCCTTTTGAACATGTATCGGATTTGCTAATTGCTAATTTCCCACAGGTACGCATAGTTCCATCGCGAAAGATTGCAAATTTGGAGAGTTTTCTCGCGTGAAAACTCGTCCAAAGTACAGGGGAACTATCCCATTCCGTGCGGGAGCTCTTGGGACACGCGTAGACATGGTCGCTCCGCTCGAAATGATCCAAAACAGTATAATTCTTTAGTGGTCTTGGACAAGGATATACAACATAAGTGTTGTATGTCAACTTCCATATGGCAGCCTACTTTGGGCCACATGATTTACTTAGAGTTCATGGATTGATGGTGGGATAAGGGTTAAGAGTCATGATCGATGACTCGGCCATCCACAACTTCATAAGTTATGCCCTGGTCAAAAAATTAAAACTTTCCCAACAAAAGAGCGAGCATCAATACGTTGCTCATAAGATGCAAGGACAAGACAATAAAATATGGGATACAATAGTATCCAATTTGAAAATCGAGATCCAAGGATATAAGGATAAGTTTGATTTCGAAATATTGAATATGGAAAGGGCTGATATCGCTCTAGGAATGGAGTGGCTTCATAGTTACCTGGAACGTGGAACGGGATTGGCGAGGGGTCCGGAACGGGAACGGCGAGGGGTTTGGAACGGGAACGGTGCAGAACGGGAGGCATAAAAACACCCAAATAATGCAATTTTAAGCTTGTGTGATTGAATAATAGTAGTGTCAGAGTCTTTTGACTCTAATTGTCACAAAAAACTTGATTTGAAGACTATTGAACCTTACTATGGCGAGGTGTGTCGTATAGACTCGAGAGTTTGAGAGGGGGGAGGGACGCACAGAGAGAGAGAGAGAGAGAGAGAGAGAGAGAGAGAGAGAGAGAGAGAGAGAGAGAGAGAGAGAGAGAGAGAAGAAAGAAAGAAAGAAATCTTTATTAACGTCTACTAGAGGCTGAACTCGACCTATGAGACAAAATCGATGTACAACTGTCAATGCCCTCTAGGTGACCAGAAAAAGGACAAAATATAACATGAAATAAAATAAAATAGGACTGAACTAGTAGGATAGGAGTGATGAGTGGAGTGGGGAGAGAGAGAGAGAGAGAGAGAGAGAGAGAGAGAGAGAGAGAGAGAGAGAGAGAGAGAGAGAGAGAGAGAGAGAGAGCTTAAAAGTTGAGAGAGAGAGGGAGACTCGAGAGAGCTTGAGAGAGAGGGGGAGAGCCTTGTCGACTCTAGAGTCTAGAGTCTAGACTAACGAGGCTAGAGCTTGAGAGTCAAGACTTGAGACTCGAGAGGGTAGAGCTTGAGCTTTGGCCCTTGAAAGCTTGTGGGCATTGTGAAGGTAAGGGGTGGGGGGAAGAGCATTTAATAAAGGAGAGCCTCACAAGATAAAGCACATAAATCTAAAAATCTGCCATTTCCAACCGCTTCGAGTTGTTCCGGGTCGTTCCGGTACCAAATGCTTGTCCGGAACGTCTGGCCGTTCCAGACCATGAAACCCCTCCGGAACGCCGTTCCGACGTTCCCAGCCCACAGGGTGGCGTTTCCGAGTAACTATGAGTGGCTTTTCTCTCCCTATATAGGTAATTTTTCTTCTTGTAATATAAAGCAACACTATATTTATTTTTGTGAATTAAATGTAAGTAATGAATTAAGTGGTTTGTTAGATGAATTTAAAGATGTCTTTTCATGTGACTTACCTTGAGGCCTTCCACGAGATAGGGGCGATGTGAATCACCCAATTGACTTAGATAGGGTTGTATGTCCTATATCTAAACCACCTTACAGGCTGAGTGAAACACAACAACAAGAAGTAGAAAGGCACAAGGTGGTAAGGTACGTAAGGTACGGTACTTATTCGGTACGTCTTGTACGTAGTACCAAATAAATTGAGTTGTTAGGTACGTAAAATTCGTATGTTTTTTTGAAAACCATGTGAGAAATTGAAGAAGTCTCTACGCAAGGCTCTGCAAATGAAAGTTGTGCTCACTGTTGCAAAGAAATGTCTGTAAAAGTAGGCACTAGGATAAGACTAGAGAAGGGCGAACCAAAAAGTACCAATGCGCTCTGGTTTTTTTCAATCCAAATTTTTTCCGTATAGTACAGATCCGTATGATACTGTACGAACGTATCGTACCATACGGATCTGTACGTGCATACGGATTCTACCTTGGAAAGGCAAATCAAGGATTACCTTGATAAGGGGTTTATACAACCCAACAATTCACCTTGGGCTTCGCCAATTTTATTGGTGAAGAAAAAAGATGGCTCTATGCGACTTTGCATCGACTATAGAGCACTGAATAAAATTACGGTGAAAAATAGATCCCAATGCCTAGAATGGAGGATCTTTTTGATCGATTACAAGGGGTGAAATTCTTCACAAAGATTGACTTAAGATCGGGTTATCCATTAAGTAAGAATTAAGGCCGAGGATGTTTCCAAAACGGCATTTTGTACTAAATATGGGCACTATGAGTTTGGATGATGCCTTTTGGCCTCACAAATGCACCAGCTACATTTATGAAGCTCATGAACAGTGTGTTAAGACCCTATCTAAGATGTTTTGTGGTATCTTTTTGGATGATATCTTGATAAGAAGAACATTTACGTTCAATGTTCCAATTGTTAAGGACCCACTCCCTTTATGCAAAGGAATCTAAATGTGAATTCTTTGCATGAGGTCAAGTATTTAGGGCATAGTATCCGAAAGATGGGGCCGTTTTGGAATGGCCATGTCCAAGGAACCTGGAAGAGTTGCACATCTTTCTAGGTTTATCTTGATTTTATCGTAGATTCATTCGTGATTATTCCAAGATAACTGTTTTAATGATGGACCAACTTAAAGGGAAGGGGAAAAACCATAGTTACAGGGGACGGAGAGGACGGACCCTAGGGACGAGGGACGCCCTGTTCCGAGACGGGGACGGGTGGGGCATGGGCTG
This sequence comes from Adiantum capillus-veneris, assembly GCF_014529385.1. Classification (NCBI taxonomy): domain Eukaryota; kingdom Viridiplantae; phylum Streptophyta; class Polypodiopsida; order Polypodiales; family Pteridaceae; genus Adiantum; species Adiantum capillus-veneris. The sequence goes on along the minus strand of NC_140937.1, from coordinate 150,705,213 downwards.
CCAAGTGGGAACGTAGGCAAAACGTCCCGGGGACGGCTGGGGACGGGAGGGGACGGTAGGGGGTGGGATGGGACTTTTTTTAAAATTTGAAAAACTGATCATTTCTAGTGGCTAGTTCCTCTCCAATAGCCATATGTTAGAACTTTGAAGCACCCAATGGCTATAAAAGCCACCCTTTGGGTCCTCATTTCTCGATGTTTTATTAGCACATTTGCGTCTATATGACTCATGTTCTTTGGTCTATTTTAGTGTAAATTTGTGGTCAAAGTGATGCTCTATGTGTGTGTAGGTCAAAAAATGCCAAAAAAACTCTTTTTTTTTTTTTTGCCGTTCCGACCTCTGTCCCCGTTTCTTGACTTTTGCGGTCCCGTCCCCGTCCCCGTCCTTGACCCCCGACTATGGGAAAAACTTCAAATGGGGAGCATAACGAAATGATAGTTTTGAAAGACTTAAGGTAACTATTGCTACTGCGCCAGTGATGTGGCTGTAGGTGCGGTCTTATTACAAGAGGGTCAACCCGTGGCTTTTGAATGCAAGAAATTAGACCGTGCAAAATGGAATTACTCTATTTATGAGAGGGAGTTGTATGCAATAGTGCATGCAATGAAAAAATGGAGGGACTATCTGTACAATGCCAAACTTTTGATCTTGTTGGATCATAAAAGCAGTAAGTGACTTAATGACCCAACGTGATCTTTAAGGGCGTAAAGCTAGATGGGCCGAACTCGTTCAAGAGTTCGACTATGAATTAAGGTATATAAAAGAAAAGTTTAATGTTGTGAGTGATGCATTTAGCCGAACGCCCATGATAAATGAATTGAGTTTTACTCAGTTTTCTTCCAATTTGCTTGAATTCTGAAAGGGAAAATGTTAGGTTGGTCGTGCATATTCCAACATATGGGAAGTAATTGAGTATGGGGATCCAAATGAGAGAGCCTTTATTGAGGCAGGAACATCTGAAGATGTTCAACAGGAAAGTGGAGCATCAGGGTTGCTCAAATGGGATTCAAATGGAAGAATTTTATCATTGATATTGGTTATTTACTCTACAAGGGTAGAGTATGTGTCTCAAAAGAAATAAGGCACTGGATACTCTTTGAGCGTCAGGATTCCCCTAGTGCGGGACATCCAGGAATGAACAAGACTTATAGTCTTGTTAAAAGATGGTGTCATTGGCCTGAAATGAATAAGGATGTTCTTGATTATGTGACTAAATGTAATAAGTGCCAAGTCAATAAAACTGAACGATTAAAGATGGGAAGACTTCTCTACCCTTCAGAAATCCCTTCGGAAACATGGGAGAGAATCTCCATGGATATTATAGTAAGAGTATCCAGGACGCAGAGGGGGCACGACTCTGTTTGGACCAAAATGGCTAGGTTTGTTCCTACTTCAACTGATGTGAAAACACCTTAATTGGCTAGATTGTTCATAGAGAATATTGACCGATTGTATGGCCTGCCAGCAAATATTGTTTCTGATCGGGATAGAAAGTTTGATAGAAACTTTTGGCGAGCTGTATTTAGGAAGTTGGATACTAAACTTAGCATGAGTACGGCGGATCATCCGCAAACAAATGGGCGAATTGAAAGGGTTAACCAAATCATGAAGATATGCTTAGAGCATATGTAGGTAAAAGGCAAACTAATTGGGAAGAGTATTTACCAATAGCATAGTTTGCATATAAAAGTGCCAAATACTCTTCCATTGGATATAGTCCATTTATGCTTATGTATGGGTTTCAGCCTAGAGCTCAAGGGGACTGCATAAGGAGAAGGTTCAGGCAACAAACGATTTTTGGAGGATATGAATAGCATGTTAAAATTTGCTAAAGAAAATATTAAGAAAGGTCAAGATAGAGCTAGAGCATATGCAGATCCTCACCGTAGAATTATCTCCTTTGAAGAAGGGGAACAAGTTTATCTTAGAGTGCTTGAGGAATCTAAAACCATGAAACCAGGACAATGTCCAATCCAAAGCTTTCACCCAGGTATATATAAGAAGAAGCTAGGTGATATTGATAATCTTTCTTGAGGGACGAGATTGAGGAACTTTTTAATGACCCGTCTATTCCACATGAACCAGAAAACATAGTGAATGTTTGTAGTAGACGAACAAGAAATACTATTTATCAAGAATGTCTGGTAGAATGGAAAGAGTCTTCAGAAGAAAGTTCAACATGGGAACGAGTAAGCACTCTACAGAAAAGGTTTCCCAATTTACAATTGGACCTTCCCAATATCGTTTTCGAGGACGAAATCGACATGGAGCTGCAACAACATAGTGTGTGTCGCTTTCGGGGCGGCCCATAGAAGCAAGCACTACAGCTTTTCTTGAAGTTCAAGTATCGCAGCAGCAAAGTGGGCTGGCGAAGAGTTCTTCGCAGACTCCCATGAGTTATTGGCGGACAATATGGAAGCCATACAGGTCGGTACCAGTACGTCACCTTGAAAAGGTGGGGATGTCACATGCACTTCTAACCCTATGTGCATGTGGACAAGCTGTACCTACTTCTAGGGTTTAGGTAGCCTAGGGAGTGTTTTGACACCCTTGTGAGCTTGTACACAAACCGTGCATGTCTAGGCACTTAGAGTAGCTGCATACCCTCTGATTGCACAACCCATTAGTACCCAACATGAGCATCAGTACCCAGCATAAGCATAGTACCGCATGGGAAGCACAACTTGCCGACCGTGTGAACCACCTCTTATTTATTAATAAGTGACTTTTGGCATTATAAATCGTGGGGCTATATCCAGCACTACTTGACCCAACCTTGCGTCCTCATTTACAGGCAAAGGAGCGGAGCAAGGAGCCTCTCAGATCCAGAGCAAAAGCCTAGCATTTTTGCCAACAGTAGCACCAACGTTTTCAGCCTTAAGGAAAACGCCAGATCCCCAACAGTTTTCAACCTTTAGCCTTGCGATATGCCACGATTTCTCGCAGCAGATCTTTGCCGGAAATCAGCCCATCGCCGTCAAACCAGCCAGCGTCTGCAAATTTCAGCCACCAGTGTTTGTGCACAGCATCATCATCGCCGCCGTCACCATTGTCGCCGCCGCCGGCACAGTTGTAGATTCAACCCTAGACTAGCGATCAATTTTTTGCCAGCATCAGCCCTAGCGTTTTTCATTTTCAGCCTTTAGTCGTCGTCGTCATTGGCATAGTACCTCGAGCGTCTCAGTATCTCAGCAAGTGTCTAATGATCACATAGATGAGTCTCTCATGCAGTGTTATGGTCATGTAAATAGTAAGCGCATTGCGATCTTGTTTGATTCGGGTAGTATGCATGAAGAGCGCACGTTTAGAAACTCTTCCCATAGATCCCATTGTGATCTCTGGATTTGCTCTTGGCATGCACTCTTATTTCACGCATGAATGTCCTGATGTGACAGTGTTAGTTCAAAATGTCAATTTTTGTCGTAAGTTTGTGGTTTCTCCTCTCAAGGATGTGATTTGATTTTTGGCATCAAGTGGTTTAAAGGTTATAATCCACACATTGATTGGAAAGGAAACACTCCATCTCTCACAATTGAAGGAGCACCTCTCGTGGTTCTTCGTTGTGACAAGAACATTCTGTCCTTGCCACTAGTCTGTCACTCTCATCTTTCGAAAGAGGATAAAACACAGTCTCATAGTTTCTTTCAGTTACACAGTCTAGAAAAGAATCAGCCATTGCATGAAAAGGAATCTCTTTCTGTCATGTCTTCTCCTAAGCACGGCATTGCATGATAGCACGGTGATTGTTTGTCAGGATCATCAAGCCTTCACGTTGCTCCAGTCTGTAGCGAGTACACCTTGGGGTGACCGTCAAGCTAAATGGTTCCAGTCTTGTGAGCAATTTAGTGGTTTGGATGATTGTGTCTCTAATACAGCTAACCTCATTGCATATACGATCAGTCACGCAGGACTGATCTCGGCTCTCGAGTCCAGGTCTAAAGACCCCATTCAGGAAGTATTTTGTGTTCACATGATTAGTCAATATGCAGGTCTCTTGTATTTTCATCACTGTCTTTATATGTTACCGTTTTCATACTGTTGGAATGAGATTTCATGCACATTGCACTGAGAAGCACCCACTGTAGAGAGCACAACACATTATTTCTGCTATAGGTGCTCTCATTTTTGGCACGCCCGATGGGACCTCATCTGAAGTCTCACTCCGCTGAGCCTACGGGTCGAGGAGCTAGCTGGTTTAAGTTCTCGCCTGTGTTGGTCTGCTGGTCTCGATTGCTCTGGTCCAGCTTGGTCTCGTCCAGATTCCCCTTGAAGAGCTTGGTCTAGTCCAGCTTAGCCTAGACCAGTTGGTCTGGTCTCTCATCCTGGTCTAGTTGGGTCTCGTCAGGTCTAGCCAAGTGGTCTAGTCACTCGCCTTGGTCTAGTGGAATTTGGTCCAGTGTTTAGTAAAAAGTCTTCGTGCCCAAAGCTTGGTATGGCTTTTGATTACTGCATGACACATACGAGGCAATCCAAAGATCGACAAAGTCCATTACTGAGTCTTTTGAAGTACTACCATTGGAAGCGCCAACCCTATGTGCTAAGTAGAAGTCCACCAGCCCCGTTACGCCTACGTTCCTACGCTGATACCTCCACTCCCTCAACCTAGTTCTTTACCTCCCAGGTCACCTTCACCAATACAATTCTCACCCGCTGTATTATAGCAACCTCTTGAGCAACAGGCTCAAGAGCAGATAACCATGGAGGAGCTGACAAGCGTTCTGGCTAAGGTGAACATCAAATTCCCAACTTTCGAAGGTCTCTCCATAGAGGATGCAAACGACCATGCTAGGAGATTTGTATCCCTCTGCAGGGGTGCCTACCTGGTACTCTTCCCATCAACCTTGGATGGCTTTGCAGATAAATGATACAGTCAAATTGCAGAGTACCACTTTACAACTTGGACCACATTACGAAAGCAATTCTGTGAAGCCCTTTCAGACGAGGGGACTTCCAAGAGAAGGTTCTGGATGAGTTGGCCAACCTGATGCTCCAGCCAAATGAGACTTTTGCAGAACTCATGACCAGAACCAAGTCTCTTGTCGCTAAGCTTCCTTAGCAACCATGTGGATTTATGGTTAAGAAGGGGGTGGAGAAGGCTCTTCCCAAAACTTCTCAGCAAAAACTCCGAGAGTGTCTCCGACCTGACACCACTCTGGAGGAGTTTGTCTCGGTTGCTACTAGGATAGAAGGAGCTAGGAAGCTGTTCACCGACTCCCCTCAGGTAGAGACCACCTCAGTCTTTTTGGAAAGTCCTTCTGATCCTTTGACTTCTTTACGCAGGGAACTTGAAGCCTTGAAGCTACAACGAGCTCTCAAGAGGAGAGATCATTCTCTCTCGACAGGAGAAGCCTCCACATCAAGAAGCTTTGGACCAGATCAAGCAGGAGCTGGAGGAGCTCAAGGCTCATTAGGAGTCTAAGGCTATGGTCTGGTGTAGCTCCCGCCGTACTCCCAGCCATCCTCCGCAGGAATGCCCGCTTTGAGCTTACTGTCACTTCTGTGAGAAGTCCGGCCATGACGGCAAGGAGTGCTACTATCTGAAGGGACTGCGGCAATTACAACAGAGCCTCGCCCCTACTCTTCAACAAGGCTTGACTCCTGCATCGAATATGGTATCTCCCTATGGCCATCCAAACCACATGCCACCTTTGCTGACAACCCCTCCTATGCTAGCTATACAAGGTATGCAAAGCACCTTCCCATCTCAGAGTTTCTATCATGCTAGTGCCTCCTCAGGTCCTCAGAGCTTCTATACCTCAGCTTCCACTCCCATGCAGTAAGAGCAGAGACCGCCTCGTCCGTCCAATCGCCCCATTTTATGCTACAAGTGCCGGGAAGATGGGCATTACCAAAGCAAGTGCCCCTTGCCCGACGGGTCTCCGCCTTGCCATCATTGCCCTGAGGCCAAGGATCACTACAATAAAGATTGTCCCAAGCAACGGGCATCCACGTCTTCAATCCTCGGTCCGAATCAACAAGAGTTCACATTTCGAAGATCAACCTGATTGCGGTAAGCACCATTCCTCAAAAGTCACCTGCTACACGTGGTTACCCCTAAGGATAGGGTGCAACAAGTGGAGGAGCCCACTGGTGTCCTCACTAGGTCACAACGAGCAGCTGTAGGCCTCAGTCTTCTTGAAGGTCCAACTCTTCTAATTCCTCCTCAACAACCGATCCCATCTGCAACCTTTGACAAGCCACCCCTTCGTGCCAATAGCCAACCGACCTCTATGCTATCTGAGATTGATGGGGCCTTCTTGGAAGCTGTAGATGAAGCTGGATGCGAATCTTCAAAGTGACACCCTGACAGTCATTCAATCTCTGTACCCTTGTGTAGGGTCTAGTGGTGGGTACCTCCTTGTGCAACTCTCAGAGTCATACATGATCTCCTACCCTGCTGCTCCCCTCACTCGATACAGGAGTCCTCGTCTAACTGTATCTGTTCTAGGACGTCAGTTCCCAGGTGTGATTGTGGACGGCGGATTAGGCTTAAATCTGATGCCTGAGTTCAATATGTTGGAATTGGGTCTCCAGCCTACTAGGCCCACACCGTTTATAGTGACTTTGGCTGACCAAAGGACTGTCTATCCCTTGGGTATAGTAGACAAGGTACCTTTGCATGTACAAGACTTCTCATTTAGCTTGGCTTTTGTAGTGGTTCGACTTCCGTAGGTTGAGGGAGGCTTCCCACTGCACATCGGAAAACCATGGCTCTTATACACAAAAGCGCTTCATGATTGGGGAAATGACGCAATGTGGAATCTGGATACGCACCCCTGGCTCCTGTATGCAACCTATTTGTCTTGAAGTGGGAATGGACCTAGTAGTGCATCATAGTTCTCTGTCATTGGAGTCCAATCCTGATTTGGAGTAGCCTAGTCCACCTGATGGGCCTGATGAAGATCTGTTGGAGTGGCTGAAAGCTACCAAGTCTATCCCTTGTTATGTGGCCTCCATTCAATCTTTGCCCGAGGATACAACCTCTCCCCATGTTCCTATAGTAGCTGACATTGCTGCGCCACCTAAGTCAACTTCAAGAGTAGAGGTCACAGAGACAGAGGCTGACCCCTCAGCCGCTCCCTTAGTGGAAGCCGTTGGACTTGGAGAGCCTATCAAGGATCATTGGAGAGGAAAGAAATCTCCTTTACAAGAGTTCACCGACACCGCAAACTTCACCTCAGCCTCCTCAGTGCCTGACTCTCCCACCAAGTCAAAGCTCTCCTCTGTATATGATGAACTTCCCTTCGACGAGCTTCCAAAAGGATGGTTACAAGAAGAATATGTTGTCCTTATCTCTATTGCCATTCTAGTAATCCTCTTCAGCCTATAGCGCTTTGGAATTGAGAAGGTGGTGTTCTTCTTTTCCCCTTGTGTCCTTTTCTGGTTTTTCTTTATTGGTGGCATAGGCACCTTTAACATCTTCAAGCATGATGTGGGCATCTTTCGAGCATTCAATCCCAATTGGATAGTCAAGTATTTCACTCTAGCATTTTCATGCGTGCGCGGAAGCAGAAACCAAGTCCCCCCGAAGTTATACCTTTTGTGAAGCAATATTAAAGAAATACCGAAAGGGGTACCAAGGTTTTGGGGTGAGTGATCTAGGACTGGAACTCGGCCACTTTGTGTCTATCGAGTGGATCTCTCTCTCTCTCTCTCTCTCTCTCTCTCTCTCTCTCTCTCGTTGTTTTGAAGTGCTAAAGTCCGTTTTGGTCTGTTCTTTTTAGTTGGCATTTGGTGCCCTCTTGTTACAGTGGTATCAAAGCGTCATTCGTTTGTTGTTCAGACAAGAAAACCATCCTACATGAAACTACATTGGCAAGCTATGGAGTTAATTGCAGAAGAAATGACAAGAAAAGGAGGAGATGAAGAGATATGAGTTTGTTTTTGCCCTAAATGGCTCTAAAACCATTCTTTTTGACGCTTTTTTGTCTTGCAAAGGCCTCTAAAAATCTGTTCAACAGATGAGAATTTGGATATGCAGCAGAAGTCAAAGTTGATGTTGGAATTAGGGTTGCAGAGAGAGACACACACAGCTTGGAGAAGACGAAGGAAGCTCAAGGCACACAATGGAGAGTGTATTACTTAGTGTGCAATGGAAAGATAGATAGCCCTAGAGTGATGGGCGTATATACAATGCACGGGGGAAAAAACCTCCTAAAGAGGGAAAAAATGCCCCGGCGGTCCTAGTGTGTTCACACACATCACTACCACATGTATATGGTAACAAATCCCCCCTGGAGTGATGCGGTGAACGAGAGCTGGCACATGAGTAAAGGGAAGTGCCATGCCCTAAGGACATGATCAGTCCACAAAGGGGAGCAAGCCCAAAGCTTTGCGGAAAGCTTCGAGCTTCTCACGAGACAATGCCTTTGTGAACAGATCTGCAAGGTTGTCCTGTGTTGGCACATAAGCCAAGCTGATCTTTCCTGCTGAGAGCCTCTCCCTGACATAGTGGTAATGCACCTCAATGTGCTTTGTGCGAGCATGAAAAACTGGGTTCCTCGCAACTGCCAATGCGCTCTGACTGTCAGTGTAGATAGTGTTGGCAGTGTCCTGTCCAACACCCAAATCAGCCATAAGGCGTCTGGACTCTGAGCCATACACACTCAACCGTAGCTGTGAAGACTGCCTTGTACTCAGCCTCACAACTCGAAGTGGCCACAGTAGGTTGCTTCTTGCTCAACCATGATATACATGAACTGCCAAGCATGAAACAAAAACCACTTGTGGACACTCGCGTGTCAAAACAACCAGCCCAATCTGAGTCCGAAAAAGCATGTAAGTCTGGCGGCAATGATCCCCCCTTGGGATAAAACAAGCCAAGATGTAAAGTGCCACTAAGGTAGCGGAAAATCCTCTCGACAGCCTGCCAATGCTTAGACCCTGGGCTATGCATGAATTTGCTGACCTGTGAGACTGCAAACTGAATATCTGGCCTCGTGTTGCATACATAAATGAGGCAGCCAACATCAGTTTGGTAAAGAGTGACATCAGCAGGATCGCCAGCATCATGTGGACTCAACTTCAAACCTGTTTCCATGGGAGTGGCAATAGGTTTGCAATCCTCAAGTCCAAACTTACATAGCAATGTCTCTATGTAACTTTTCTGACACAAGGCTATATCCCGAGAAACCAGAATACGTTTTGTTTGCGGGTGATACAACCTGTAACCTTTGCTTTCTGCACTATAACCAACAAAACTACATTTGACAGCCTTATCATCCAATTTTCTGCGTTGCAGCCAAACAGCCAAAAACACGCATGTGCTCAATAGAAGGCTTTCTATCATGCCATGCTTCATATGGAGTAATAGACTGCAAAGCTTTCGTAGGACACCTGTTAAGTACATAAATGGCACACATAATGGCCTCAAGCCAAAAAGAATGCGACAAAGCTTGACTTTTGACCATACATCCTGCCATTTCCGTAAGTGACCTGTTTTTCCTCTCAGCAACACCATTTTGCTGAGGTGTATAAGGCACTGTACATTGGTGTTTTATCACATGACTAGCCAGAAATGCATTAAATTCATGAGACATATACTCCCCCCCTCGATCGGAACGGAGGGTGCCCATAGTACATTTCGAGACATTTTCAGCCATAGCTAGAAATTGTTTGAAGCACATAAAAACTTCGGACTTGGCTTTAAGTGGGAATACCCATGCATGCCTGGAGTAATCATCAATGAAAGTCACGAAGTACAAGTAATTGCCCAAGGACGGAGTTTGCATGGGCCCTGTAGTGCGGATAATGTGTCGTGCTCTCTACAATGTGGGTGCCCCTCAGTGCAATGTGCGTGGCAATCTCACTCAAACAAATGGAAACTCACTCAAATAAAATGAAACACAAACAATGGATAACAACAGAACAACAGAGACACAACAGTGGACTAGAACATGTGGACTCGACTATCTCAAAGAACCATGTACAGACTCTGGCATGGCAGCACACTCAGCTCCAGCCCAGGACTCACAGGTACAAATGGGGGTGTCTAGGTTCAGATGTGCAGGGTGAGTGGCGAGGTGCTCTGTGTAAGACTCGCTACCAAACCGACGACGAGACCATCCATGAAAGATAATGATAATGACCCAACGGCTACTACTCATAGATACAATCATAAAGAGCCACCAACGGCTCATAAATGTCAGCCAGCTAAGTGTGACCTGGCCACAAGTCCACTAGGCCACCATCCGTATCCCTGCCACGTGTCACTGCCCAGAGTGTCCGTCCGGTGTGAATAGACCAGACCAACTGTACTAACTGTAACTGTGTCCTGTGAAAGTGACACTGTAGCCTGCTACAGGTTGCCTGCCACAAGACTGGTCATCGTCTCGGTGAGCCAAACACTGAATGAAACTGCAAAAGTAACTATATGTACAATGAAAGGTGGGGCAAGAGCACAGTCCTGTCACCTAAGGGAAAGTGTCGTCGCCACTGTTGCTCCAGAAGTATCCGGATCGGGAGGAGCCATCAGATCGATTGTGTAACGATGCGGTTGCTGGACTGTGCTCTGCATAACCTGGCTTCCTGTGGTTGGAGCAGCCATCTGCTGCACAGCGGATGGAAGCACCTGCCCTGAAGTGAACTCCGGACGCCTAGTAACACAACCATGGCAGTGTACACCAGCAACACCGTCACAGCAAGGAACTCTCTGGCTCTGCATGTGTGGCATCTGGACCTGAGACCCCTACTGGAACTGGGGCTGTGGGTAGTGTCCCATGAACTGCTGAGAGGGCTGAGAGGGACCTGCTGGTGCTCCAAAGCCTGCTGGATTCTGGACCTGTATCCCTGGCCCAGTCCATCCATATCCCACAGGAGCCTGGGTAGGCCTGTTACCATACATAAGCATTCTTGAAATCCCTGCACCTGTGCTTTTAGGTCATCAATAATCCTTGACTTTATCTTCAATGCTTGCTGTAGTGCAAAAATCGTTGCATCTCGATCTGCGATGGCACTCTCGACAACTCGCAGAGATCCCTCCATAGCTGCGTATGTGGCGGAGTGACGCTGGTGCGTTGCAGCTAGCTGCTCTGCGCCTAGCTCGATGGTGGCAATAGCAGCTCTGGAGTCTTGAAGTAACTTCTCTGAAAGCTGAAACAGAGAAGTGGAGACGGTCCTACCTGAAGATCCCTCAGATGCATGTGATGCTGGAGGGCGCACAGGTGGCACAACCGGCGAGCTAGAAGTAGGTACAGCTGGTGTAGTAGGTGCCTCTGAGATTGTTGTTGTAGGTGGAGAGAGAGATATGTTGACCGGTGTATGAATGAAGATGGGAGAAGAAGGAAGAGGATCCTGTATGGGTGAAGTGACCATCCTGTCCTGAGGAGCGGCAGTAGACACTGGTGCCGGCACAACAAAACCAGGCGTAGAAGTAGACGTGTGACGCTGAAGATGTACCCTAGTCTGCTCGCTCTCAGAAACTGGCAAGGAGAGTAGAGACTTCACTGTATCCTTCACCACTTGTAGCAGGGCTACAGTGTCACTTCACAGGACATACAGTTGGACAGTGGGCTACACCGGGACTAGTTCACACTGGACGGACAATCTGGACGGACGTCTGGTCTAGGAGTGACACGTGGCAGGGTACCTACTGACGACTGACGGTGGCCTAGTGGACCTCGTGGCCAGGTCACCACATGGCTGACATTTATGAGCCGTTGGTGGCTCTTTACGGTGGTACATATGAGTAGTAGCGGTCGGTTATCTTATCATTTTTTCTTCACCTTTGGTCCAGCATCGTCGAGAGGGCAGTGAGTCTATGCACAGTGCACATCTTCACCATCCCTGCACATCAGAGCCTCGACACCCCATTGTACCTGTGAGTCCTGGGCTGGAGCTGAGTGTGCTGCCACGCCAGAGTCTGTACATGGTTCTTTGAGCTAGTCGAGTCAACATGTTCTGGTCCACTGTTGTGTCTCTGTTGTTATCCCTTGTTTCTGTGTTTCATTCTGTTTGAGAGAGTTTCCATTGGTTTGAGTGAGATTGTCACGCACATTGCACTGAGGGGCACCCACACTGTAGAGAGCACGACACATTATCCGCGCTACAGGTGCTCTCATTATCGCCGATAATGAGAGCACCTGTAGCGCAGATAATGTGTCGTGCTCTCTACAGTGTGGGTGCCCCTCAATGCAATGTGCGTGACAATCTCACTCAAACCAATGGAAACTCTCTCAAACAGAATGAAACACAGAAACAAGGGATAACAACAGAGACACAACAGTGGACCAGAACATGTGGACTCGACTAGCTCAAAGAACCATGTACAGACTTTGGCGTGGCAGCACACTCAGCTCCAGCCCAGGACTCACAGGTACAATGGGGTGTCGAGGCTCAGATGTGCAGGGATGGTGAAGATGTGCTCTGTGCATAGACTCACTGCCCTCTCGACGATGCTGGACCAAAGGTGAAGAAAAAATTGATAAGATAACCGACCGCTACTACTCATATGTACCATCATAAAGAGCCACCAACGGCTCATAAATGTCAGCCATGTGGTGACCTGGCCACGAGGTCCACTAGGCCACCGTCGATTGTCAGTAGGTACCCTGCCACGTGTCACTCCCAGACCAGACGTCCGTCCAGAGGGTCCGTCCAGTGTGAACCAGTCCCAGTGTAGCCCACTGTCCAACTGTATGTCCTGTGAAGTGACACTGTAGCCCTGCTAGCTACAAGTTGCCCGCCACAAGACCGCTCACCGTCTCATTGAGAGGAATACTGAAAAAACTGTGAAAGAAAACCACTAGGTGCTGCATCCGTACATTTCTTGAAGCAGGTGCTAGGCCCAACCATGACCTTACATGCCTCAAGAGTGGAGTAAAACACTGTCTTGCTTGCAACGCCTTAAGCCTTTGAATAGGCAAGAACCCAATATGGTTGCATAGTCCAAGAATCCCAATCGGCAAAACAGACTGAGGCTCCTCAGCAAAGAGATATGCTCGGTTTGGATCCAACGCATCTTTATCCTCCATAACTATAGTGAGAAGAAAATGACCTGGTCCGCACTTGCAGATGAAATTGTCGAAAATAGGGATGATCAGAAGCTCGAGTGATAACGCGATGCGGTTAAGCTCCATCTTAATGGCAAAACGAAAAGCATTAACGGCATTGTGATGGCAACCAGGTGAATGCTTGAAAGCCCCAAGGAAACAACCAAAAAGGTTCATAAACTTGCTGCCGTGATAGGATTACACAAAATTTCTCTGCCCCTTTGTGCAACATGCCATGTATTTACCATGACGAGGGTCACATTTTGCCATCATTGACGATGGCTCAAATGCGTTGGTTATCTCTGCAACGGACAACTGCTCATGATAGGCCTTAGCTGCCGAAATCACTGGGGCATATGATGAAAGCATGAAGTGAATTCTGGGGTAACCAGGTTGGTTCATCAATCACAGTGGGCTCTAAATCAACAAACACAGCTCGAGGAACATGCTTTCCCGCTCCCATCTCGTCTCACTGAAAAAGGTGTTAAAGGCATCATCACCGCCACCATCAGTCTTGTTATTGGGCATCTGTCCATCTGGATAGAGCTCCCAGCAAGCATTTTGACCTGGATGCCAGTCTGACCAGGGGCGAGGGGGGTTGGTTAGGGCCGAGGCAAGGGAGGGGGTGGGTAGGGGCGAGGGGGGTAGGTAAGGGCGAGGGTGGGGAGGGAGGGCTAGATAGGGGCGAGGGGGAAGGGGGAGTGGGTAGGGGCGAGAGGGGGCGAGGGGGAGGGTAGGGGCGAGGGGGGAGGGTGAAGGGGTGGGTAGGGGCGAGGGCAAGGGAGAGGAGGGTAGGGGCGAGAGGGGGTAGGTAGGGGCGAGGACTTAAGGGGGTGGGTAGGGGCGAGAGGGGGGGGGGGGGGGGGTAGGGGCGAGGGCTTAAGGGGGTGGGAGCCAATTGGATTGGGTAGGGGCCAATGGGAGAGGGTAGGGACCAACTCGAGAGGGTAGGGACCGATTGGATTGGGTAGGGGCCGATTGGAGAGGGTAGGGACCAATTCGAGAGGGTAGGGACCGATTGGATTGGATAGGGGTCGATTGGAGAGGGTAGGGGCGAGGGGATTGGGATTGGGTATGGACCAATTGGAGAGGGTAGGGGCGATAGGGACCAACTCGAGGGGGTAGGGACCGATTGGATTGGGTAGGGGCCGATTGGAGAGGGTAGGGACCAATTCGAGAGGGTAGGGACCGATTGGATTGGGTAGGAGCGAGGGGATTGGGATTGGGTATGGACCAATTGGAGAGGGTAGGGGCGAGGGGGATTGGGTAGGGGCCAATTGGAGGTGGATTGGGAAGGGACGAGAGAGGAAGGGTAGGGTGAATGAAGGTTGGGTAGGGGCGAGTGGGCAAGGGGGAGGGACTTAGGGCGAGGGCGAGGGTAGTGATGGGGACTAGGCGAGGGGGAGAGTAGGGCGAGGGCGAGGGGGAGGGAGGGTGAGGGACAGAGGGTAGATAGTGGCAAACAAAGAGCACCCAGCTATCAGGAGCAATACAGCTATCAAGATCTTGGAATTCATCTTGCAGGACGGGCTCTGAGAAGAAGGTTTGCTAGACACAGATAAGAGCTTTTTTCTGGTCAAAGAAGCAGACACCAAAAGGGTTGATGTTTTAGGGGGGGTGCACTCTTGTAGAGGAGGTTTCTTACTGCTGCTATGCTTCTTCATAGGCTCAGGTGGCACATTAGATTTAGTTACTGTGGAATCATTTGAAGAGGGTGTTCTTTCAAGCGAAGAGTGAATAGAGACTCCATAACAAGGCATAGATTTTGTGGCCTCCAACCACTCGAGCAGATCTTCATCTAACCCTTCAGGTGTAATAGGTTGTTCTTGTTTAGGTTTGGTTTCCATTGACAAAGAAACTTGCTGCACCACGGGATCCATACCACCTTCTAAGAGAATGGGTTGCATCAAGGAGCCAGAATTATGTATCCACATTGCATCATTTCCCCAATCGTGGAGTGCCTTAGTGTGTCGCAGCCATGGCCTTCGAATGAGCAAAGGAAATCCGCCCTCCGCCTGGGGAAGACGAACCACAACAAAATCCAAGTTAAGAGTAAAGTCTTGTACCTGCAGAGGCACATTATCCACTATCCCCACTGGGTAGACTGTCCGCTGGTCGGCCAATGTAACTGTGAAGGGAGCAGGGCGAGTAGGCTATAGACCTAAGGACATCATAGTGAATTCGGGCATCAAATTGATTCCAGACCCACCATCAACGATGACGCCGGATAGCTGCTGCCCAAGAATAGATACAGTGAGACGAGGACTTTTATAATCGGTGAGGGGAGCAGATGGATAGGAAATCAAATAAGACTCTGAGGGCTGTACAGGGAGGTGCCCGCCACTAGGCCCAGCCCCCGGGTACAGAGACTAAATGATTGACAAGGTGTCACTTCTAAGTGTGGTGTCGAGCCTTAGCATATCGTATAGTGACACCTGCTGAAAAGTATTTTTCAAGATGGCTTCTGCTGTGGGCTTGGCGCCTTCGAACTGGGCTCCCTTTGGGGCCTTAATCTGTTCCAAGTCAGTCACTGCTTCCAAGAAGGCTCCATCAATGTTAGATAACAGGGAAGTTGGTTTGCTCTTGTCCTTTGGGTCAAATAGACCAGCTTGAGGAAGTGAGGACTGGCGAGGTGGACCTATGGGCAAACTGAGACCAAGAGCTGCTCTTTGTGCCCGAGTA
Organism: Adiantum capillus-veneris; assembly: GCF_014529385.1. Classification (NCBI taxonomy): domain Eukaryota; kingdom Viridiplantae; phylum Streptophyta; class Polypodiopsida; order Polypodiales; family Pteridaceae; genus Adiantum; species Adiantum capillus-veneris. The sequence goes on along the minus strand of NC_140937.1, from coordinate 150,689,542 downwards.
AGGACACCAGCAGGCTCCTCCTCTTGCAGTGGCTTAACCACATGAGTAGCAGGTGATGGTTGAGGCACGGTGTTCACAATAATCAAGTTTATCTTCGGGAAGGTGAATTCTTGCTGGTTTTGAGTCGAGCTTGAAGACGTGGATGCCCTTTGCGTGGGACAATCCTTACTGTAGTGATCTTTTGAATCAGGGCAATGACGACAAGGAGGGGACCCCTCAAGTAAAGGACACTTGCTTTGATAATGCCCATATTCTCCGCATCTGTAGCAGAGTATGGGCCGATTGGAAGGACGAAATGGGGGACGAGGTGGTTGCTGCATGGAGTTGGAGGCTGAAGTGTAGAAGCTCTGAGGGGTTGAGGTGGCATTAGCATTACAAAAACTTTGAGTCGGGAAAGTACTTGACATACCCTTGGGCAGCAGGGGTATTGAGCAAAGGTGGCATGTAGTTGGGATGGCTGTAGTGGGAAACCATGTCGGATGCTGGTGCTAACCCCTGTTGGAGAGTAGGACCAAGACTTTGCTGTATTTTGTGCAATCCCTTTATATAGTAGCAATCCTCATCTTCATGACCGGATTTTTCGCAGAAGTGGCAATAAGAGCGAAGGGGACAGTCCTGTGGAGGGTGTCCTGGAGAGCGGCATGAACTACACCATACCATAGCCTTAGTCTCTTGCTGAGACCTGAGCTCTTCTGACTCTCTTTTAAGTTGATCATAAGCCTCTTGATGTGGAGGCTTCTCCTGTCTGAGAGAGAAGGATCTCTTTCGTGAAGGGCCCGCTGTAACTTTAGGGCTTCCAGTTCCCTTCTTAAAGAAGTCAAGGGGTCTGATGGATTGTCCACGAGTACAGGGGCAGTATCTAACTGAGGAGAGTCAGTGAACTGCCTTCTTGCTCCCTCTATTCTAGTAGCAGATGCAACAAAGTCTTCCAGAGTGGCTTTTTCAGGACGAAGACTTTCTCTGAGCTTTTGTTGAGAAGTCTTAGGTAGAGCCTTCTCTACCCACTTCTTCACCATGAATACCCCTGGTTGCTGAGGCAGCTTGGCGACCAGGGACTTTGTTCTGGTCATGAGCTCTGCAAATGTCTCCTTGGGCTGGAGCAACACGTTGGCCAACTCATCTAGAATCTTCTCTTGATAATCCCCTGGTCGGAAAGCTTCACAGAACTGCTGTCTTAACATGGTCCAAGTAGTAAAGTGGTTCTCAGAAAACTGACTGTACCATTTATCTGCAAGACCATTCAAGGTGGACGGGAAGAGCACCAGGTATGTGTCTTCTTTGTTGAGGCCACGACCTCTGCAAAGAGAGACAAACCTCCGAGCATGGTCGTCTGCATCTTCTGCGGAGAAACCTTTAAAGGTAGGGAACTTGATGTTCACCTTTGCCAGAACACTTGTGAGCTCCTCCATGGCCTCTTGCTCCTGAGTCTGTTGCTCTCTAGCTTGCTGTAACAAAATGGGGGAGAGCCTTACCGGAGAAGGTGACCTGGAGGATGTAGAACCGGTCGAAGGAATGGAGGTAGCCGTATGAGTAGGTATGGGTGATGGGGTTAATATGCTTCTACTAGGCACCAAGGGTTGACGCCTTCTGTGGTAGTACTTCAGAGGACTCAATAGTGCACTTTGACGCTCCAATGACCTCCTTGTATGTGTCATGCAGTAACCGCCAACCCCACCAAGCTTTATGCAAGAAGACCTTCATTTGGGCAGGACAACCTTCACTTGGCTGAACATTGGTCTAGACTCTACTAGACCAGGGCGAGTGACTAGACCACCTGGCGTGGACCAGGACGAGGAAGAACTAGGCCAGGGACGAGAAGGACTAGACCAAGACGAGCAATGGGTGGACCAGGGCGAGAGAGGACCAGACCAACAAGGCGAGAGATTAGACCAGCTAGATTAAGTTGTCAAGGGTGAAACTGAACCAAACCAGCAGGCTGCACAGGCGAAGCGAAGAAACCGGCTACTCAACAGAGTGAGACTTCAGTTGAGGTCCCACCGTGATCGCCAAAATGAGAGAACCTGTAGCGCGGATAATGTGTCGTGCTCTCTATAGTGTGGGTGCCCCTCAGTGCAATGTGCGTGACAATCTCACTCAAACCAATGGAAACTCTCTCAAACAGAAGGAAACACAGAAACAAGGGATAACAACAGAGACACAACAGTGGACCAGAACATGTGGACTCGACTAGCTCAAAGAACCATGTACAGACTCTAGCGTGGCAGCAAACTCAGCTCCAGCCCAGGACTCACAGGTACAATAGGGTGTCGAGGCTCAGATGTGCAGGGATGGTGAAGATGTGCTTTGTGCATAGACTCACTGCCGTCTCGACGATGCTGGACCAAAGGTGAAGAAAAAATGATAAGATAACCGACCGCTACTACTCATATGTACCACCGTAAAGAGCCTTCAACGGCTCATAAATGTCAGCCATGTGGTGACCTGGCCACGAGGTCCACTAGGCCACCGTCGGTCGTCGGTAGGTACCCTGCCACGTGTCACTCCCAGACCAGACGTCTGTCCAGTGTTAACCAATCCCAGTGTAGCCCACTGTCCAACTGTATGTCCTGTGAAGTGACACTGTACCCCTGCTACACCACTTTCGCCTTGATCTTCTTTTTCTTGGTGACTGTGGGGTCAACCTCCATGCTCCCGGATTTCCTTTTCCCTTTCGAGGTTCCCTGCTCCTCATCCACTTCATCTGGGTTAATAGGGATGTTTATGACCCATGCCAAGAGAGGTGCCGCAAAACATTTAAAACTTAACTGCACAGACTGCACTTGGGCCCGAAATCTTTTAGCCCTAGTCTGCAAAGAGCTGAAGAGAATCTGGTGGAATCCACAAGGGATAGTGTGGATTAAACAGTAGAGCCCGTCGCAGTGGGAGAAGGTAGTGAGAAGATCATTTTTTTCCTCGTCTTCTTTGGCATCTCGAGCCAGAAAGTAATACCTGAAGATTGCGAGAAGCCGTCTGTTTCGCTCATAATCGGGGTGATCCGAACTCAGTAGCTCTTGACATGCTTGAATTGTCGCATCCTTGGACAGCAAAGAGAAAGTGCGAGTAGTAGGCTTCACAGCTGGAAAGTTGGTCATACCCATGGCATGGCCGAGCTACAGTGTCCCTATCACAGGACACAATTACAGTTAGTACAATTGGTCTGGTCTGTTCACACCGGACGGACACTTTGGGCAGTGACACGTGGCAGGGATACGGATGGTGGCCTAGTGGACATGTGGCGAGGTCACACTTAGCTGGCTGACATTATGAGCCGTTGGTGGCTCTTTATGATTGTATCTATGAGTAGTAGCCGTTGGGTCATTATCATTATCTTTCACGAATGGTCTGGTCGTCGGTTTGGTAGCGAGTCTTACACAGAGCAGCTCGCCACTCACCCTGCACATCTGAGCCTAGACACCCCTATTTGTACCTGTGAGTCCTGGGTTGGAGCTGAGTGTGCTGCCACGCCAGAGTCTGTACATGGTTCTTTGAGATAGTCGAGTCCACATGTTCTGGTCCACTGTTGTGTCTCTGTTGTTCTGTTGTTATCCATTTTTTCTGTGTTTCATTCTGTTTGAGTGAGTTTCCATTTGTTTGAGTGAGATTGCCACGCACATTGCACTGAGGGGCACCAACACTGTAGAGAGCACGACACATTATCCGCGCTACAGGTGCTCTCATTTTGGCGATCACGGTGGGACCTCAACTGAAGTCTCACTCTGTTGAGTAGCTGGTTTTCTTGGCTTCGCCTGTGCAGCATGTTGGTCTAGTCCAGTTTCACCCTTGACAGCTTAATCTAGCTGGTCTAGTCTCTCCCCTTGCTGGTCTGGTCCTCTCTCGCCCTGGTCCACCCAGTCCTCGTCCTGGTCTAGTCCGCCTCGTCCCTGGTCTAGTCCTTCCTCGTCCTGGTCCAAGCCAGGTGGTCTAGTCACTCGCCCTAGTCTAGTAGAGTCTAGACTAATGTTCAACCAAGTGAAGGTCTTCTTGCCCAAAGCTTGGTGGGGTTGGCGGTTACTGCATGACACATACAAGGAGGTCATTGGAGCGTCAAAGTGCACTACTGAGTCCTCTGAAGTACTACCACAGACGGCGTCAACCCTTGGTGCCCAGTAGAAGCATATTAACCCCATCACCCATACCTACTGATACGGCTACCTCCATTCCTTCGACCGGTTCTACATCCTCCCGGTCACCTTCTCCAGTAAGGCTCTCCCCCATTTTGTTACAGCAAGCTAGTGAGCAACAGACTCAGGAGCGAGAAGCCATGGAGGAGCTCCCAAGTGTTGTGGCAAAGGTGAACATCAAGTTCCCTACCTTTAAGGGTCTCTCCACAGAGGATGCAGACGACCATGCTCGGAAGCTTGTCTCTCTTTGCAGAGGTCGTGGCCTCAACAGAGAAGACGCATACCTAGTGCTCTTCCCGTCCACCTTGGATGGTCTTGCAGATAAATGGTACAGTCAGTTTGCTGAAAACCACTTTACTACTTGGACCATGTTAAGACAACAGTTCTGTGAAGCTTTCCGACCAAGGGATTATCAAGAGAAGATTCTAGAGTCGAGCCACATGTTCTGGTCCACTGTTGTGTCTCTGTTGTTCTGTTGTTATCCATTGTTTTTGTGTTTCATTCTGTTTGAGTGAGTTTCCATTTGTTTGAGTGAGATTGCCACACACATTGCACTGAGGGGCACCCACACTGTAGAGAGCACGACACATTATCCGCGCTACAGGTGCTCTCATTTTGGCAATCATGGTGGGACCTCAACTGAAGTCTCACTCTGTTGAGTAGCTGGTTTTCTTGGCTTCGCCTGTGCAGCCTGTTGGTCTGGTCCAGTTTCACCCTTGACAGCTTAATCTAGCTGGTCTAGTCTCTCGCCTTGACAGCTTAATCTAGCTGGTCTAGTCTCTCGCCTTGCTGGTCTGGTCCTTTCTCGCCCTGGTGCACCTAGTCCTCGCCCTAGTCTAGTCCTTCCTCGTCCTGGTCCAGGCCAAGTGTTCTAGTCACTCGCCGTGGTCTAGTAGAGTCTAGACCAATGTTCAGCCAAGTGAAGGTCTTCTTGCCCAAGTGAAGGTCTTCTTGCCCAAAGCTTGGTGGGGTTGGCGGTTACTGCATGACACATACAAGGAGGTCATTGGAGCGTCAAAGTGCACTACTGAGTCCTCTGAAGTACTACCACAGACGGCGTCTACCCTTGGTGCCCAATAGAAGCATATTAACCCCATCACCCATACCTACTCATACGGCTACCTCCATTCCTTCGACCGGTTCTACATCCTCCAGGTCACCTTCTCCGGTAAGGCTCTCCCCCATTTTGTTACAGCAAGCTAGTGAGCAACAGACTCAAGAGCAAGAGGCCACGGAGGAGCTCACAAGTGTTCTGGCAAAGGTGAACATCAAGTTCCCTACCTTTAAGGGTCTCTCCACAGAGGATGCAGACGACCATGCTCGGAGGTTTGTCTCTCTTTGCAGAGGTCGTGGCCTGAACAGAGAAGATGCATACCTGGTGCTCTTCCCGTCCACCTTGGATGCTCTTGCAAATACATGGTACATTCAGTTTGCTGAAAACCACTTTACTACTTGGACCATGTTAAGACAGCAGTTCTGTGAAGCTTTCCGACCAAGGGATTATCAAGAGAAGATTCTATATGCGATGGCCAACATGTTGCTCTAGCCCAAGGAGACATTTGCAGAGCTTATGACCAGAACAAAGTCCCTGGTCGCCAAGCTGCCTCAGCAACCAGGGGAATTCATGGTGAAGAAGTGGGTAGAGAAGGCTCTGCCTAAGACTTCTCAACAAAAGCTGAGAGAAAGTCTCCGTCCTGAAGCCAGTCTGGAGGACTTTGTTGCTACTGCTACTAGAATAGAGGGAGCAAGAATGTAGTTGGCTGGCTCTCCTCAGTTATATATTGCCCCTGTACTTGTGGACAGTCCATCAAACCCCTTGACTTGTTTACGAAGGGAACTGGAAGCCCTAAAGTTACAGCGGGCCCTTCAAGAAGAGAGATCCTTCTCTCTCAGACAGGAGAAACCTCCACATCAAGAGGCTTATGATCAACTTAAAAGAGATTTAGAAGAGCTCAGTTCTCAACGGGAGACTAAGGCTACGGTATGGTGTAGTTCATGCCGCTCTCCAGGACACCCTCCACAAGACTGTCCCCTTCGCTCTTATTGCCACTTCTGCGAAAAATCGGGTCATGAAGATAAGGATTGCTACTATATAAAGGGATTGCACAAAATACAGCAAAGTCTTGGCATAGTTACCGGGGAACGCCCCCTAGCCCCCGTTCCGACGTTCCGGGAGGCAGTTCCCTTCCCGAACGTTCCGGAACGTATGTCTGACGTTCCGGGTGGCCAATGCAAACCGGAACGGCCGTTCCGGAACGTTCCGAAACGCCCCCGGACCGTTCTGGAATGCCCCTGGAACGGCCAACGGCTACAAACAAATTTGGCAAAAATTGAAAAAATTGAAGTAAATGTTTGGGCTTCTTTTGAAAGTGTGCAAGGCCTCAAGGACTCATAAAATGCACCCCCCTCCCCCTTTCTCTTCACAAGCTAATCCTCAAGGCTCAAGCTCTCTCCCTCTTACTCTCAAGATCTCTCCCTCTCAAGACTCACTCTCTCAAGGCTCAAGGCTTCAAGCCTTCAAGCTCTCTTCCTCTCCCTCCCACTCTCTCAAATCTCTCCCTCTCCATCTCACTCTCTCTCTCTCTCTCTCTCTCTCTCATCATCTAGTCATAGCAAGGTTGAACGGTCTTCAAAACGAGTTTCTTGTGAGTATTAGAGTCAAAGCACTCTAATACTCCTTGTATTTAAACACAAGGAGCTAAAAATTGCACTATTTGGGTGTTTTTTATACCTCCCGCTCCGCGACGTTCCCGTTCCGGACCCCTAGCCGTTCCCCCGTTCCGCGGGGATCCCGTTGCCGTTCCCGTTCCGCGTTCCGGGTAACTATGAGTCTTGGTCCTACTCTCCAACAAGGGTTAGCACTAGCATCCGACATGGTTTCCCACTACGGCCATCCCAACTACATGCCACCTTTGCTCAATAGCCCTGCTGTCCTAGGTATGTGAAGTACTTTCCCGACTCAAAGTTTTTATAATGCTAATGCCACCTCAACCCCTCAGAGCTTCTACTCTTCAGCCTTCAACTCCATGCAGCAACCAGCTCGTCCCCCGTTTCGTCCTTCCAATCGGCCCATACTCTGCTACAAATGAGGAGAATATGGGCATTTTCAGAGCAAGTGTCCTTTACCTGAGGGGTCCCCTCCTTGTCGTCATTGCCCTGATTCGAAGGATCGCTACAGTAAGGATTGTCCCACGCAAAGGGCATCCACGTCTTCAGGCTCGACTCAGAACCAACAAGAATTCACCTTTCCGAAGATAAACTTGATTACTGTGAACACCGTGCCTCAACCATCACCTGCTACTCATGTGGTTAAGCCATTGCAAGTGGAGGAGACTGCTGGTGTCCTTACTCGGGCACAAAGAGCAGATCTTGGTCTCAGTCTGCCCACAGGTCCACCTCGCGAGTCCCCACTTCCTCAATCTGGTCTACCTGACCCAAAGGACGAGTCCTTCAAAATTGCTGAGAGCAAACCAACATCCCTGTTATCTGACATTGATGGAGGCTTCTTGGAAGCAGTGGCTGACTTGGAACAGATTAAGGTCCCAAAGGGAGCCCAGTTCGAAGGCGCCAAGCCCGTAGCAGAAGCCATCTTGAAAAATACTTTTCAGCAGGTGTCACTATACGACATGCTAAGGCTCGACGCAACACTCAGAAGTGACACCCTGTCAGTCATTCAGTCTCTGTACCCGGGGGCTGGGCCTAGTGTCGGGCACCTCCCTGTACAGCCCCAGTAAGGTGGCTTTCATCCAATAAGGTGAGACGGGATATAGAAGCAGATTCCATGCCGCAATTTGCACGTAGACTGCCCACCCTAGGGGATTCGGAGTTGAACTCAAATGGAGCTATGGCTTCCAAACCGAAAGCGAGTTGAAAAGGTGTGTGATTCGTGGTTGCTTTGAAAGATGTGCGGTATGCCCAAAGAGTGCTGTGCACAGCCTGAGCCCACGATGCTGGATGGAGATGACATGCTTTCCGCCGCAGGAGGGCGATCAGAACCTTGTTGGTGCTCTCGGCCTGCCCATTGGCTCTAGGGTAATAAGAGCATGACTTGCGATGAAAAATCTTGTAATTGGCGAGCAAAGTTGAGATCATGTCATTGACAAAATGACTGCCCTTATCACTGGTGATCTCTAAGGGACATCCAAATCTGCATAAAATATTTTCATATAAAAATTTGGCTACTGTATTGCCAGTGCAATCTACTGTCGCCAGTACCTCTGCCCACTTTGTTGCATAGTCTGTAGCCACTAGCAGATATTTGCGATTACTTGGTTGAGCCGGGGGATATATTGGACCCACAAAGTCCAAGCCCCATCTCTCAAAAGGTAGCCACGCCATCGAGACCTGCAGAGGACGGTTGGATTGCTTACTTGGCTTCGGCCCACAGCGCTGGCACACATCACAAACCTTAGAATATGCTTTTGCATCCTTAAAAACGTAGGGCCATCATAGACCACTCTATAGAATCTTCTGGGCGGTGATGTGACCAGGATAATGGCCACCAGTGGGACCATTGTGGGAATCCTCCAGAATATGCTCCACCTCATGAGACGAGACACAACGCTTTAGAACACCATTTGGTCCCGATTTGTAGAGCTGCCCCCAATCAGAGTGAAAGGCTTGGACTTCAACAGCAATCTCCTCTTCTGCAGTGGAGATGCCTTCTCTGGATACAGCCCAGTAGATAGAAAATGTAAGACCTCTCCGTACCATTCCGGTGTTGTATCTATTTTAAAAAGACTCCTATCAAGAAAGTCGTCCGCAATCCCGGTAGCTTCTTCACCTGTGTGAATGCGAGAGAGGTGGTCAGCCATTACATGATGCTTACCAGGACGGAGTACCACTTCAAAATCAAACTCTTGGAATAGGAGGAGCCATCGCCATACTCAACCTGCGACCTGTGGCTTATTAAGCAGATAGCGCAAGGCATGGTGATCAGTAATAATTGTGAAGTGGACCCCTAGCAAATAGTGACAAAATTTTTGTAGAGCATACACTATAGCCAAACCTTCCCTCTCTGTGGTGCTATAGTTGCGCTCTGCTTTGGTGAGCAGGCGACTTGCATAATGTACAGGGCGATCCAAGTTGAACTCTTTGCTAGGCTGAGTCTGCACAGCATCCACAGTGAGCAGACTAGTATCTGTATGCACATGAAAAGGTAGGGCCCAATCCGGGGCAACTAGAATAGGCGCTTTAGTGAGGCGTTTTTTGAGGTATGCAAATGCTTCAGCCTCGGGTGTTGACCATTGGAAGGGAACAACAGCACTGGTGAGCCGGGTCAATGGTTGAGCCACCTGTGCATACATACGTGTAAACCTGCGATGATAGCCGGTGTGGCCCACAAAGCTCTGAACACCTTTGGGATTTATGGGAGGAGGTAACTTCAAGATGGCCACTATCTTCTCTGGGTCACGTGCTAAACCTTGAGCAGACACCACATGGCCCAACAGTGTGCCCTCGGTGACCAAAAAATGACACTTGTTCGGATTGAGCTTCAAACGTGCCTCTCTGCACCTGAGGAAGAATGCAGAGAGCTGAGCAAGATGCTCCTTTAGATTTTCTATTGGGGTCGAACATTGAGCACCCGAGAAGGTGGAAAAGTCGTCCATGAATATGCGAAGGTGATCAGTAAGCAGAGGACAAAAGATGAGATATACTATGCGATTGAAAGAAGGTGGTGCATTTTTAAGCCCAAAAGACATTCTAGTGTAGATGAAAATACCCCAGGGAGTCACAAAAGCTGTTTTGACTTGGCCGTCAGGATGTATTCCTAACTGATTGTAGCCGCTGAACCCGTCCATAAAACTATACAGTACATGGCCAGCGACATCTTCGAGGACTCTCTCAGTGAAAGGGGTCGGAAATCCATCCGGGATTGTGACGTTATTCAGAGCCCGGTAGTCGACGCAAACTCGAATTTTGTTGGACTGCTTCTTTGGGGCAATAACCATAGGGGACAACCATTCTGAGTGCTCTACTGGTACAATAATACCTGCTTCTTACATTTTTTCCAACTCGATTTTGACTGCTTCTGCATACTTGGGATTCAGTTTGTAAGCCCGTCCTCTGACCGGCTTAGCCCCCTCAACCAAAGGAATTGTGTGGACTCCTAGCTCTGTTGGGATTCCTTCCAAATCGTGGTAAGACCAGGCAAACACATCCTTGAAAGAGAGCATGAAAGAGATTACCTGGTCGAGTAGAGCAGGGTGATCCCATAACCAAGCGGCTATAACAAGATGGGCCGATGGTTGTCAGGGCCGCCTAGGTTGACCTCTCTGACTGGGTTAGGCGGTGCAGTGGGCGAGGCTACGTCAGGGAGAGAAGACCGTGCTGCCTCTGTGAGCTTCTGGACATTATGAGCTGGCGTCTGATCAATGTTGAAATCAGCATACTCTTCCTGCAACCATCCTGATGGAAGCTCTACGAATGGTAAATCCTCAGATACCTCAAAGTGCTCCGGCATGGGTGGAGAGTCAGATGGAGTGGAGGCTAAGGAAGGAGCTGGGGTGTTGGCCAACTCTTGTAAGGGAGACTTTTTCCCCCTTCTATGGTGGGTTATAGGCTCACCCAGGCCGACGGTTTCCATCAAGGGACCCTTTGAAGGATGGTCATCAGAGACCGGTCCACTTGGTTCTGGCGCACTTGGCTGACTGGGATTACTGGCTTCAGGTGTAGCTTTAGGTGTAGGATCAGGGGGAGAGGGTGAATCTGTTGGCAAGGGTTGAAGAGAGACTACATAGCATGGCATCGAAGAGGCAGCTTCTAACCACTACAGGAAGTCTTCATCGGACCCATTAGGAGGGACCGACTGCTCCAAGTCAAGGTTGGACTCTACTGACAAAGAGCTATGCTGAACGACCGGATCCATGCCTCCTTCGAGATGAATTTGTTGCATTGGAGAGCCAGGAGTATGTATCCACATGGCGTCGTTTCCCCAGTCGTGAAGTGCTTTCGTATGTCGCAACCATGGCCTACCAATCAGCAAGGGATAACCTCCCTCTACCTGGGGAAGATGAACTACAACAAAATCCAAGTTAAAAGTGAAATCTTGTACCTTCAGAGGCACCTTGTCAACTATGCCCAGTGGGTAGACTGTTCTCTGATCGGCCAATGTAACAGTGAAAGGAGCAGGTCGGGTAGGCTGTAAACGTGAGGCCATCATAGTGAATTCGGGCATCAAATTGATTCCAGATCCACCATCAATGATGACGCTGGATAGCTAGTGCCCAAGAATAGATACAGTGAGACGAGGAATTTTATAATCGGTGAGGGGAGCAAGTGGATAGGAAATCCAATAAGACTCTGAGGGATGTACACGGAGGTCCCCGCCACTAGGCCCAGCCCCCGGGTAGAGAGACTGAATGATTGACAGGGTGTCACTTCTCAGTGTTGCGTCGAGCCTTAGCATGTCGTATAGTGACACCTGCTGAAAAGTATTTTTCAAGATGGCTTCTGCTGCGGGCTTGGCACCTTCTAACTGGGCTCCCTTTGGGACCTTAATCTGTTCCAAGTTAGCCACTGCTTCCAAGAAGGCTCCATCAATGTTAGATAACAGGGAAGTTGGTTTGCTCTGAGCAATTTTGAAGGACTCGTCCTTTGGGTCAGGTAGACCAGATTGAGGAAGTGGGGACTGGCGAGGTGGACCTGTGGGCAGACTGAGACCAAGAGCTGCTCTTTGTGCCCGAGTAAGGACACCAGCAGTCTCCTCCACTTGCAGTGGCTTAACCACATGAGTAGTAGGTGATGGTTGAGGCACGGTGTTCACAGTAATCAAGTTTATCTTTGGGAAGGTGAATTCTTGCTGGTTTTGAGTCGAGCTTGAAGACGTGGCTGCCCTTTGCGTGGGACAATCCTTATTGTAGTGATCCTTCGAATCAGGGTAATGACGACAAGGAGGGGACCCCTCAGGTAAAGGACACTTGCTTTGATAATGCCCATATTCTCCGCATCTGTAGCAGAGTATGGGCGGATTGGAAGGACGAAACGTGGGACGAGGTGGTTGCTGCATGGAGTTGGAGGCTGAAGTGTAGAAGCTCTGAGGGGTTGAGGTGGCATTAGCATTATAAAAACTTTGAGTCAGGAAAGTACTTGACATACCTTGGACAGCAGGGGTATTGAACAAAGGTGGCATGTAGTTGGGATGGCCGTAGTGGGAAACCATGTTGGATGATGGTGCTAACCTCTGTTGGAGTGTAGGACCAAGACTTTGCTGTATTTTGTGCAATCCCTTTATATAGTAGCAATCCTCATCTTCATGACCGGATTTTTCGCAGAAGTGGCAATAAGAGCGAAGGGGATAGTCCTGTGGAGGGTGTCCTGGAGAGCGGCATGAACTACACCATACCATAGCGTTAGTCTCCTGCTGAGAACTGAGCTCTTCTAACTCTCTTTTAAGTTGATCATAAGCCTCTTGATGTGGATGCTTCTCCTGTCTGAGAGAGAAGGATCTCTCTTCTTGAAGGGCCCGTTGTAACTCTAGGGCTTCCAGTTCCCTTCGTAAAGAAGTTAAGGGGTCTGATGGACTGTCCACGAGTACAGGGGCAGTATCTAACCGAGGAGAGTCAACGAGCTGCATTCTTGCTCCCTCTATTCTTGTAGCAGTAGCAACAAAGTCCTCCAGAGTGGCTTCAGGACGGAGACTTTCTTTGAGCTTTTGTTGAGAAGTCTTAGGCAGAGCCTTCTCTACCCACTTCTTCACGATGAATTCCCCTGGTTGCTGAGGCAGCTTGGCGACCAGGGACTTTGTTCTGGTCATGAGCTCTGCAAATGTCTCCTTGGACTGGAGCAACACGTTGGCCAACGCATCTAGAATCTTCTCTTGATAATCCCCTGGTCGGAAAGCTTCACAGAACTGCTGTCTTAACATGGTCCAAGTAGTAAAGTGGTTTTCAACAATCTGACTTTACCATTTATCTGAAAGACCATCCAAGGTGGACGGGAAGAGCAATAGGTATGCGTGTTCTCGTTGAGGCCACGACCTTTGCAAAGAGAGACAAACCTCCGAGCATGGTCGTCTGCATCGTCTCTTGAGAGACCCTTACAGGTAGGGAACTTGATGTTCACCTTTGCCAGAACACTTGGGAGGTCCTCCATGGCCTCTTGCTCTTGAGTCTGTTGCTCACTAGCTTGCTGTAACAAAATGGGGGAGAGCCTTACCGGAGAAGGTGACCTGGAGGATGTAGAACCGGTCGAAGGAATGGAGGTAGCCGTATGAGTAGGTATGGGTGATGGGGTTAATATGCTTCTACTGGGCACCAATGGTTGATGCCGTCTGTGGTAGTACTTCAGAGGACTCAGTAGTGCACTTTGACGCTCCAATGACGTCCTTGTATGTGTCATGCAGTAACCGCCAACCCCACCAAGCTTTGGGCAAGAAGACCTTCACTTGGCTGAACATTGGTCTAGACTCTACTAGACCAGGGCGAGTGACTAGACCACCTGGTCTCGACCAGGACGAGGAAGGACTAGACTAGGGACGAGGCGGAGTAGACCAGGACGAGGAAGGACTAGTCTAGTCCTTCCTCGACCAGGACGAGGAAGGACTAGACTAGGGACGAGGCGGACTAGACCAGGACGAGGACTGGGTGGACCAGACTGGGTGGACCAGGGCGAGAGAGGACCAGACCAGCAAGGGGAGAGACTAGACCAGCTAGATTAAGCTGTCAAGGGTGAAACTGGACCAGACCAACAGGCTGCACAGGCGAAGCCAAGAAAACCAGCTACTCAACAGAGTGAGACTTCAGTTGAGGTCCCACCGTGATCGCCAAAATGAGAGCACTTGTAGCGCGGATAATGTGTCTTGCTCTCTACAGTGTGGGTGCCCCTCAGTGCAATGTGCGTGGCAATCTCACTCAAACAAATGGAAACTCACTCAAACAGAATGAAACACAGAAACAATGGATAACAACAGAACAACAGAGACAACAGTGGACCAGAACATGTGGACTCGACTATCTCAAAGAACCATGTACAGACTCTAGCGTGGCAGCTGCAGCCTAGGACTCACAGGTACAAATGGGGTGTCTAGGCTCAGATGTGCAGGGTGAGTGGCGAGCTGCTCTGTGTAAGACTCGCTACCAAACCGACGACCAGACCATCCATGAAAGATAATGATAATGACCCAACGGCTACTACTCATAGATACAATCATAAAGAGCCACCAACGGCTCATAAATGTGAGTCAGCTAAGTGTGACCTGGCCACATGTCCACTAGGCCACCATCCGTATCCTTGCCACGTGTCACTGCCCAGAGTGTCCGTCCGGTGTGAACGTCTAGACCAGACCAACTGTACTAACACTAACTGTGTCCTGTGAAAGTGACACTGTAGCCTGCTACAGGTCCACAAACATCACTATGCACAAGCTGCAACCTGCATGTGGCCCGAACTGAACCATCCTTTGGAAACTTAGAACGCTGTATCTTACCCAAAATACAGCCTTCACAAACATGTTTGACAGGTGTTTCAAGAGGCAGCAAAGAAGCAACCATGTCAGATTTCTGCAAACGCAGCAAACTGGCAAAATTAAGATGACCAAAACGTGCATGCCAAAGTTTTGCATATGAAATAGCCTTTGAATGTGCAACAGCATTTGCAAAATTTTGTCCACACTTGTCATACAAAGTGAGCTTATATAGCCCACGGCACAAAAGGCCAGATGCAACAATTTCATCACCAAAACTGAGATCATGAACTGTACATCTGTCATCCACAAATTTGACTACAAGTCCAAGTCTAGCAAGTGCGGATACAGACAAGAGATTCTTCTATATCCCAGGTACATAAAGTGCATCAACAAGTGTGAAGGAGCTGCCATTAGTAGCAGTAAGCACAATCTTTCCAATTCCCTGAACTGGATAAGAGGCATTGTTTGCACAAGTGGCTGAATTCCCATGAGGGACAGACTCGAGAGAGGTAAACAATTCACGATGTGAGGTAATGTGCTTTGTAGCACCATTGTTGAAATACCACACATGTGAATCTGCAGCAACTGACAAGCATGCATCATGGACAACAGGATTGTAAGTGCACTCTGCGCTAAAAGCCCATTCTGCATCAACATCAGCAACACAGTCTCCTTTCACAGAAGACTCAACAATGGTTGCATTTGTAGTGGAACCAGCATTTGCAGTGGAACCACCCTCTTTCTTCTTAGCCTCTTTGGCCTTCAACTTAGGACACGACTTAATCAAGTGATCATTAGCTTTACAATAATGGCAACGCATCTTCTTTTTGTCCTTATCACCAGAATTGCCAGACGAAGTGCTGCCAGCAGAAGCATTAGGAACAAAAGTTTTTCCACTTGCAACAGAACCATAAGAAGTGGCTGCATTACTGTTACCACCCTTTCTTTGAGAAGCGATAAAAGCCTGTTCAACTGCACGTTGTCTAGTCCTGTTTTTTCTGGAAAGCGACTCTTGCAACAGCAATGTGCATAATGCATCAAACTTGACAACTTCTGGATTTCCTTGGGTCATAAGTCTCCAAGTACTAGCAAAAGTCTGGTAAGAATTTGGTAAGGCATCAAGAACAGTCTGCACAAGGGAACTGTCTGAAATGACTTGACGTGCTGAAATGAGTTGCTCATTGATATCCTTGACACTAGCAAGGAAAGTGTCCATATCATCTTTCTCATGCATAATGTTCGACTCCAGCTCTTTACGCAGCAAAGCAATTTTAGCCTCATTGCGACTTGCATAAAGACCAGCCAAAATATCCCAATCCTAAATATCCCAAGCCTGTTTTGCAGATTTTGCTGAACGGATGTGAGGAACAATGGTGCGCTTCACAGACAATGCAATCAATGCATGAGCCTGCGCATCCTTAACATCCCAACAATGTTCCGCCGTAGGCAAAACAACTCTAACAGTTGCAATCCTTGTAGCAAGACCTGCAACATCCTCAACATCGCCTACATCCTCAGAATCAGGACGTACATCAATGCACTGCACAATGTTCCAGACACCCTTTGACACAAGAACATGTTGCATCATATAAGCCCACATAGGATAGTTGTCCCCATCCAACCTGTCCTCAGCAGCAAACATCTTGAACACATCTGTGTTGTTGTTGTCAGCCATGGTAAATGCTGCACCTGATGTAAAAACTGTCCGAAAATAGGAGAAACGGAGCGGGAACAACCTGTGCTATATAGCACAAACCGTAGAAGACTATAAGGCACCTGTCATGCAGAAAAGGGCACTGACAGAAATTCTGCACAAAATGACGAAATAGTCTGTGCAGTACTGCCTGTAGTGGAAACGGAGGCCGAGATGAGCCCAAATCAAAAATCTGAGCAGACCTAGCTCTTAGAGCACTCCCGAAATATTTGTTGACCTGCGACGAACGCTCGCCAAAGCTCACTGAAATCGGAGAAAGTGAGCAGGCGTATACTGGAGCAGATGGCGACTAAGCTCGGGAGGATGCAACCTGCTCTGATACCAATTGTTGGAATTAGGGTTGCAGAGAGAGACACACACAGCTTGGAGAAGACGAAGGAAGCTCAAGGCACACAATGGAGAGTGTATTACTTAGTGGGCAATGGAAAGATAGATAGCCCTAGAGTGATGGGCATATATACAATGCACGGGGGAAAAAACCTCCTAAAGAGGGAAAAAATGCCCCGGCGGTCCTAGTGTGTTCACACACATCGCTACCACATGTATATGGTAACAGTTGATTTTCTCGACGAGCCCTATGCAGTGATGTGAATGGATTTTGATTCCAACAATATTGCAAAATTAGGATTTTCAGCAGCGAATTAGGGTTTTTGCAACATGTGTCAAAATTATGTTTTGGGCGCTTTTTGTAGACAATAGGCAAGAGGATGGAGGAAGATCAAGTTACAAGCATGGGAGATGGGAAAGCAACGAGAAGAACCACTTGTTTGAATTTTTTAATAGTGTTTGAGGATACAGTTTGGGAATTGTTTGAACTAAATCAAATCTTGTTTGAACCTGTTTGACCTTGTTTTGGTGCCGATTGAATTTGTTTGACTCTGGTTGCAATGCTGTTTGATGACCTCTACGAGGCAGACTACAGTTTGGGGAGCGTTTAATTGGAACCTCTAAATGACGCAGGCTGCGGTCTGGGGAGCGTTTAGTTGTAATTGGAAACCTTTGAACGTTACAGCCCATCTGCAATAGAGAGGAGTTTTTCTAACAAGGCATATGGTGAGGTGCTTACCTTAAGGGCCGTTGCTCTCCGAAGGGGCATTCCACCGGTTGGAAGTGCTTTCCTTTCCAAGTTCGGTGATTGCAAGTCTTTGCTGCACTTTTCTGCTTATCAAGTTGTGCCAGCGGGTTTCACCTTTAATTGTGTTGTGTACACTGATACTTACTTGGAAGGATCGCTTTCGGATTTATTCGCAGAATAATAGGCATGAAATTTTAAGATTATTTTCAAGCAACATCGGCTGCAGATTTTTCACACCACCGTTGACCCAGATGGGCTCATGAGTGGCATGAATTTTGATTGCTAGAGTGTGTTAGTGTTTTTGATAGTCTTCACATTATTTGCTCTTTTGACAGGGTATCGCAGTTTGAAAGGTCGAGCTGGTCATACTGCCACCGTGGTTGGCAAGGATATTTACATCCTTGGTGGTAGAAATGGTAATGAGTTTTTCAATGATATGTGGGTGTTTGATACGGAGGCTGAGCAATGGAAACTTCTGCAATCAAAAACTCCCTTCTCCCCTCGAGCTTACCACACATGCACCCTCGTCAATGATCAAGAGTTGTGGGTTATAGGCGGAAGTGACCCAAAGACAATGCATTCGGATGTGCATGTCTTTGATACTGTATCATTGGAGGTATATCATTATCATTTTTGTAATCGTGTTTTCTGTTTAGTTTTCATGCTGCATCTATGAAGATTGGTACCGTCATCAGTGGTCCAATCCAAGCACACCATCAATGAAGCCGCGAGGCACTCATTCAGCAGTTTTACACCCCGCAAAAAAGAATGCCATCCTGATTTATGGAGGCTATGGAGGGTCCAAGTCGTCGTGCTGGCTGAATGATCTTATTGTTTTTCAAACAGGTGAGATTTGGTTATGTATTGAAGCGCTTAGATTTCTGTTTGCTCGCTACTTGTTAACGAGATACAATTATGTAGACACACTAGATTGTGAAGATCTAAAACCAGAAGGGGCACGACCGTTGGGGCGAGGTTATCACACCTTGACAGCTTTTGGAACTTGTGTTGCTCTTTTTGGTGGAAAGGCAGAAGGTGGCATTATAAATGAAGATACATTGAGGTGAGACACTGCTTGTAGTTAAGGATGTAAAGCCAAGATAAAGTATTCTGAGGTTTAAAGGCATTCACATTGTAGGAATGAGATTGAAGATTTAAATTGTGGGTTTGAATTTTCATGCTCATACTATACTTGTCTGCTTATTTTTGTAGATTGAGTTGACATCGAAGCACATGCCCCTGGCATAGGTGGCCTCTTTTTTTCTCTCGTGTTAAAACCATTGTTCTATTACATGTACATCTTAGGCACCAGGCATGGCCATTAAGGAAGGGCTTCCTATAGATGTTCTCTATTCTCTGATGTGTCCACATCTTATTAGTTTCTCTTTAAGTCCAAGAATAATAAGTCCGCCTCTTTCTACATCAGTTTGTAAAGTGGAAGGAAGGACTATGTTGAGTAGTTCCATGAATGTGGAAGTCCTCTTAACTATAACTTTGTCAAAAATAATTCTCTTTGGTGGAAGCTTGCAAAGTTCACTGTAGATGTCACGATTGTGACTATGCTACATTATTACATCTAGTCCTAGTTGCAGATATGAGAAGTGACATGCCAAGGAGGACCCCTTCTCTTGGATGGTCACGATTCTTTGCTCTAGAGACATGCCTCTTCGCCAAAAGCCACACTCCTTCGACGACCGGTCACACCCTTTCACCCAATGGTTGCAGCTCTTCGTCCAAAGAATGTGTCTTTACATCTAAAGTCATGTCTCTTCATCGTGAGATGTGTCTTTTCATTTGTGACTCTTCGTCTCCTATATAACGATCCTATTGTACTCAGTTTTCATTCAATTCAAACACTCAACACACACATTCAGTCACTTGAGTCTTTGTCTCTAGTTTCGCTCTTAGTTTAGTTTTTATCTGTCATAAAATCTAATATCTAACCAACCCAAATGATTTTCTCATATTAAACTGATCATTTAATGTGGGAGAATAGACGGGAACAAGGGTTAGAATATGGACATGTGCTTATGGGTCTATCTCAACACGGGGCCAATGGTAAAGGGGTGCAAATGAAAGATGATCTGTCAAAGAGCAAGGCTAGCCAATGGAGCTTAAAGACCTTAGGGTTAGCTTCTTTGAAGACCTCCAAAGGTTAGTGTTAAAAGTCCTTTGACCTTAGGTAAGCTAGGGCCGAGTTTGAGGTGGGAACCCTGCCCAAGCTTGAGGTGCTTGTCATCTTGATGATTAAGGTGCTTGAGGTGCTTGTCGTGCTTGTTGACTAAGATGCTTGAGGTGCTTGCCGACTAGGGAGCTTGAAGTGCTTGTGGGAACACTACCCAAGCTTGAGGTGCTTTGTCGTGCTTGCTGACTAAGGTGCTTGTGTTCCAAAAGTCTACATACTTCCTACTCATGAGGGGGCGAGCCATAAAGCTAGGGGATGAGAGAGCACACACACACATACGCACACAAGGTAAGCCGAAGCCTCAAGAGGCAGCAAGGACACATGTCAAGCCCCTACCCATGTTGCCCTCATGGTGTGCCTAAAGCCTATTGGTTGGCCTCCCAATGGGTCCAATGATAAATTAGTTAATTTAATTAATTATTTTTGCATTTATCAAGTCCTCTCTCTCAAAGGGGAAAGCACTTGTCCCAAGCCTACCCTTGTTGCTTGATATACCTCTTGCATGTGATTGGCTAGGCCTGGAGGGGTCCAATGAGCTTCAAACATGAGCTACAAGGGGGGGTCGACCAAATTAAGAAGGGGGCTGCTTGGGGGGTATACTCTCTTTCACATATACACACACACTCTCATTGTGTGAAGTGCAAAGTGCAAGAGCTCCTTCTCCTTCTCCAAGCTAGTAGAGAATTTGAGAGCCTACATCAACACTCTTGGCTATGGAATGAAAATCCAACCAAGAGCTATGCTTCAATGCTTAAGCTTCCCATCTTCTCCATTTTCATTACTATGATATTATGTATGCTAGTAAGAAAAGTGATGATAAGTGAGGAACTATTTCTTTCTCCTATGAATGTTTCTTCTTCCTCTTCCCTACCCTCATTCCCCGTTAGCTCTCTACACCTTCGAAGGTGTTTGAGGCCTTGGGACTGAGGCTTGGGATAGTTAGTGCTTTTTACAAAGTTTATGTTATGCTCGTGATGCATGAAGCTTTCCATCTTCATTGCATCACCTAGGTCACAAGGAACACAAAGATTGTATTGTACCAAGTCTCTCTTGATGGGAGAATCTATAATACAAATGCCTATTGGAGGGGGGACCGGCTCCACATAAATCCGGTCCTCAATTGTTGTCAAGTTCTCTCTCCTGCAAAAGTATTGTTTATGCCAAGTTAACTAACTACTATGATTATATTGCTACCGTCAATTAAGTTCGCCCTCTATGCTCTCAAAGTAGTCTCACAAAAATGTTCTCTCTAATTCTCTTAATTCCACTATTCTCAAAGCTCATAGGCCATTTCCATTACATTATCTAAGTTTAGCTATGAATAAACACACATAGTAAGAGTGTTCTTCATAGTGGTATCAGAGCAATTTTTTTTTCTCGGGCCTCTAGACTTGGTGTTGACTTAGCCTCGTTGGTACTCTACCCACTCGGAACCCTCTACCTTGTGTATTGTATGGCAGCAGAAGAAGATGGAATGCAATTTTTCTCCTGATGGTAGTAGGTAACATTGGTATTTGCTTATTACCTTTTAATAACTATATTGTACAAGTGATGTGTGTGTGTTGCGTACCCGGAGAACCTTGTGCACCCTTTCATCGGACACTTCAAAGCCCGAGCCCGAGGTTATCATAACTCCCGATTCCCCAACTCCAGAACCCAAACTTGTTCCAGACATCTGTTCCAGACAGAGAACTTGCTTCTGCACCTAATCGAGTTCCTACTCCCTTCATTATTCTCTTTGAGGAGCAACCATGCTGACTTCTTAGGATGGAGAAGGCCAATAAGAGGATTCCCTTGCTCTTATTAAGGAGCAGATGGCCGTACTTTCAACAAGCCTCGCATCACTTCACACCAGCTTGGATTAGATGCAGACGCAAAACACTTCTTGGAGTCGTCCTACTACTTCTCGGACGACTAATGCTGCTTCACCACCTCTTTCGAAGCTTTTGTGGACGAACAAGAAGAGATGGGTCCAAGTGATTAGGTAGACAACTGTGAACTCCAATTACTCCATAAAATTTTAATGCTACACATAAGAAGAAATTGGATGCTAAATTGTGTGAGTCCTTTGATGGTCGCCGCGATAAGCACGTACTGGACCAATGGCTATTCAAAATGGAGGTCTACTTGTCCATTACGGACTTAGGAGAGAGTAAAAAGGTTGCACTTGCTAGTTCTTTGGTGGAAAAGATGGTTTGTAACTTTGCTGACGGTAAATACACACCTTCTTGGGATAAATTCCGGTGCGCTATCCGCAACGGGTTCGAACCTGCCAATGCGGATTTCATGCCCGGTCCTCTCTTGGCCGCCCGAGCTAGATTGGTTCCTTGGCCGCGTACATCACAGAGTTTCAGAAATTAACTTTGGAGGTAGTTTTTGGACCAAAAAAAAAGATTAAAGATTTCTAGAGAACATGTGACTAGCCTTTTAGTATTTGATATGTCCAATGTTCAAGAAAGGGTGATATTTTTGAATGAGGTAATGAATAAAAGTGACATTTTGAAACTTTTGAAACTTCTTGAAAATCGAACTCAGAAGAAATTGGTATTTCAAAATTTACTAAAAGATATGGCTTTATTGGTCCAACCTTCTCAAATGCAAGAAGTTTGTGACACAATGGAGAATCTTAGCCTCTTTGATAAACTACATAGTTTCATTGACGGGCTTGAACCAACCCTGAAGGAGGATGTGCACAAGTACAACGCTACGACTTTAGATGTTGCAACTGCCTATGTGGAACGTCTTGGCAATAATTGGCATCCTAAACGGAACTTTCTCCCTTCTCCCTGGTGAGCGATCTTTAGACAACTCTCGCTTTTCACAGTGTGATCGCAGAGAATGCTATAGCCAAAGTCACTAGCAACAATCTTAGTTCAGGCAACAAGCAATGGTACCTTGTTCAACTTCAAGGTTCTACTCTCAAGATCGACAATCTCAAAGCACATCTCCTTCCAATGTTCCACTTGATCGTGGTAAAGGACATGATTTTTCTCAAGATCAACGTTCCAATACTTAGTAAGGCTCTTTGTCAAATGCTTCTTCGACTTCAAAGAAGGATGGATTATGTACAATTTGTGCCCTAGAAAGTGGATCTCTTCTAAGAAGAAATTACTTTTCTTGGCATTGATGAGCAACTTGCTACTGCGTAACTCTTCGAATGCAATGGTCAAATGATGCCTATGCTTCTCTTCATTCTTCGAATAGACTATCATGTCATCAAAGAATGTGACAACAAACTTTTGATGTGCACGGAAAATCCTATCCATCATCCTATTGAACATAGCAAGAGCATTTGTAAGACCAATGGCATGGCTAAAAACTTATATAGACAAAATGTTGTTCCAAATGCAGCAATTTTCAGCCGGATAGATCTTAAGAGTGGATACCATCATAATCGTGTTTGGCCAGAGGATGTGCACAGCAATCTCCTAGCGATCAAGAATATTATCAATCCTTGTGCACATTCTCTGGCCGAACACGAATTTGATGGTATCCACTCTTAACATCTATCCTGCTAAGAATTGTCGGACCCTCCCAAGTGATCAAGAATATCATCAATCCTTGAAATACGAAATCTATTCTTGATGGTATTCTTATTCAACACACTGTAATCAATACATATGTGCCAAGAGCCATCTTTCTTCCACACTAAGACCACTGGAGAGCAAAATGGTGTGAACTAGGTTGAATCAACCCTTTTTCTAATAGCTCCTCTACTTGGCTCATAATCTCTTTCTCCGGGGTCACCGCACTAACTCTGTATAGAGGCCTATTTGGTGGGCTAAAATGTGGCACCAAATCTATCGCATGATCGCCAGACCTCTTTGGCGGTAATTGAGACGGTAATGAATAAAAAAACAGTCACTAGACTCTCGCAAAAAAGCTAACCTTTTTTTTAATCTAGCAAAGATAAATTTGACTCACAATTATTTCAAACTCACATGCAAAAATCAAGTATGCAAAAAGATGATTTTTAATTACCGAAGTGATGGCAGAAGCTGATACAATAGGGACAGACTCTCCTTTTAGCTTTACATCCAAGATGTGAGTTTTGCCTCTATGTTGCAAGGGGATCTTTTTGTTGAAGACATCCAGCACTCCATGTACATGGAACATCCATGGGATTCCCAACAAAGCATCAAACCCTTACAAAAGCATGATATAAAACTCTTCTGTCTCCACATACAACTGAACGTGCAGAGGCAGCTTTCCAATGATGGGAGCTACACTCTCTGAATTTCGAGGACATGGAAAACCTCAATTGTGTACCCCATCTCTTCAGCTTTAATACCCAACTTGATAGCCACCTTTGGTAAGAGAAAGTTTGCCTTTGCACCTTGATCAAAGAAAATAAGCGCTGTTCGATCCTTTGACTTTACCCCACGTTTTGTATAGCTCACTAGAATCAGAGTTTGTCCTATCCCCCACCATATCTGGGCACTAAACCGGCCGTGGGTTAGGGCTTCTTTCCTTTCCTGTCCTCTTTGTCATATGAGTCAGCGGGCCTTTTCTTCTTTCGACAGTCTGCAGCAAAGCAACCTGGCTGCTCGCAAATAAAGGATTCACTCTCAGCCATTAAAGCCTTCTATTCCTTGACGGACTTACGCACAGAAGGCTTTTTCTGTTTCTTGTCCTGTCCTCCAGAAGTCTCGGCTGAGTCTTTAGCTTTTGCTACTTTTCGTGACCCTTGGGAAGCTTCAAGAGTCGCTTTTGCAAAATACTTCTTTGCTGAATTTTTCTTTGATTGACCCCCTTTCACATTGCCTTGGAATCCATTGTCTTCTCCTCTCAACAAGGAGTTACCAGTGTTGGAAACCTTTGTTAGTTGAGTAGTGCAGATGTTAAGACCAGAGTCCTCAGGGATTCTCCAACTCACAAAACGAAATGGGTTATTTTTGGGTTTTGGGATCTTGGCCATTAACAAAAAAATGTTGAATGGGGTTTTGATTTCAGGTTGTACCTAGTGCTTACATATTGTCACGAGGCGGGGACCACGTGCCAATAGAAAAGAATAGACTGAACAGACTTTTAGTACTTCAATAACAACTGAATTGAAAGAGAGAGAGGACACGCAACACGGAGTGGCGAAATTCCACCCCAGAGAGTATTGGCCTCAAACCTTGGTGCCCCTTTCGGTATTTCTTTATATTGCATCATCAAAGTACAAGCCGGTACCAAGACTCTGCACCTTCTCTAGGAAGCATGCCAGAGAATGAGCCCTAGCCTCATATTTAAAGGCCCTTGGCCTAAAAAGGAATTATTGTGAAAAGCCTTCAAAACAAAAGCTTCTGGCCCAAAAGCAAAGCCAAAAAGCTGCCAGCGTAAATCACGGAAATCCGTACAGCCTGCCACGTCATCAGCCAGTTCAAAACCTCCCTACTGCCCTTAGGGTTAGGGTTTCCAGAATTAGGGTTTCAGCATTTAGGGTTTTTGGCAAAAATTAGGGTTAGGGTTTCTGCTCTCGGGCAACCACGTCATCACTTTGTGACACTTCTTCTGTTACTTGTTCTTCTTAGGGTTCAGGCCCCTCGGCCGATAGCTCCGTTCTTGAGTAGGTCGACACATCAGCAGTTTGTTTCACATATACTGGCTACAAGTCCTTAGAACTGCGTATAACTTTATGTCAGTGCTTTGCGCAAAACTATGTTTGATTTTCAGCTGCTCAAAACTTGCGTGGTGGTTTGTCTGCTGCTAATATTCGAAATTGAAAACCCAGCCAATTGCATTCCAAGGTAAAAAATGACCGTGCAAAAATCGAATTCAGGTTTTGAAAACCTGTGGGAGGCTCATAGAAATTTTGAATTCCCAGAAATGGGGTTTCTGAGAAGTATGGTTGAGACTGCCTTGTAGTACCTTGAGTATGCCCATTTAGAGAAATGTAGTGGACTGGCACGTAGTAGGCAGACAGTAGAGAATTGTGGAGACTTCAGAACATACTTAAACTGCAAACACTTCACTTGAAAGGACACCTTCAAAAGGCAAGAGAGGTGGAGTTCCTTGCCTAGATAAGTTGGCATGGAAGGTAGGCGCCCATGGCAGTTTTTCTTTTTTCAACGTCCAAGTCTCATGTCAGCATTCTGTGATAGATGGTGTAAGGAGGTGTGCTATTGTCTCCTATGTGGGCAACACTTGTGATGTTTCGAACATGCAATGACAGTTGTTTGTCATACAGGATTTATCAATGTGTAGATATGAAGTTTAGCATGTTTTGAAAAAACTGTGTAGTCCTTGAATGTACGTGCATATATAGTTAAGCTAGTTGTAAGCGTAATCATTATTTTGTATGTGTACATGCATATGTCTATGTTCCACAATTAGGTAAGCATGCAGGCATATTCTTTCTAGCTGTGTGTTATCCCTTTATGATAATGTCTGTTGTGTAACTAAGAAATATTGTCTAAATAAATTTGATGTTTTTCAAAAATCTTACTAAGAAAGTTGCAAAGTTTTACTGGAAGCTCAAATTTTTAAAAAGTTGACAACATTTTGTATTTTTGCAGCATCTATGATGCTGTGGCAAACAAGTGGAGCATGGTGCCTGTTAAAGGAGAGTCTCCGAGTCCTCGTTCTAATCATGCAGCAACCCTAGCAAATGCTGGAATGATTATAATTCATGGTGGACGCCATGGATCTTTGCGGTTGAATGATTTCTATATTTTGAAGGTATGCAAATTTCGGATTCTTTCTAAAGAATATTGCAAATGGCTGCCTTAGAAACTTTTACACGATATACATTTTTGGACATACCAAAACATTTTTTTGGTCTTTTTTTTTTTTTTTTTTGAACCAGCATTTT
Source organism: Adiantum capillus-veneris (assembly GCF_014529385.1). Classification (NCBI taxonomy): domain Eukaryota; kingdom Viridiplantae; phylum Streptophyta; class Polypodiopsida; order Polypodiales; family Pteridaceae; genus Adiantum; species Adiantum capillus-veneris. The sequence goes on along the minus strand of NC_140937.1, from coordinate 150,663,246 downwards.
TTATTTTGAATGTAAGGGACAAAAGAGTTGGAAGTACAAACTGCTTACCTTGAGAACTTGCTGTGGTTCCCCTTAGACCATAGGCTGAGTCTCTATATCTAAGCAGTCAATCCTTAAGCACTATGTGAGTACTCGTAGAGGTTATGATTATCCATTGGTATATGACAAACTCTGACCAAACACTAAATAGATGACAAGCAGTTTTCCTTGTTAGTACACTGGCTCCAAATGTAGGCATTTCTGGGATTCATGCCAAAGAAAGTCACCTTGTTGATACGGAAATTGTAGATCATGCCTTGATTGTTTGGCACAATAGGTATTGTCTTTGGACATGTGAGACTGCTGGGGAAAGATGACAACACAAACAAAGAAATATAGCACGTATGTGCATTCTTAATTGTTGTTGATATCACCCATTTTGTTAGTCTTGCAGATGTGACTCGGCAAAAGCAATACAAGCACATAAAGCATCGTAAGAAAATGGACATCATACAACTCTCAGCCATAGAGCCAAAATGGGATAGTTCTGAATTCTAGGAGCTAGCAACATCCGGGCCTTGCTTCTACCACAAGGTCGGTGTCCCATACTACCAACCCACACCAATTTGAGGGTGCAGGTGGACCTGCCTGGATTTAGAGTCAACGTGTGATTATCACACCATAGTTACCGGGGAACGCCACCTTGTGGGCTGGGAACGCCGGAACGCCGTTCTGGAGGGGTTTCATGGCCTAGAACGGCCAGACTTTCCGGACAGGCATTTGGTACCAGAACGGTCTGGAACGGCTCGGAAGGGCAGATTTTTAGATTTATGTGCTTTATCTTGTGAGGCTCCCCCTTATTAAACGCCCTTCCCCCCACCCCTTACCTTCACAATGCACACAAGCTTTTCAAGGGCCAAAGCTCAAGCTCTACCCTCTCGAGTCTCAAGTCTTGAATCTCAAGCTCTAGCCTCGTCAGTCTAGACTCTAGACTCTAGAGTCGACAAGGCTCTCTCTCTCTCTCTCTCTCTCTCTCTCTCTCTCTCTCTCTCTCTCTCTCTCTCTCTCTCTCTGGCTCAGGGCGAGGGCGAGCAGGCTCTTGGCGAGGATCGCGGGTGAAGGCGAGCTGACTGAGGCAAGGGCGAGCAGTCGCGTTGCCAACCTGCTGGACGAGGGACGAGGGGGCGAGCTCTCTCTTTGTTGGATGAGGGTCCGCTGAACCTGATCAAGGACAAGCTGCTAGGCTTGGGCAAGCTGCTGGTCCTGTGTCAAGAGGGCGGGACGAGACCAGCCTGCCAGGGCTAGGGGCGAGGAGTCAGCCAGGACGAGGGCGAGTACTTGGTGACTAGGGCGAGGCCAACCAGGGCGGAGGCGAGACCTCCGCTGATGGACCAACCAGTCGAGGATGGTGATGCAAGTGGCTTCACCACCCCACAAAAAATGAAAGCGACTTTCAAGCGGAGGAATAGAGATAGTATACTCTCGCCAAGCTCACTGCGAGCAGGGAAACCCGTCAGAGTCCAAGATGATTTAATGATGGAAAGGGTTCAAGTGATGATTAAATATGAGCTCAGCTTTATGAGAGATGACATCAGGAAAGAGATGTACGCAAACGCAGATAGTTATAAGAATTCTATGTATGCAGATATGAGGAAAGAATTAGATAAAGCGATGCTTGGTAGGCATGATGAGATGTATTTATCTATGAAAGGGGAGATGCAGGCTCTAATGCGTGCATAAGTGAATGTAATGGAAAAGATTATGCAGAAAAAGTGGGATGAGGCAATTACAAGCTTTGAATCTTGGAAAACCAATATGGAAAAATGCATGAAGGAAAAAGATGCAGTGATTGCAGAGCTTAAAGGGGAACTTGCAGCTTGCAAAATTATGCCCAAAACAGAAGGGGGAAATCAGCCCTCGATGTTAAAGGAGCTCGAAGATATTAAGGAGCAGGTGAAAACTCTGCGCGAAGGAGAAGAACAAAACTCGAAAGAGGCTTCCTCATGGGCGGAGCGCCTTGTTAAAACACAGGAGAAAGTTGATGAAGCAGAAAAATGGATCGAAGGTGCAAAGAAAAGGAAGGCCCGGATGCCAGAAGCCGCACAAACTTCTACCATCATCAATATGACCATTGACGAGGAACACAGAAAATGTAGAAGACGAAGTGAAGAAACTCTTGCAGCGCATGGGCATCCCGGAAGCTATGCACACAGGTGCTTGGAGAGTAGGAAAGAAGGGAGTGGATGAGAAGGGAAACGTCAAAGAGAAAGCACTTATTTTGCGTTTCCCGAGTTTGGAAACAAGAAAGGAATTCCTGAAGAAGAGACCAGCACTTAAGAAAACTGGAATATTTATGGGGGATGACCTTACTTTAGCACAAATAGCACATATGCAAGAGTTGATGCCAGAGATCAAGGCAGCAAGGGAGAAGGGAAAAATTGCCTTTTACAGAGGAGGGAAAGTAGTGGTTTTGGAAAAACGCACAGCATGATGGTGCGGGACATATGGGACCACACTCCGGATGGCGGCATGGAATTGTAATGGATCATATAGGCTAGATGTGGGTGCCTTTGAAGATAGCTTCAAAGATAGAGACATTGTCTTTTACTCGGAGACACATCAAAAATCTGGACAGTTGATGCCAAGTGTGATTGGCTATTTATGGGAGACAGCTTGTTGGCCAGACGCTAGATCCCAGCATGGAAGTCGAGGTTCAGGAGGGGTAGCAGTCTTATTCAAGGAAGAGTTGCAGCCGCTATTACAGATTGTCCGGAGAGATGACCGGGTGAGATACATGTGGGTGAGACTGAGAGCTGAGACAGGCAGATTCTTATACATTGCTATATGTTACTTTCCCCCTAGCACATCAGTCTATACCTCACCTAGAGGGCAATCCCCTTTCTCTATACTTGATGATGACATATGGGAGTTCTCTAGAGATGGAGATATCATTCTCTTGGGAGACTTTAATGCCAGGACGGCCAACTCCCAAACGGTATTTTATGATACCTCGGAGGAGATGCTTAGAGAGATGGATATATGGGAGATGGGACTTGACAGACACTCACAAGATAAAGAGCACACAGAGTATGGGAGATATCTCATGGAGATGACAACTACGCATGGTCTGGCCATACTTAATGGTCTAGAGATTTTTCCTTCGTCTGGGGGATTCACATGCTTTCCACACAGACATGGGGCCAGTACAGGGGACTATGTCATGACTTCACCGAGCTTCATCTCTCATATTCAAGATCTCAGTGTGGGCCCTAGGCCTGTTGGAGTAGCAGTGGACCATGCTCTCCTGACTTTTTCAGTCTCTTTCCAGTATAGTGTCTCTCAGACACCACGGAGGATTGCACACACACGGTATACTTTTACACCAGAGACGGATTCAGTTTATGTGGAAGAGATTTACAGACGGATGGGGGCAGCCGAGCCTGTATATACAATGGAGGAGATCACCACTTTATTCACGGAGATCTTGCATGGGGCAGCAGCAGAGGCATACCCACACACTCAACCAGATCAGAGAAGACGTTCTGGGAACATGCCTCAGAATAGTTGGTATGATGAGGAGTGCAGAGAGATGAGAGTTCAGATTCAGAGCGAGCTTATACTTGGAGTCATTACATATAGACAGTCTCGGATTGCCCTTCGGCGTTTAGTGCGACGGAAGAAGCGGGCCTTTTTAGCCCAGATGGAACGTGATTTGTATCAGCTCTTTTTGAGCCGAGATTCAGGTGAGGCCTGGCGTCTCTTCCATGAGCACTCACCTCCTCCAGTGATTACCTCTCTCGAGATTTGGGGTCAATATGCAGCATCATTATATACAGTACCTGGGCAACCACCATTACCAGACCATCTAGAGCCATGTCCAGCCACTAGTACCTTCTTTACCACTAAGATGGTGAAGAACGCCATTGACAGGATGAGGACTAGGAGAGCATATGATCATGATGGTTTGGTGGCAGAGCACTTGATACATGCTAGAGATTTACTGTCAGAGGTTCTTGCGCGGTTGTTTAACCGTGTCATGTGTGAGGGACTACCCGAGTCCTGGAGATTATCTACTATTGTACCTCTTTTCAAGGCAGGGGACCCCACGGTACCAAGGAACTACCGTACTATTATGATAGGGCACACATTGGCACGGCTGTATGCATCCATTCTTGAACAGCAACTGAGTAAATGGGCAGAAAATGAGGGCATACGAGCAGCAGGGCAGGCTGGTTTCAGGAGGGGTTTCTCCACTTTGGACCATATTCTTACACTCAGAGCCATTATTGAGGAGGGTCGGGCACATGGGAGACGGATGTATTGTTGCTTTGTGGACTTCCGCAAGGCATTTGACACAGTGCCGAGGTCCAGATTGATGCATAGGCTACTGAAGTTGGGAGTACCCACAGAGATCATATGCGGGATCATGGCTTTATACGGCTCAGTGACTGGCCAGGTACGCACTCCTGAGGGGATTTTTGACATTGTTCATTCCACTATTGGAGTGAAACAGGGGTGTCCTTTGTCCCCTACACTTTTTGGTATGTATGTAGATGAGGTCTCTGACTACATTGACAGAGAGGGTGACAGAGGCGCTCAGTTGGCAGGGACATGGATCCCTTTATTATTATATGCTGATGATATCGTGTTAATGTCAGAGTCGCCAGAGGGCATGCAAAGACATTTGGATGCATTGCACAACTTTGCAGAGGATAGTGGACTGTCTGTGAACCTTGGTAAAACCAAGGTTATGGTGTTTAACACCACACCACAGTGGGTCAAGAGATCGGCACCTACACTCATATATGACCAGGACACTGTGGAGTACAAAGATGAATGTACATATCTGGGGGTGGTATTCACGGGACCGAGGTTTACTCTGAGGAGAGCAGCAGAGACTAGACTATCCAGAGCCTATGCGGCATTAGGAGCGCTAGAGAGGATGTGTTCGCAGGTTCAGTTTCAAGAACCACGAACAAAACTATGGCTCTTTGATACTTTGGTTGCTTCAGCTATGCTTTATGGGGTCCAAGTTTGGGGACCATCTGTGAATCATGAAAGTTGGAGGAACATGGAGAGACCCTTGGTATTTATGATATCCCGGATACTTTCAGTACTTTTTGTACTTGTACTTAAGACATTGTATTAGATTCACCACTTTGTATCTGATGGTCTCATAGGTCATTTTGGCCTTTTGAAGACGTTAATATATCATTTTATTTCATTTCATTTCTCTCTCTCCCCACGTCCCTCCCCCTTTCTCAAGTTCTCAAGTCTATACGACACACGGTTGCCTTAGTAAGGTTGAATGCTCTTCAAATCAAGGTTTTTGTGACTCTTAGAGTCAAAGGACTCTGACACTACTATTATTCAATCACACAGAGCGTAAAATTGCATTATTTGGGTGTTTTTATGTAATGGAAATGGCCTATGAACTTTGAGAGTAGCGAAATTAGGAAATTAGATAAAACACTTCTGTGAGATTAGTTTGTGAGCATAGCGGGTGAACTTAATTGATGGTAGCAACATAAACATGGTACTTAGTTATCTTGGCATGATCAATAGTTTTGTAAGAGAGAGAGTTTAGAGAACATGACAACAATTGAGGACCGGATTCATACGGAGCCGGTCCCCCCTCCAATAGGCATTTGTATTATAGTTTCTTCCATCAAGAGAGACTTGGTACAATATAATATTTGTGTTCCTTGTGACCTAGGTGATGCAATGAAGATGGAAAGTTTTATTCATCACGAGCATAACATAAACTTTTTAGAAAGCATTAACTATCCCAAGCCTCTGTCCCAAGGCCTCAAACACCTTCGAAGGTGGATAGAGCTAGTGGGGAATGAGGGTAGGGACGAGGAAAAAGAATCATTCCATAGGAGAAAGAAATAGTTCCTCACTTATCATCACTCTTCTTGCTAGCATACATAATAGCATAGTAATGAAGATGGAGAAGATGACAAGCTTAAGCATTGAAGCATGGCTCTTGGTTGGATTTGCATTCCATAGCCAAGAGTGTTGGTGTAGGATCTCACTTCTCACAAGCTTGGAGAAGGAGGTGGAGTTCCTCTACTTTCACCAAGTGAGAATCAATCCACAAAATGAGTGTGTGAGAGGTGTATTACCCCCCAGCACATCCCTTGCTTGCTTAGGGCGAGTTCTACTTTTTGCTCATGCCTCAAGCTCATTGGACCCCTCTCCCCCTAGCCAATCATATGCACCATGCATTTCAAGTACATGGGTAGTCTTTGGACAAGTGTCCTCCTTACCCCTTAGAGAGAGAGCTTGAAAATATCTAGATATTTTTTTGAATGGAACTAGAAGCTCATTGGACCACTCTTTAGCCCAGCCAATAGCATTGAAGCACACCATGTGGCTAAGCATATGGAGAGTCTGACATGTGTCTCATGTGCCCCTTGAGAAAAGGGTGCCCATTGGGTAAGTGCGAAGTTAAGTCAAAGATTCCCCTAACTTTGGGGCTTTCCCCCTCCTTTGTAGGGTCTCTTTTTGACTCAAGCGCCTTACCCCCCATGCATAGGAAGCTTCTCAAGCACCTTCCTCATCAAGTATGACAAGCACCTCAGGCACCTTAGTCATCAAGCACGACAAGCACCTTAATCAGCAAGCACGACAAACACCTCAAGCTTAGGTCGGGTTCCCACCTCAAGCTCAGCCCTAGCTTGCCTAAGGTCAGAGGACTTTCAACTAACTATTGGAGGTCTTTACTGATGCTAACTGTAAGATCTTTTAATCTCCATTAGATGCACGTTGCTCTTTTATAGACTACATCCTTTTGGAACCTTATTGAGATGTAACCATCTCTCCTCTTGGTTCCCTTCTGAGGCAAGTCTAGAAGCACTTATTGCACATTGCTCTATGATAGACCATCTTCTTTTGGTTCCCTATTGAGATGCAACCATCTCTCCTTTTGGTCCCGTGTTGAAATAGGTGTAGAAGCACATGTCTCTATTCTTGAAGCGCATTGCTCTTTGATAGACCATCTCGTTTTGGACCCCTATTAAGATGCAACCATCTCTCCATTTGGTCCCGTGTTGAAATAGGTTTAGAAGCACTTGTCTCTATTCTAAGTCTTGTTCCCGTTTATTCTCCCACATTAAATGATCAGTTTAATATGAGAAAATCATTTGGTAAAGTTAGATATTATATTTTATGACATTACCTCTCTTTTGAAATCATAGTTGTCCTCGACTATGAGGTAGAGAAGATAAAGCCTAATCATTAGTCCATGTTTTTTAGCGGGTAGAGAATCCTTTTTTACCCTACGACATCATTCCAAGACGGATGAATAATCCATTTGGTGCTTGGGAGATGTAGCTACCGCAAGCATGTCTGCTCTTTAGTCCATATCATACTTCCAAGGTAGAGTGACAAGTTCTACTTGGTGTTTGTGAGACGTCGTCACCACAAACATGATTCTAAGTATGCATACTCTTTAAATTTGTGCACAATAAAAAGAGAACTAGTCTTATAAGATAAAAACATTTTTCATTTAAAATGCATTTGCATATGCTTACTTTAAAGTATCATTGTAAGCATTGACCAGGTTTATATTATCCTTAAGCTAGATTCCATGCATCCATTTAGCATCTTTAAAAGGATAATTCTTAAACTTAATAAGATATCGTGGGATAATCTTACCGTTTCTTAATAGCTTGTCTTCATGTCGTAGGATAGACTCAAGTTGAAGTACTTCTTGATCTTCGATTTTTGGAGGGTCTGCAACTATTGCTTCTTTTGATGACGCTCCTTTGTAAGGCTTACGTAGGCTCTCATGGAAAACATTGTGCAGCATGAGCCAATGGTTGGGCAACTTTAATTGATAAGCCATCTCATTGATTGACTGAAGAATTTAAAAAGGACAATAGTATCTTTTTGCTAGTTTAGCATAATACTCTTGGTGGCCCGTAGGATTCTTGCCCGTAGTATACCTTAGACGGGTTTTGAGAAACTTTACAGTCATTTTCCTTAAAGGCTAAGGCTCTTTTGTGCTTGTTAGCAGCAGCCCTTTTTGCCTTTCCTGTGAAATAGATATAACCATTTTAATCTTTGGAAAAGATTCTTGTAAATCTTGGCTATATTCATCCAGTAGCGAAGATCTTCCCATGTACTTTAAGTAGTAAGGGACTTTTGGATCTTCCCTCTTTAACCTCGAAGGGTGCTTTCCTCATAGAAGTATGTATAATGTCATTGTACGTATACTCTATAAGAGGTAGGTACTTCTCTAATTGAAAACGTTGATCTACGTCCATGACATAGGCTTTTAGTAGATTCAAGAATCATTAGATTAGTTATTTCGCTTTGGTCATCCGTTTGTGGATGATAAGCCGAAAGAGACGTTTAATCTACTTCCTAGGTTCTCAAAGAGACCCTTCCAAAAATTACTGGTCATTCTCGGATCTTTGTCCGACACCATGGATGTTGGCAAGCCATGATACTTGAATATTTGAGATCTGAAGTGGATTGCCGTTTGATGTGCCTTAATAGTCTTTTTGACGGACATAGAGTGTGTTTTCTTGCTAAGCCTGTCGACTGAAATAACCCAAGTTGCTTCCCTCGATCAAATTTCAACTTTTGGTATACCAGTCATTTTGAAACATACTCTTGTATGTTTACTTTTCACGATAGACCAACGGAAATACATTTCTACTCCTCAAAGAGTAGACTATGGAATCCCTCTTTGCCCAGCATAAGGAGAAGTATGGGATTTATACATGACTTTCTTATTGTACGGGTGATTAATACATAGCCTATTGCCGTTTGGAAGATAGCCATCCTTCAAGGTGAATGGTTCTTTTTTCTTCCCTAATGCAAAGGCTGTACTTACATACTTAAAGTCTCGATCAATAGCATACTCATCTATCATAAAAAATAGATCATTGTGAGTTGCTATAGACACCACATTTACCCTTGGTCGTTGTGAAAGTGCATCGACCACTTGATTGTGCTTGCCAGCAGTGTGAGCAATATGAAATTTAAATTGCAAAAGAAAATTTGCCCATCTCATTTGTTTGTCGGAGAGCTTGGTTTGCGTCATGAAGTTCTTGAGGCTTTGTGATCCATTCGTAGGATAAATGGAGTCCCCAAGAGATAGTGTTTCCACGTGTTTAGAGCATATAGAATAGCTAGTAGCTCTTTTTCGTATTTGCCCAATACTCACTTATTGGAGTTGAGTCTTTGACTCTCCTATACTATGGCATGCCCTTCTTGAAGCAAAATAGCTCTAAGGCAAGCACCACTAGCATCATATTGGACCTCAAATGGCTTTGAGAGATCTAGTAGTGTGAGCACACGTTGAGAGATAAGCTTCTCCTTAAGCTTCTCGAACTTTTGTAGTCCATGAATACTTAACGTTCTTTTTCGTTACGTCATGTAATGGGCCTGCTATTAGCAAGAATTTTTTCTACGAAGCATCTATAATATGCACACATACCTATGAAGCTTCGTACCTCCTGTAGATTCCTTGGATTAGGCCATTCTTTTATTATCTCTAACTTTCTTGGATCCATACGAATGCCATCTTTAGAGATAATGTGACCTAAATATTGAATCTCTTGTAGGAAAAATTCACTTTTCTTTTGATTAATGAAAAGCTTATTCTCTCTCACAGCTTGAAAGATTACCTGGAGGTGTCGCTTGTACTCCTTTAGAGAATTTGAATGGCTTAAAGATTTTTGTCTATCATGAGTATGAATACATTTGGAGCATTTGCCAGGCCAAAACTTGTATTTTATCAAATAGATCTTCTACCCGTGGCACGAGAAATCTATTTTTGATAGTGATCTTATTTAGTGCTCTATAGTCGACACACATGTGATATATGTCGTCTTTCTTTTGCACTAAAAGCAATGGTGAACAAAATGGAGAGGAGCTAGACCTCACCATCCCTTTTTCTACCAATTTATGCACTTGCCTCATGATCTCCTCTTGTTGAGCTTGTGAAACTTGATAAGGAGGCTTGTTAGGCGCTGAGCTTCCTGGTAGGAGCTCAATTGGTCATCATCCCTAGTTTTGGAGGTAGCTCACTAAGGATGTCATCAATGAAAACATCTTGGAATCCATTTAGGAAATTAGACAACACTAATTCCTCTTGATTCCCTTTATTGCTACTTGTAAAACCATTGGAATGATTTGCAGATTCTCCAACAAAAATCATATACGCAGAAGAAGAGCTTTTTATGGCCTTACCAAAAGCAAGCGTTTTACCAGGGATATGGTGTTCCCCGACTCATTAGCATGTATGTACATGCTCTTTTCCCTATAGGTGGAGTAGATTCTTCTTTCAAGGAACTTCATGTTGGAAGCCATGTGGTTAAACCATGGTGCCCCATGATAACATCCTCATGTTTGAGAGGTGAGATGAAGAAATCCTCTTTGTCCACATAGCTTTGGACATGAAGCCTCAATTTTCCAATTAAGGGAGTAACTAAGAGGTCTTGTCCCTTGATAGCTCCATCGGATTTCAATGTATCTCCCATCAAGTGGGGTTGTATTCCTAGCTTGGTGGTCAACTCCGTGGATTTGAAGTTGTGAGTTGAAACAGGGCCAAAAAAAATAAAGGCATCATGCTCTTGCATCTTTCCCCAAGCATAGGAAAGAGGTGATCCTTTGTAATGAGCATCCTCTTTTGGAGCTTCAATAGTAGAAGCTCTAGAGTCTCATTGTGCGCATTTCTTTTGGGGCAAGAATGATAACCATGTCCTTGCTCCCCACACTTAAAACATTTGTGGTCCTTGCAAAAAGTTTCAAGCTCTTCAGGAGAGAGTTTATTTTTCCCTTTGTAAACTCATTTCTCCTTGGACCGATTGTTGTTGTTGTTGTTGGAATGGCCTTGGGAAGAATTTTGGGCATTAGTTTTTTCCTTTGCATCACTTTTGTCTTTATTTTCCTTGGGCTTGACATTCCGTCTACCCCCTTGATGGAAATTGATGCGCGAAGCAACCATGGTATGGTGGATTACTTCGGTGATAGAACCAGGCCGTTGAGAGTTGACATACTCGGTCATCTCTTCAGGTAATCCCGCACAGAATTGTTGCTTTTGCTTGGCAAAGTCTATCTTTTGAACGACAATAGCTTTGAGATGTAAATCCCAAAACTTGTCCACATATTTGTGGATAGACTCATGAGAGAGAAGCCTCAAACTCCGCCATTTGGTGAGCACTTTGCCCTTTGCATTGCTTGCAAGGAATTGCTTCATGATGGAAACTCGTAGAGTTTTCCATGTGTTTGGAGCTTCGCCGTTGCCACGAAGGCTAGCCCACCATTGACGTAGCTTGGAGGACTCCGTGAAGCCCTCGTCTCCAAAGGCTGCATCAAATTGTTGGATGAAGGCCAATACTTTGTCGGTAGCACCAAAGGTGCCATCATAGGTAAGGAAAGAGATACGCTTTCCTCCCTCTTTCACCTTCTTGAGCTTTTGGGACCTTCGCCATGTAGGGTAAGATTTGTGATGTCCTCCCCTCTTGTATTCTCTAGGAGAATTAACTATTGCTTTCGTCAGAAGAGGAGGAAGGTGGAGAAGAAGGAGAAGAGGGTGACCTCTTTCTTGTCCTTTTCTTTCTTTGTTTCCTCTCTTCCCTTTTTGAAGTGATGAGGAGAAGGACTATGGGTTGATTGTTTCCTCTTGGGAGGAGTTGTGACAATTGTATAGTCCGCCGTCTTCGTGGAGCCACATCTTCGGAGGAACTTAGGGATTCATTACTTTCTTGTTCTTTGGATTCCTCCTCTCGTATGGGAGAGAGTCTTCTTTTGGGGGTCTCATCAAGAGGCCTCCTAAGCTCTCTCTCTCTTTGAGAGGAAAGGAAATCCCATAAGCACGAAGTTGTTGAGTAACTTCGGCTTGCAAAGAGGGGTTGCCCATAGCTTGTTGCAACCTAGTAACAAGATAATTAACAAACATGGGGGACATCATCATTAGCACCTTCATGTGCAAAATCAAAGTTGTCAATGTTCATTCTACTCTCTTGGTTATTGTCAGCCATGTTAATTAAACTTATGTGTTTACTTAGTGTATGCTTTGGCAATTCAGAACCTTAGTTGCTACTTCTCTTAGCCTTTGAAAATAGGCACTTAAGTATCTACACCCACGGCTTGAATTGGTCAATTATAGAGAGTAGTGGAGTGGGTTTAACAAAGCAGAGTTGCTGAGGGATAGCTCCTTTCGGACTTCTTATGGATCAATAATGGTAAAGCCGTAGGCAAGTCTAAAAAGACTCCATTATTAAGACCAAAGCTCCCGAGGTGTGCACCATATCCCACATAGTGGGCTCAAGAAAACCGCTAATAGATCCCAGTCCCACTTACCCTAATATAATTAACAAAATCAACCATTGCTACTTAAAGACCTCTCTTCTTAAGCAAGAAAAGAGAAACCAAATGCTCTGATACCAATGTAATGGAAATGGCCTATGAACTTTGAGAGTAGCGGAATTAGGGAATTAGATAAAGCACTTCTGTGAGATTACTTTGTGAGCATAGCGGGTGAACTTAATTGATGGTAGCAACTAAACATGGTACTTAGTTATCTTGGCATGATCAATACTTTTGTAAGAGAGAGAGTTTAGAGAACATGACAACAGTTGAAGACCGGATTCATACGGAGCCGGTCCCCCCTCCAATAGGCATTTGTATTATAGTTTCTCCCATAAAGAGAGACTTGGTACAATACAATCTTTGTGTTCCTTGTGACCTAGGTGATGCAGTGAAGATGGAAAGCTTCATGCATCACGAGCATAACATAAACTTTGTAGAAAGCATTAACTATCCCAAGCCTCGGTCCCAAGGCCTCAAACACCTTCGAAGGTGGAGAGAGCTAGCGGGGAATGAGGGTAGGGAAGAGGAAGAAGAATCATTCCATAGGAGAAAGAAATAGTTCCTCACTTACCATCACTCTTCTTGCTAGCATACATAATAGCATAGTAATGAAGATGGAGAAGATGGCAAGCTTAAGCATTGAAGCATGGCTCTTGGTTGGATTTGCATTCCATAGCGAAGAGTGTTGGTGTAGGATCTCACTTCTCACAAGCTTGGAGAAGGAGGTGGATTTCCTCTACTTTCACCAAGTGAGAATCAATCCACAAAATGAGTGTGTGAGAGGTGTATATCCTCCCAGCACACCCCTTGCTTTTTGGAGCGAGTTCTACTTTTTGCTTATACCTCAAGCTCATTGGACCCCTCTCTCCCTAGCCAATCATATGCACCATGCATTTCAAGTACATGCGTAGTCTTTGTACAAGTGTCCTCCTTACCCCTTAGAGAGAGAGAGGTTGAAAATATCTAGATATTTTGTTGAATGGAACTAGAAGCTCATTGGACCCCTCTTTAGCCCAACCAATAGCATTGAAGCACACCATGTGGCTAAGCATATGGAGAGTCTGACATGTGTCCCATGTGCCTCTTGAGAAAAGGGTGCCCTTTGGGTGAGTGGGAGGTTAAGTCAAAGATTCTTTTAACTTTGGGGCTTTCCCCCTCCTTTGTAGGGTCTCTTTTTGACTCAAGCACCTTTCTCATCAAGCATGACAAGCACCTTAAGCACCTTAGTCATCAAGCACGACAAGCACCTCAAGCACCTTAGTCAGCAAGCACGACAAGCACCTCAAGCTTAGGTCGGCTTCCCACCTCAAGCTCAGCCCTAGCTTGCCTAAGGTCATAGGACTTTTAACACTAACTATTGGAGGTCTTTAATGAAGCTAACTCTAAGGTCTTTTTAAGTTCCATTAGATGCACGTTGCTCTTTGATAGACTACCTCCTTTTGGAACCTTATTGAGATGTAACCATCTCTCCTCTTGGTCCCCTGCTGAGGCAAGTTTAGAAGCTCTTATTGCACATTGCTGTTTGATAGACCATCTCCTTTTGGACCCCTATTGAGATGCAACCATCTCTTCTTTTGGTCCCGTGTTGAAATAGGTCTAGCAGCACATGTCTCTATATTAACTCTTGTTCCCGTTTATTCTCCCACATTAAATGATCAATTTAATATGAGAAAATTATTTGGTAAAGTTAGATATTGTATTTTATGACATTTTATGCCTCCCGTTCCGTGCCGTTTCCGTTCCGGACCCCTCGCCATTCCCCCGTTCTGCAGGGGATCTCGTCGCCGTTCCCGTTCCGCGTTCCGGGTAACTATGTATCACACAAGTAGCTCACAAATGAGTCATTGGTCCTGTTTGGGAGGACTAACTCGAGACTTGGACAGTTCACATTGGTTCACAAATGAGTCCATGGTCTTGTTGATAGGACTCACTTGAGATGTGGCCAATTCACACTGGCTGGCCATTTTCATGATCTCTAGGGATAAAACATTTCCAGCCTTATGTTTAAGTGCTTCAACAGTCTTTTGGAGCCGGGAAAATGACTCTAGAGCAATCTTTTGGGCTCCCAAGCTGCTATGGGCTTGAGTAATGAAGGTATAATATCTCTTATATCTGGGAACCCTTTGCAAACACTCGTAGGATGGCCTTAAGGTTGGGGGCAGCTATTGCTATCTTCTTGAAAGTTGTCGCTGGTGGTGTGGCATAAGCTGGTGGGTCTCACCTTCATTAGGATGATGCCCTATATCTTGGAGTCCTTGGTCTCGCAAGGGACCCCTAACAACACCGTGAAGAGGCGGCGTCTCCAGCTCTCTTCCTAGCATTTCCATGCGTCGTCGTTTTAAGGCTACTGTGCATGTGTGAGCCACCAAATGTGTGCATGCGTGTGCGCGCGCACGCACGCCTAGAGAGTGGTAGAGATTAGATAGGGATTTGATGACATTCTACATTCACATTTTCATATTGTCCGCTTTGGACTTCATATGTCACATTAGATCCACATTGGATCCATCTACCCATCACATCAAGGCTGCACAACCTTTCTACAGTTGGTTCTGATGCACGAGTCATCAGAATGCTGTAGCCATTTTTCTCATCGGGAGAAACTGTTATACTTAAAGGAGGGGCAGTCGGCCATCTCCTATCATGCCTTAGTCTCTCCATGGAGAACCAAGGTGGATAGGATGAAGGAATTTTCTTTTTTCCGCTAGTAGTCCCAAGGAACTACTTTGCGAAATGCGTGTGTGTCGTGTTAGTCGTTGTGAACTACCATTTCCTGTGGCTACATACTCACTACTACGATCCATAGTCACCACCTGAAACGGAAATATAGAAACGGAACCAGGAAAACCGGTGTTTTGGAGTTTCGACCGAGGAAACGATCAAGAAAGGATGTTCTGAAGGTAAAAAACATAAGATACAAACAATTTGATCCCATGACCCCGACATATGATGCTCACATAGAGCCGCACTAAAAGCCCAAAAGCCACGAGTGACACAAATGCCTTTTGAAGGTACACTGGCTTGTAGTGTGGGCCACTTGTATTCGATGCTTCGTCCATGTCCTAGAGAGTCCTCTCATTGCTTATGAATTTGTCCCCATGCTCGTATTGGCTTTGAGAGCTGTTTGTGGCCCTATGTTGCGTGGGCCTTTTATCATGCTTTGTGACTTGGAGTGTCACAATCTTGGTCACCTCCAAGACGGGACTCTGACACGACACACGAGAGAATCACTTAAAATACTTCACAACTTTAAAATCACAATTCAATTTGGTCGACACGGCCCGGCGTAGTTCCTAGCCCAGAGAGATTGGCCCCAAAGACGGGTGCCCCTTCTTTCGGTATTTCTTTTGTATTAATGCTTGATCAAAATACAACTCCCGCGGGTCCTCGACTCTCAGACTCTGTGTCCAGATGCTCTCAAGAGTGAGGCCCTAAAGGTCCTTTTATTCTTACAAGGGATGCCAAAAGCAAAGCCCCAAAAGCAATTAAATTCAAAAGCAATGAGTCCCAAAAGCAACTGATCCTCAAAATCTGCCAAAAAGCATCAACGTAAATCCGTACATGCTGCCACGTCATCAGCCAGCGCAAAAAGCGGAATTTCGTACAGTCTGCTACGTCAGCCTGCCAGCGCGTTTTGCAGGGGTCGGTACTGCTGCCATGTGGCATTGCTGCCGTATTGCCATGTCAGCACATCTACTGTGTTGAGTGTTGCTTCATGACTTCTGCAGCTTCCCGGTTCTGGTCTCTTTTATCCTTGAGGAGGGTGGAGCCGGTCTTTACTACTATTTGTAGTATCACTCTTTGGGTTGTGTGGAAAGCCTAACGCTTACATCTTAGATTTGGATTACCCTCTTTGACAGAGGTTATTGTGACAGCCTGCTTATCACCCACCTTGCCAACTGGGCTATATGTTTTCTGTATGTCTCAGTGTGCTTTCCATAGCTTTATATTGTTTGATTGGTCAGCTGAATGACCTTTTTTTTTTTCCGAGAAAAAGATCCTTCTATTAGTTAATGAAAACTGCCCATAGGGCTACATCCACCTCTGCAAGAGAGGGCTACAACAAGCATGATGGGGAGACTCTCCCAATGAAAAAACAGCATATATACAATGAGGCTAAATCAAGAGATGGGAGGAGGGAAGAGCCACACAGGTGGACAGTAGTGCCATCTGAGCACCCCCTGGACTATGGTGTAGAAAGGCCCAGGGCGCTAGAGTCGAAGGAAAGCCTCGCGACGCTCCCGCATGCGGTCGGAGCTGCCCTGTAGTCCCTCAAGCTGTCCTCTGAGAGTATGGATCAGCTCTAGCCAAAAGTCACGAACAGTCTCTTCTGGTGGCACAGGGCGAGCCTCAAAGATGCGGAAACAGCGGGCCCGCTATATGAACCAGAGAGCTAGGCCGCTGATGAGCTCCCAACACTCCTCTCTCTCACTGCACCACTCCTGTGGAGTAAGCTCTGTAGCAGGCTGGAGTGTAGGTCGCCCCCCCTGCATCACTATCATCCTGCTGGTGGAAGATATCTCAAACTCAAGTGCCGGGCCCGTGAGGGTGGACCAAGCCGCTACCCCCCAAGTGTACTGTCGAGCCGTGGAGAGGGTAGGCATCAGCCGAAGAACTCGTAGCCACACTAGCTGGGCCGAGGGACAGTCCCAAAGACAGTGACACTGACTCTCCACCAACTCGTCACAGGCTGCACATGCGGCCGAGAGACCACTATGCACAAGCCAGCTCCCTACTGTTGTGGCTCTGTGTGCAACCAGCCACTGGAACAAAGTGACGCGCCTCGGCTGTCTGGAGTCCCACAGCCTCTGCCAAAAGGCTGCCAAGAACTTGACTGTGAGGCCCTCCTCCTTCCAATGACGTGCTGCAGAGCGGGGCGGGCCTCTCTTTGTGATGCAAGTATATGACGTCCAAGCCGAACAGTGTACTGAAAAAAGGGGACTCCTGGGCGGTCTGCAGACGAGAAGGGGTCCCTCCATAGCCACTCACCAAGATCCCACTGTACTCGTGCCAGTGGACAACACTCCCAAGCCCATAGCCTCCAGTGTCCAGTCTCAAGAGCTGCTGGGTCAGGGTCTATGATGCAAGTCCTCCCAGAGATGCCCACAACTCGTATCCTCTGGAAACAACACTCTGCTACCTGCGGGGCCTCTACTGCAACTCGCTGTAATCGTCCCCCACCCTGACGCTCGAAGAACAGGGCTGGGACAGTCTCTGAGCAGGCCCTGACTGAAATGAGAACCTCCAGTCGTGTGAAGGCTCCCATCCACCGGGGTGCTACTGGCTCGAGAGGCGTGAGCCACTCAGCTGGAACTGACTCTGAGATGTCCTGACACATGCTGTGCACCCCTCTCATGCCTTGTAGCTGGACAGCCTGTACCTCCTCTAACAAACCTGTGAACTCTAGCTAGTCACCTAGAGAGCGCGCTGGACTTGCTGCCATGGGACCCCAAGGAACATGCGGCCGACTCCCAACCAAGTGGCCTCTCTGAGTGCTAACCATGGGGTTCCAGACGAGGGGCTGCCGTAGGCGCTCCTCCGTGCACGTCGACTGTCTCTGCTCTAGGCCACGCCGTAAGAGCTCCCAAGATCGAAGCAAACTCACAGCGAATCGGTCTTCCAGTCTCCTGCTCAAACCAACTTGGCGCAACTCTATAAAGATCCATCTGGTCGAAGGTTGCCAAGGGTCTCTTGACTGAGGCACCCTGGCACGTAGCCTCTGCAGCAAGAACTCCTTCCAGGGCTCCTCGCCTGGAAGAAGTCCTCTGACGACGAACTTCCCAAGAAGGGCTGTGCTCTGCTGTGCAGGATCAATGATCCCAACCCCTCCCTGAGAACAAGGAAGTGTGATGACCGACCAAGCCACCTTGGCTCAGGAAATCTGAGTGTCACGACCTGACCAAAGGAAGTTCCTGATCAGCCTCTCCACCTGGCTGATACAAGAACTCGAGAAGATCCAGCAAGAAGTGATGTACCACATAGTCGCCAACAACACCTGGTTGGCAACTACTACTCTACCAGCCAGCGGAAGTCGTGCCGAGCTCCAATTTAATAGCTTTTTCCTGATGGAGAGGAGAAGAGGAGCAATCTGCTGCTCGGGGGACAAGTCCAAACCAACCTGACATCCCAAGTACTGAACTGCAGTCCCTAGAGGAATCCACCTGAAACCCTCTCCCGGCATCCAATCTGGCACAGGAGCACTGCCAACCGAGAAAGCCACTGTCTTTCTCCAGTTGATCAGTGCGCCCGATGCACAGCTGAAGGTCTCCAAAGCCTGCTCACATCTGTGTAGATTGGCCTCCTGGCCCTCTTAAGTACAAGGCTGAGTCGTCGGCAAACTCAGCGTGCAGAAGCTCATCTCCCCGTATAGGGAGTGCTAGGCCCCTCACACCAACCTGCTGTGACACCAAAAATCTGCTCATCGCCTCGGCATAGAACAGAAAGAGAAAGGGGGCAAGAGGACAACCCTATCTGACCGATCGTGTGAGCATAAAGCGCTCACCTCTACCTCCTGCCAAAAGCACCTGACTGTGAGCCTGTCTGTACAAAGCTGGCACCCCTCTGATCCAAGCATCTGAGAAGCCCATCCTGCGTAGAGTGCCTTCTAGAAAGTCCCAGTCAACTCTGTCGTATGCCTTCTCAAAATCGAGAAGAAGAATCACAAGGTCCTCCCCACGGAGCCGTGCCAGGGCAAAAGCCTCCCAGAAAGTGAAGATGTTGTCAAGGATACTGTGTTCCTTGACAAAACCTGTCTGAGTCCCATGTATAAGGCTCTCCAAAAGTGGCTGAATCCTCAAACTTAGAGCCTTGGCAAGAATTTTGTAGGCTGAGTTGAGGATGGTGATGGGGCGCCACTGCCGAATCTCATCCAAGGAGCCACTCTCCTTTGGAATGAGGTAAATCAGGCCCTCACTCATGCTATCCGGCATCACTCTTGTGTGCAGAATGTACTGAAAGGCACTACAAAGATCTGGGCCAAGCAGGTCCCAGTACTCCAAGAAGAAGCTGGGAGTCAGCCCATCCTCACCTGGACAGCTACCACGAGGGAGGGCCCTAAGAGCCGTCTGCAGCTCCTCAAGCTGAAGAGGCATCTCTACCCTCTGGCGCATCTTCTCAGTCACAAGACAAGGCATTTGAGCCCAAACCTGCTCCCTGCATGCATCCTGTCACTTTGAGTGGGGCTCGCTCGACAGTAACTCACGGTAAAAGTCAGTAGCAACTGCACGCATATCCTCGGGCTCACAAACAACTGACCCATCGGGTCTCCTCAACTGATTGACCTTGGCATGGGAGTGCCGAGGTCCCACTGTCTCAAAAAAAGCACCTGTCTCTCTGTCACCCACCTGAGTCCATTGAGATGCCTGTCGGTGAAAGGCAAACTCATGACGCCTCTCCTCTGTGCAAGAAAGCTCCTGTCGAGCCTGCTGTAACTGCTCCTCCAACCATGGACTGTCTGGATGCTGCTCTTGCATCCTCTGTAGTGAAGCAATGCCTCGTCTGAGACGCTGCTCCTCCTCTCTCGTTGCAGCCCGTCGAGCGAGAGACTCCTGGAGAAAGAAGTGGCTAAGCTGAGCTTGGCCTAGGGCCACTCTGTCTGCAGGTAGAGCCTGGCTGTCCATGCCCTCTGTCCAGAGATCCTCTACCCTCTCTCTAAGTGCTGAGTCCAACAAGACCCGCTCTGGGATGCGAAGCATCGTGCTCCCACTCCTCTGCCTGTCTGCCACTGTGTCTGCCACTGTGAGGATCACTGGTGCATGGTCCGAGAAGGATGTCCCTGCCAGGATGACAACTGATCCCCCCAGGTCACTGAAGTGGTCGCTAGTGTAGAAGCGATCTATCCGCCAAAGATTCACTCCTCCCACTCTGCGGTCCGACCTAGAGAAGGCAAGACTCTCTGGAGGCCTCACAAAGCCAGAATGCTGCCATGTATCCGAGACCCTCAAAGTCATACACAACCTCTCCCAAGCTGCTAACTCGACTCCATGCACAGTAGCATGGCTGGCTTCGATGCTGTCAAAAGGGTCCTCCAACATGTTGAAGTCCCCTCCTACACACCAATGGTCAACCTGTGGCAAAGACTCAACAATCTATGACCAAAACTTTGCACGAGCACTCGCCACATTCAGCGCATAGATGTTCAGGAAGCCCACAAGGCCACCCTGAACCTGCATAGTAATCCACTGAGCTCTGCCTGGCACAATAATCCCTCTGCCCACAATGGCCTGCTGCAATGAGTCCGCAATAGTCATACATACCCCACCCTGGATGCCTCCAGGTCCAAAAGCAGCTGACCAAAAGGTATCATATCGTCCACGCATAATCTGACCACATCGCCGAATGCGGCTCTCAGACAAATGGTGCTCCTGAAGCATAAGGAGATCAATCTCTCCTCCCACAAGGCAACGCTGAAGCTGTTGACACAATCGGCCCCGCTGTCGCTGAAACTGGGGCCCACCTAGTCCCTACACGTTCCACGAGACGATCCTCATGGGGAGCGAGAGAGAACAGATGTTGCCGCAACAGTAAGACGGGCTATCTTCGAGGCAGGCTTGGATGGGGAGTAATCCGCATCCGAGCGTCCTCTAGATAGGCGAGACTGCAGTGAGTGCCTAGCCCAAGCCCAAGCAGAGCGAGCCGTGCGTAAAGCAACCTCCTTTGTCCAGGAGTCCTCATGAATGTATACATAGCAAGGCAAACACTGCGTATCAGCAAAAAAGGACACCACAACGTGCCTACATCCTGCTATGTCTGGGGGTGTCACCGCAAACTTGGCCAGTGGCCACAAAGTCTGCAGCAGATCTGTAACTCCAAGTTCTCCCATGTGGTGAGAGAACTCGAGAACCTGTGTATGCAACCATCCCACCACTGAGTCAAGGGACCACTCTGTCTCGGTCCTACCATAGAGGGGGAAGGAGAAACCAACTGCCGAGTCCAAGGCGTCTGTCCCCCTAGCGGCGAGGAACAAAGCATGGACCCTGAAGCAGGCTGCCTCGTTGTCTGCTGCGGAATCGCCGAGAAAGCGAGTGAACCCGTAATCGAAGAAATCCCAGCGGCGACGGAGGTCAATGCTCGTCAGACCACGAGGGATAGCTACAAGGGAAGAAGTCTGAATCTGCAGAGGGTGCCGCAAGAAGGGCTGACCCTCTCTCGCTAGGCGACTCGTGGCAAAGGCGTTGCCAAGAGATCTCCTAGCCGCCGGCGAGGGACCAGTCTCCTGAGTCGACTGTGGTACTGAAGCAAGAGGAGGGGGAGAAGGAGCAGGGGGGGGTGGAGGGGAAGAGAAGCGGTGTGGGGTGACAGAGGCAGGTGGGCGAGGTGGGGAGGATGAGGAGGAGGGGAACTCTGAAGGTGGGGCGGCTGGCGAGGGTGCAGCGGAGGTGGAGGTTGGCGTAGGGGACTCCTCCTGCTCAAGAGGACCAAAGCGGTTCCCCGTGGGAACCCAATGCTGCTGAGAAGGCACCCGAGGGCCACTCTGAGTGCCAGGCTGTCGCTGTGGCCCCTGGCGTCGACGGCCACGGGCCTGCTGCCACCCCTCATCCGCTGGAGCCCCAGGCTCAGAGGGTGGCTCTGAATTTGTGCACTATGCCGCTGGCTGTGGCTGTGGCCCAGCCTTGGCAGGCTGGGGCTGAGGCTGAGGTGCAGGTCGTGGCCTCCTCCGTGGACAGGCCTTCGTAGGTGGCCCATCTGCCTGCAAATGAAGCACTGGTTCTGGAGACCCGAGTACTCCACACTCTGTCTAAACCAACCCCCACTCACCCGAGGCAGAAGGATGACCTTCGGGAGCGTGTGGGTATCTCTGACCAAAACTCGAACCTAAGGGATGCCAGCCGCCTTGGTAGCTACTGATGCTGCCGTACGAGGTGTCTCCAGGACAGTCCCGATGGCGGAGCCAATCCTGGAGAGAAGTGGAAGGTACTCCCTCCGTAAACCCCGGAAAGCAGACTGAAATGGAGATGTCTGCCTCCTCTACTAGCACATCCGAAGTCGGGTCAAAACCATGTCGCCACTGTCGAAAGTGGGCGCGTGATGCTCGGATGGCCAGTGGACTCATAGCTATGACCTTGGAAGCCATCTCGGAGGTCTCGAACTCGATCTGGTAGTACCCCCGTCCGAGAATCTGGACATCCAAGATCTTGCCCACCTCTGCGAGAAGGCGGGCCTGGAGAAGGTCTCACAGCTCTCCTCTGCTAGGACAGGTGCCGAGAATTTTGCAGATGACCGAAGTCGCCTGCAAACGCTCAACCTCAGCGGCTAGGCTCTCTTGCTCTGTCGGCGATAGAGCAAGTCGAATGGTGGGCTCAGCGGGGTCGGGCGAGGGGGCTTCGGATGAGTCCCTCTGTGGTGGAGCTGGAGCCTCCATCTGTGTCTACTGCTGTGACGAAGAAGCGGACGGTCAAGAGACACTGCAATCGAGCACGCCGAGCACTGTCCGAAGAAACAGTGTTGCAGAGCCAAGTGCAGGAACCTTCGGGAATGACGAAGACAGGGGCGTTGGTGTCGAGGCGTATACCAGCAAGCTGAAAAAACAGCCTACAGGTAGGCGGAAGGTGTAAAGAGAACAGGAGCCAGTGGGGTGAGTCGGAGGGCTGAGGCCAAGGGGCGGGCAGGTGCAGCGATGGCGAAAGGAGCACGAGGGCAGGCAAATGAGGGGGGTGGCGGGCAAGGGCAGCGAGCGCGAGCAAGGGGGGTGTGGGCGGGCTGGGGCAGCACGGGTGTGCGGGAGCAAGAAACGGGGGGCAGTGGGCAGCGCGCGGGGGGTGGAGCAGGGCCTCGCGAGCTACGAGGGGGGAGAGGATGTGATGGCGGGGGGGGGGGGGGGGTGAGCACTAGCAGCAGCAAGCCTTTTGCGACATCCTATCAATAGCCTTCTTTACCATCTACGTAGTAAAGAAAGCACGAGTGCATGGTCATGCCTCTGTTGAATCTGGCAATCAGCTGAATGACCTTCTGCAGCTCTCTTGTGGATTGAACTACAGTCACTGCTCACCAAAAAAAAAAAAGGAACTGATGATATGATTTGTTCATGATTTTATCCTTGGTAATGAGAAGTGGATCGTTTTTGCTAGGTTTGATGGTGTGTATTAATTCTGTGAGCTCTCAACAAGTTGTTTTGCAGGTACCTTCTGTATGCAGTGATGCTGCAAATCTGGATTTGAAGTGGCATATGATTGATAGGTCGGACTCTTCACCCACTGCCAAAAAAACCTCAAGGAAAAGATCAGTTGAGGCTGCCAAAACCGACTCACCCATTGGTCGGTCTGCTCATAGCCTTGTTGCACATAATCAGGCTCTTTATATGTTTGGTGGTTATGGAGGGGAAGGTAGTTCATTATAAACTTCTTTCTGACATTACATTGCATACTTCTATTTCAATTGAATCTCTTGCTTTTGCAGGCCTCACGTTTGCGGATCTGTTTGTGTTGCGAAAGTTACCGAAGTTTGCTGGTAATGCACTCTGCTGTTTTTTAGACAACAAATCTTATGAGTAATAGAATCATTGTTCTGTCACTGCTGTGTGGCTTTGTTTTTCCAGAGCTAGAAGTCAGAAAACGGAAAATGGCTGGTCAGTTGCTTATGGAGGTTACTGATAGCATTGAGGAGAGAGGAGAGGAGAAAAAGGACAAGGGCTGGGGCTGGCGAAACACCAAACATCCTAAGCCACATTCTGAAAAGCAAGCAGATCGCTGGGACGACTCAGGTAACTTTCAACTTCCGAGGTTTTGTTGTCAAAACAACCAAAGGTGCTCTTTTTTTGTTATTTTTTGTGATTTCTGTTGCATTATATTTGGGCTGGGACCTTCAACCCACCCACAACTCTTTGAATGCTATATTTGCGTTTTTGTGTATTGAAGCTTTTAGCAAATTGTGACAGTACATTCTTCAGGGAGAAAATTTCTCGGATGAGCAAAAAGAGACGTATTGTGCTTACATAGTTAAAATTTCTGCATGTGAAAATTTGAACCACAAGGGGGCTATGCTTAGATAGGGAAATAGATTATTTTATTTGAAAGTGCCAAGCGACTGTTTGCATCCAACATTCAGATGACACCTTGAAATTCAAGAATAGGTCTTTCTGTACTTAAGTCATTTGGAGCGCAACATATTCCTTGACATATCCTTGGTAGCTTGTATAGGCACGAGGATAGTCTGAGGCCCTGTGAAAAGATTTTGACATGATGGAGGTGCAGGCAGAGTGTCTTGGAAGACCTAGAACTTGCAGATATGCCTTGCTATACTTCAGATTCTTGCTTCATGTCAGGGCACATCACTATATTGTATGGATGGGGAGATCTGGAGCTTGCGATGACTTTAGAATTTTCTGGCTAAGTTTTGAGCCATGGACATTTAAGGCCTCTTCATTTTTTTGCATGTACATACATGGGTTGTGGAGTTTTTAGATTTATGCTTCCGGCAGCCTAATCTTTAGCTCTATGGAGTCTATTTAGCACTCACCTACTTTTGGAATATGGAATCGCTGCATGCAACCTGAATAAAGAGGGGCAGAGGTCACATTAAGTGTGCACAAAACTGAAAAGAAAAGCTGCATCAGGGTAAAAGCCCTTCCCTAACTAGCACTACTTTTGGTACCAAAACAGTACTCTTGAATGTCCCTTTTCTAGATTTGAATGAAATGCTTTGTGGACCTTGCCAAGGATTGGGAAAAATTCTTTTGACATCAACCAGAGTACTTTAATAATGGCTTAAGCTTATTATGATAAAGAATTGGAGCGCATAAAAATACTCTAGCTAGGTTTGCACTATCTGTTTTTCAAAATATGTGCCATAAGCTTAGAAATGAAATGATATATTAACGTCTTCAAAAAGGCCAAAGTGACCTATGAGACTAAAGAGTTTTCAAATGGTGAATTTGATACAATGTTTGTGTAAAAGAATTAAAATATGAGGCCTAGAAAGAATATGCAGCCTATTTAATTATACTAAAGCTTCGATCATGTTGTATATACGTGTATGTAATCTAAATAATGTTGAGGAAATAAGTAATGACGTTTACAAAATGCACAAGCAGGAGATTTTCTTTGATTGCAAAACCTATGAACCTTAAATATCTACATTTTTCATTGGGATATTTGCTGTAAAATTTGGCACAACTTCAAAAATTTTGGTCATTATCACTAAATTACAGTAGCTAATTGTTTCATCAGAACGCCATTGGAGCATCTCAAACGTATATGATCGTAGGACGAGAATTCAACATCTTTGAGGAATTATGCTTGGTGAAATATTAAAATGTGACTAGACGTTGATAGACCGCTTTCGGCTTTTCTAGAGCTTACGATCTTGATGAAGCTGAAAGTAATAATGAGGCCGAGTATCTTACGCTTTTTCTTGGGTTGAAGCAGTGTGTTGAGTTTGGATTGAAGAGGGTATTGCAAAAGGGGATGCATTGCTAGTCATGAATCCGTTTTTTGGTTTGTGGAATGTTAAGAAAGACAATTTGAAGAAGTGGTTCTATGGCATCAAGAAGCTTTTGCATGAGTTTGAGAAGATACAGTTTAAGCATGTTCCTCGTGAGCAGAATAAAGAAGCTGATGAATTGGCTAGGGACAAGTTGGATGCCTTGGTAGCTCCTTTAAAAGTCAAGGAAGCCTTGTATGCAGGAATGGAATCATTGCAAGATGTAGAAGTATTTCTTGGTAAAGGGCAATGTCCAGAGGGCATGTCAAAGGTTCGGCGTAAGAGAATAGTTACAAAAGCAAGAAACTACACATTGGTAGGTGAGGATCTCATGCAAGGATAGCATTTTGAGAAAAGTACCGTACAAAGAAGAGATAGGCTTGATTTTGGAGCACTGCCATGAAGAAACAGGCCATCAAGGCAAGGATCAGGATGTCTTTCGTATTTTAAGAGCAAGTTATTGTTGGCCCTGAATGATGAGAGATGCTTATTTTTGGTGCAAGTCATGCCATGAGTGCCAAGTGTTTGCAAATCGAAAGCTTTTGGCTTAGCCTCAAAAAGCTATAATGTCTTTTGATGCATTTGCAAAATGGGGCGTGGATGCTGTAGGTTCAATGCAAAGAACCAACAATGGCAAAAGGTATATCCTTGTGGCTGTGGACTATTTGACAAAATGGGTGGAGACAAGAGCGGTAAAAGATGTAACAACGCGAAGAGTGGCATCTTTTTTGTATGAACTGGTGTGTTGCAGGTTTGGAGCTCCTATGATTATCATTTCTGATCGTGGACCAGGGTTGAAAATTCCGCATAGGCATTCTTCTCCTTACTACCCACAATGCAATGGGCTTGTTGAAAACTGTATTGGGCAAATTGTAAAGATGCTATCAAAGTATGCTAGAAAGCATCCTAAAGAGTGGGACTTGGACTTGGAAAAGTGTTTGTGGGCTTATAGAACTGCGTATAGAGTGTCGACATAGTTTACACCATATGAGCTTGTTTATGTAAAGGAAGCTCTTATGTCCATATAGGTGCAGTTGGATGTCTTGAAATTGCTGTGCAGAATGCAAGGTTTGCATAATGACAAGTTGTAGGAAAGAATTCTTTCTCTAGAGTTGTTGCAAATGAATAAAGAGAAAGCCAGTGATTCTTATCTTCAACAAGCAGAGATAAGGATGGAGAAAATGAATAAGAGGCTGCCAGAGAAAGAGATTAAAGAGGGAGATTTGGTGATGAAGTCTGACTCTCACTTGGACTTTACTTTTCAAAAGAAGTTGAGGGACAAATGGTTGGGTCGATACAGAGTGAAGTATGTATTTCCTAATGGCACATATGAGTTGGAAAAATTGTTAGGGAAACGTTAATGCTATAGAATAAATGGTTATAGATTGAAGAAATATTTTGTGAGGGATGTGGTTCCAGATACAAATAGTCTCTTGGTTGAGCGTAAATGCTCTACTTAGAGGGTAGGCAATGATGATAGACCGCTTTTGGCGTGTAGAAAGTATCGTATATATGCATGGTCATATGTACAGAAAGATGTAAATGCATGCATTTGGAAGCTTTGCAAAGTTCTTTCAAGTTTTAAAAAAGATGCAACGTGTACACATTGTGAATAGTCAGGTTCGCGTGCCAGCAATTGGGCACATGTACATGCCTGGATAGGGTATCGAGGCCTTGGATACGGTTCTTGGTAGCTTCTTTTGGCTCTAGGGAATGTTTTTAAGCTTTCTAGAAGGTAAATAATGCAATTGGGAGGTGTGAGCACCCTCGTCATGTCGGAGAAGTTTGACACATGTGGTAACTATCTATTTACAGTGCCTAATCTGCGGTGATGCGTGCACCGGCCGAAAAGTGGTAAAAAATGGAATGTGGGGATGTGGCAAAGGACTTTGGGTATCAAGGATCAAGCGTACAAAATTTGGTGAATTTTGGAGTCCGTTTTGGGTTTTTCTCGCGAAAAACGCTTGCGGAGGGGTTAAAATTGCCAAAGTCGGGCTAAAAAAGATAAAAAAAGGTGTGAAAAGGGGGTAAATTGCCACATCACTCACGGTACCGTGAGTGTTCAAGATGAGGGAGAATTTTTGAAGCCAATACACAGCACTTTCACCTCTCTGTGTGTGGCAGGAAGCAGGGTTCCTACAGGTGGTCTAGTGCAGTCCCGTCGCGTTTGTGTCTTGTTTTCGAGTGTGTAGAGGAGTGAATGAGAGCTTTCTCTCTTCAATTTTGCACTTGGGAGAGTCTATGGAAGTTCTGACGTTTCCATGGATGTGTGTATGCGAGGAATTGAGGGAAGAAGGTGCAACTTTCTACAAGACTATGTGACCCTGTATCGGTGCCATTAGGTTTGGCGCTACTCCAAGGAGTCCAACAGAGTGGAGTTTGGTGAGGCCTTTTGTGGTTGGAGTTTTTGAGTTTTTGATGGTTTTTTTTGTATATTTTGGTCACCATCAAGTGGGATTTCAAGTGTTGATCAACTCGACTCACCTTGTAGTGTCTGCGGGCAGGCAAGGGCTTGTAGGTCGAGGTGTTTGGAGTTTGAATTGAGCTTGTGGGTAGTTGTTTTATTGAGCTCTTGAGTGGTGGTGTGTGTGGGTTGGAATTTAAGTAAATTCCTTGTGTGGTGTTGAGTTGTCTGGGTATGTGAGTGTGCCACGACATCTTTTGCTCCATCATCCTTTGCCCATCCAAGTGTAAGGGAGAAGGTCGATCAAGAGGAGCCTGCTACATTTGAAAGAGCTGTGCAGAGACCAAGAGCAAGAAGATCAAGAGAAGGTGGGAGCAAGGCATGACACATGCTGAGCCAGTTGAGGTGCAACCAATGGTCCCTGTGGCAGTGGATGATAGGATGGAGCGAGTGGTTCAAGGCCCGGATCCTGTTACAGCCCGGGTTTTGCATGATCTTGTTGGTCAGTTGCAAGAAGTAAGAATTAATATAATGAATAGGAACCAAAGAGAAGATCGGCCAGCTGGGAGAGGTAGGCGACAGAGGCTACAAGGCAGATGCTACAATTGTGATGAAGAGGGTCACTACGTCCCTGATTGTCTTGAGCCACCTAGAGAAAGAGGAGGGATATACCTCTTATATGGACGTGGTTGAGAGAGAATAGAAGAAAATCATCAAGAGCGGACACTAAAAGCAGCGCCGCCGCAACAACAACCACAACCGTTGCATGCAAATGGAGAAGGTAGGGCTATCAACATCATTACCCTTGAGCATCAAGGTGTGGATGTTCTGGCCAATAAGAGAGCTAGGCATGATAGAAAAAGAGAGGGGAACAAGAGCAAGGAAAGGGAAGGCTAAAGTAAAAGACAAACCAGAGAGTAGTAAGAGGCGATGAAGAAGGAAAATAGGTCCAAAGGACTACCCCCTTGGCCAAGGTGTTGAAGACTATGATATTGTCGACGACATACGAAATCAAAAAACCAATATATCTTTTGGTCAGTTGGTGGCTTTGAACGCTAAATTGAGAAGACAGTGGACCAAATGTGTGAGTACGCGGCTTCCTTCCAAAAAGGAAAAACATCAAA
Source organism: Adiantum capillus-veneris (assembly GCF_014529385.1). NCBI lineage: Eukaryota > Viridiplantae > Streptophyta > Polypodiopsida > Polypodiales > Pteridaceae > Adiantum > Adiantum capillus-veneris. Next base: position 150,633,990 of record NC_140937.1, on the reverse strand, counting down.
GCATGGTGTCATCCTTGAGGGTTGGTCACCCGATGAATACGGTGCCAATAGTTGAATCTATGTTGGGAAAGAAAACAGAAGTGCAAGCATATGTGGATGGTCGTGCCCAGGTGCGTGTCATGACCGAGGCTATCATGAAGGAAGTAGGTATCAAGATGTCAGTGAATGCTTCAATCCATATGAGGATGGCCAACCACAAAAAGGCAAGGTGTCGGGATAGCTAAAGATGTGAAGAAAAAGTCTTGGGGATTGAGTGCTTGGTTGATTGCTATGTGATGCAAGCGGGTGAGAATGCTTATCCGATCATTTTAGGGGGGCCATGGCTTATAACCCTTGGTGCTAAGCAGGATTGGGGCATGGGCTTGATCACCATCCCCGACCAAGAGAAAGGAAGGACCATTGTCTACAACATGAAGACACAGGAGAGCCGTATACAGCCCCTATTGGAGATACAAAATACAGATTCGACAGAAATTACGTCATATGATAGTGATGCTTCGTCTACATCATCAGAAGAAAGTATAGAGGAAGGCTTGATGTAGTTATGTCTGATTCATTTGGGATAAGTGTCGAAAAGGAAGCATTGATGCATGAGGTGAAGGTCAAGGAGGAGAAGAATAATACAAAAGCAATCGTAGAGCTTGCCAAAGTGAACGCAAGGAGCATGCTAGGAGAGGACTTGACAGAGAAAGAAAAGGAGGAGTATGAACGCATGTTCACGGAGTTTCCAAAGCTATTCGCCACTGAATATACAGAGTTACAAGGAGCTAAAGGGGTCGAGCATAGAATCATTATAAAAGAAGGTGCCAAGCCAAAGGTTCAAAAGCTTAGGAGGCTGGGGGATCATTCACGAGAGAACTTCGTGAAGAGGTGACGAAGCTTTTGGAAGCAGATTTCATCTTCGAGTGGAGGAGTTCGAATGGGTCTCTCCAGTTGTTATTGTGCCCAAGAAGAACGGAAGATTTAGGATATTTGTTGATTTCAAACCTTTAAATGCCGGCACAAAAAGGAATCATTATCCACTACCCTTCCTAGATGAAATCCTTAATCAGGTTGCAGGTCATGAACGTTACTCAATCATGGATGGATTTTCAGGCTACTTTCAGATCTTGATAGCGATTGAAGATCGATTGAAGACGACCTTCATTACTCCTTGGGGTTGTTTTGCCTACAAAAGAATGCCTTTTGGGTTGGTTAATGCATATGCTACCTTCCAAGGATGGAATGAATAGAGTGTTCGGTCCCTACTTGGTTAAGTTCATTCGAGTTTTCATGGATGACATTGGATGTTATAGCTCCAGGGTCACACATTTGGAGAAGTTGAGGTTGAGTTTTGGGAGGCTTTAACAAGAGGGTGGGCAACTCAACCCAAAGAAGTGTAAGTTTGCTCATGCCAGAGTCCATTTACTAGGACATGTGGTTTCCCAAAATGGAATAGAATCCGACCCACAGAAAGTTAAGGCTTTGTTGCTTATGGATCCGCCCAGCAACACAAAGGATTTGGCATCATTTGTGTATAAGCTCAGGTACTTGTCATGTTTTTTTGGAATGCTATGTCAGTATGTGTATCTTCTCAGAAATTGAGTCAAAGAGTTCAAGGGTTTGAGTGGAATGAAGATATGCAATAGGCTTTTGATGGTGTTAAGGAGGTATTGTGTGCATTACCAACAATGAGTCCTCTCGACTTGCAATCGATTTTCTGTGTATCTATTAGTGTGGGGTCAATAGCTTTTGGGTCGGTTCTCTTACAAAAGCAAGGAAGAAACTTTAAGCCAGTCTATTTTGAGAGCAAAATGAAGAATGTAAGCGAGTTATCCTACACAGAAATGGAACAGTGGGTCTTTGCCTTGGTTCTTGCTTGTTGGAGGTTCAAAACCTATCTGTTGCCCCAAAAGTTCTATGTGCTCACCACACCAAACCTTTTGCCGGATGCAGTACAACATTTGAAGCCTAGAAAGCGCATCTTAAAGTGGACTTTGGAGCTTCAAGAGTATGAGTTTGAGCTTAAAGTGGATCATTCTGTTAAAGCTTACTTGGCGGACATAGTGGTACACAAGGGAGGGGAGCTTCCATCTTACCCAAGGGTTGACAAGAATGATCATGAAGACGAGGTAGATATTACAAATGCGTATACAATGATGTTTGACGGTGCATACAGGAAAGTTATTCAAAAGGCAAGAGGTGGGATAGTCATTAAGAACCCAAAAGGCGATTTAATCTGTTCTAGAGCTTACAATCTTGATGAAGCGGAAAGTAACAATAAGGCCGAGTATCTCTTGGGTTGAAGCAATGTGTTGAGTTTGGATTGAAGAGGGTCATTGCAAAAGGGGATGCGTTGCTAGTCATGAATCGGTTGTTTGGTTTGTGGATTGTTAAGAAAGACAATTTGAAGAAGTGGTTCTATGGCATCAAGAAGCTTTTGCATGAGTTTGAGAAGATACAGTTTAAGCATGTTCCTCGTGAGCAAAATAAAGAAGCTGATGAGCTGGCTAGGGATAAGTTAGATGCCTTGGTAGCTCCTTTAAAGGTCAAGGAAGCCTTGTATGCAGGAAGGGAATCATTGCAAGATGTAGAAGTATTTCTTGTAAAGGGCAATGTCCAGAGGACATGCCAGAGGGTCGGCATAAGAGAATAGTTGCAAAAGCAAGAAACTACACATTGGTAGGTGAGGATATCATGCAAGGATAGCATTTTGAGAAAAGTGCCGTACAAAGAAGAGATAGGCTTTATTTTGGAGCACTGCCATGAAGAAATAGGCCATCAAGACAAGGATCAGGATGTCTTTCGTATTTTGAGAGCAAGTTATTGTTGGCCCTCTATGATGAGAGATGCTTATTTTTGGTGCAAGTCATGCCATGAGTGCCGAGTGTTTGCAAATCGAAAGCTTTTGGCTGGCCCTCAGAAAACTATAATGTCTTTTGATGCATTTGGGGCGTGGATACTGTAGGTCCAAATGCCAAGAACCAACAATGGCAAAAGATATATCCTTGTTGCTGTGGACTATTTGACAAAATGGGTGGAGGCAAGAGCGGTAAAAGATGTAACAACGGAAAGAGTAGCCTCTTTTTTGTACGAACAGGTGTGTTGCAGGTTTGGAGCTCCTATGGTTATCATTTCTGATCGTGGACTAGGGTTTGAGGGAAAACTTGTTGCTGCTCTCATGGAGAAATTGAAAATTCAGCATAGGCATTCTTCTCCTTGCTACTCACAATGCAATGGGTTGGTTGAAAACTGTAATGGTCAAGTTGTAAAGATGCTATCAAAGTATGCTAGAGAGTATCCTAAAGAGTGGGACTTGGACTTGGAAAAGTGTTTGTGGGCTTATAGAACTGCGTATAGAGCGTCTACACAATTTACACCATATGAGCTTGTTTATGAAAAGGAAGCTCTTATGCCCATATAGGTGCAGTTGATGCCTTGAAATTGCTGTGCAGAATGCAAGGTTCGCATAATGACAAGCTGCAGGAAAGAATTCTTTCTCTAGAGTTGTTGCGAATGAATAGAGAGAAAGCCAGTGATTATTATCTTCAATAAGCAGAGATAAGGATGGAGAAAATGAATAAGAGGTTGCCAGAGAAAGAGATTAAAGAGGGAGATCTGGTGATAAAGTATGACTCTCGCTTGGATTTTACTTTTCAAAAGAAGTTGTGGGACAAATGTTTGGGTCCTTACAGAGTGAAGCATGTATTTCCTAATGGCACATCTGAGTTGGAAAAATTGTCAGGAGAACGTTTGCACTATAGAGTAAATGGTTATAGATTGAAGAAATATTTTGCGAGGGATATGGTTCCAGATGCAAATAGTCTCTTGGTTGAGCATAAATGCTGCACCTAGAGGATAGGCAATGATGATAGACCGCTTTCGGCGTGTACAAAGGAGCGTGTATATGCATGGTCATATGTACAGAATGATGTAAATACATGCATTTGGGAGCTTTGCAAAGCGGTTTCAAGTTTTAAAAAAGATGCAACGTGTACACATTGTGAATAGTCAGGTTCGCGTGCTAGCAATCGGGCACATGTACATGCCTGGATAGGGTATTGGGGCCGTGGATACGGTTCTTGGTAGCTTCTTTTGGCTCTAGGGAATGCGTTTAAGCTTTCTAGAATGTAAATAATGCAAGTGGGAGGTGTGAGCACCCTCATCCTACCCGAGAAGTTTAACACATGTGGTAACTATCTATTTACAGTACCTGATCTATGGTGATGCGTGCATCGCCCTAGAAGTGGTCAAAAATGGAATGTGGGGATGTGGTAAAGGACTTTGGGTATCAAGGATTAACCGTAATTTTTTTTTGTGAATTTTGGAGTCTGTTTGGGGTTTTTCCCGCGAAAAATGCTCGCGGGGGGTCAAAATTACTAAATTGGGCTAGAAAATGGTAAAAAAAGGTGTGAAAAGGGGGTAAATTACCACATCACTCACGATGCCGTGTGTGTTCAAGATGAGGGAGAATTTTTGAAGCCAATACTCGGCACTTTCACCTCTCTGTGTGTGGAAGGAAGCAGGGTTACTACAAGTGGTCTAGTGCAGTCCCATCGCGTTCGCGTCCTATTTTCGAGTGTGTGGAGGAGTGAATGAAAGCGTTCTTTCTTCAATTTCGCACGTGGGAGAGTCTATGGAAGTTCTTAGGTTTCCATGGATGTGTGTGTGTGCGAGGAATTGAGGGAAGAAGGTGCGTCTTTCCGGAAGACTATGTGACCCTGTATCGGTGCCATTAGGGTTGGCGCTACTCCAAAGAGTCCAATAGAATGGAGTTTGGTGAAGGCTTTGCAATGTTTTAAGAGAGGAGGCCTTTTGTGGCTGGAGTTTTTGAGTTTTTGATGGTTTTTCTTGTATATTTTGGTCAGCATCAAGTGTGATTTCAAGTGTCGATCAACTTGACTCACCTTGTATTGTTTGTGGGCAAGCAAGGGCTTGTAGGTCGAGGTGTTTGGAGTTTGAATTGAGCGTGTCGGTAGTAGTTTTATTGAGGTCTTGAGTGATGGTGTGTGGGTTGGAATTTAAGTAAATTCCTTGTGTGGTGTTGAGTTGTCTGGGTGTGTGAGTGTGCGCACGACATCTTTTGCTCCATCAACGTGTAACATTTATGCAAGATTGGAGCCTTAATACTAATCATTTTTTGGTTTTAACCTCTAGGTTCACTCTGGATCATAGGTTTGTACTATAATTTATTATGATCGTTTCTTAAAAAGTGCTTTGAAAGACCAAAAGCTGCTGCTTTGTTAGTGTTTTCAAAATTCAGATTTTTCCCTTTCGGATTTATGGTGCCTTCACAAACATGCTTCACAGGTGCTTCAAGAGGTGGCAAGAAGCAACCATATGAGATTTTTGCAAACACAGCAAATTGAGAAAATGTAGTGCCCAAAGTGTGCATGCTAAAGTTTTGCATCTGAAACAGCCTTTGAATTCACAATTGCATTTGCAAAATTCTGCCCACACTCGTCCTACAAAGTGAGCTTATACAACCCATGATATAAAATTTCAGATGCAACAATTTCATCACCAAAACTGAGATCATGAATTGTACAACTGTCATCCACAAATTTGACAACAAGACCAAGTCTATTCAAGTGCAGATACAGATAAAAGGTTCTTTTTTATTCCGGGTACGGAAAGTGCATCATCAAGTGTGAAAAAACTGCTATTCGCAGTAGTCAGCACATTCTTTCCAACTCCCTTGACCAGATAAGAGGCATTGTTGGCACAAGTGATTGAATTCCCACGAGGGACATCTTCGAGAGCGGTAAATAAGTCATGATGAGAGGTAATGTGCTTTGTAGCACCACAGCCCATTTTCAAAGTACCACATGAGCATCTGCAACAATTGACATATAGGCATCATGGACAAAAGGATCATAAGTGCACTATGGGCTAAAAGCCTATTCTGCATCTACATATGCCTCACATACAATTGTTGCACTTGTAGTGGAACCACCCTCTTTTTTCTTAACCGCTTTTGCCTTCAATTTCGGACACTGCTTGATCAAGTGATCATTAGCTTTACAATAATGACAACACATCTTCTTTTTGCCCTTTTCATCAGAATCCCCAGATGAGGTGTTGCTAGCAAAATCATTGGAAACATGTGATTTCTTGTCGAAGAACTATGAAAAGTGGCTACATTGCTGTTACCACTTTTCCTCTGAGCAACAATAAAAATCTGTTCAACTGCACATATTTTAACCCTGTTTTTTCTTGAAAGTGACTCTTGCAACAACAATGTGCATAATATATCAAACTTGACAACTTATGGATTTCCTTTGGTCTAAGTCTCCAAGTACTAGCAAAAATCTGGTAAGGATTTGGCAAAGCATCAAGAACGGTCTGCACAGGGGGACTGTCAGAAATGACTCCGCCTACAGAAATAAGTTGCTCATTAATATCCTTGATACCACCAAGGAAAGTGTCCATTTTATCTCCCTCATGCATAATCGACTCCTGCTCTTTAGCAGCAATGCAATTTTAGCCTCATTGCGACTTGCATAAAGACCAGCAAGAATATCCCAAGCCTGTTTTGCAAATTTAGCTGAACGAATGTGAGGAGTAATAGTGCGCTTTACGAATAACGCAATCAATGCATGTGCCTACGTATCTCTAACATCCCAATAAGCTTGCTTTGCTATAGGCAAAACAGCTCTGGCAGCAGCAACCCTGCCACCAAAACCTGCAACATCCTCAACATCACCTACATCCTTAGAACATCAATTCCTTGCACAACATTCCAAATGCCCTTTGACACAAGAACATGTTGCATTGTGTAAGCCCACGTTGGGTAATTGTCCCCATCCAATTTATCCTTAGTAGCAAACATCTTCTGTGCTGTTGTCAGCCATGGCGAATGCCTACACCTGATGTGAAAACTACCTGCAAAGAGGAGAAATGAAGCGACACCAACACGTGTTATGTAACACAACCCGTAGAAGATTGTAAGGGACGTGTTATGTAGAAATTAGCACTGACAGAAATACTACACAAAATAACAAAATCGATTGCGTAGTGCTACGTGGTAGTGGAAATGGAGGCCGAAATGAGTCCGAATGAAAAATTTGAGGAGACTAAGCTCTATGAGCTTACCCGAAGTATTTGTCGATCTGCTGATGCTCACCAAAGCTCACTGAAATCTGAGAAAGTGAGTAGGCGTGCATTGGCGACGTTGACGACAAAGCCCGGGCGGACGTAATCTGCTCTGATACCAATTGTTGGAAATAGGGTTGCAAATAAACGCACACAGCTTGGAGAAGACGAAGGAAGCTCAAGGCACATAACAGAGAGTAGTATTACTTAGTGTGCAATGAAAGATAAGTTAGCCCTAGAATGATGTGCGCATATACAATGCACGGGGGAAGAAACCTCCTAGTGAGGGAAAAAATGCCTCGGCGGTCCTAAGTGTGTTCACACACATCACTACTACCTATGTATGGTAACATGGTCTTGGCCGCTACAAACAAATCAAAGCTCGGTGCCGTCTCTCAATGCTGCCCTGTATGTTGGAGTCCACTTGGCATGATGGGGTGGAATTGGATAGAACATCAAGAGGAGTCAAGGAATGCAACCCACATAAGTTTTCTTAAAAGAGAAGATGCTACGGCAAGAGTCATTTACAAATTTTTCATATTTAAAGGACTTTGGGTCACTTTATTATTTTAACGTTCCTTACCCCTATACCTAAAGTTGTTCCTTGCGGTGTCCGAGACTAAGCACATACCTGCATGAGTTTAGTCTGGATCTCGAGAACATAACTACGCAAATGTCTGGCTTTTTCTACAATTGCCCGGACCGAAAAAAAGATGAAAAACTTGACAAGACTTTGAGAAACAACTCGTACTGAGGCGTGAGGCCACATGGAAATCCGCATGGAAGTGCTAGATGGCAATGGACATGGGCGGTGCCATAGGGGCAGTCCACATGGGCAATGCCACAAGGGTAGTGCCACATTGCAATCCACATTGGTGTTACACCATGATGTCTAGGGACGTAACAAGATGACTTCATTGTCTTGTCAAAGAGGACTTTGGGCCTCTATCCAGGGTGATAGACTATGTCGATAAAAGATGCCTTGGGCTTTTCTACAATTACATAGACACAGAAAAGCGTTATTATGCAGTTAGGCTCCCTCTATTAGAGGATCAATTTGGAGGTAGGGGACACATTTCTTCTAGAGCAGCACCCTTAAGTAGGATTGCAGTAATCTTATCACTTTTCAATACATGAAACTCTCCTAAATAGAGCTACAAAGATTAGTAGATGTGGGTGGCATCAGGGTCTATGACGCAGGTCCTCCCACAGATGCCCACTACTCGGATCCTCTGAAAACAGCACTCTGCTACCTGCGGGGCCTCTACTGCAACTCGCTGTAGTCGTCCCCCACCCTGAAGCTCGAAGAACAGGGTTGAGATAGACTCTGAGCAAGCCCTGACTGAAATGAGAACCTCTAGTCGTGTGAAGGCTCCCATCCACCGGGGTGCTACTGGCTCGAGAGGCGTGAGCCAATCAGCTGGAACTGACTCTTTGATGCCCTGACACATGCTCTGCACCCCTCTCATGCCCTGTAGCTGGAAACCTTGCACCTCCTCTGACAAAGCTGTGAACTCTAGCGAGTCACCTAGAGAGCGCGCTGGACCTGCTGCCATGGGACCCCAAGAAACATGAGGCCGACTACCAACCAAGTGGCCTCTCTGAGTGCTAACCATGGGGTTCCAGACGAGGGGCTGCCGTAGGCGCTCCTCCGTGCACGTCGGTTGTCTCTGCTCTAGGCCACGCCGTAAGAGCTCCATCTGGTCGAAGGTTGCCAAGGGCCTCCTGACTGAGGCACCCTGGCACGAAGCCTCTGCAGCAAGAACTCCTTCGAGGGCTCCTCTCCTGGAAGAAGTCCTCTGACTACGAACTTCCCAAGAAGGGCTCTGCTCTACTGTGCTGGATCAATGATCCCAAGCCCTCCCTGAGAACAAGGAAGTGTGATGACCAACCAAGCCACCTTGGCTCGGGCAATCTGAGTGTCACGACCTGACCAAAGGAAGTTCCTGATCAGCCTCTCTACCTGGCTGATACAACAACTCGAGAAGATCCAGCAAGAAGTGATGTACCACATAGTTGCCAACAACACCTGGTTGGCAACTACTACTCTACCAGCTAGCGAAGGTCGTGCTGAGCTCCAATGTAATAGCTTTCTCCTGATGGAGAGGAGAAGAGGAGCAATCTATTGCTCGGGGGACAAGTCCAAACCAACCCGGCAACCCAAGTACCGAATTGTAGTCCCTGGGGGAATCCACCTGAAACCCTCGGCTGGCATCCAATCTGGCACAGGAGCACTACCAACCGAGGAAGCCACTGTCTTTCTCCAGTTGATCAGTGCGCCCGATGCACAACAGAAGGTCTCCAAAGCCTGCTCACATTTGTGCAGATTGGCCTCCTGGCCCTCTAAGTACAAGGCTGAGTCATCGGCAAACTCAGCGTCCAGTAGCTCATCTCCCCGAATAGGGACTGCTGAAGCCCTGCAGACCAACCTGCTGTGACACCAAAAATCTGCTCATCGCCTCCGCATAGAATAGAAAGAGAAAGGGGGCAAGAGGACAACCCTGTCTGACCGAGCGTGTGAGCATGAAGCGCTCACCTCTACCTCCTGCCAAAAGCACCTGACTGTGAGCGTGTCCGTACAAAGCTGACACCCCTCTGATCCAAGCATCTGAGAAGCCCATCCTGCGTAGAGTGCCCTCTAGAAAGTCCCAATCAACTCTGTCGTATGCCTTCTCAAAATTGAGAAGCAGAATCACAAGGTCCTCCCCACGGAGCCGTGCCAGGGCAGAAGTCTCCTAGAAAGTGAAGATGTTGTCAAGGATACTGCGTTCCTTGACAAACCCTGTATGAGTCCCATGTATAGGGCTCTCCAAAAGTGGCTGAATCCTTAAACTCAGAGCCTTGGCAAGAATTTTGTAGGCTGAGTTGAGGATGGTGATGGGGCACCACTGCCGAATCTCATCCAAGGAGCCGCCCTCCTTTGGAATGAGGAAGATCGGGCCCTCACTCATGCTATCAGGCATCACTCCTGTGTGCAAAATGTACTGAAAGGCACTACAAAGATCTGGGCCAAGCAGGTCCCAGTACTCCAAGAAAAAGCTGGGAGTCAACCCATCCTCACCTAGACAGCTACCATGAGGAATGGCCCTAAGAGCCGTGTGCAGCTCCTCAAGCTGAAGAGGCATCTCTAGCCTCTGGCGCATCTCCTCGGGCTCACAAGCAACTTACCCATCGGGTCTCCTCAACTGATTGACCTTGGCATGCGAGTGCCGAGGTCCCGCTATCTCAAAAAAAGCCCCAGTCACTTTGTCACCCACCTGATCCCACTGAGATGCCTGTCAGTGGAAGGCAAACTCGTGACGCCTCTCCTCTGTGCTAGCAAGCTCCTGTCAAGCCCGCTGTAACTGCTCCTTGAACCATGGACTGTCTGGATGCTGCTCCTGCATCCTTTGTAGTGAAGCAATGCCTCGTCTGAGACGCTGCTCCTCCTCTCTCTTTCCAACCCGGCGAGCCAGAGACTCTTGAAGAAAAAAGTGGCTCAGTTGAGCTAGGCCTAAGGCCACTCTGTCTGCAGGTGGAACCTGGCTGTCCATGCCCTTTGTCCAGAGAGCCTCTACCCTCTCTTTGAGTGCTGAGTCCAGCAAGACCTGCTCTGGGATGCGAAGCATCGTGCTCCCACTCCTCTGCCTGTCTGCCACTGTGAGCATCACTGGTGCATGGTCCGAGAAGGATGTCCCTGCCAGGATGCCCACTGATCCCCCCAAGTCACTGAAGTGGTCACTAGTGTAAAAGCGATCTATCCGCGATAGATTCACTCCTCCCACTCTGCGGTCCTATCTAGAGAAGGCAAGACTGTCTGGAGGCCTCACAAAGTCAGAGTGCTGCCATGTATCCTAGACTCTCAAAGTCATACACAACCTCTCCCAAGCTGCTAACTCGACTGCATGCACAATATCATGGTTGCCTCCAATCCTGTCAGAAGGGTCCTCCAACATGTTGAAGTCCCCTCCTACACACCAGTGGTCGGCCTGCGGCAAAGACTCAACAATCTGTGACCAAAACTCTGCACGAGCACTCGCCACATTGGGCGCATAGATGTTCAGGAAGCCCACAAGGCCACCCTGAACCTGCATAGTAATCCATTGAGCCCTGCCTGGCACAATAATCCCTCTGCCCACAATGGCCTGCTGCAATGAGTCCGCAATAGTCATACATACCCCACCCTGGATGCCTCCAGGTCCAAAAGCAGCTGACCAAAAGGTATCATATCGTCCACACATAATCTGACCACATCGCCGAATGCGGCTCTCAGACAAATGGTGCTCCTGAAGCATAAGGAGATCAATCTCTCCTCCCACAAGGCAACGCTGAAGCTGTTGACGCAATCGGCCCCGCTGTCGCTGAAACTGGGGCCCACCTAGTCCCTGCACGTTCCACGAGACGATCCTCATGGGGAGCGAGGGAGAACAGATGCTGCCGCAGCAGCAAGACGTGCTATCTTCGAGGCTGGCTTGGATGGGGAGTAATCCGCATCCGAGCGTCCTCTAGATAGGTGAGACTGCAGTGAGTGCCTAGCCCAAGCCCAAGTAGAGCGAGCCGTGCGTAAAGCAACCTCCTCTGTCCAGGAGTCCTCATGAATGTATAAATAGCAAGGCAAACACTGCGTATCCTCAAAGAAGTACACCACAATGTGCCTACATCCTGCTGTGTCTGGGGGTGTCACCACAAACTTGGCCAATGGCCACAAAGTCTGCAGCAAATCTGTAACTCCAAGTTCTCCCATGTGATGAGAGAACTCGAGAACCTGTGTATGCAACCATCCCAACACTGAGTCGAGGGACCACTCTGTCTCGGCCCTACCATAGAGGGGGAAGGAGAAACCAATTGTTGAGTCCAAGGCCTTTGTCTCCCTAGGAGCGAGGAACAAAGCATGGACCCTAGAGCAGGCTGCCTCGTGGTCTGCTGCGAATTGCCGAGAAAGCGAGTGAATCCGTAGTCGAAGAAGTCCCAGTGGCGTCGGAGATCAATGCTCGTCAGACCACGAGGGATAGCTGCAAGGGAAGATGTCTGAATTTGCAAAGGGGGCCGCAAGAAGGGCTGACCCTCTCTTGCTAGGCGACTCGTGGAAAAAGCGCTGCCAAGAGATCTCCTAGCCGCCGTAGAGGGACCAGTCTCCTGATTCGACTGTGGAGTTGGAGCAGGAGGGGGGGGAGAAGGAGCTGGGGGGAGCGGGATGGGGCGACAGAGGAAGAGAGGCGAGGTGGAGAAGCGACGGGAGCAGGCGGGGGGGGGGAGGAAATGAGGAGGAGGAGGGTAACTCTGAGGGGGAGGCGGCTGCCGAGGGTGAAGCGGAGGTGGAGGCTGGCGTAGGGGACTCCTCCTGCTCAAGAGGACCAAAGCGGTTCCCCGTGGGAACCCACTGCTGCTGAGTAGGCACCTGGGGGCCACTCTAAGTGGGTTCCCCGTGGGAACCCACTGCTGCGGAGTAGGTACCTGGGGGCCACTCTGAGTGCCAGGCTGTTGCTGTGGCCCCTGGCGTCGATGGCCACGGGCCTGCTGCTACCCCTCCTCCGCTGGAGCCCCAGACTCGGAGGGTGGCTCTGAATGTGTGCACTGTGTCGGTGACTGTGGCTGCGGCCCAGCCCTGGTAGGCTGGGGCTGAGGTTGAGGCTGTGGTGCAGGTCGTGGCCTCCTCCGTGGATAGGCCTTCGCTAGGTGGCCCATCTGTCGGCAAATGAAGCACTGGTTCGGGAGGCCCGAGTACTCCACACTCTGTCTAAACCAACCCCCACTAACACGAGGCAGCAGGATGACCTTCGGGAGCGTGTCGGTATCTCTGACCAAAACTCGAACTGAGGGGATGCCAGCCGCCTTGGTAGCTACTAATGCAGCCGTACGAGGTGTCTCCAAGACAGTCCCGATGGCGGAGCCAATCCTGGAAAGAAGTGGTAGGTACTCCCTCCGTAAACACGGAAAGCAGACTGAGATGGGGATGTCTGCCTCCTCTACTAGAACATTTGAAGTCGGGTCAAAACCATGTCGCCACTATCGAAAGTGGACGCGTGATGCTCGGATGGCTAGGGGACCCATAGCTATGACCTTCGACGCCATCTCAGAGGTCTCGAACTCGATCTGATAGTACCCCTGTCGAGAATCTGGACATCCAAGATCTTGCCCACCTCTGCGAGATGACCGAAGTCGCCTGCAATCGCTCTACCCCTACGGCAAGGCTCGCTTGTTCTATCGGCGAGAGAGCAAGTCGAATGGTGGGCTCAGCGGGGTCGGGCGAGGGGGCTTCTGGTGAGTCCCTGTGTGGCGAAGCTGGAGCCTCCATCTGTGTCGGAAAGCAGGAAAAAGAGATAACACTGTCAACGACCTTGACGAGCACTGTCCCAGGAGGAGTACTGTCAAATGCCAGCTAAAGGAAATCTTCGTGAAGAAAGGCAAAAAAACAAAACCAAGGAGGCCGGGGGGAGGGGGGGGGGAGGCGCAATGCGGATATGGCACGGCAGAGGGGTAGTGGGCTGAGCGGCAGAGGTAGCGGGCGGGCTGGGCGAATGGCGGGCGGGGTAGCGGGCGGGCTGGGCGAATGGCAGGCGGGCGGAGCGGGCGGGTTGGGTGGCACAGCGGGCAGCGGGTGGGGTGGGTGGGGGGCAGCAGCTGCAGGCACAGGGCGCGCGAGGACAGGGGGGGGAGGGCAGCGATGGCGAGAGAGGGGGGGGGGGGGGCAGCAGGGGCAGCGAGGGAGGTATCAGTTTGATTTTGCGTTCTTTGTCTAAGGCAGGCAAATAATTTTCTACTCCTTCCTCCACTCTTCCACTTCGTTTCTCCATTCTCTCATTTCCTTCTCTATTGCCGACATCCTCTTCCTTGTCCGCATGAAAGAGGCTTTGTGGGGGGCCGGCGAGGGATGCATCTTCTTACACATGAGGGAAGCCGTTGGCACTTCTCCGATGCTTATCATGAGAGAGAGAGAGAGAGAGAGAGAGAGAGAGAGAGAGAGAGAGAGAGAGAGAGAGACTCTAAAACGACAACAAAAATAATAATACAAGAAACACTTGTGAAACCTTTAAAAACAGCAAAACATTGATTTGAAACCTTGAAAAACAGCAAAAAACAGTGACGAAACTCAAAAAAAAAACAGCAAAAAGTAGTGACAAAACCTTAAAAAACAGCAAAAAAACAGTTTTGAAACCCTAAAAAATAGTAAAAAAAGAGTGACAAAACCCTAAAAACAATCAAAAAGCAATTTTGAAACCGTAAAAACAGCAAAAGAAGTGGTGAGGAAACCCTAAAAATAGAGAGAGAGAGAGAGAGAGAGAGAGAGAGAGAGAGAGAGGCCACTGAACTTCCGACTACGGTGCCCGCTTAAGGTTTAAAGATTTGTAAGTGCGCTACTTGGTTGCCTTCACCAGATGTTTGTTCCCCTCTTATGTCACCTGTGCTGCCAAGGGACAAACATCTGGTGAAGGCAGACAAGTAGAGCACTTGCAGTGCGTGTGTGTATGCTTGCCTGTTCTGCCTGTTTACAGCTTGTTTTGTGTTTTGTTTTTGCTATATGATGGGTGATTTAGGTTCGGAATTGGTTTGGTGCGCTTGGGTTGGTGGGTGTGTTGGGCGGTTTTTGCCTTGCCTTCAGATTTGTATCGTATTAGTATCCAAAAATAGAGCACAATCTCGTCTTTTATGCTTAGAAATGTCGTATGATGTTCTTGAATGAAGCAAGGGGCAAACGTGTGATTCACTAATAAATGTGGGGCCATGATCAAAGACATTTGCCTCGTAGGGGCTCTAAATGCGCAGAGCAACAGGCTTCACCAAAAAGTAGATGCTGCTGAATTTTGCAAGGAGAAACCAGAAACAAGATCTACAGAACCGTTAAAGGTACATGAAACCAAGGGTGTATCCTCATTTGAAGATCGATCTCTGGCACTGCTTGTACAAGAGAGAGACTTGTATAAAAAAGAGGTTAGGTCCTTGCAACAATCAGTGGAGACTCTACAAGCTACCATAAACAACAAGGTAATTTTTATTTAATTAATTGACATCTTAATTGTATTATTGAATGGAATGACCTTGATTTGCAAATAACAATTTGGCTCCTCATCTGTGGTTTGTGGTTTGTCAAATTTACTAAGTCATATCTTCTTATTTCTATCTGACCTACATGATGTGAGTGATCGGACAATGATATCTGCTACCTAGCGCATTTATCTGCCACAATGATACATGTTGCATCTGTGATAAACTTAAAAACTGACATCGATTCATTTTGGTTGTCCTTCGTCTGTTTATATTGCATTGTTTGAAGCCTGTTATGTATTTGCCATACAAAAGGTGTTGCTTCCACAGATGACCTAAAACACTACCTTTTTTGTACTCTTTGAGAATCTGCAATCCTTGTAATCAATTCGGCTTGCTCTCTTTGTCCCTGTTTTAATTCAAAAAATCACCTTCCTACATCTTGCTGTGATATAGTACATGTTTAATTTCCACACTTTATTACTCATCAATTTCACAAGCTCTTGCCTACTTTGGATGCAAAGGAATTTTGTCAACAAGAGTTTTTTTTTCTTTGCAGAAGAAAAAGATCCTTCTATTAGTTTAAAATTTTCCATTGGGCTACAACTCCCCTACCAAGAGGGTACGTGATGCAAGAACAAGGGAGATTGTTACATGCTTGGACACTCCAAGCGAGACATCAATGGCAACACATGAATAGAAACAACAAAACTGAACTGAACTTGGATATATAGAGATAAAGAAGAAGAGAGTCGACACAGAACGGCCACCTGATGCACTCACAAGAGTATCCGATGATCTCATCCAGATACAAATCTTGATGCACTAGAATCACATTCACTTCAATCTTACTTAGCTATCATATTCAGATCGTTCTATCTCTAATAGATGTTTAGATGCACTAGGTTGAAATCATTCATTAGACAAAGTGTTGCAGACATTTCATCTTTCCAACACATACTCTAGCAATACACACATAGAGAGCATGTTTCATCTAACTGTCAGCCTATCAGTACCCCTAAAATCTAAAGTAGAAATTAGTGACTTTGATCAATCTAGGCAACCTGAGACAAAGGAGTAGAGTGGCTCTCATCTTGTGCAGTTCGCACTACACCAGGTTCAGCCTATTGATTCATCAGTAACATTCAGAATAGACAATCCTAATAATCCAAGAGCTTCAAGGTACAACTCAAACTTGAAGAGAATCTGCAAGTTTCTCTTCCCCCCATCCACTTTATATCGAGAACCAAAAAGTCCCCTTGACCAAATTATCGGTGGACCTAGTTTGCCTTTTTGTCCCCTTTTCTTGTGCCTTGGGACTTGTTGGTTGCTGTCTGGGACTTCCCTGTCCATTGCTACATCAATCGGAATCTTTAGAATTCTCTAATGAACTATCAGCTGATTCCCTTGCTTCTTTGGAACTCTCTGATAAACTATTAGTTGACTCCCTTGCCTCTTTGGAACTTTCGATAAACTATCATATGGTTTCCTTGGTTCTTTCTTTTCCTTGAAAGACTCTTGCCCCATTGAGGTGGACACTAGTTTGTTTGTAGGATAGGTCAACGAGCCGACATTCACACCAAAACCTTCTTTTGGCATGTCCCATAAGTCTCTGAATGGAATCACACTTCTTTTGTAGACAATGCCGTCGAATTTCTTTTGGCAATCCACAAGAGAACCGCTCAATCTGGTCTTTCAAAGTGATCCTCTCAAACGAGGACACTGGCAAATAGGTATCCCAAAACCTCTGACAATAGTCATCTAAAGTGTCTTCATTATTCATTCTCAGATGATGCCAAGCCGTGATGACATCTTCTTCTGCTAACCAGGCAGAAGTGAAAATTCTCTTGAATTTTATCCATTTCTTAGGTGCGTCTCTCTTCAAAAATAGAGAAGACCACCATGTCTGTGTGTTTCCTTTCAAATAAAATGCCGCACTTCGTACTTTAGAGCGTTCCGAGAAATGACCTCCCGAGAAGGCGATGTAAAACTACTGTATGAATTCAAGGGCTCGATGTGTGTCTTGAAACCTTGAAACCCTGTCAAACTTGACTGTTTGACCCCAATCCTTGAACTCATTGGTCTTCTTGTTCTTTTTCTCACTGTCGCAACTGTTAGAAGAGGAAGAGATCTCCTCCTTTGAACCTTCACATTGCTTTGTGTAGTTTCTAGAGTTTTTCTTAGATTTGCTTTTCTTGCTTTTTCTCCGCTTATTCCGCTTTTTCTCATCCTCACTGGAACTAGCAGAGGATGAACTGTCGGAACTCTATGAATACGAAGAAAAATTTGGGTCATCTGCAAAAAAAACAAGCTTCTTGGATCTTCTAGCCAGCTTGAAAGTCAATTTTCGGGCCAAATAACCGGGGAAATTTGCTTTCTTTTCTTTCGAGCGTGCTTCATGCTTTTCATTAGCTGGTTTGTCTTCTTTTCAAGAGCTTCATCAAACTCTTTTGGCGAGTAGAGCCTCTGTTTTCTGTACTTGGCTTTGCTTTGTGCTTCATTACTAACTTTAGAGGAGAATGGCGGCCTCTAGCCATCTAGAATGAACCTCGTCAAGCGGGTAATTCTTCAGGTGATTCACATATTTGGGGTCCTTGGAGTATGTTTTAGCTTGTAGTTGATGTTGGTACTCCGCTTTGTTGAGATCGTGCTAGAAATTTACAAAAATCTCCAAACTCCTCGGAAAAAGGCTTACTGCTGTTGGAATCTCCATTGATATCCTATGTTCCCTAGTTGGGATTTTGCTTTTCGTCATCTCCCCGTGGACTAACAGTTAGAGGGGTGTCGTCTTTGTCAGATTCTCTGCGAGAACCCAGGTATGCTGCAGAGGAAATCGGATCCTCCATAGAAGAAGAATCCTTTGAGCTTTGATACCACTGTTATAGGCTTGGTGTCACAAACAGATGTGTCAAGCCATTGAAGACCCGGCAGGTTGGGGTTTCCTAGACCCAACCCTAGTCGATCTGCAGATTTCGGTTGAGGGGCCTAAACCCTAAGAGTAGAAGCAGCAGAAGAAGTTTTACCAGCTTGTAGGTCCTCATTGAGTGGGCCTAATTTTTAAATGAACTTCCCACCAACTTATGGGATCCCGTCCGATGGGGTCCAATAGCCTAAGGGAATTACAAATCAAGCCAGTCGCGCACGCGCACACACACACACACACACACACACACACACACACACACACACACACACACACACACACACACAATATTCTTGCGTTAAAACTTGATGAAGTACGTCCGCGATTTGCTTTGTACGGACGTCCACAATTTGCTCTGATGTCTGATGGCATGACAGACTGTACGGATTTTCGCGAATCGTGCTGATTGCTGATGTTGTGGCAAACTTGATGACGTGATAGACTGTACGGATTTTCGCGAATCGTGTTGACTATTGATGACATGGCAGATTGTACGAACAGCCCTTTTGCGCAAGCTTTTGGGGATCAGAGGCTTTTAAAACTTGACACTTTTCATGTACTGCTTTTGGATAGGTCCACAGCCTTTAAATATGGGCCATGGGCTCATTCTCTGGTATGCTTACGCGTGAAAGTGCAGAGGAGGGAGTGCAAGCGTTGTACTGAGTTGAAGCAATATAAAGAAATACCAAAAGGGGCGCCAAGGTTTCGGGCTAGTGCTCTCTTGGGGTGGAACTTCGCCAGTTCCCGTCTCATGTGTCATGCATCTCTTTCAGTTCAGTTGTTTTGAAGCGTCTAAAGTCTATTCAGTCTATTATTTTCTGTTGGCACGTGTTGCCTTCCCGTTACAGTGGTATCAGAGCTCATGGCGTGTGCTTTTGTGAAAGCATACCGGTTTTTCAAGAGCAGACATAGCAAGTTATCAAATAATCTTCGTGTCCTGCCGTGGACTTACTAGCCACATCTATCCTTAGTGCATCGCGCATCGGGTGCGCTCTGTTTTCATTGCTCTGTCGTAAGGGGCATAAGCCATAACGAACCCAAGACCACATGGCGTTTATGGATTCGGCAGAGTACCTGCAATTTCTCCTCGATGAGCTTCGCGACATTCTTTTACGACACCCACAACATAATCTCCCGATGCTGCAAGGTTTCCAACAGTTTTTGAATTACATGTTACCTCCTCTGCTGCCTCAGGTGGTACCTCCTTCTCCGGCGCCAGAAAGTACAAGAGCTTCAAATCGGCAACCTTCCCAGCCATCTGTTTCGATCGGGGGAATCTCAGGAATACGGTGCAGCCATATGACCCTAATCCACTGACCCTGATCCAGTGCAACCGCCTTTGCCACCGGCGTTTTTGCCCACAAGGTGGAGAACTTGAACCCGAGCTAGATACCGGGCAAACTCAAAGAGTGGTACCGCTCATTGGTGCTCTTCCAATGACTATCCAAAGATATCATAGAAAAGCCGATTTCCACATTATGAAGTTGGCCAACTGCGACGTTCTCTCGGGCATGCCTTGGCACGACAAGAATGACGCAACACTTTAGATTTGGAACCGTACCATTACCCTGCTGGAGAGGGACAAGCCAGTCGTTCTCAAAGTTTGGATATCCGAACAAAAACTTGATTGAGATTTCTAGTAGTTTTGTATTTAGATACGTTGAACCTTGTCTACGAAAATATTGTTTGAAATTTGTTTGAAATGGATGGGTTTTGTTTTGAACCTATCTTGGTGCTGATTCAAATTGTTTTACTCTGGTTTTAATGCTAGTTTCAATGATTAGTGATTTACTCTCAAAAGGAGTACTAAAGAGAATTGATGTTTGAGAGTGCTTGCTCATACTCATGGCCCAGACCCTAGTGGTTATTTGCGGGGGGAGTATTGAATGTTTGAAAAATGTTGTTTTTTTAACTCATGGCCCAAACCTGATGGTTATTTACGGGGGGAGTATTAAGACGTCTGAAAAGTGGTTACTCTTAGCACACCCAAGCGACGCATGCTGTGGTCTGGGGAGCGTTGGTTGTAAAAGGCCTCTATATCTCATGGCCCGGACCTCTTTCGGTTATTTGCAGGAGGAGTGATGAGGGAGTCATTGAACAACTCATGGCCTGGATCGGGATGGTTATTTGTGGATTGAGTGTTCATCGGCGATTGTATGTTTCTATCTTTATAACATGCATATGTGAGAATTCGTAATGTGCCAACCACTAAATATCCTAATTGGGTGAGATTGGGTATGTAATTTTAATGCATCAAGACGCTTTCAAGATCAGCACGGTGTGGGTGTGATGATTAATTTTTCTGCACCGGAATATCAAGAGCTCCGATCTGGAATGAGAAAACTGATTGTCCCTTGAAATGTTCTTCAGAATGACAGTCAGAAACTTTTTGAGCTAACTTGAATTGTTGAGCAGATACACGGTAATCGTGGACGATTACTCTTCTTTCAAGAAGGGGGGTGCTGACGTGTTAAACCACTGAAGACCCGGTAGGTTGAAGTTTCCGACATCCAACCCTAGCTCTTTTGCAGATACCGACCGAGGGGCCTAAACCCTAAGAGTAGATGCAGCAGCAAAAGTTTTACCAACTTACAGGCCCTCACCGAGTGGGCCTAATTTTTCAATAAACTTTTGACCAACTTATGGGACCCCTTCTGATGGGGCCCAAGGCCTAAGGGCATTAAATATCAGGCCAGCACATACACACACACACACACACACACACACACACACACAAAATTCTTGCGTAAAAACTTGATGATGTTGCATACTATACGGATATTCGCAAATCGCACTGATTGTTGATGACGTGGTAGATTGTACGAACAACCCTTTTATGCAAGCTTTTGGGGATCAGATGCTTTTAAAACTTGACGCTTGTCATGTACTGCTTTTGGATAGGCCTAGGGACTTCTAATATGTGCCATGGGCTCATTCTCTAGCATGCTTCCGCGTGAAGGTGCAGAGGATGGAGTATCGGCGTTGTATTGAGTTCAAGCAATATAAAGAAATACCGAAAGGGGTGCCAAGGGGTTTGGGGCCAGTGCTCTCTTGGGGTGGAACTCCGCAACTCCCCATCTCGTGTGTCTTGCATCTCTTTCAGCTCAGTTGTTTTGAAGCGTCTAAAGTCTATTCAATCTATTCTTTTCCGTTGGTTTGTGGTGCCTTCCCATTACACTTGGACACTCCAAGTGAGGAATCAATAGCAACATAGGAACAGAAACAACAAAACTCGACTGAAAGAGGATGAGACAAAGTTTAGAGCATTGTGACCAGCTTTCAACAATTGATTCAAAACCCAACGTTTTTGAATTGAATCAAGTCCCTTCCATGTTACAACATGAGAGTTGAAGCTCAACAATTTTTACTTGTGAAAAATGTTATTGTGAATGTATTCAAACTTTGCTAGAGTCACAAAAAAGGGGCATTCACATGTTGCGGCATATCGTAAGGTAGAAGGGCAATTTCCTATAACAATTTGTGAGGACTCCAAGGCACAAATAGGTCAAGTTTTCCAATCGTAGATGTTTTGACTGGTCAATTTGTTTGTCCGACTGTTCCTCTAACGTCTTGCATCTTGGTTATTTAGGTGGTAGTTTGTATCCTTGGCATGGCTAGATTGCTGACAAGGTTTTCATCGTAATATGTGAAAGCAATTTCGGTGCATAACACAACCCCCAAGGTGTACCACTAATATGTTGATTAGAGTGGCAAGTAGATGAAGAGTGAGAGAATTTTGCAATAGCTTTGGCTAAAGGCAAATGCATTACTGTTAATCAACAAACGCATACAATGATTGTTTAGGCCTTTTTATAGGCGCACAATAGTTTTAATGTTTGTTATGTTCAGTAATGATCTTGGGCCATGTAGGCATGCTAACTTTTTGCCATGTGTACTATTATAGGAGATATCTAGGGATAAAGCTAGGTAGAAGTTTCTAGAAAATTTTCGAGAGCTGCCTTTGGATTATGCTGTGAGCATCAGATATTCCTTGACATCTACAATATGCCATGAGGATGCCATACTGTGTAGCATTATGCAAATTCCACTAACGAAGGGTGTTTGCCAGATGGGACATGCACACTTCTTTCCCACGTTCCCTCCTTGAAGTGTAGAATTTGTCTTCTACATCATTTCATCATGTCCCCACCTAGAGGTGCTACAACCATAAGCCAACGGGAATTGTCTAATCTTTTAACAATGCTATGTTGTGCCAGGTAATAAGCCAACAACATTACAACGTGTAGAGAATGTTTATTTTGGAAGGGGTTTGATCAATATTTTGTAGCAGGGAAAGTGTGTCATGCTTTTTACGGGGGGTGTTCCTGCAGGAAATCTCACTCCAACAAAAATAAAAGACAGCACAACAACGAACTAGCAACTCAAAAGACATAGCAAATAGACTTAGAACATCATGGAACTCATCTAGCTCAAGAACCATACAAGACTCTGGCTGGCAGCACACTCAACTCCAAGCCCAGGACTCTCGGGTACAATGGGGGTGTTGAGGCTCTAATGTGCGGGGAGAGTGTGTGGGTGGTGATGGACTCAAGACTCAAGACGCTAGACCATACAAAATGGATGATCCTCCTATGACTAGAACCAACTACGGATATATACAGTCATAAAGAGCCACCATCAGCTAACAAAATATCCAAGTCGAGCTAAGTCTGTCCCCAAACTGTGGTGGTGGTGATCTGGTCATGATGTCGACTAGACCATCACCCGTATCCTGCCACGTGTCACTGACCAGGCAAGAGTTCGTCCAGTGTGAACTCCAACCCAAATGTAACCGACTACGTGTCCTGTGCTAGTGACACTATAGCCTTGCTACAGGTTGTCTGCCACAAGACCACTCACTATCTCGGTGAGAGAAGCGCTGAAGCTACTAACAAGAAGGAACCAGTAGTGCACTGAAAGAGCCACAGCCAATCTCTCTGCTCCGAGCTCAATAGTAGCAATAGCATTCTTAGACTCTTGCATTATCTCCTAAGAGAGCCAAAATAGGGAGGTAGAGTTTGCCACCGTTGAAGATCCAACAGAGGTGCTTGGTGGTATAGTGCTCACAAAAGGCACAACCGGTGTAGCTGGGATAGGTAGAGGGGAAGAGATAACTGTAGGCAAGGTGTGGGAGATAGTCACTGTGGTAGGAGTGAAGATGGGAGAAGTAGGGAGAGGAGCATGTGAGGGAGAAGTTGCAGATGGGACATGAAGAGTGTGATCGGAAATAGCAGAGTAGAGCACCAGCTTAGTAGAACTAGGGGCGGAAATAGATGGGGAGCGTGGTGGAAGGTGCGACACCCTAGTTTGTTGACTCTCTGATATTGACAATGGAAGTAGTGACTCTAGCCTGTGTTTCACCACTTTTGCCCTGTTCTTCTTTTTCTTCTAGAGTGTGGGATCCACTGCATTGCCAAGAGATTTCCTTTTTGCTTTTGAGTGCACCTGTTGTGTATCCTCATCAAGATCCACAGGGCTAACATGTATATTGGTGAGCCAAGCCAACATAGGACATGCAAAACATTGAAAGCTCGATTGCACATATTGCACCTAGGCTCTAAATCTTTTGGCCCCTCGACTGTAAGGATGTATAGAGAATCTGATGAAATCCACATGGTATACTGTGGATCGCGTAGTAGAGGCTATCACAATGCAGGAACTTCATAGACACATCACATCTTCCCTTAGATTCCTTAGCATCTCTGAGCAGAAAGTGATACTTGAAGATTGCCAAACGCTTTTTATTCCTTGCGTAGTCGGAGGTGATCAGCATGAAGCAACTCTTTACATGCATGAATGGTAGCATCTTTAGAAAGCTGGGAGTATGTGTGCGTAGTGAGTTTCAAGGACAGGAAGTTGGTTATTCCCTAGGCGCGTGTAGCAGTAAGCGTGTGACCTCGTACCTTTGGAAAAAGTGTTAGAAGCTCATGGACCATATCGACAGGAACATCGGTAGGTAAATCTGCATTAGCCAATGCGGTAAGACCTAGCGTTTGCAGCTGATCGCGGGATAAAACTTCGCGAAGGGATGGATGGAGCGGTTGCAGGTGAAAATTTAAAGTGATTTTGCTTAACTTAAGATGTTGCAGGCCTACTGATCTCATGGCCTATCACCTGATTGTTGCCCTTCTTTTTGCCTTTAGGATGTTCGTCGTGAGTGGTAGAAGTTTCTGATGTAGAGGTAGAGTCTGAGTCCAAATTTGAGTCCTATGGAGATGCTCAATAACTTTTATCAGTGGGGTCACTGAAAGTCATATCTGTGAGGCCATGGCTATTTGTGGTTTGAGTCTTCATCAGCGGAACTCAGAGGCCTGTTAGTGAGGACAGGCTTCTTTTTCAAAGGTTTTCTTCGTGATTGCTTGCTACTACCCGCCATAGTGACATTGTAAACACACTTGTCACACTTGAACTTATTCTCTTCAAACTGCAAACTTACTCTGTTTGCCCACTACAACCCGCAAGAAGCTTACATACATCAAAGTTCAAAATTCCTCATTAGCATACATACCCCTTGCAACTTCTTTTGTTCACCCGCTATACACACCGCTTGTAAGACTCACAACTTCTGTTGTTCGCTCTATACAACTGTATAGACCTACGGAGACACTGTGTGCCAACTAGATTGGAATTGGTGATTGGGCGAGAGGTAGAATTGCTTTGGTAGAAAGGACTAGAGAATTGCTATGGCAGAAAGGACGAGAGGCAGGGATAGAGGCGAGGGGCTCGAGTAGGGCGGTCTGCACTGGTATGTCGAAGGTGATAGGGGCATTTAGGGGCGAGAGTTTGAGGGTATGGGCGAGAGCAGATATTAATAGGTAGCGCGAGTGGTCTGTGTAGGGGTGAACGTGGTTAGATGGGCAAGAGGTAAGGGGTGGGTAGGGCTGGGTAGGGGCGAGGATTGCTAGGTAGGGACGAGGGGTATGAGGGGGGTTGGTTAGGGGCGCGGATTGGAGGGTAGGGACGAGGGGTGTGAGGAGTGAGTAGGGGTGAAAGGCGTGGATAAGGGCGGGGGATGTGAGGGGGTGGGTAGGGGCGAGGGATGTGAGGGGTGGGTAAGCCATAGTTACCAGGAACGGGAAATCGGAACGGGAACGGAGAACGGGAACGCGGAACAAAATGCCATTCCCTGTTACGGGTACTCACGTTTGAAACACGGAACGGGGATTTGGAACGGGAACTTGGAATGGGAACGGGGAACGGAGACCTGAAAACGGCCATTCCCTGTTACTATGGGGTAAGCATCCATCTTACCATCATACTTACTAAACGTCAACTTCTCAGTGACTGGATTGTTGGAGTCGTCGCCTCTACTTGTCCTACATGATGATTCGATGGCCTCCTTGAGTGGCTCGCTCTTCGTGGAGAGTATTTGTACGACCAACTCCTACATGCGTTGGTCCCTCTGCACCTCTCCTTCTAACTCCATAGATGCTCGCTTCTCTTCGGCCGCTATGCGTTGAGCCTCGCGTGCTTGCTCACGCTCGAGCTCCATAGCTGTCCTTTCTTCTGCCGCTATGCGTTGAGTTTCGTGTGCTTGCTCTCGCTCAAGCTTCATATCTGCCCTTCTTTCTTCACGATTGCGATCCATTGTGGCGCCTCTTCTTGTAGCATCATCTCCATCATCTACTTGACCAAAGCCTCCATTGGGTTTGGTGCAATCTGTGGCGTAGATGGGGATAGGCGAGGATCGGGGAACAATCATCCCGGTGTAGAAACTTCGTCTTCTCCAACTCCACTCTCATCACCCTCACACAAAGTATCCATTCTGCTTCGCATGATGACCATGCACTGAGTTCTTGTGTTCTTGGGGTCTTGAGTACTTGGGTACTTGGGGTTCTTGAGTACTGGGGGTTCTTGGCTTGCAACTTGTGTTTAAGTAGACTTTTCTCTTACCCACGCTCAACTCCTTCGTGCGGGTGCACCCCTAGGCGGCCTTGCGCTTACACCAAGGTTGCTTTTTCCCATGTCATATCGATTGGCATACCGCTAAGTGCAAAGTCCGCTCTCAATGAGGGAGTGGAAAAGAGGAACGAGTGAAGGCTGGACAAGCCCTTCTTTCTTGGGTTACCTTCCACTCTTCAAAAACACATTTCAGGGATTGACACACTCAAGTGGTCTTCGGTTACGTGAGATCACAACAAGCAAAAAAAGTTTTGTGTCGTTCATTGTGCTTCTTTCCTTGAGTGATGATACCAAACACTGCCAAAGAGCTCTGATACCAATGCAATGTGCAGCGGAAGTGAATGATGGTGTATGGCTCAGGATGAGTGATTAGTGAGTGCTCAAGGTTACTTTAACTTAACGGAAGGGAGAGCCTTCCATACTTAGTGACAAATGTGTGCAATGACCAAAACAACGAGAGAGTGGAAAACTGTGAGTGCAAAGTGCATGAGAGAGAAATGAAATGAAATGAAATGTTATATTAACGTCTTCAAAAGGCCAAAGTGACCTATGAGACCAGAAAGTTACAATGCGGTGTATGTGATACAAAGTTAGATTAACAAAATAAATTAAACTAGGATAACAAAATATAAATATTGCGGAATCCTAAACTAAGCTGATAGGTGTGAAAGGTGAAAGGCGTGAAATGTGTGAACTAAGCAGTACAATGTGTAGACAATATGGGAGGGAAGTAGAGATCCATCTTCATAGAGATCCATCTTCATCTGCACTCTGGACGACGAAAAAGTATAGCTCGAATCCTTTGTTGTAGCCTCCGTCGAAACTGTGGAGCTCCTCTTCTCCATCGGGGTCGTCTAGATCTCCCTAGCTCCAATGCTCGGTCTATGAGAATGCCAGTAGTGCTGATAGACCTCTCCACTGTTGGCTACTCCTCTGGATGTACAATATCTAGTGTAAAGAAATCTGTGATTTGTCTCTTGGGTTGTCTCTCTTCAGCTCTCCTCAGTAAAGTTTCTCTATGCTTGTGTAACTCAAGTAGATATAGCCCAAGACATCTCTGATCCTCATAACTCATGACCCTAGATAGAGGCGCAAAACCTTCTCTAAATAGACAATGAAAACAGCTGCGTATCTCATAGTACACTATGAAATGACATATGTAATGTACCTCTGTCTCTGGCTCTAGATGGCATAAGCGGCATATCTTGCTATCTGCTGGTGTCCCTTTGAATCTGCCAGTCTCAATCTCGAGCTTATGTGAGGACGTGCGTATCTGGCCAATGGCACAACGCAAACCCCATGAGAAAGATGCGTGTCCATATAGCTAGGTCGAATCACAAACCCATCCCCCGTGAGGTGGAGAAGATGCTCTCTATAGAAAGCCATCTTTGTGCCCAACTCTTGTATCGGCTCTATCCATGTCCTCCTCGTGTCCAGCTAGATCAGATCCTGACGAATGAGTCTATTAATCTTTACCCGCGTCAGAGACCTCAACGGTGCCTGTAGAGAGTATTGAAAAGGAGGCAACCTGTCCATGGTGAAACCATGTGTCTGAAACCATGATGCCATCTGTGCATACCAGCATGATGTATCCCCATTAAGAGCTAATTGTCTGGAGGACTCTAGAGCCACCCTGGCATATCTGTCTTTGGTAGTATCCCACAGACTGTGTACAAAGGAGATTGATCTGGTAAGTGCCTCAATCCCCATCAGGGGGGCAGCTAATTCCGCTCAAATGATATCATGCGGTATGGAAGCCTTGGCTCTAATCAACCGAGAGATCATAGATACCAGGGGCTTCTACATATGCCTCCAACCATCCTGGCCTACAGAAGGTCCCCAAACCTGCACCCCATATAACATAGTAGAGGCAACCAAAGTATCAAAGATCCATAACTTTGTCCCAGTTTCCTAGAACTGAACTTGCGAACACATCCTCTCCATTCCTCCCAAAGCCGCACCAGCTCTAGTTAGTCTAGTCTCTGTTGCTCTTCTCAAAGAAAATCTCGGCCCAGTAAAGACTACCCCCAGGTAAGTGTATGCATCTGTAGACTCCACAGTCTCCTGACCATATTTGAAAGTAAGTACTGATCTCTTGACCCATTGGGGTGTGGTGTTAAACACCATAACCTTGGTTTTACATAGGTTTACACACAATCCACTATCCTCTGCAAAACTGCGTAGTGCATCCAAATGTCGTTGCATACCTTCTGGTGAGTCAAATATCAGCACAATATCATCAGCATATAGCAACAATGGGATCCAGATTCCACGTCCCTGCCACCTGGGCGCCCCTGTCACCCTCTCTGTCAATGTAATTAGACACCTCATCAACATACATACCAAATAGAGTAGGAGACAGTGGGCAGCCCTGTTTCACTCCAATAGTAGAGTGAACTAAATCAGATACCCCTTCCGGAGTGCGTACATGTCCCATCACTGAATTGTACAAAGCCATAATCCTCCAAATCACCTCTATGGGCACCCCCATCTCCTTTAGTCTGCACATCAATCGAGCTCTTGGTACCATGTCAAATGCTTTGCGAAAATCCACAAAGCTACAATAGATCCGTCTCCTATGTGCTTAGCCCTTCTGAATGATGGCTCTGAGTGTCAGAATATGATCAAGAGTGAAGAAACCCCTCCTGAAGCCGGCCTGAGAGAGAGAGAGAGAGAGAGAGAGAGAGAGAGAGAGAGAGAGAGAAATGAAATGATATATTAACGTCTTCAAAAGGCCAAAATGACCTATGAGACCATCAGATACAAAGTGGTGAATCTAATACAATGTCTGAAGTACAAGTACAAAAAGTACTGAAAGTAAAAATGAAAACTGAAATGAAGTGTGAAATGTGAAATGTGAAAATGTAGAATAGGCCCTGAATGACAATCTGGGTGTCGTGCTAGAATGCCTCTGATCCTCTGCCGAAGTCTCCGTCGATGTAGTGTGCTCCTGTGTCTCGGTCGTGGTCGTCTCGATCTCCCGCGCTCAATCGCCCTGTCAATGAGGGTGCCTCTGGTATGAATGCGGGTACAACCCTGTGCTGGTGGTTGGTCTCTTGGCTCCCTCGATCCAAAGAAATCTGTGATCTGTCTCTGCGACTGTCGTACTCCATGTCTCCCCAACAGACTGTCTCTATGTCGGTGTAGCTCAAGTAGATATAAGCCAAGGCATCTCTGGTCCTGATACCTCATGACTCTATCTAGGGGTCCAAAACCCTCCCTGAATAAGCAATGGAAGCGCCCTCGTATCTCATAATACACAGTGCAGTGGCATATGTAGTGTAGCTCTGTCTCTGGCTCTCTGCCGCATAGTTGACATATCCTAGACTCTGGTGGTATCCCTCTGAATCTACCCGTCTCAATCTCCAGCTGCTGTGAGGATGTGCGAATCCGACCAATAGCACATCGCACACCATGAGATAAATGAGTGTCCATGTAGTTCGGACGACTCACAAACCCATCCCCTGAAAGTTGGAGAAGGTGCTCTTTGTAGAAAGCCATCTTCGTGCCCAACTCCTGTATCGGCTCTACCCATGTCGTCCTGGTGTCCAACTGTATAAGATCTTGATGAATGAGTCTAGTGATCTCTGTCTGTGTGACTGGCAGGGAGGGTGCATCCAGGGAATACTGAAAGGGAGGCAATCTATCCATGCTGAGACCATGCCTCCGAAACCATGAGGTCATTTGTGCATACCAACATGATGCATCTCCTAGCATCGCTAACTGTCTATAGGAATCAAGAGCTAGTCTAGTATATCTACCTCTATGTGTATCCCATAGACTGTGCATAAAGGACACTGATCTGGTAAGAGCCTCAATCTCTATAGGACGGGCGGCTACCTTCGCTCGAATAATCGCATGTGGTACAGAGGCCTTGGCTCTAATCATCCGGGATATCATAAATACCAAGGGTCTCTCCATGTTCCTCCAACTGTCATGATTCACAGATGGTCCCCAAACTTGGACCCCATAAAGCATAGCTGAAGCAACCAAAGTATCAAAGAGCCATAGTTTTGTTCGTGGTTCTTGAAACTGAACCTGCGAACACATCCTCTCTAGCGCTCCTAATGCCACATAGGCTCTGGATAGTCTAGTCTCTGCTGCTCTCCTCAAGGTAAACCTCGGTCCCGTGAATACCACCCCCAAATATGTATATTCATCTGTGTACTCCACAGTGTCCTGGTCATATACGAGAGTAGGTGCCGATCTCTTGACCCACTGTGGTGTGGTGTTAAACACCATAACCTTGGTTTTACCAAGGTTCACAGACAGTCCACTATCCTTTGCAAAGTTGTGCAATGCATCCAAATGTCTTTGCATGCCCTCTGGCGACTCTGACATTAACACAATATCATCAGCATATAATAATAAAGGGATCCATGTCCCTGCCAGCTGAGCGCCTTTGTCACCCTCTCTGTCAATGTAGTCAGAGACCTCATGTACATACATACCAAAAAGTGTAGGGGACAAAGCACACCCCTGTTTCACTCCAATAGTGGAATGAACAATGTCAGAAATCCCGTCAGGAGTGCGTACCTGGTCAGTCACTAAGCCGTATAAAGCCATGATCCCCCATATGATCTCTGTGGGTACTCCCAACTTCAGTAGCATCAATTTGGCCCTCGGCACTGTGTCAAATGCCTTGCGGAAGTCCACAAAGCAACAATACATCCGTCTCCCATGTGCCCGACCCTCCTCAATAATGGCTCTGAGTGTAAGAATATGGTCCAAAGTGGAGAAACCCTTCCTGAATCCAGCCTGCCCTGCTGCTCGTATGCCCTCATTTTCTGCCCATTTACTCAGTTGCTGTTCAAGAATGGATGCATACAACCGTGCCAATATGTGCCCTATCATAATAGTACGGTAGTTCCCTGGTACCGTGGGGTCCCCTGCCTTGAAAAGAGGTACAATAGTAGATAATCTCCAGGACTCGGGTAGTCCCTCACACATGACACGGTTAAACAACCGCGCAAGAACCTCTGACAGTAAATCTCTAGCATGTATCAAGTGCTCTGCCACCAAACCATCATGATCATATGCTCTCCTAGTCCTCATCCTGTCAATGGCGTTCTTCACCATCTCAGTGGTAAAGAAGATACTAGTGGCTGGACATGGCTCTAGAGGGTCTGGTAATGGTGGTTGCCCAGGTACTGTATATAATGATGCTGCATATTGACCCCAAATCTCGGGAGAGGTAATCACTGGAGGAGGTGAGTGCTCATGGAAGAGACGCCAGGCCTCACTTGAATCTTGGCTCAAAAAGAGCTGATACAAATCACGTTCCATCTGGGCTAAAAAGGCCCGCTTCTTCCGTCGCACTAAACGCCGAAGGGCAATCCGAGACTGTCTATATGTAATGACTCCAAGTATAAGCTCGCTCTGAATTTGAACTCTCATCTCTCTACACTCCTCATCATACCAACTATTCTGAGGCATGTTCCCAGAACGTCTTCTCTGATCTGGTTGAGTGTGTGGGTATGCCTCTGTTGTTGTCCCATGCAAGATCTCCGTCAATAAAGTGGTGATCTCCTCCACTGTATATACAGGCTCGGCTGCCCCCATCCGTCTGTAAATCTCTTCCACATAAACTGAATCCGTCTCTGGTGTAAAAGTATACCATGTGTGTGCAATCCTCCGTGGTGTCTGAGAGACACTATACTGGAAGGAGACTGAAAAAGTCAGGAGAGCATGGTCCACTGCTACTCCAACAGGCCTAGGGCCCACACTGAGATCTTGAATATGAGAGATGAAGCTCGGTGAAATCATGACATAGTCCCCTGTACTGGCCCCATGTCTGTGTGGAAAGCATGTGAATCCCCCAGACGAAGGAAAAATCTCTAGACCATTAAGTATGGCCAGACCATGCGTAGTTGTCATCTCCATGAGATATCTCCCATACTCTGTGTGCTCTTTATCCTGTGAGTGTCTGTCAAGTCCCATCTCCCATATATCCATCTCTCTAAGCATCTCCTCCGAGGTATCATAAAATACCGTTTGGGAGTTGGCCGTCCTGGCATTAAAGTCTCCCAAGAGAATGATATCTCCATCTCTAGAGAACTCCCATATGTCATCATCAAGTATAGAGAAAGGGGATTGCCCTCTAGGTGAGGTATAGACTGATGTGCTAGGGGGAAAGTAACATATAGCAATGTATAAGAATCTGCCTGTCTCAGCTCTCAGTCTCACCCACATGTATCTCGCCTGGTCATCTCTCCGGACAATCTGTAATAGCGGCTGCAACTCTTCCTTGAATAAGACTGCTACCCCTCCTGAACCTCGACTTCCATGCTGGGATCTAGCGTCTGGCCGACAAGCTGTCTCGCATAAATAGCGAGTCACACTTGGCATCAACTGTCCAGATTTTTGATGTGTCTCCGAGTAAAAGACAATGTCTCTATCTATGAAGCTATCTTCAAAGGCACCCACATCCAGCCTATATGATCCATTACAATTCCATGCCGCCATCCGGAGTGTGGTCCCATATGTCTCGCACCGTCGTGCTGTGCGTTTTTCCAAAACCACTACTTTCCCTCCTCTGTAAAAGGCAATTTTTCCCTTCTCCCTTGCTGCCTTGATCTCTGGCATCAACTCTTGCATATGTGCTATTTGTGCTAAAGTAAGGTCATCCCCCATAAATATTCCAGTTTTCTTAAGTGCTGGTCTCTTCTTCAGGAATTCCTTTCTTGTTTCCAAACTCGGGAAACACAAAATTAGTGCTTTCTCTTTGACGTTTCCCTTCTCATCTACTCCCTTCTTTCCTACTCTCCAAGCACCTGTGTGCATAGCTTCCGGGATGCCCATGCGCTGCAAGAGTTTCTTCACTTCGTCTTCTACATTTTCTGTGTCTTTGATACCAGTAATACGCACATGGAGGGCTCTAGTCCTCCTCTTCTGTTCCTCCTCAATGGTCATATTGATGATGATAGAAGTTTGTGCGGCTTCTGGCATCCGGGCCTTCCCTTTCTTTGCACCTTCGATCCATTTTTCTGCTTCATCAACTTTCTCGTGTGTTTTAACAAGGCGCTCCGCCCATGAGGAAGCCTCTTTCGAGTTTTGTTCTTCTCCTTCGCGCAGAGTTTTCACCTACTCCTTAATATCTTCGAGCTCCTTTAACATCGAGGGCTGATTTCCCCCTTCCGTTTTGGGCATAATTTTGCAAGCTGCAAGTTCCCCTTTAAGCTCTGCAATCACTGCATCTTTTTCCTTCATGCATTTTTCCATATTGGTTTTCCAAGATTCAAAGCTTGTAATTGCCTCATCCGACTTTTTCTGCATAATACATTCCATTACATTCACTTCTGCACGCATTAGAGCCTGCATCTCCCCTTTCACAGATAAATACATCTCATCATGCCTACCAAGCATCTCTTTATCTAATTCTTTCCTCATATCTGCATACATAGAATTCTTATAACTATCTGCGTTTGCGTACATCTCTTTCCTGATGTCATCTCTCATAAAGCTGAGCTCATATTTAATCATCACTTGAACCCTTTCCATCATTAAATCATCTTGTACTCTGACTGTTTTCCCTGCTCGCAGTGAGCTTGGCGAGAGTATACTATCTCTATTCCTCCGCTTGAAAGTCGCTTTCATTTTTTGTGGGGTGGTGAAGCCACTTGCATCACCATCATCGACTGGTTGGTCCATCAGCGGAGGTCTCGCCTTCGCCCTGGTTGGCCTCGCCCTAGTCACCAAGTACTCGCCCTCGTCCTGGCTGACGGATAGAGATAGACCGCGATAGAGAGAGGGAGCGAGGGGCAGTGCGCGGGGTAGCGGGAGCGCAGGGGCATAAGCAAGGGTTAACGAACCTGCGTGTTCGAGGTGATGACACAGAGGCCTTCGGTTCCATACAAAGGAAAACAGCGGGCTGCGGGCTCTTGAGCCATCGCGCCCCTTATTCAGCTGGGCGCCCCGTCGAGGGCTGGTCTCCTTACCTCCTCAGCGTGGGGTCTGGTCAGGCCGCGAGAGAGGGGGGGGCAGGGTGCAGAGCTTGCGAGAGAGAGAGAGAGAGAGAGAGAGAGAGAGAGAGAGAGAGAGAGAGAGGGGATACCAGATTGGGTCCCAAACCCCCTCCAAGGGCCCCCCTCTCTATTGCTAGAAAGGTATTTGCTTTAAATTGCACAAGGTCTGGTACAATGCTTCTAGATGATGTGGTACTTGACGACGACGATGCCGACGTCGATGTCGATGAGGACGATGATGTCGATGACAATGATGACGAAGGCTAAGGGCTGAAAATGGAAAACGCTAGGGTTGAAGCTGGCTGAAAACTGATTGCTGGTCTAGGGCTGAATCGGCAACTGTGCCGGCGATGACGGCGAGGCTATGCAAAAATGCTGGTGGTTGAAATCTGAAAACGCTATCTGATTTGACGGCGATAGGCCAATTTCCGGCCAGGATCTTTTGCGGGAAATGGTAGCGTATCGTGAGGCTAAAGGCTGAAAACCATTGGGGATTTGGCGTTTTCCTTAGGGCTGAAAACGCTGGTGCTGCTGCTAGCAAAAACGCTAGGAAGGCTGATTTGTTGTGATGCTCTTATGCTCTGCCTGGAAATGAGGGTGCTAGGTGTCCTTATATACATGCATGAAGCTGGGTGGAGAAGTGCTTCCTACAGCCCCACGACCTGGTAATGATTGGTAGAAATTCACTCATTAATAAGTGCTATAAGAGGTAGTTCACGCGCGCGACAAGAGGTGGTTCCCACGCGGTGAAATGCTTATGCTGGGTACTAATGGGTTGTGCAATCAGAGGGTATGCAGCTACTCTTAAGTGCGTGAACATGCACGTCCTACGTGCATGGTCACAAGGGTGCCGGAATACTTCCTAGGCTACTGAAACCCTAGAAGTAGGTCAGCTTGTCCACATGCACATAGGGTTAGATGTGCACGTGACATGCAGGTTTAGGGTTTTATCGAGTTTTGATTCCTACAGGTCCCAGGAGCTTCAGGGAAGCTAGGGAATCAACGAACAAGTGTTTTCGTGCAAATTGGAGGCCAAAAACAGAGATTGCAGCGTGTTGTAATTTCTCGCAAGGTTTTGTAAAGTGCTCTAAAGTGCGTCGAAGGTCAGTGTTTACTTGGGATTTTGTCGGTGGAGACTTCTACTTTGGTCATGCTGTTGAAATTGGGTTAGAGTAGGGGAATTTCAGCTTGATAAAAGTGGGACAGCTTATAACAGTTCACAAGTTCTTCTCAAGTGTAATAAGGATAAAGAAATACCGAAAGGGGTGCCCGTCTTTGGGGCCAACTGGGTGTCGCTTTTTGCTTGGAAGCGCTCTAGTTGCCAAGCCGTGTTTTTTTCGAAGTGTTGAATTCTTGTCACAGGTTTCTTTGTGAAGTTCATTTGTGTCGTAAAGTTTATCAAGTAAAGATTGGGGTGAAAGCTAAAGTCTACCGCTCTACGGGCCGGTTTCAAAAACACAACACAACAACAAATCAGCAACTCAAAAGACATAGCAAATAGACTCAGAACATCATGGAACTTGTCTAGCTCATAGAACCATACAAGACTCTGGCTGGCAGCACACTGAGGTCCAAGCCCATGACTCTCAGGTGCAATGGGGGTGTCGAGACTCGAGGCTCCAATGTGCGGGGAGAGTGCATGTGTGGTGCTAGACTCAAGACTCTAGACCATACGAAATGGATGATTTCCTATAATTAGAACCAACTACGGATATATACAATCATAAAGAGCCACCAACGGCTAACAAAATATCCTAGTCCAGCTAAGTCTATCCCCAAATTGTGGTGGTGGTGATCTAGCCAGATGTCGACTAGACCATCACCTGTATGGTGCCATGTGTCACCGACCAGGCAAGTGTCAGTCCAGTGTGAACTCCAACCCAATTGTAACTGACTGCGTGTCCTCTGCCAGTGACACTGTAGCCCTGCTACATAATTCAGCCATATCGTCTGCTCTAGAACAATATGATAGTTGAATCACCTTTGCTGATAATGAATACCTATATGCTTGGTGCGTGCATGAAATACTAGATTTCTTTCATTATGACTGGCTTTTTTGACTGTCACTTTGAATGGGAATTGACTCTTTGGAGCCAAAATCGTGTTTTGGTCATAGCTTTGTTGCTACAAGTATTCCATTGAATTCATAGAGTTCATGAGTCCTTAAAATTGCTTAAATGCTGAGAAGTTTGAAATTTTCGGCATCTTAGGCATCAATGGAGTGGATTTGGACCTTTAGGAAGTGAACAACAAGCGCCAATAATTTGGAATAGAGACATATCAATTGCACTGTTGTTAATACCAAGTAAATTTATGTATGTGAATATGAATTGTGCCTTGTTTTTTGTGTTAGGAGAAGGGCTGATAAATTTTTCTCATTATTTGACATTCTTTTGTCTTTTTCATATTGATCAGTCAATGGTGGACCTTGATTATCAACAAAAATTAGTACAACTAGAGCAAGAGTTGCAGAGGTTCCAGAATGAGAATTTGCAGCAGCAATCAGCTATGAAAGAAATGGAGAAGGAGGCAAGATTTTTATTGTAGCTGGATGTCTTTTTGAACCGATCTGGTTTCATTTTAGAAGTTTATGTCCTCAATAAAAAGAGTTGTAATGAGATTCTGTTCCACAATTATGTCTACACTGTCAAAGCTAAAACTCATTGCATCATAGGAATACTTATTTTTCTGGAAGTGAACTTCTTAAAATTTGTTGAAAATGGAGTCTTGAAAGATTGATGAATTGCCAATTTGATTGATTTGTTTGTCTTATTGTGTTTCATAAGGGTCTTCATTTGCAAGAACTTCTGAAAGTTGTGCTTTCTTGTAATGAGTTCAACACACTCCCTGGTATTGCAATGCCACTGAAAGAGACCCCTAAGATGATAATATAACTTTGCACTCTAGATAGGGCACAAAACATGATCGTATTCTTGTGTGCCTAATCATGCAAACAACTTAGAATAGTAGAAAGTGAACCACCTGTACATGGGGCTTTAAAGTTTAGAAGAACCGCCAAAAGCAGCTGACCAAAATGTCTCATAACAGCCACACAATCTGACCACGTCACCGAATGCGGCTCTCACAAAGGTGATACTCCTGAAGCATACTAATATCAATCATACCACCGACAAGGCATCACTGAAGCTTTTGATGCAAGCAACCCCTCTGACGCTGAAACTGGGGTCCACCTAATCCCTGCACGTTCCAAGAGAGGATCCTCATAATGTCAGTGAGAAAAAACCGATGCTGCAACACCAGTCAACCTCGCTCTTCGAGGCCTTGGATGGGGAGTAATCTGCATCCGAGCGACCCCGAGATACTTGTGACTGTAGAGTCTGTCCAACCCAAGCCCATGAAGAGCGTGCCGTTCGTCGGGCCACATTCTCTATCCAGGAGTCCTCATGTACATATACATAGTAGGGTGTACCCTGCGTGTCAGCAAAAATGTGTACCACAATGTGCCTACATCCTACTGTTTCTGGTGGTGTCACAAAGAACTTGGCCAACGGCCACAAAGTTTGTATCAAATCTGTCACCCCCAAGTCTCCCGTGTGATGAGAGAACTCGAGAGCCAGAGCCTGAAGCCAATTCATCACTGAGTCCAGAGTCCGCTCAATTTGGTCCCTGCAACACATTGGGAAGGAGAAGAAACCAACCACTGAGTCCAGGGCTTCTGCCCCTCTAGCTGCTAGTAGTAGTAGGTGGACTCTGAAGGAAGCTGCCTCAAAGTCGGGAGAGGAATCGCCCAGGAATTGTGTGGTCGTAAGGGAAGAAGTCCCACAGGCGATTGATGTCGAAACTAGTCAGTCCTCGAGAGACTAATGCAAAAGGTGACATCTGCACCAATTGGGGTGTCGGCAGGAATGGTTGTTGCTCTCTCACCAGGCTCTTGGCAAAAGCGCTGCCAACAGAGCTCCTAGCTGTCAATGAAGGTCCTGCCCCCTGAGTGGGCTGTGAGGGAGGAGAGGGAGTGGATGACTGAGCAGGGGGGCTAGTGAGTGGAATGCGAGG
The DNA here is from genome assembly GCF_014529385.1 of Adiantum capillus-veneris. Lineage (NCBI taxonomy): Eukaryota > Viridiplantae > Streptophyta > Polypodiopsida > Polypodiales > Pteridaceae > Adiantum > Adiantum capillus-veneris. The sequence continues at coordinate 150,596,151 of NC_140937.1, read as the reverse complement.
AAGGGGACGATAGTGGGGGTAGGTGGAGGTGATGGAGGGGGGGCGGTAGGCGGAGCGGGAGGAGGAGGGATTGTCGGTGGCAAAGCTGAGGTGGAATGGGTATGTGTGGGCTCGGTCTACTGTAAGGGGTTGAAACGGTTCTCTGTGGGAACCCATTGTTGCTGGACTGGTGTAGGTCGACCGAACTGACGTGGTGGTCCTAGCGACGTCGACCACGGACCTGCTGCCAACCCTTCTCCGCCTGGGCACGAGTCCGGAGGAAGAACCTGCCTGAGCTCCCCGTGTCTCTGTCTGTTGGGCCTGGCGAGTCTTAAGAGGCTGGGTCTGGGTCTGTGCCGCGGGCCGGGGCCTCCTGCGCGTGGACAAGTTTTCGCAAGATGGCCCATTTGTTGACAAATAAAGCACTGATTCTCCACATTGTGAGGGAGCCAACCACCACTCACTCAAGGTAGTAAAACGACCTTTGGAAGGGTGTGGGTGTCTCGAACCACAACACTTTATTGTAGGTATGCATGCTACCTTGGCAATGCTAGAAGCTGCTGTGTGAGGTGTCTCCAAGACAGTCTCAATCACGGAACCTATCCTGGAAAGTAGCGGCAAGTACTCTCTCCTCAGACCAGGGAAGCATACGAGATGGGTAGGTCTACCTCCTCAACAAGGAGATAGTGCAGTATATAAACTCTTATACATATCTTGGGTGTTGTATTTAGTAGACCTACTCTCTCTATGAGACGTGTTGCAGTGGCGAGCTTGACAAGGGGATATGCAACATTAGGAGGACTAGAGAGGATATGTTCACAAGTGCAATTTCAGGAGCCACAAACGAAGCTGTGGCTATTTGACACGTTGATCACTTCCACCATGCTTTATGGAGTGCAGATATGGGGGCTTAGCCTGGATCATCATAGTAGATCAGGGTGTACATATGATTGATGGAGATCCATGGAGAGGCCACTTGTATCCATGATCTCCAGGCTGATCCGGGTGAAAGCTTCAGTGCCACATGAGATTATCAGAGCTGAGATGAGCGCACCACCAATTGTACTTGAGGCTCTTGCTAGATTGGTGTCTTTTATTTGGAGCTACCACGCAATAGATATGCACGACTAGCGCTTGAGTTATCGCGACAACTGGCTAGTGAGGGTGATACTTCATGCTGGTTTGCACATGTATCATCTTGGTTTGAGCTACCTGGATTTAGTATGGATAGGCTGCCCCCTTTTTGGTATTCCTTGGATGCACCCTCCCTCTGTCTCAAACTGGAGCGCACATAAATAATCAACAAGCTGAAAATAAATAATCTTTCGACTAAATAAGAAATGAGGGAGAAGATCGACACAGTATTTGGAACTAGAAGATGGGCTGGTCCCTCCCCTTGAAGAGAATCTTTATTAGGGAGAATCTTTTTACAAGCACAAGAACCGGAGTAACCCCTCCGTTCTAAATCTTCTCACTCGATGGTCTATTTCTTCCCAAGTGGGAAATTCCCGAGAGAAGAGCTCTCACCTCTGTTTCCGTTTGTTCCCAAAGTGTGAAGCTCTCCCGATTCCGTTCCCGGAATCTCTAAGCATAGGCCGAGGCCTCCTTGCTCCTGCTCCGTGATGGAGTACTTGCAAAAGCACAAACTTGAAACAAGAACGTGTTTCACGAATTCACAAAAGGTACTTGTCGCTCCGAGTATGTAAACGCGAACTCTGAATACCGGTTTCTCTTGATCACTTGCAGACTCCTGCAGGAAATTCTCTTTGCTGCCAGTGCTGGGGTTTGTGTGTAACTGAGGGAGAGAGTGGGTTGCTTTTATAGGCCTCCGGCAAAAATAGCCGGTGCGGAGTCGGCTGGAATAGGGGCTGCCAAGTAGCGCTAGAAGGAGGAGGGGCCTGCGGGCTGTATATGGCGAGCAGAGAGAGAGATCGTTGGCTTCTTTTTTCAGCCGTAAGACATTGGCGCTGGCTTTTTTTTTTGTAGAGGCTTTATTATTATTTTAAGTGCGCTGCCTACTTATTAAGTGGGCGGCCAATTACTTTTCAAAAAAATGTGAACCTGGACAAAACTCAATAAAACTAGTGAGCTGAAAATTTATGCTATACAGTTACATGCCAGGCGTCCCTGGATGCAGTTCTCGGGCACAGATGCAATGCAAACACAGATTCCTTAAGCATTTTCTTCTCCCAAAAAATACTTAAAAATATTCCGCTTTTTAGAATAAGCTTCTCAGAACCCATTGTTATTCTTGTGCTTGCATCTTTACGCGTATTCCTTGTTCCAGTTTCGGGTTTCTTGCAAGACCAATGGAATATTCCCTTTCCAATGCTCTTGCACTTATCATGTGACGCATCAGAAATATCTGTTTCTCGGTCTCTTCTACCGAACTAACAGTACAACCCCTTCGCGATGCTTAATGTCACCCATCATATGACACATCAAGGTTGTCCATTCTTGATGGCTTTTAATAATTCCAGTAGATCTACAGTCGCTAACCTTATGGTTCAAGTGCACACATTTAAATATCCTAACTTTAAATTACTCAAAAAAATATATAAAAATAGTCCATTTAGCAACACCCTCACCCTCACAAATTTAAATTAGCAAGATTATCAGACATGATCTCATTTAGGTGGATACTAGAAGGACTTGGTTGTCACCCTCACCCTCACAGATTTAAATTAGCAAGATTATCAGACATGATCTCATTTAGGTGGATACTAGAAGGACTTGGTTGTCTCCGTCACTCAAGTTGGGGACGAAGATGGCTTTTTATCGAGACCTTCTTCTCCGGATGATAGATGATGGGTTTATCTCACGCCCCAAGTATATGGACACCCACCTATCTCATGGCATTAGATGTGTTTTTGGTCAGTTATGCACCTCATCTCACTAGTTGGAGATAGAGACTGACCCATACACCAAGAGGAGAGATTATGCTACATTTGCCAGAGAGGTATACACCAAGAGGAGAGATTATGCTACATTTGCCAGAGAGAGCCAGAGACACAGGGGCACTATATCTGCTAATGCACAACATACTACAAGATCCGCGAGCCTTTTCATTGCTTATTCAGAGAGGGCTTTGGCCCCTTATCCCGCATAATGGATTACTACGATCAGAGGTGCATAGGTCTCTGAGATCTGTAGACTTAGAGAGACTACCCTTAGGAGCAAAAGACCTACATATAGAGGATCCATACCGAGCCAGATCTTTACCTTATATAGAGGAATTACTCGGGATGGCCCATCGCAGGTTACCCACTCCCCACCCTCATTGGGGCATTCTTCTTAATCGTGCCATCCAGCTTGGCCGCTCACGACACTCGAGGATCTTCACATTGTAGATGGAAAGTGGAGTACATAAGGGGAATCACCTAGTGCTAGGCAGAATCGCACCCTCGCATTTTCAAGTGATTGCTTTTTTCACAAGATCATCTCATGATCGTGCGCTATATAATGCAGAGATGGCTTTGGACCCTTTTCCAGAGACATGAGCCTTCAAGACCAGAGATGTCTTGGACTGTACCTACTGGAGTTACACAGACACAAAGATAGTTTACTGTGGAGATTTGGAGAGAGACAATCCCAAAGACATAATATGGATTTCTTGAAACGAGACTTTGGACATATAGAGGAGCAGCTACCACTACAAAACTTAGCTCATACTCACACCCGCCGTACTCTCATTGACCGAGCATTGGAGCAAGGGAGATCGAGTCGCCCACAACTGAGGAGAGGGCTTCACATCATTGACGTAGACTACAATAGAGGATTCGAGCCGTACTATCTCGACATCCATAGTACAGATAAGGATGGATTCATCACCCATTATATCACCCTCTTGTATTGGGCACCCATTGTATCACTGGTTACACATACCCCTCACGGTTCTAGATAGTAACACTTCTAGATTCATTTTCGTATCTGTTTTTTTATACCCAGACATGATATGAGATTCACCAGTTTGTAACGAATTGGTCTCATAGGTCATTTTGGCCTTTTGAAGACGTTAATATATCATTTCATTTCATCTCTCTCTCTCTCTCTCTCTCTCTCTCTCTCTCTCTCTCTCTCTCTCTCTCCACCTCATTAGCCCTCATGTGATTGTATTCCTCCCGATATGTTTTGAGCTGATGTATTATGTGATGAGGATGTTGATGATGATGAGGATGTAGGTTAGGCTTACATATCTACCCACTCTAGGTACCCTCATTTATATTTATTTTTTATCTTTATGTTCCCTTGACTAGAGTCACACATGGATGTAACTTTTTGGTCTCATAGTTCATTTTGGCCTTTTGAAGACCTTACTAAAAACATCATTTTATTTTGTGTCATCGTCTCTCTCTCTCTCTCTCTCTCTCTCTCTCTCTCTCTCTCTCTCTATCCTTGAGGAGGGCAGAGCACATGGCAGGAGGATTTATTGTAGCTTTGTGGATTCTTGCGAAGCCTTTGACAGAGTCTTGAGAGCTAGATTGATACGGAGACTACATGCCTAGGGAGTCCCAAAGGAGCTTGTATGGGGTATCATGGCCCTCTATGAGACGCTTATAGGGAGAGTACGAATAGTAGAGGATCTTTTAGAGCCTATTCACTCTACTATTGGGGTGAAGCAAGGATGCCCACTTTCTCCGACTTTGTTTGGATTGTATATTGATGAGATTTCTGACTATATCGAGACTGCAAGGGATAGAGGGGCACAATTGTGAGGTAGATGGATACCTCTATTGCTTTATGCCAATGATATTGTGCTTATTTTAGACTCTCCAAAGGGTATGCAAAGACATCTAGATGTGTTACATGCTTATGCACATGATAGTGGGCTCTCCATCAACCTTGTCAAAACCAAGGTGATGGTATTCAACCCCTATAGCAATGGGTTAAGAGATAAACAACTATTTTTGCATAAAGACAGGAGGTAGTGGAGTATGTAGACTCCTATACAGATCTTGGTGTTGTATTCAATGGACCTACTTTCTCTATTAGAGGTGCTGCAGAGGCGGGATTGGCGAGGGGATATGCACTGTTAGGAGGACTAGAGAGGATATCCTCACACAAGTGTAGTTTCTGAAGCCACACACTAAGCTGTGGCTATTTGACACTTTGGTCACTTCTACCATGCTTTACCGAGTGTAGATATGGGGGCCTTGCATGGATCATCATAGTAGATCAGGGCGCACATATGATGGATGGAGATCCATGGATAGGCCACTTGTATCCATGATCTCGAGGTTAATCCGAGCGAAAGCCTTAGTGCCACATGAGATTATCAGAGCTGAGATGAGTGCTTCGGCGATTGGAGGAGAGGCTCCTACTAGATTAATGTCTTTCATTCATAGCACATGGGAGCTACCACACAACAGATATGCACGACTAGAGTCATCCCGACAATGGGTATTGAGGGTGACAATTTATTTTGGTTTGCACGGATATCATCTTGGTTTGAGCTACATGGATTTAGTATGGACACTATTCCTTGGATGCACCATCCCTCACCATCACACATTAGAGAGCATAGTTATCAGACTTGATCTCAATCAGCTTGATACTAGGATGACTCGGTTATCTCTTCCACGTGAATTGGGGAAGAAGATGGTTTCTTATCGAGACCATCTTCTCCGCACGACAAATGATGGATTTATCTCACATCCCAAGTATCTGGACACCCACCTATCTCATGGCGTTAAATGTGTTATTGGTCAGCTACGCACCTGCTGTGGGGATAGAGACTGCCTGATACAGAGGTTTACCCCTAGAGGAGAGATGATGCTAGGGTATCCGGAGAGAGCCAGAGATAGAGCAGCATTATTTTTTCTAGTGCACAACATACTAAGAAATCCTCGAGCATTCTCATTGCTGATTCAGAGAGGGCTTTGGCCCCTTATCTCGCATCATGGTCTACTTTGATCAGAGGTGCGTAGGTCTCTGCTTGTTGGAGATGTGTAGACTCAGAGAGACTATTATCAGGAGGAAAGGACCTATACATAAAGATCGATACAAAGTCAGATCAATAGTTTTACACAGGGACTACTCGGGATGGCCCACCACAACTTACCCAGTCATACCCTCATGGGGGGATCCTTCTTGATTGAGTCATCTAGCTTGGCCACTCATAACACCCGAGGATGCAAGGATCTTCACATTGTAAACGAGGCCTACATCGGAGGCTACAGAGCATCGTTGAGTGACATCGAGCACGCCCCCCTAAAGAGCTGACTATGGTGGATATTGAGGCCATACTACAAAGACCCATGAGAGAGTTCATGGGATAATCATCATTGTACATCTCATAAGCCCTTGATTTCACCCCTCCCCATATGTTTTGAATGATGTCTTATGTGATGCTGATGATGATGTACGGTAGGCTTACATACCTACCCACTCTAGGTACCCTTCGTTTTTATGTTCCCCAGACGTTGTACTCGAGTCACATATGGATGTAACCTTTTGGTCTCATAGGTCATTTTGGCATTTTGGAGACGTTAATAAAACATTTTATTTCATTTCATTTCATTTCATCTCTCTCTCTCTCTCTCTCTCTCTCTCTCTCTCTCTCTCTCTCTCTCTCTCTCTCTCTCTCTCTCTGGAGCAACACTTGAGTAGCTGGGCAGAGGGCGAGGGTGTACGAGCATAGGGTCAGGCCGGCTTCAGGAGGGGTTTCTCCACTCTTGATCATATTCTGACACTCAGGGCCATCATTGAGGAGGGCAGAGCACATGGGAGACGGATTTATTGTAGCTTTGTGGATTTTCGCAAAGCATTTGACATGGTACCAAGGGCTCGATTGATGCGCAGACTGCAAGAGATGGGGGTGCCCATAGAGGTAATTTGGGGGATAATGGCTTTGTACAGATCAATGGTGGGACATGTACGCACTCCAGAAGGGGTATGTGATTTAGTTCACTCTACTATTGGAGTGAAACAGGGTTGCCCATTGTCTCCTACTCTATTTGGTATGTATGTTGATGAGGTGTCTGATTACATTGACAGAAAGGGTGACAGGGGTGCCCAACTGGCAGGGATGTGGATCCCATTGTTGCTTTATGCTGATGATATTGTATGGATATCTGACTCACCAGAAGGAATGCAACGACATTTGGATGCACTACGCAGTTTTGCAGAGGATAGCGGATTGGGTGTAAACCTAGGTAAAACAAAGGTTATGGTGTTTAACACCACACCGCAATGGGTCAGGAGATCAGTACCTACTTTCAAATATGGTCAAGAGATTGTGGAGTCTACAGATGCATACACTTACCTGGGGGTAGTCTTCACTAGGCCGAGATTTTCTTTGAGAAGAGCAGCAGAGACTAGACTAACTAGAGCGGGTGCAGCTCTGGGAGGAATGGAGAGGATGTGTTCACAGGTTCAGTTCCAGGAACCTAGGACAAAGTTATGGCTCTTTGATACTTTGGTTGCCTCTACTATGTTATATGGGGTGCAGGTTTGGGGACCTTCTATAGGCCAGGATGGGTGGAGACGTATGGAGAAGCCCCTGGTATCTATGATCTCTCGGCTGATTAGAGCCAAGGTTTCTGTACCGCATGATATCATTCGAGCGGAATTAGCTGCCCCCCCTATGGAGATCGAGGCGCTCACCAGATCAGTCTCCTTTGTGCACAGTCTGTGGGATACTACCAGAGACAGATATGCCAGGGTGGCTCTAGAGTCCTCCAGACAATTAGCTCTTAACGGGGATACATCATGCTGGTATGCTGAGATGACATCATGGTTTCAGACACATGGTTTCACCATGGACAGGTTGCCTCCTTTTCAATACTCTCTTCAGGCACCCTTGAGGTCTCTGACACGGGTAGAGATTAATAGACTCATCCCCGTCAGGATTTGATCCAGCTGGACACGAGGAGGACATGGATAGAGCTGTTACAAGAGTTGGGCACAAAGATGGTTTTCTATAGAGAGCATCTTCTCCACCTCACGGGGGATGGGTTTATGATTCGACCTAGCTATATGGACACGCATCTTTCGCATGGTTTGCGTTGTGCCATTGGCTAGATACGCACGTCCTCACATCAGCTCGAGATTGAGACTGGCAGATTCAGAGGGACACCAACAGATAACAGATATGCCGCTTATGCCATCTAGAGCCAGAGACAGAAGTACATTACATATGTCATTGCACAGTGTACTATGAGATATGAGGTTGTTTTCACTGTCTATTCAGAGAAGGTTTTGGGCCTCTATCTAGGGTCATGAGTTATGAGGATCAAAGATGTCTTGGGCTTTATCTACTTGAGTTACACAAGCATAGAGAAACCTTACTGAGGAGAGTTGAAGAGAGACATCCCCAAAGACAGATCACAGATTTCCTTACACTAGATACTGTACACCCAGAAGAACAGACAGAGGAGCAACCAGCGACGGTGGAGAGGTCTACCCGCACTACTAGCATTCTCATAGACCGAGCATTGGAGCTAGGGAGATCTAGACGACCCCGAGGGAGGAGAGGAGCTACACAATTTCGAAGGAGGCTATGGCAAAGGATTCAAGCCATACTCTTTCGTTGTCCAGAGTGCAGATGAAGATGGATCTCTACTCCCCTCCCATATTGTCTTCACATTGTACTGCTTAGTTTAGGATCCCACAGTATTTATATTTTGTTATCCTAGTTTAATTTATTTTGTTAATCTGACTTTGTATCAGATACACCGCATTGTAACCTTCTGGTCTCATAGGTCACTTTGGCCTTTTGAAGACGTTAATATAACATTTCATTTAATTTTATTTCTCTCTCTCTCTCTCTCTCTCTCTCTCTCTCTCTCTCTCTCTCTCTCTCTCTCTCTCTCTCTCTCTCTCTCTCTCTCTCTCTCTCTCTTAACCTTTTGGTGCGGGTTAACGAGCAGACACATATGAGGGCTTGGAGAGTGAGCAATAAGAAAAGTGGGAGCAACAGAGAAACCTCGAAAGAAAGGGCACTCATCCTCCGTTTCCCCTCCATGGAAGCGAAGGACTTCTTGAAGAAGAGACCGACTATAAAGAATACTGGCATCTTTCTTGGAGATGACCTCACCCTCTCGCAGATTGCTCATATGCAAGAAGTAATGCCGGAAATTAGAGCAGCAAGGGAGAAAGGGAAGATTGCTTTTTACAGGGATGGAAGGGTGGGGATATTGGAGCGATGCCCCGCATGACGGTGCGAGACTTATGGGACCACCACACTAAAGATGGCAACTTGGAATTGTAATGGGTCACTCCATCTTGATGTAGGTGCCTTTGAGGATAGTTTCACAGGGAGAGACATCATTTTCTACTCTGAGACGCATCAAGCCCCTGAGCAATCCATGCCACAGATGAGCGGATATAGATGGGAGATAGCCTGTAGACAGGAGACCAGATCGGAACATTGAGGACAAGGCTCAGGGGGAGTGGCAGTTCTATGCAAGGAGGAGTTGCAACCATTGATATATATAGCGCGCAAGGATGAACATGCTAGGTACATGTGGGTGAGGCTCAAGGCAGACACGGGCAGATACCTCTACATTGCTATCTGTTACTTTCTTCCTAGTACGTCAGTATATGCATCACCTAGAGGCCAGTCCCCCTTTGCTATTCTAGATAATGACATATGGGAGTTTTCCAAGGATGGTGACATTATCATACTAGGGGACTTCAATGCTAGTACTGCCCATCACCAGACAAAATTTTATGATACTTTCGAGGAGATGCTTAGGGAGCTGGGCGTTACAGAGATGGGCCTATTCAGACTATCACAAGATGAGTAAACTGAGTATGGCAGATACTTGATAGATATGGGAACTGCACATAGATTGGCCATTTTGAATGGCCTACAAAGATTTTCGATAGCTGGAGGTTTTACTTGCTTTCCACACCGACATGGTGCTAGCACAGTGGCTCATGTTATGGCCCAGCCAGGTCTCATTCAATTCTTTCAGGATTTCATGGTGGGCAATAGGCCAGTTGGAGTAGCAGTTGATCATGCTATCTTGTCTTTCACCGTGACGTTTAAGTTTAGCACTCAGGAGCCGGGACGGCCACTAGCTGAACTCACTCAGATACTGACAGAGACGCTTCATGATGCAGCATCAGAGGCATACCCCCACAGCCAGCCTAAACGGAGACGATCTGGGAGCATGCCCCAGACCAGTTGGTATGATGAGGAATGTAGAGAGACGAGGATCAAATTACAAAGGGAATTGCTCATGGGTATTACCACACATAGACAGTCACAAATTATCTTTCGCCGCCTAGTGCGGCGAAAGAAAAGGGCTTATCTATCTCAGCTAGAGTGGGATCTATTTATGAGTCAAGACTCAGGCGAAGCATGGAGGCTATTCCACGAGCATTCACCACCACCAGCGGTCACCTCCACAGAGACATGGGGGGAATATGCCACATCTCTCTATACAGCATCAGGGCAACCACCTTTGCCGGACCCACTAGAGACATGCCCGGAGACATGTTCTTTCTTTACTGCCGAGAGGGTAAGGAAAGCCAGTGAACAGGATGAAGACAAGGAGAGCACATGATCATGATGGTGGTAGCAGAGCACTTCATCCATGCCAGAGATATGCTTGCAGAGCTCCTTGCTATGATGTTTAATCGAGCCATGTATAAAGGCTTCCCTGAGACCTGGAGTATGTCTATGATTGTGCCTATTTTCAAGTCAGGAGATCCCATGATTCTCGGGAATTATCGCACCATCATGGTTGGTCACACATTAGCTAGGCTGTATGCATCTGTTCTTGAGCAAGAGCTGAGTAGATGGGCAGAGCGAGAGGGCATACGAGCACAAGCAGGATTCAGGAGAGGTTTCTCCACTCTTGACCAGATTCTGACACTCAGAGCTATTATTGAGGAGGGTAGACACCATGGCAAGAGGATCTATTGTAGCTTTGTGGATTTCCGCAAAGCTTTTGACGTAGTGCTGAGAGCCAGACTTATACGGAGACTACAGGACATGGGTGTGCCTACAGAGCTGATATGGGGTATTCTGGCTTTATACAGGACGGTGATGGGGCGGGTACGCACTACTGAGGGAATGTTTGACATTGTCCACTCCACTATTGGAGTGAAGCAGGGATGCCCCTATCTCCGACTCTTTTTGGGATGTATGTGGATGAGTTTTCAGACTATGTAGAGCGTCAGGGAGACAGAGGGGCTCAACTAGCAGGGACATGGATTCCGTTGTTACTATATGCTGATGATATTGTGTTGATTTCTACCTCTCTAGAGGGGATGCAGCGTCATTTAGATGCTTTGCATACATTTGCTCGTGACAGTGGATTGTCTATCAATCTGGGGAAAACCAAGGTTATGGTGTTCAACACCACACCACAGTGGGTAGGGAGGTTAGCTCCCGCTCCCATATTAACGTATGGCCAGGAGACCGTGGAGTACACAGATGCATATACTTATCTTGGGGTAGTCTTCGGTGGACCGGTGTTTTCACTGAGGAGAGCATCAGAGACTAGATTGACGAGAGCGTATGCAGCCTTGGGAGGACTGGAGAGGATGTGTTCGCAGGTTTAGTTTCAGGAACTGCGAACAAAGCTCTAGCTTTTTGACACTCTAGTGACTTCAGCTATGCTCTATGGGATTTAGATATGGGGACCCTCAATAGACCATCATGGGAGATCTGCCAACACAGAGGGATGGAGATGTATGGAGAGGCATCTGGTCTCTATGATCGCTCGGATTATTCGGGCTAAGGCCTCAGTGCCGCATGAGATTATCCGAGCCGACCCAGCCCACCCCCCCACCCCCACCCCCCCTCGTGGTGGAGGCATTGACTAGATCAGTATCCTTTATACACGGTTAATGGGATCTCCCCAGGGACAGATACGCTCGGCTTGCCCTAGAGTCATCTTCACAACTAGCGCTACAAGGCGATATGGCATGCTGGTATGGACAGATGACAACATGGTTTCAGTCACATGGTTTCAACATGGATAGATTGCCTCCATTTCAATACTCCCTGGATGCCCCCTCCTTGTCTCTCACACGGACAGAGATCACCAGACTCATACGCCAGGATCTGATTCAGCTAGATACCAGGGATACAGCCAGCACAGGAGTTGGGCACGAAGATGGCCTTCTACAGAGAGCATCGTCTCCAACTCACAGAGGATGATTTTATGACTAGGCCTACATACATGGATACACACTTATCTCATGGGATACGATGCACTATTGGGCAGATACGCACATCCTCACATCAGCTCCAGATCGAGACTGACCGATTTCGAGGGGTGCCAGCAGGGGCCAGGATATGTCACTTATGTAACTTAGAGCCAGAGACAGAGCTGCACTACACATGTCATTGCCTGGCGTACTATGAGATACGCGGCCGCTTCAACTGCCTGTTCAGAGAAGGTTTTGGACCATTTTCTAGAGTCATGAGATACGAGGATCAGAGATGTCTCGGATTGTCCTTGCTAGAGCTGCGCAGACTTAGGGAGAGCTTGCTGAGGGCATCAAGGGAAAGACAGCCTCAAAGACGAATCACAGATTTCTTTACACCAGGGAGAGCTTGCCGAGGGCATCAGGGGAAAGACAGCCTCAAAGACGAATCACAGATTTCTTTACACCAGCCAGGGGAGAGCCAGAGGAGCAGTCATCACAGCAGATCTCAGAGCCCACCCACACTAGAGAAATGTTGCTTGATCGAGCCACTGAGCTAGGCAAATCCAGACGCCTGCGACCTCGAGGGGTCTCCCATCATCGACGTAGGCTGCAGCAGAAGATACAGATCACTCTAGCTCGACATGCAAGACGCCCAACCAGAGTACTGACCATGGAGGAGGTTGATGACATTCGACAGCGACCGATGAGAGATTTCATTTGAATCCACCCAACAGCCCCCCCCCCCCCCCCCCCCCTCCTCCCTGATATCTCGTCTCAATTTCGAATCAACTTCAGATTCATTTCCTTTTTCCTTAGTGTTTTAGTGTTAGTTCTTCGAGGGTGGATGTAATCACGAAGAAACAGAATGGGGCAAAGACGCTTCATGGGTGGATGTAATCACGAAGACACAGAAGAAGGCGGATGAGGGCAAGAAATGGATCGAAGTCGCTAAGAAAGGGAAAGGGAAAGAAACCACATCTATCCCCACTCCTACAATCATCAACATGACTTAAGGAAGACTAGAGCTCTGCACATACGAATAACTGGTCTAAAAGACCGAGATGATGTGGAAGGGGAAGTCAAAGAACTTCTCCGCATGATGGGTAATGTGGCTACTCATACAAAGGCATGGAGGGTAGGGAAGAAGACACAAGGAAATGGGGAGACTTCAAAGGAAAGAGCTCTAATCATGCGCTTCACAAGGAAATGGGGAGACTTCAAAGGAAAGAGCTCTAATCATGCGCTTCCTATCCATGGAGGCAAAGAAGGACTTCTTGAAAAAGCGTCCTACACTAAAGAAAACGGGCATATTTCTTGGAGATGACCTCACACTCACACAACTTGCTCAGATGAAAGAAGTTATGCTCGAGATAATGACAGCTTGAGAGAAGGGGAAAGTGGCCCTTTACAGGGATGGATGAGTAGTTATTCTCGAGAAGCGTCCTGCATGACGGTACGAGACCTGTGGGACCACACTCAGAGTGGCTACATGGAATTGTAATGGATCTTTGCGCCTTGATGTAGGGGCCTTTGAGGATAGTTTCACAGGGAGAGACATCATTTTTTACTCTGAGACACATCAGGCCCCGGGGCAGTCCATGCCCCATGTGAGCAGATACAGATGGGAGACAACTTGCAAACAGGAGACTCGATCACATCACAGAGGACGAGGTTCAAGAGGAGTGGCAGTGTTATTTAGGGAGGAGCTACAGTCTTTGATACATATAGCTCGGAGGGATGAGCATGCTAGGTACATGTGGGTGAGATTGAAGGCAGAGACAAGCAGATATCTCTACATCACTATTTGCTATTTCCCTCCTAGTACGTCAATATATGCATCACGTTGAGGACATCCCCCCTTCTCTATTTTGGATGATGATGTGAGTTTTCCAGAGATGGCCCACATTATTCTCTTGGGGGATTTCAATGCTAGGACTGCCCATCACCATATTCTATGATACCTCAGAGGAGTAGCTGCGAGAGCTTGATATTATAGAAATGGGCCTGTCTACATTATCACAGGATGAGGAGCACATTGAGTATGGCAGATACTTGATCGATATGGGGACTGCAAATGGATTGGCCATTTTGAATGGCCTACAGAGATTTCCTGTAGCAGCAGGTGGTTTTACATGCTTTCCACATCGGCATGGCGCTAGTACAATGGATTATGTTATGGCTCGGCCAGGACTCATTCCTTCGTTTTAGGATTTCATGGTGGGAACTAGGCTAGTGGGGGTAGCAGTCGATCATGCTATCTTGTCTTTCACTCTATCGTTCCAGTTCAACACAGCTCCATTGGGGGCCTCCACACGTACTCGATATACCTTCACGAGGGAGACGGATCCCATGTACACTGATGAGATATATAGGTAGCTATGCACTCAGGAGCCAGGATGACCACTAGATGAGCTCACCCAGATTCTTTCAGAGACGCTCCATGATGCAACATCAAAGGCATATCCCCACAGCCAACCTACATGCAGACGATCTGGGAGCATGCCTCAGAACAGTTGGTATGAGGAGTGTAGAGAGACGAGGATCAGATTACAGAGAGAGGTGCTCATGGGCACTACTACACATAGACAGTCACGGATTATCTTTGGCCGGCTAGTGCGACGAAAGAAGAGGGCTTACCTATCTCAATTAGAGCGTGATCTGTATCAGCTCTTTATGAGTCAGGACTCTAGTGAGGCATGGAGGCTTTTCAATGAGCACTCTCCACCGCCGGCCACCATCACTTCCATAGAGACATGGGGGGAATATGCTACATCTCTCTATATAGCATCGGGGCAGCTACCTTTGCCTGACCCTCCAGAGGCATGCCCAAAAACATGTACTTTCTTTACTGCTGAGAGGGTAAGGAAAGCCATTGACAAGATGAAGACAAGAAGAGCACAGGATCATGATGGTTTGATAGCAGAGCACTTTATCCATGCCCGAGATATGCTTGCAGAGCCTCTTGCTATGATGTTTAATAGAGCCATGTACGAGGATTTCCATGAGACTTGGAGTATGTCTACTATTGTGCCTATCTTCAAGTCGGGAGATCCTATGCTTCCCGGGAATTACCGAACCATTATGGTTGGTCACACTCTGGCTAGGCTATATGCATCAATTCTTGAGCATGAGTTGAGTGAATGGGCAAAGAGAGAGGGCATACGAGCAACAGGATAGGCAGGGTTCAGGAGAGGTTTCTCCACTCTTGACCAAATTTTGACACTCAGAGCCATTATTGAGGAGGGTAGACACCATGGCAGGAGCATATATTGTAGCTTTGTGGATTTCCGCAAAGCCTTTGATACAGTGCCACGAGCCAGACTCATATGCAGATTGCAAGACATGTGGGTGCCCACAGAGCTGATCTGGGGGATCTTAGCTTTATACAGGATTGTGGTAGGACATGTACGCACTACTCAGGGCATGTCCGACATGGTTCACTCCACCGTTGGGGTGAAGCAGGGTTGTTCCCTATCTCCGACTCTCTTTGGGGTATATGTAGACGAGTTTTCAAATTATGTACAGGCAGGGGACAAGCAGGGGGTGATAGAGGTTCTCAGCTTGCAGGGACATGGATTCCGTTGCTATTATATGCGGATGATATTGTGCTAATCTCAGATTCTGCAGAGGGGTTGCAACGTCATTTCGATGCATTGTATGTATTTGCACGGGACAGTGGATCATCTGTGAACCTTAGTAAGACCAAGGTAATGGTGTTTAACACCACAGCGCAGTGGGTAAGGAGGTCCGCCCCCACTTTTACATATGGTCGAGAGACTGTGGAGTATGCAGATACGTACACTTATCTTGGGGCGGTTTTCAGTGGTCCAATATTTTCCCTGAGGTGTGCAGTAGATACGCGATTGACCAGAGCCTATGCAGCATTGGGGAGACTTGAGAGGATATGTTTGCAGGTTCAGTTCCAGGAACCTCCAAGAAAGCTTTGGCTCTTTGACACTTTGGTCACTTCGGCCATGCTGTACGGAGTGGAGATATGGGGCCCCTCAGTTGATCATCATAACAGAGTTGGCAGTATTGATGGATAGAGATGTATGGAGAAGCCCTAGGTGTCAATGATTTCTCGGATGATTAGGGCCAAGGCATCAGTACCACATGACATTATGAGGGCGGAGCTCGCTGCTCCTCCATTCGTAGTGGAGGCACTCACTCGATCAGTTTCATTTATGCATAGCACTTGGGCTCTCCCTACACACAGATATGCTCGATTAGCACTAGAGTCTTCGCGACAGCTAGCATTGCAGGGAGATAATTGATGTTGGTATGCAGAGAATGGCATCTTGGTTTCAGTTACATGGATTTAGTATGGATCGGCTACCCCCATTTCAATACTCTCTGGATGTACCCTCCATCGCCCTCACTAGGGCAGAGATTACCAGGCTCATCAGACAGGACTTGATTCAACTGGATACGAAGAGGACATGGATACAACCTACACATGAGCTAGGTACGAAGATGACTTTCTATAGAGAGCATCTTCTCCAACTCACGGGGGATAGTTTTGTGATCAGACTAGGATACATGGGCATCATCTATCCCACGGGATATGATGTGCTATTGGTCAGATAC
This sequence comes from Adiantum capillus-veneris, assembly GCF_014529385.1. Lineage (NCBI taxonomy): Eukaryota > Viridiplantae > Streptophyta > Polypodiopsida > Polypodiales > Pteridaceae > Adiantum > Adiantum capillus-veneris. The sequence continues at coordinate 150,579,474 of NC_140937.1, read as the reverse complement.
GCACATCCTCACATCAGCTAGAGATCGAGACAGGCAAATTTAGAGGAGTACCCGCTGAGTCCAGGATTTATCAGGTGTGCTAGATAGAGCCAGAGACAAAGCTACATTACATATGTCACTGCCCAGTATACTATGAGATACGAGGCCGCTTTCACTGTCTATTCAGAGAGGGTTTTGGGCCACTTTCTAGAGTCATGAGATACCAGGATCAGAGATGCCTCGGATTATACTTACTGGAGGACCCCAGAGAGGACCTCTTGAAGAGGGGCACAATGAGAGAGATCCAACAACAGCGGAAGATTACAAATGTCTTTCAGTCACAGATAGAGGAGTCCGAGAAGCCCCAACAGCATAACAACACCAAAGGCACCAGAGGCATACTGCTTGATCGGGCGATAGAGTTGGGGCGGTCCCGTCGCCCATGGATGAGGGGGCCCTCTCGACATCGACGCAAATTGCGATAGAGGATCCATACCATACTGGCGCGATATAGTAACCGTCCCGACAAAGTGCCTACCTTGGAGGACATTGAATCTCTATAGCCTTTTGAATACTGATGTATATGTATATGATGCCTCGACTGTCAGAGAGCTCCATTGTATCAGCTCACCCTTTGTATTCCCTTTGTATCAGCTTTCACCCCATCCCTACCTACTATTTTCTTTTTAGTTCTTTGTACTTTTTGTACCTAGACCTGGTATTAGATTCACCACATGTAACCTTTTGGTCTCATAGGTCATTTTGGCCTTTTGAGGACGTTAATATTACATTTCATTTCTCTCTCTCTCTCTCTCTCTCTCTCTCTCTCTCTCTCTCTCTCTCTCTCTCTCTCTCTCTCTCCCCCCTTGTAAAATTTAGCTAGGAGTCATACTATCAAAGCGTAAACAATGCCACGCGGCAATTGTCCCTTTTTTATCGTTTCCACATTTCTAAGAGCCGCAACCATCCGTTTCCCATTTGCCTAGAAACGGCTCTTCCTAGTAACTATGCTTTTCTTTCTTTGCATGTCTTTCCTTGGCTGCCTTTGATGACTCAGAATCGCCTATTGGACTTCCCTCCTTCGATGGACGCTTGGCCAAAATATAGCCTGTTCTTCACAAATATAGTACTTCCCTTGCTTGGACCACTTTGCTTTCTGTTTCGGTGTCAAGTGTGCCTTGAAGATTGTTTTTGCTTGACAAATTTTTTTGTCGTCATCTTATCCTACTTTGACTCCTTGTCCAATGGCTCATCCTCAGACTCGTCGTCCGCAAATGTGAACAATCTTGTGAGTGAAGCGTAGCTGTCTTATGCATGGGCCATCATCCCGTGTATGCTGGCTGCTTTCTGCTCAAGTAGTACCTTTGCAACTCGAGAAGCGACCTGCGCTAGTAGCACTCCATCTGCTCCTACCTGAAAAAAGCAACCGGAGGAAAGGAATCCCAAAACTGCTGGTTGTAAGACAGTAAAGTATTGGACTTTTCATCCACAGGTAGTCCCAAGTTTGAATCCCACCCAAGTACGTGGTGTTTGTAAATGAAGCACTAGGGTTTGGCTACCACTGCTATGCATTCCCCTTTAGAAAAGAGATAGCTTTCCTGATCGTGGAAGCTTGCTTGATGTTGCGTCTTAAGAAATCTGTGAGCTAGTTCACATGCATGCCGGGTTTGCAACTGGTTGGCAACCAGTTGCAAACTTTTTTCGTTCTCATGAGAGGTTGCGGTGAAAATACTCACAATTGGTTGGCAACCAGTTGCAGCCCTGCTCCAAGGGGAGGGGGTGGAGCAGGTAGGGAACCGTAGAAGCGACAAGTGCTTTGTTGACTTTCTCAAGCCTGCGAAGGGAAGACGCCAACCAGGTCGTGCACTTTTCGAGGCTAGTGTACTGAGAATAGGAAATTCCTCAAGCTCACGTGAACACAGAAGTTGCCAGCAGCTAGTTGCACAAAAGTTCGCAACCTCGCGTTCATGTGAACAGAACCTATGTCGAACCGTTGAATAAAAGTTTCATACTGAGGCCCTAGAAAAGTATCAAATTAACAATATGGCCTTCTCTTTAAAATATTTCTGCATGTCTAAATGTGTCACACGTGTGGCCTCAGAAGTATGTTGCCATCAATCCCAAAAGCTATGCTGAAGGTTGGCGGCATTTCTCCTTTAGAGTCCATCCACCCAAGTAATCTCACTTTGAGAGAGTCCATAAGGGTTCCCGAACATGCTTGGCATAGCCCTCTGTCCCCATCCCCCCCCTACCCCCCCCCCCCCCCCACCCCGCCCCCCGGGCCCTCGGCCCCAAAAAGAAAATAAAAAATAAATCCAGGCATCTGTCACAAATGTGATGATGTGGTATTTCAACTTAAAGGACCTGTTTAAGCGCCCGAGAGAGGCCGAAATGGACCGGAAGCAATTTTTCATAAAACTTGATGATATGGCATGGTGTACGGACATCCTGAAATTCGCGGTGGATTTTTTATAACTCCAAAATACTTAGCAAGCGATGCTTACCTATTGGTACGCTCGAGTAAACACAGTCGCTAGAGATTAGAAAGGATGAAGCAATTGAGACAAAACTTAAAAAGGGGGAAGGGGGAGGGGGGGAGGGGGCAGTGATAAAATATAGGCAAGAGAAACACTAGACGTGTTTCGCTAACATTAGCTCATTAGTAGTGTTAACTCTTTACAAGAGGAAGGGGAAGGGAGGGGCTACAAGAGGCTTTTTCCAAGGAACTTTATGCAATAAAGGGGATCGTATCAAGCTGCCTTTTTCTTGTAAGGGAATAAGAGAGGTACGATGGAAATCTAAGATATAAAACACTCTTTAAGAGAACATATTATTGTCCAGCTCCACTATCTTCTAAGTAGGTACAATCCACTGCAAAGATAAAACCAAGCTCTTGCAAGGGGATTGTTCCAAGCATCACTAATCTGTAAGAGAACAAGAGGTGGTGCATGGTACCAAAGTTAAAGGAGGGGTGGTAGGTATGATAACCAAAGAAAAAGGGGGGGAAATTATGTCAAGCATCTCTATCTTGGAAGAGAGCAAGAGAGAGGGGTTCCTAAAGAAACAAAGTTACGGGAGGTAGATGTGTGAGAGCCAAAAAGAAAAAAGGTTTGGGGGGGCGTGTGTGTGTGGCGCACATGGGGTGAATTAAGGGGGAATATTAGAGGTGAGGGTTTCACCCAAATTTGGAGCATCAATCAACAAATTATGGGCCTATGGAGGTGGGCAAGTTTAGGGTTTAGGCCCTCACTTAGAAACACCTACCAACCCCCGCCCCCAACCCAGCCCCACACACAATACACACACGCTGACGCTTTTTCTTATGAAATTATTTTATAAGCATGGAACATCAAGGTGAGGAAACATCCACACATGTGCCTGTGCTTGCAACACCTAGTGCATTCGCATGTGACGTGCGAATGTATGTGTATACTCTTGGAAAGGCCCCATGTACTCCTCAATTTGTATTTTACATTCTGATTGATATTGTGCATTTTGTATTAAATGGTTCAGGTGACAAATCAAAGCAAGAAGGTCCGAAAATTGGAACAAGAAAATAAGTCTTTGAAGGCTGATGTGCAGGTAATCTAGTTTTAGGTATACTAAGGCCTTTTCAAACTGATATACCATGTTGTGTGGTTGTGATACACATAACAATCTGTGCAAATGCAGAACGCAAAATCGTCTTTGGAGGAGACGGAGAATGCAAGGAAAACGGAAGCGTTGAAGATGAATGATCTGCAAACAAAGCTTCAGAATACTTGCAAGTAGGAGTTGACGCTTATCTTTCATAGAAAATGTACTCTAGGGAAGGTTCTCATGATGCAAAAGTTTCATGCAACCAAACGTGTGTTATTGTATTGAGAAATGTTCTTTGTGTGGTTATTTTAGGCCTCCTTACACCCTCCACCCCTCTCCTTTTCTTCCCATCGCCTGTGGCCCCGTGTGGGCAAAATCTCGAAAGCACCCATCCCACCTTGGAACACATCAACTCATTACCTATAAAAAGAGTGAGAGGAATTTAAGTAGCTTATAAAAGAACGAGTGCCTAAATTGGTTCCAATTGTAAGGCTTTTGTAGATTTTTGTTTTTGGACTGACAAATGCAAGAAACTGAAACATAACAAACTTTGGAAACATTTGAGAAACGCGTTATTTTATTCGTTTCTTGCCTCACATATTTCAAAAGGCCATCTGTGATGGTTTTCTTGTTAGTTGGACAGATAATAGTGTTGTGCTTTTTCTACAGTGGAGATTCCATTGTGCCTAATAATTATCACACTATCATGATTGACCACTATCTGGCCAAAATTTACGGATCTATCTTGGAGCATGAATTGAGTTGATGAGTAGAGACGTAGAAACATAGAGTGATGGAATAAGTCGGTTTCATGAAGATACACCTTGGTTGGGGATGGACGTTGTTGGGCAAACAAAAGATGGGCCACCTCTATAGCAATGTCTTCCCAAAAGTGCACAACACATCAAGTCAGCACGAAGAACACACTAAAAGAACTTTCAACAATCCACAACACCAAATATCAATGGTCCTTTAGGATTTTATTGGCGAACGCCCACCCAAAAGACCACCATAAAAGCCAGAAAACACTTGATCTTGCTTGGAATAACGACACACACCAAGCAATGCACTTGAGGAAAAGGTTTCCCCCTTCAAAAATTCCCTCTTTAAAATTCAGAGTGTACATACCCCACGAAACATGTAGGCTAGCTATACTCAAGTGACTTTTGACATGACATTTAGTGCCTTTTTAGTGCTTTCTGATTTTGCGCTCCACATCAATGATGGGAGCTTGATCATGTCTCACACGTGTACGATTTAGTTTGAATATGCCTGCTGGTGCACCTTTCAACTCTCCACTCAGTTTGTTGACTGTTCTAGCAATTTTCGTAAATGGCATCTCGACTTGTCCGTCATTGCGTTGGATTCGCTCTCAAGTCGCTAATCATCCCCTTGGAGCTAATATTGAACTTTGGTTGCCCATTCTACTGAACAGCCAACCCCTCTCTGCTACCATGACTTGAACCTTTGGTTGTTCCTTCGATGCTTCTAACAGATAGATGTGTGGATTGCCTTCGACCACAACTTTCCCTCCACCAAAGCCTCTACATTGCGAGAAGCGAATTGGATCTTTTAAACCATAACTCCAAAAGGGGTGCTTTAAAGCTTGAAATATTCTATGCAATCTCGGTAACAAAAGTGTTGAACATGACCAAATTGAAAATGTCACACAACTTTGTGCAAAATTGGCACAAACGGAAGGCTGCGCAAGCACGACTACATGTAAAAAAGGCTAGTCAAAGGCAAAGATTGGCATGAGAAAGCAAGAGGGAGATCCAACAACCAAACTTGAATTTCTTTTAATAATAAGTTGCCTTGAGTTTTACCAAGCCCTGAGCAAACTTTTGCAAGCAAACAAAATACGGAGCGAGCCATACATATAATCAACGAGAAGATTGATTAACAAACATGACTTGTTCACATGTTTACAAAAGGAAGATGGTGTACACAACAGAATTTTAATTTATGCATATACTATTGTTAAAGACATGGTGTGTATGGATAGTGATTTCTGGGTTTTGGGCCATTCCAAACGCAACCATGTGGCTGAAATTGTGAAACTCCATCTTAAAAGTGCCCAAAAGGGTCCCTCGTCGGCATGAGACCCTTTCTGACAGTTTTGAGACCTTTTTTGGTTCAAAATCCCGTCTTTGGGTGTTAGAATGAGACATATGGGAAGTCATTTCTAGAGTTTTTGGCCGGACGCAAAGTTGCGGTCAAAAATATCAAACTGTAACAGTTGCAAAAAGTTGTACCAATCTAAAGTGTTTTTGAAGCTTTTTGCTTCATAATAAGACATATGGATATTTACTTTAGGATGTCTCAATGCAATGTTTGTTTCTAGAATTTATGGGCATTTCAAACCCAATGACGGATGAAAATTATCAATATTGCCCTCTTACATGGTTTAACATAATGGAGACTCTATGATTTTGCACAAAATACTTTGCGAGGTTTTAGGTCGCTTCCACGTTTCGTATGTTAAGTGTCAAAACAAAGTGTATCCATGGAGTATAACTGTGAGATCAATGTCGTAATTTTCTATTGTTAGTTTATATTTCACTAAAAAATGAAGTAAAACATTCTAAAAATATACTTTATTGCAAATTAGATTCTATATAAAATGTATTTAGTGTAGTTTTTACTGTCTCTAGAGAGAGAGCTTCTTGGTCATTATCCAAGGGAATTCCTTCAATGTTGTTAGCATGCACATTAGTTAGTACAAGTAGTCTTTACTCTCCCCAAAGCAAGCTAGATGATTGGGTTTCATGTCATGAATCCGCAACATCTCTTTAATGGCAATATATGCATAAATTAAAATTTCGTTGTGTGCACCATCTTCTTTTGTAAACATGTGGACAAGTCATGTTTATTAATCAATCTTTTCGTTGATTATATGTATGGCTTGCTCGGTATTTTGTTTGCTCGGAAAAGTTCTCTTGGGGCTTGGTAAAACTCTGCTGCCCCCCTACTTGCTTATGACGCAAATCTCACCTATATACATGAAGCACCTCAAACAATAGACATACAGACACTTAAAAGTAACCCACAAGCTGGCGCTAGTCAAGCGACTTGCATGGCATGTACATGTGCTTGCTAAATTAAGCTAGAAAATCCCACAAAAAGAAAGCCCACACAGAACTTGCTACTGCCTCGCACACCCCTCCTTGCTCTACTTCGCCATCGCCCGCAGCCCCCCTGCCCTCTTATGCCTTGCTGCACTCACCCGCTAGTTGAAGACCTTCCCATGATGTACCTTTATAGAATGCAATGGAAGTGTGATGGTGGTCGGAATGCTCATAAGGCAGTATGACTACAGATGTGTGAGCTAGTGTAGTACGCCACACGTTGATAGAAGAAGATTGATCATCAAAGGTTGGTTAGTTCGAACTTGACAAATTGTATATGTGAGGTGTGGCTATATGAAAGGATGCATTTTCTGCCATTAATTGGGACAATTGAGGTCATGCACTTACGTTTTGCTAATTGTACCCACTGAAATTTTGCCATTGGACTTTTTTCTGAATGCATATAAACGAAATTTATCTGAACAAGTGTTGTATATGTAGTGACTCTCATCTGGGCATGCAAGCTAGAATTGCAGTTTATCTCAGCAAGTGTAATTTTTTGTGTAGATCAATTGAAGGAAGTAAAGCTGCTGCTGCTGAAGCAACTGTGGAACGTGATAAATACAAGACTTGTGTAAGATAAAGTGGTATCATATTCGGTGTTTCATCTAATTTGTTGTAAAACTATCCTTGGAACTCTTTAGTTCGAAAGTTAGCCATGAACTGGAAACTCGATATTATCATTGGTCATACAAAGCGCTATCGCTAACAACCAAGACAGGAAATTGAAGGTTACTTTCTAAGTTACTTTGGAGACATACACAAATAAAGAGGAGATAGGATGTTCTAGAGACCCTAAAATCATAGACAGTCTACAAATAGCAATGGAATTGCATCAGAAGGCCGAAAACCATAGACATGCACCTTTTTGAAGCAAAGAAGAACAACAACTAGACACTAACGCAGTATTTTCAATAAATGCTATTATAGTCTCTGACGTCTTCCAGACTTTTAAAAGACATTGGTTTACTGTATTTTTTGCAGGTTCAAGCGTTGGAAGCTGAATTACAGAAACAGATGGATGCTCTGCGTCAAGTGACCTTGAGGTTCGAAGGAGAAAAAGCTTTCCTTCTGAAGGTAAGGTCAAATTGCAAAGTGATCTCCAGCAGCACTCTGCTAAAAAGAAGTTATTCTGTATAACTTCGTAAAAATATTAATCTTACCACGTTGTCCTAGGTTCTGTTCTTGGAATGCCTTAAGGGCCCCAATACTGTATGTTCCATATACATTGGTTGGTACTTTTGTGTGGTGCACATTTTTTGTTTGCCAGGGTGCATTGATCTTTAGACAGAAGACTAATACATACCAGAGCATTTGAGTACAGATATGGAGGATCATTATCTACACATTAGGGGAGAGTGAAAGCAACCAGTTACTCTTTCTCAAGACATGGGAGCAAAGGAGAGTGTCTTTTGTTGATATTTGGTTCTCATATCTGATATTTGGGTAGATGGGATCTGAGATGGGAGCTGCTATCCTAATTCCTTGTGATTTGCATGCTTCTCTTTCAATGATGCTTTTGTTCATAAGTTTGAATGTGATAATAGCTAGCTTCTCAAGGTCTGGTAAGGGCACTTGTATGTCAGATATGTGATGAGGTATTGGCGAAAATAAATTAGATCCCTCCATGTCAGCAATTTTTCTAGATGATCTGAGTTGAAGGAGGCTGTCTGGTTGATTGGGTTTCAGCCCTCTCTATGGTTTTTGTGTGAAGAGTAACAGGACTTAAGCAGGCTGCTGTTTAATACAAAAAGCCTGCCCACCAAAAAGGCCTGCACAAATACAAAATATAGGTGGAAGGGAATGACTGGTGGGAAATCTTATAAAAAGTGTTCAAATTCAACCAAACTAGATGTGTGCCGACCAAGGATACCAACTTTAGAGTAATTTTAAATCATGTGGACAAGTGATTTGAAAGCTGCAAAGACGTAAACTCTACAATTTGGAGCGCTCAAGCTGAGTGAAAGGAAGACTGCTAATGAAATGCAAGGTAGGTACTAGCGTACAGTTGTTCTTGTGTACAGTATCAGTCATAGGGCCCCTCATTATAGATACATTTTGACTACAAGGGTTTGCATTTACATTGGCATAATCATAATCATGCTTCACTGCTAAAGAACGACAAAATTGGAAGCAAAGGCAACCCCAGCAAAAGAAGATAGAGCCCTATCCATTTCCAATTGTTTAGCAATTTCCTTTTGCAAGATATCCTCAAAGGAAGCAATTTTCAATTCTTATGAGAAGAAAACAACAATACATGACATATAGAACTGTCTTGACCTTTTAGACAGACGCAAGGAAAACAACGTTTATCTGCAAACACAACACTTAGAGCAACACCAGTGAGAAATAAAAGAGGCGGAGTTCACCTCTGTGATGTGCTGGCCCATAAAGGTAGGTGCCTCTGCCGGTATTTCTTTCCTTATTCCTTCAGAAGATAGTCACAATTGCTCTCTGCTCAAAAAGTCCACACACAGATACTATGTTGTAACTTCCAACCTGACATGAAACGTTTGGAGGTTTGGCCGTTTCCAGGTATTAAGGTTTTGAAACGTTCTGCTTCAGGGCATAGGAAAAACGAAACAGCTTCTGTAAATATGTATATATATGTAAATAAATAGACAAGTGTATGTATGTTTGTGTGTGCGTGCGCGCCTGCACGCGTGGATGGATGTTTGTATCTATAGCTATGAATGACATGCATATCCATGACTCTAGACTCCATACAGGTTTTTTATTTTCTTGGAGGTTGTGTGTTTCGTAGGTTTTGTTGGAACGTTTCACGACTCTCGATGTTTCGCGGTTTTGTACCCATGAGACAGGGTTGTTTGTTAGACTGAATGTAACAGGCACGTAGGAAAAGCCCAATGATCAAGAAAAGCATCTGTGTGTGGCTGCTTTTCTTTGTGGACTGCTCCATCAGCAATCGTCTATTTGTTTTTGCCACGTCACCATTGCAACCAGGCTGGGATTTTTTTGCCATGCCATCACAACGCTAGTGTCATCAATCATATACCTTCCTCATAGAAGCAGAGTAATCGTTCATGATTTTACTTGTCAAAATCAAACTCAATAACACAGATCAGTAGGCCATGACTCTATGCAATCGGTTCATTGTTGTCTCGGCTATAGTTTTGTCTTGAACTAGGTACAGATATAGCATAGATACCACATAATGAATAAGAGACATAGAGTAATGGAGCTCAACTTATAGAAGCATTGGCCCCTCAACGAGGCACCCTTGGTGGTATTTCTTTATTTCGTTGACCACCTTGGAAATAAAGCAATAGTGTGATCTTCAGGTCGCTTAGGAGGTAGCTCACCCAGAAGACCTTCTGAGAAGCATTACCCCATGAGACTTGAGGAAATCGAGACGCTATGACTCTTAACACAGACAAATGAGATAAACACTCGTCTCTGTGACATTGATTGAGTAAGCAGAATTATGTGATTTCATTAGTGCAAACACTGATACAAGAGGAATAAACTCTTCTTTAAATTTTACATCTGTGACTAGATCCTTGCCCTTTCCCTTCTTGCCTTGAGGCCCCCCTAAGTTCCATGGGCTAGGCAAAGATTGAGGGGTTTGAGCTTGGTAGCACGATTTATTTGGTTGAGCCCAGGGAGTTGGCTCTACAAATGAGAAGCCATTGGCTCTTCCCGCACCTAACATCTCTAGGAAAATTTGATACATCACCCAGGTGGGATCTCAACCCATGTCATCACTGCGATCTTTTAAGTTGCCACGTTACAACCTTTGTTCATATATACCCCCCCCCCCCCCCCCCCCCCCCCACACACACACACACACACACAAAAGGAAGAGTAATTGCCTGCGATTACACGTGCAATTCAATTCGATTCTTTAGCAGTCACTGCCTTCATGCATACATACATGCCATTGACCATCAACATCATATATTACTTTCTCTAGCATGTATCACACTATACAGTTCCACAATCAGATTTCTATCCAATTATCTCATCCTCATTAGAACTCTATATATGCTTAGCATAGCAATATTAGCCATCACACCAAGAGCACGTTGATCTCTCAAGGTGTCTAGATTCAATAAGACCATATACCCAGTCTATCTCATCCAAATTGGAAATATTGATGCACTAGATTCATATGCTTCACAAAATGCTATGCAAATAACATAGATGCACAGATGCAGCTACAAAACATAAATACATAAATTTAGCCCATTTGGACGATGTTGAGACTGTAGGCTGCCCAAACAGAGTTGATTTCCAATTACAACCAAACAATCCCCAAATTGCAACTTGCATCATTCAGAGGTTCCATTTACAACTAAATGATGGCCAAACTGCAACCTATCCTGTCTAAAGGTTCCAAGTACAACCAAGCGATCCTCAAACTGCAATTTGCGCCGTTCAAAGGTTTCTATTTACAACTACCTAGACTGTAGTCTGTGCCGCTTAGAGGTTCATCAAACAACATTGCAAGTAGAATCAAACAAGCTGTTGGGTATCAAAACAAGGTCAAACAAGGTTAAATCTAGTTCAGACAGTATTCAAAATTTGAAACAAGTGGTTCTTATCATTGCATAAGATTGAATCTCCATCTTCCATGCTCTCAAATGCTTGTAAATCCATCTTTTTTTTAAAAGCCATTCGAAGCTTTGCTTCGACTAGTTTTACGGGATTGCGCCCACTCACCCACACCCTTATGTCTCAAGGGAACGATAGTGGGTGCTCTTAAAGCCTTCACCTTTACCACTAGGCCAATTTCCTTTCGACAAGCTTGTAAATCTATCTTATTCCATGCTGCAGAAAATTAGGATTTCTGCAGAAAATTTCAGCATGTGTCAAAATCATGTTATGGATGCTCTAGTTATTTGTTTGTAGACAATAGCTAGCAAGATGGAATAAGATGCTTGTAAAATGCTCCAAAACATGATTTTGACACATGCTGAAATTTTTGCAGAAATCCTAAATTAAAAAAAACAATTGGAATCAAAATCGGATAGCGTGAATTTGTAGGGCAAGAGGATCAGCTTTGACTTCTGCCGCATGTCCAAATTCTCATCTAGATTTTTTAGAGGTCTCTGAAACACAAAAATTGTCAAAAAGACATCATTGTAGGACAGAAATAAACTCCTGTTTCTTCATCTCCACTTTCTGTTGTCATTTCTTCTTCTTCTTTCAACTCCATCACTTCCTGTTATAGGTTATGGAGGACCAGTTGGCTTGTCAGAACAACAAACGATTGATGCTTTGATACCATTGTATTGTAGAGGGCACCACGTGCCAAACATAGAATAGAATTGGAACAACCTTCAACACTTCAACACAACTTGAAACTGAAAGAGAGAGAACCCACATAGTAGACATGGAGTGGCAGAGTTCCACTCCGAGAAGCAATGGCCCCAAAACACTGGCGCCCCTTGCGGTATTTCTATTATTATTGATCTTCAGAAGGTACAACTGTTAGGAGGAGCCCTCTCTTCAATCTGCAACTACAAGAATGAGAGGAGCCTCCTCTTAGGCTCATATTTAAAGGCCACTGGCTTGAAAAGCATCCGATACAAAAAGCTTGCGCTGTTTCAAAGCGTTCGTCAAACTTGGCACCCAAAATCTCTTTCAATCGGGCGACCCAATTGCCATGTCAGCATCCATAATTCGTGGCACGTTTTACGGATGGCGTGCAACCTGCCATGTTATCAAGATAAAGTGAAAATTTTTGGTCGAGCAAACCCGTGGACATGTAAAACAGAATTTATTTGCCTTTGACCCTATCTCAAAGAGAGTAAGAGTTTCCTGATCTCTGATCTTTCCCTGGGCTGTGCATAGTTCTGAAGATTCATTACCTGGTGTCAGCAGATTGTGTGACACTAAGCTGGCATTGGCCTTGGCTTTCTTTCCCTTCATCTCTTATATAACTTTTGATGTCTACCAGTTCTTTCTCTGAGGGAGGGCATTGAGCTGATTCATGCCCCACTTCGTCACATGTGAAGCATTCAACCATTTGTGTTTCTGCTCAGCATTCCTTGGTCCGTATCTGAACTTCCTTCTCTAGAACAAGTTCATTTTTGTTGGATTTGGATTCTTCCTTGGTACTAGTCTTTGTAGTGACGACAATGAAAGTATGAGTAAGGAATAACCATCCTGAGCATGCACAATCATCACTTGGATATTGTTCCTTCTGTTGGAGACATTATGTTTTGAATTCAAGAGGAGGAAAACAACAATATATGTCCAACTGCTCATCTAGGGTGACATGTCTGAATGTAGCAATTGGTAGATAAGCATCCCAAAACTTTTTGTGAATTTGCTGTAACTGTGTAATGTCTCTCCCTTCTCAAACCAAAACTGGTTCCATGCAGAAAGGAAATTGACTTCCAAGGATTGCGTTAATTGTCTCTCTCTCTCTCTCTCCGATAGTATGTTTGTTATTTAAACGTTTAGAGATGGAGTGGAGCTTGAGTTTTGAGTTCTTAAAGAGCCCATGCAATTAGTGCACAAATATTTGTTGTCATGGTGCTGAGCAGTGTGTTACTACTTTTCCCGAAGATTGAAAAGTATATTATGGTTTTGCAATATGCTTTGTTGCATTGTAGCTTAGTTGATGCCAACAGTGTTCAGGCTTGGAAGTGGTTAACTTATGTGAGGATGCAGACAACAGGAAGTTTCAGAAAGGAAAAGTACAGCCGACAAGCTATTAACTGAGCTGGGAACTTTAAAGGTTTGAGAAATAATTGCTTTCAATGCAATCTGTATCTTTCAGAGGACTGAAGGCATTTTTTCTGAAGTAGTCTCTCATGTGTGAAGGAATGCGTGAGGTCCTTGGAAGACAAAAACAACTGTCAGTTGAAGCAACTTGAACAGGTTAATGTAATTTCACTCTTGGAATTTTATGTTGACGACTGGCCAATACTGTTAAAAAAAAGTGGAGTTCATTCGTTTGATGAGCTGCTGATAGTTGCAGGAGTCTGACAAGCTGGCTATGTTGCAAAAAGAGAAGGAAGCAATAGCATGCTCCAAGGCTGTATTGGAATCAGAAAACAAGCAAGTAACGTGATAGGAGTTCTTATAGCCTCTCATGAATGAAATTTTAGTAGGAGTCAGCTAACATTACCTTGCAAAACAGCTGGTAGAAATGAAGCAAGCAGCTGAGGAGAATTGTACTCTACTTCGCTCTGAGCTACAAGCTTCACGCATTTCAACAGAACAAGTAAGGCAGAACAGTAGGGCAAGGAACCAGTCACTTAAGTTTATTTATTGGTCCTGACTGATTACTTTCTCTTAGTTCGAAGCAGAGATAGCCCGCTTGAAGGAGAGGGCCGAACAAAATCAGAAACATGCTTCTGAGCTGCATGAGTCGTTAAAGAAGGTAGAAGCTTTTACTATTTTCATCTTTGATCTTTCATTATGGTTCCAGCCATATAATATAGGCTCTGTTTGCAGTCCATTTTGCTTTGTTACATGCAAAGGCTCAAATTCCCTTGTCAGGGGTGTCTTTTACCACTTTTGGGGCTATTTTGGAGTTTTAGATGTCCAAATCACTGGATACTTTGCAAGGGACGTTCTTTTGTCTGGTTGATACGGGTGCCAAAGTTGCCTTGTTGATTGTCACTCTCCCAACCTCCCAGTAACTTATTTCTGTAGGTGAAGTCATTTCTGACAGTTCCCTTGTGCAGACTATTCTTGGTGCCTTGCCAGACTCTTACCAGACTTTTGCTAGTAGTGGTGGGGACCTTGGAATTGTGGAACCAGGGTGCCACTTGTTATGAATCTCATGCCTCATTGATTGCGGGCTTTTCAAAGTGATGAACGCTTGCATACTTGAATGAACTTTGTATGTACATGAGAGTTCCTCCAGCAGCGTAGCTTGAGTCTGGGATACAAGATAGGTTTTTTCAGTTGTCCATATGGCTAGCACAGAAATGGAGGTTCAATTTTCCTAAGTATCCTATGGGTTTGGGAGCAACTTGTCCTAGGTTGCATTGTCATGCAGTGAGGACAGACTTCACCAGTCTCTGGTATGGAACCCTATGTTCTGCATGGCACATTTTCTTTAAGATGGCAGCCCCAGCTTTGATGGAGACTTCAAGCTCTCAGAGGTATTGCTGGCAGTCTCAAGGCCAACATTGATGGTGGGGACCTTGGAGATAACTGGGCTTCTCAGGGAACAGCAGCAGTCAAAGGTGGTTTACCGTTTAAGAGAGCATCTTTGAGTGGACCAAAGTGGTTTCTGGTATATGAAGGATGTGGTATAGATTTTGACCCCTTCAATGTGGTTGGGGAGGTTTGGTGTCTTTTGGGTCAAGGAGAGCCAACCATTGGCACATCTCCATTGGGTTCCAGGGGAGTGGGTTGGGTGGGGTGTTTTCTCCCATGAGGCAAGTATAATTGTTTATGGGGAGGTTTGGTGTCTTTGGGTCCAGGAGAGCCAACCATTTGATTCTAGGGGACTGGGTTGGGAGGAATGTTTTCTCCTATGAGGCAAGTATAATTGCTTACCAGGAAACTAAGACAGGATGAGCAATGATAACAAGCTTTTCTTAGTATAACAAGCTTTTCTTAGTACATGTTGGGTTGGTCCCACCTTGACAAAGACTGTTACACTCGTTGGCAATACAGGCCACCAGTATGACTCTTCCTATCACCTATGTATGCTATTGTGCTCGGAGCTCATTGTTGTATCGACAGAGAATCTCTTGATGCACCTTACCTTGAAGAGGGAGAAAGTGTAGCCCTTTGAGGCTCCCATGTTTCTTTCCTTTGGATTATTTAGCTTTTGCTCATATGTTTGGATGTACTGCAACAAAAGACTGTACTTTCAGCTAGCTTCCCTTGTACTGAGCTTGTGGACAGTCACCATGAAGCTTTCTAGGAAAACCTAGTCTTTTTCTCACAATTGGGCCCTTAGCCCGTACAGCAAAATTGGCAATTGTGCAGTGCCACACCAAGGAACGGATTTATTAAGGGATTGACGAAATATCTCAATTAACAAGTCACATCATCTGGTTTGGCAAATCCTACGTTTTCGCATAGGGACATATTTATTGTGTAATTTAAATGTTCATCCAATCTTCCTGTGTAAGGTTGTAATTATGTAATCAAGCACATGACTTTGGTTTCCTTTGCATGAAAAGCGCTAGTGTTGACTTTTTGGTTTTTACTCCGAGTAGGCAAAAGTCTAACTTGACATTATGATTTTTATTTAAGTGCATTCTTGATTGAGGTCATAAGAATTGTTGAGATATGCTTAACTGATTTGTAGTGCTCTTATCGTGAATGTGCAGACGGAGGAAAATTACAACTTACAAATTGAAGAAAATAGAAAAATTTGGTGAGTGCTTTATGGGGCAATCAAGTTACAGTTTGGGTTGGGGTTGGTTGTTATTTTTGTTCTCTTAGGTCAGTATGCGACATCGTTATATACGGTTCCTGGACAGGAACCCCTTCCAGACCCTATAGAGCCATGCCCAGCTACGAGCACCTTCTTTACCACTGGGATGGTACAGAGGGCCATTGACAGGATGAGGACCGGGAGGGCATATGATCATGACGGTCTAGTAGCGGAGCACTTTATACATGCTAGGGATATGCTGATGGAGGTTCTTGCAGTGTTGTTCAGTCGTGCCATGTGTGAGGGGTTACGTGAGACTTGGAGGTTGTCTACTATTGTGCCTATCTTCAAGGCAGGGGATCCTACAGAGCCTAGGAACTACCGCACTATTATGGTTGGACACACATTGGCACAATTGTATGCATCCATTCTTGAGCAACGCTTGAGTATTGGGGCAGAGGATAAGGGGGTACGGGCAAAGGGTCAGGCCGGTTTCAGGAGGGGTTTCTCCACTCTTGATCATATTTTGACACCCAGAGCCATCAATGAGGAGGGCAGGTCACATGGGAGACGGATTTATTGTAGCTTTGTGGATTTCTGCAAAGCATTTGACATGGTACCGAGAGCTCGATTCATGCGCAGACTACAGGAAATGGGGGTGCCCATAGAGTTGATCTGGGGGATTATGGCTTTGTAAAGATCCGTGATGGGACATGTACGCACTCCGGAAGGGGTATCTGATTTAGTTCACTCTACTATTGGGGTGAAACAGGGTTGCCCATTGTCTACTACTCTGTTTGGTATGTATGTTGATGAGGTGTCTGATTACATTGACAGAGAGGGTGACAGAGGTGCCCAGCTGGCAGGGACGTGGATCCCATTGTTGTTATATGCTGATGATATAGACTTGATATCTGACTCACCAGAGGGTATGCAGCGACATTTGGATGCACTACACAGTTTTTCAGAGGATAGTGGATTGTGTGTAAACCTTGGTAAAACCAAGGTTATGGTGTTTAACACCACACCAGAGTGTATCAGGAAATCAGCAGCTACTTTCACATATGGTCGGGAGATAGTGGAGTATACAGATGCGTACACTTACGTGGGGGCAGTCTTCATTGGGCCGAGATTTTCTTTGAGAAGAGCAGTAGAGATTAGACTGACTAGAGCTTATGCGGCTTTGGGAGGACTAGAGAGGATGTGTTCGCAGGTTCAGTTTCAAGAACCTAGGACAAAGCTATGGCTCTTTGATACTTTGGTTGCATCTACTATGCTATATGGGGTGCAGGTTTGGAGACCTTCTGTAGGCCAGGATGGTTGGAGACGTATGGAGAGGCCCTTGGTATCTATGATCTCTCGGCTGACTAGAGCCAAGGCGTCCGTACCACATGATATCATTTGAGCGGAGTTAGCTGCCCCCCCCATGGAGATTGAGGCGCTTACCAGATCAGTCTCCTTTGTACACAGCCTATGGGATACTATCAGAGACAGATATGCCAAGCTGGCACTAGAGTTCTCCAAACAGCTAGCTCTACAGGGGGATATATCATGCTGGTATGCACAGATGGCATCATGGTTTCAGAAACATGGCTTTACCATGGACAGGCTGCCTCCTTTTCAGTACTCTCTACAGGCACCCTTGATGTCTCTGACACGGGTGGAGATTACTAGATTCATTCGTTAGGATCTGATCCAGCTGAACACGAGGAGGACATGGATGGAGCCGGTACAGGAGTTGGGCACGAAGATGGCTTTCTATAGAGAGCATCTTCTCCACTTCACAGGGGATGGGTTTGTGATTCGACCTAGCTATATGGACACACATCTTTCTCATGGCTTGCCTTGTGCCATTGGCCAGATATGCACATGCTCACATCAGCTCGAGATTGAGACTAGCAGATTTAGAGGGATACCAATAGATAGCAAGATATGCCGCTTATGTCATCTAGAGCCAGAGACGGGTAACATTACATATGTTATTGCACAGTGTACTATGAGATACGAGGCCGTTTTCATTGTCTATTCAAAGAGGGTTTTGGGCCTCTATCTAGGGTCATGAGCTATGGGGATCAGAGATGTCTCGGACTATATCTACTTGAGTTACACAGGCACAGAGACACTTTACTGAGGAGAGCTTGAGAGAGACGGTCCCAGAGACAGATTACAGATTTCTTTACTCTAGATATTGGACCCCCAGAGGAGCAGACACCATTGCAGAGCTCTGCCCGCACTCATACTACCGCTACTGGCATTCTCATAGACCGAGCATTGGAGCTAGGGAGATCTAGACGCCCGCGATTGAGGAGAGGAGCTACACAACATCGACGGAGACTACAGGAGAGGATTCGAGCCATACTCTCTCGACGTCCAGAGTGCAGATGAGTATGGATCTCCACCATATCTTCCCCCCTTCTTTCATTGTAATACACATTGTATTTTGTTTCAGTTCTTTTTTATTCCGGACATGGTATCAGATTCACTTTGTTGTAACGGCTTGGTCTCATAGGTCATTTTGGCCTTTTGAAGACGTTAATATATCATTTCATTTCATCTCCTCTCTCTCTCTCTCTCTCTCTCTCTCTCTCTCTCTCTCTCTCTCTCTCTGTGTGTGTGTGTGTGTGTGTGTGTGTGTGTGTGTGTGTGTGTGTGTTCCCTTGACATTGTACTAGAGTCACACATGGTTGTAATTTTTTGGTCTCATAGGTCATTTTGGCCTTTTGAAGACGCTAATATAACATTTCATCTCTCTCTCTCTCTCTCTCTCTCTCTCTCTCTCTCTCTCTCTCTCTCTCAGATAGGAGGATTATTAGACATGATTTCATTCACCTAGATACTAGGAAGACTTGGCTATCTCCGTCACATGAGTTGGGGATGAAGATGGCTTTTTATCGAGACCATATTCTCTGGACGATAGAGGATGGTTTATTTCACGCCCCAAGTATATGGAAACCCACAATCTCATGGCATTAGATGTATTGTTGGTCAACTACGCACCTCATCTCACCAGTTGGAGATAGAGATTGGCCGATACAGAGGTATACCCCTACAGGAGAGATTATGCGAGGTTTTGCGAGAGAGAGCCAAAGACAAAGGAGCACTATATGTGCAAATGCACAGCATATTATGAGATCCGTGGGCGTTTTCATTGCTTATTCCGAGAGGTCTTTGGTCCATTATCCCGCATCATTGATTACTATGATTAGAGGTGCCTAGGTCTCTTCTTGCTGGAGATCCATAGTCTGAGAGAGACCACCCTTAGGTGCAGTGGGTGAAGGTGATCATAGCTTTATTGGAAAGCATGCCTTCTACCTTGTCTCTTGTAGTGCGATGGTTCCCTCTCGTGCATCTCTCTCTCTCCTTTGCACATATGGCAATGCCCCACTAGTTGGGCTACTCAGATGACCATGTACAGTTCTATGGGTTTTATGCACGTTTGCCAAGGCAAGAGCCTTCTGAACAGGAACCGGATTAGCTAATTCCTAATCCCTTACAGGCAGGCATAGGTCCATCGTAAAGACTTGCAAAAACGGAGTTTCCCATTGTGTGCTGAAGCTCTTGAGACACACATAGACGTGTTTGCTCCGCTCAAAACGATCCAAAATAGAAAATTACAGCCTGCTGTGTTTATTTGCAAGTGTAGGGTTTCGCACCTAAACTGCAAGGTAACACCAAGGGAGCCTCGGGGAAGCCTTTGGGTGCTTGTACAGGGCTTTGGGCACTTGATAGTGACCAAAACAGGAAATTACAACATGCTGAAATCGACCTGCAGCTCACTGGAAGGAAATCCGTCCTAGACGTGTACTTTTTCCCTACAGGGGTTTTGACACTCTTATGTTGCTGAATTTGGGTTGAAAACCTGCTATTTCATCCCTTGGCAGGTTTGGAAAGCTTGGTGAGAGTTTGGTGAAAGTGTTCAAGTCGTTTATTTGCAATTGAATAAAGAAATACTGAAAGGGGAGCCAGTCTTTGGGGCCTAGAGGGTGTCATTGTCTACTTGGGAGCGTTGTAGCTACCAAGTCGTGGATTGTTTTGCAGTGTGAATCCCAGTTACAAGTTTATTTGTGAAGTTACTTTGTGTCGTTCAGTACAGGGAAAATTAGACGGTTTATTTCGGGTGAAAGCCAAAGTTTACCGCTCTTCAAAAAGCTGCAGGCCGGTTTCTGAAAGCCTTTGTGCCACATGAGATTATCAGAGCTGAGATGAGCGCACCACCAATTGTAGTGGAGGCTCTTGCTAGATCAATGTCTTTCATTCATAGCACATGGGAGCTACCACGCTACAGATGTGCATAACTCGCGCTTAGTCAGCAAATGAGTGTGACGATGGGTAGACCAGCCGACGCTCCAGCAAGGGCTCACACACAACTCATACCAAGCTGCAATTGCCGTTTGGCCCAACGATGAGGCGAGCAATTCTGATGTCGAGATGCTGGGCAGAGCAGGTGTCGGAGGTGACCTTGGGGAGCTTGGCCTGAATGTAGAGATAAATGGAGGTGAGAGACAAGTCGAGGGTGGCAATGTTAAGGGCGGTGCAGTAGGCGAGGCCGGAGATTGGGGATAATATAATGGATGGAGAAGTCTGATTGTTGAGGGCGGTGCAGACAGGCAGGAGGTTGAGGAGGGGCTTGCACATTGCACTGAGGAGCACCCACTGTAGAGAGCACGACACACTATCCACGCTACAGGTGCTCTCATTTTTGGCACGCCCGGTTGGCAGGAGTATAGACGGGAGCAGTAGGGAGAGGTACCTGGGAGAGAGAGATCTCCTCAGTAACAGGAGTGGGCGTACCAAGAACAACGGACCTCCCGACAGCCTCTGTCACTGTAGAGACGAGGACGGAGGTAGAAGAAGGACGTCATGGAGGATGCGTCACCCGAGTCTGGCTCTCTGAAAATGGTAGAGGTCGTAGTGTCTCTGCTGTATCTTTTACCACTTTGACTCTTTTCTTTTGTTTCCTCTTTTGATCATGTGTGCCAAGAGACTTTCTTTTTGCTTGCGATGGCAATGCTGCATCCTCATCCACCTCAAGAGGGTTCATGTGGATGTTTATCACCCAAGCCAATAGTGGCGCGGCAAAACATTGGAAGCTAGATTGAGGTGATTGCACTTGTGCTCTAAACCTTTTCGCTCTGGTCTGCAGCAATGATGTAAAGAAGATCTGATGAAACCCACAAGGTATGTTCTTGATTAAACAGTAAAGACCATCACATTGAGGGAATGTGGTAGGTACTTCGCATTTCCCCTTTGGTCCTTGAGCATCTCTCACTAAAAATTAATATCTGAATACTGCTAAAAGAGCTTTGTGATGCTGCAGATTCAAATGATCTGGTTCGAACAATGCCTTGCATACCTGTATGGTAGCAGCTTTGGAGAGCTTTAAATATGACCTAGTACTCGGCTACAAGGAGGGAAAGTTGGTCATCCCCATTGCATGTCCTAGACGTGCCGCTGTCAAAGTGTGTCCTCTGACTTTGCGAAAATTTTTCAACATTTCATGAATCATGCCGATAGGTATGTCATCAAGAAGGACAGCTTCAACTAGCGATGTTACATCCAAGTTGTCCAATTGGTCATGTGAGAGAACGTCTGTAAGAGATGGCTTGGACTGTGGATGTGAAAATTGAGGAAAAATTTTGTTTTGTTTTTGTTTTGTCAGGCCTAGCAATTTCATGACGGATCAAGTGACTCATTGCTTTCCTTTTGCCTTTTGGATCCTTCTCCTATGCACTTGAGCTACCACTATCTGAGCCTGAGCTGGAATCTGCATCTAATGCCGAGGCCTTGTAACTTTCGTCAGATGGGGCATTGGACATCATATCTGTGACCCCATGGCTGCTAGGATCCAATTCCGCTTCAGTTTCATAATTGGCCTGCCTGTGTGGTAAGGCCTCTTTCTCACCAACAGTTTTTTGCCTCCTGCCATAGCTCTGATTGACGGACTAGCTATAGCAGTATACTTCAAACCCCAAGAGCATACACAATTACCTCACTGCAAGCTAGCTAGATACTAGCTAGATATTGTCAATCTGCATAAGAGCATACATCAAAATATCCCCACAAATCATACATAAATCAGTATGCAGTCAGCCAACAATCTGTATACGCACTCCTAATTCCTATTTCTAGTGCTGCTGAAGATGTGTGAAATTTGCAGAGTGATGTGAAATTTGTAGATGGATACGAACACGAACGCTGGCAACTGTTGCCTGCTTGCAACTTGCAACGATGCAGCTACACAGGTTGAATAAGGTGTGGATCGAGGGGCGTGGAGGGCTCAATAGGCGGTTTGGTGCGCGAGGGTTGACAGTTGGGAAGAGGCAGGTAGGGCCGATAGTGGGAGGGCGAGGGGTAAATAGGGACAAGGGAGCGAGAGTTGGATAGAGACGAGGGTGAAAGACGAGGAGTGGGTAAGGGGGAGCAAGGGGCGAGGGGTGGGCGACGGCAGTATAGGGGGGCGAGGGTGAGTTAGGGGCGAGAGCAATAGGGACGAGACCTAGATAGGGGGGTGAGGGGTGAGGGCAGTATTGTAGGGGGGAGCAAGGACTAGGTAGAGCAGAGGCTGAAGAAGAAACTTAAGGAAGACCTGCAAGCTTAGGTGTAACAGGTGCAAAGCATGGAGTCAGAGCTGGTTGCAGATTATTTGAGAAGAGAGAGAGAGAGGGTCATGAATTTGTGGATCCTAGGCAAAAGCAACATTGGCTGCAGAGCAAGAAGAGAGCAGAGAAAAGGCCACGGAAGCTGTCTAAGGAGTTGGTGTTGTTTAGGGAACATCGTATGGTGCAAGTGCTTCTAAACCAAAAGCTAGCTGGAATGGGGTGTGGTTAGTGGTTGCTTTGAAGGAGGTGCGATAAGCCCAGACTGTGCCGAGGATAGCTTGAGCCCAAGAAGTTGAATGCAGGTGACAAGCTTTCCTGAGAAGTGCGATTAGCACTTTGTTAGTGCTCTCGGCTTGCCCATTTGCTACGGATGCGACCGGCTCGGGAAATGGAGCCCAAAACAAGGAATACAGTCTGCTATGGATTTTTGCAGGTTTAGGGTTTCGGCCCTAAACGGTTCCTAATACCCCCAGGGACCGCTGTGCAGGTGTTCTAGCGCATTTTCAGAGCAGAAAACGGAGAATTCAGCGTGTTACAGATTCTCGCCAGGTTTTGCAAAGTGTCCGTATGCGTCGAGAAAGTCACCTATTTTGTGGGGGTATTGTCTGTGAACCGTCCTAGTAAACAGTTATGAGCCGAAATCGGGCCAGATCATGTCATTTTCAGCCCAAATTATGCGGGGCAGCTCGTAGGAGATCACAGGTTTTATTCCCTCTTGAAATATAATAAAGAGATACCGAAAGGGGTGCCAATTTGTCGGTGTCTGCTCGGAGCATTCTAGCTTCCGGGCCGTGTGTGCTTTGAAGTGTTAGTTCCCGTCACAGGTTTTATTTGCAAGTTTCTCTGTGTCCTTAAGTCTAAAGTAAAGTTTCGGGTGAAATCCTACGTCTACCGCCCTACGGGCCGGTTCCAAAGGCTCTTGCTAGATTAGTGTTTTTCATTCATAGCACATGGGAGCTCCCATGCGATAGATATGGACGAGCAGCACTTGAGGCATCGCGGGTGTTGGTCAATGAGGCTTCATGTTGGTTTGCACAGATATCAGCTTGGTTGAGTTACATGGATTTAGTATGGACAGGTTGCCCCCTTTTCAATATTTCCTGGATGCACCATGCCTCACCCTCACACGTTCAAAGATTCGCAAGATTATCAAATATGATCTCAATCAGCTGGATACTAGGAGGACTTGGCTATCTCCGTCACATGAGTGGGGACAACAAATGATGGGTTTATCTCACGCCCCAGGTACCACCTATCTCATGGCATTAGATGGGTTATTGGTCAGGTACGAACCTCATCTCACCGGCCAATACAAAGGTATACCCCTAGATTATGTCAGGTTTGCAGAGAGGGCTTTGGCCCCTTATCCCACATCATGGAATACTATGATCCGAGGTGCCTAGGTTTACAGAGGGACTACTCCGGATGGCCCACCACATGTTACCCATTCACATTGTCATTGGGGCATCCTTATTGATGGAGCCATCCAGCTTGGCCACTCA
The DNA here is from genome assembly GCF_014529385.1 of Adiantum capillus-veneris. NCBI lineage: Eukaryota > Viridiplantae > Streptophyta > Polypodiopsida > Polypodiales > Pteridaceae > Adiantum > Adiantum capillus-veneris. The sequence continues at coordinate 150,555,368 of NC_140937.1, read as the reverse complement.
CGACGTCAGAGGATGCAAGGATCTTCACATCTTAGACGAGGTCTACATCGGAGGCTATGGAGCATCGTTGAGCGGCATCAAGCACGCCCCCAGAGAGCTGTCTATGGAGGACATTGAGGGCATACTGCAAAGACCCATGAGAGAGTTCATGGGATGATCACCATTGTATAATTTCTCAATTGTACACCTCATTAGCCCTCATGTTATTGTATCCCTCCCCATATGTTTTGAGATGTAGTATGTGATGTTGATGATGATGATGAGGAGGTTGTAAACCTACCCACTCTAGGTACCTCATTTTTTTTAAATGTTCCCAGACATTATACTACCCGCCTGCTAGGACTGTCCACGCCTTCTACAACCTCGCACCCAAACACCTTGAGAAATAAATAGTTCACTGGTTTACTTGTCCATGCCTCCTCTCGAACTCCCCCATCCAATGCTGTTGAGGGTGACCAATTGATTAAGTACATAGACGTACTTACTGCTTCCGCCCAAAGCTCAAGCAGTAGGCCTGCATGCTCGCTCCATGATACACATAGATGTAACCTTTTGGTCTCATAGGTCACTTTGGCCTTTTGAAGACGTTAATATAACATTTCATTTCTCTCGCCCAAACCTTTTGGAATGGTTGTAGATCACGCTCACATGTATTTTGTAGTAGATTTTACATACACTATTGGTGGATTTCTTCGTGCAGCACATCAGAGATAGGACTTCTATAGAGAGACAGTTGGAGTGTATACAACAAAGCTATATAGTCTCCTAGCAGACGAGAACCCCCATAGACCCTTGTCAAAACTGACCTGGATATTGAGAGAGATATACATACAGCGGCAGTTGCAACTTGTCCCCACTTTCAGCTTACTCGGAGTGCACCATCTAGGAGCATGCCTCAGAATAGTTGGTATGATGATGAGTGTTGAGAGACGAGAGCCCCGATACAGAGAGAGGTGGCTTTGGCCGACATCACACATTGACAGTCATGTATACTCTTTTTGACGCCTTATACGGCAAAAAAAGAGATCTTTCTAAGCTCAGCTTGAGAGAGAGATTTATTAGATTCTCTTGAGCCAAAGACTCTAGGGAGGCTTGTGGACTCTTTAGAGAGCACTCATCCTCTCCTGTTAATTCTTCTACAAAGACTGCACATAATATGTATCCTCTCTATACACGGTAGCAGAGCAGCTACCATTGCAGACTTATCGTAGCCCTGTCCTCCCACTTCTACTTTCTTCTCAGGAGAGATGGTGAGGTGTGCCTTCGACAGATTGCGCCAGGGAGGGCACAGGATCATGATACTATAGTGGCAGAGCATTTCATACATATTAGAGATCACATTGATGGTTTGTTGGCCGTCATGTTCAATAGGGCCATGTCTGAGGGATTTCTTGAGACTTAGAGTACGTCTACGATTGTACCACTACCTCAAGTCTGGAGATCCAGCCTTGCCAACTAACTATTGCACTATCATGATTGGCCACTCATTGGCCAAGCTATATGCATCTATGGTTGAGCTTGAGTTGAGAAGATTGGCAGAGAGAGAGAGGGTGTACGAGCTTCAGGGCAAGCTGGATTCTGGAAGGGATTCTCTACAGTTGATCATATCTTCACTCTTAGAGCGATCATTGAGGAGGGTAGTGCACATGGGAGGAGGATTTATTGTGGCTTTGTGGATTTCTGCAAAAGCCTTTGACACAGCCCCGAGAGCTAGATTGTTACGGAGACTACATGACTTGGGAGTCCCACAAGAGCTTGTATGGGGTATCATGGCACTCTATGAGACAATTGTAGGGAGAGTATTTATAGCATAGGGTCAGTCAGCCTGTTCACTCTATTATTGGGGGAAGCAGGGGTGCCCACTTTCTCTGACTTTGTTTGGATTGTAAATTGATGAGATTTCTAACCATATTGAGACTTCAGGGACTAGAGTGGAACAATTGTCAGGTACATGGATACCTCTATTGCTTTATGCCGATGATATTGTGCATATTTCGGACTCTCCATAGGGTATGAAGAGACATCTAGATGCATTAAATGCTTATGCACATGATAGTGGGCTGTCCATCAACCTTGGCAAAACCAAAATGATGGTATTGAATACCATAGAGCAATGGCTCACGAGATCAGCACCTACTTTTACATATGGATAGGAGATAGTGGAGTATGTAGGCTCCTCTACGTATCTTGATGTTGTATTCAATGGACCTACTTTGTCTATGAGCGGTGTTGCACAGGCAAGATTGACTAGGGGATTTGCAAGATATGTTCACAAGTGCAGTTTCAAGAGCCACACACTAAATTGTTGCTATTTGACACTCTGGTCACTTCTACGATGCTCTATGGAGTGCAGGTATGGGGACTTAGCATGGATCACCATAGTAGATCAGGGCGCGCACATATGATGGATGGAGATCCATGGAGACTCGAGAGACCACTTGTATCCATGATCTCTATGTAACAGGTTGGTCTTGTAGGTCATTTTGGCCTTTTGAAGACGTTAATATATCATTTCATTTCATCTCTCTCTCTCTCTCTCTCTCTCTCTCTCTCTCTCTCTCTCTCTCTCTCTCTCTCTCTCTCTCTCTCCTGACTAGAGCTTTTGCGGCCTTGGGAGGCTTGGAGAGGATGTGTTCGCAGGTTCAGTTCCAAGAACATCGGACAAAGTTATGGCTCTTTGATACCTTAGTAGCCTCAGCTATGTTGTATGGGGTGCATACATGGGGACCTTTTGTAGGCCAGGATGGTTGGAGACGTATGGAGAGGCCCTTGGTATCTATGATCTCTCGACTGATCAGAGCCAAGGCCTCTGTACCCCACGCTATCATTCGAGAAGAGCTAGCTGCCCCTCCTATGGAGATTGAGGCGCTTACCAGATCAGTCTCCTCAGTGCACAGCTTGTGGGATACTACTAAAGACAGATATGCTAGACTGGCCCTTGAGTCTTCCAGACAGTTAGCTCTTCAGGGGGACACTTCATGCTGGTATGCACAGATGACATCATGGTTTTAGACGCATGGTTTCACCATGGACAGGCTGCCCCCTTTCCAGTACTCTCTTCAGGCACCCTCGATGTCTCTTACACGGGTGGAGATTACTAGACTCATTCATCAGGACCTGATCCAGCTAGATACCAGGAGGACATGGATAGAGCTGCCACAGGAGTTGGGCACGAAGATGGCTTTCTATAGAGAGCATCTTCTCCACCTCACAGGAGATGGGTTTGTGATTCGACCCAACTACATGGACACACAAATGTCTCATGGATTGCGGTGTGCCATTGGTCAAATACGCACATCCTCACATCAGCTGGAGATTGAGATTGGTAGATTTAGAGGGATACCAACAGACAGCAAGATATGCCGCTTATGCCAGTTAGAGCCAGAGACAGAGCTACATTACATATGTCATTGCACAGTGAGTGTACTATGAGATACGGGGCCGTTTTCACTGCTTATTCAGAGAGGGTTTCGGTCCTTTCTCTAGGGTCATGAGTTATGAGGATCAGAAATGTCTTGGGCTATATCTACTTGAGTTACACAGATATAGAGACACTCTACTAGGGAGAGATAGAGAGAGACAGTCCCAGAGACAGATTACAGATTTCTTTTCACTAGATATGGGACAGCCAGAGAAGCAGTCATCATTGCAGAGATCGGCCCACACTCATTTGACCACTATCGGCACTCTCATCGACCGAGCACTGGAGCTACGGAGATGTAGACGGCCACGATTGAGGAGAGGGGCTACACAACATCGACGAAGACTACAGCAGAGGATTCGAGCCATACTCTCTCGATATCCAGAGTGCAGATGAGGATGGATTCTAGTAGTAGTATCTAGTTCTTTTGTACCCAGACATGGTGAGGAAAAACTTGCTCCAGGATGGCAACCAAGTGAAAGTTGAGAGTGAGCTATGATGCGGAGTGGGGGGGAAAACATGCCGAGGCTGAGAGGGGTGGGGAAGCATAGATAGGGGGCTGGTTAGGGGCGAGTTGAAGGGAGGGGGTTGGAAAGGGGCGAGAGGGGGTGGGTAGGGGCGAGTGTGTGTGAGGGGGGGTAGGGGCGAGTGAGGGTGAGGGTAGGGGTGAGGGGGGGAGGGTAGGGGTGAGGGTGAAGGGGGTGGGTAGGGGCGAGGGTAAGAGAGGGGGTGGATAGGGGCGAGGGGGGGCTGGGTAGGGGCGAGAGGGGGTGGGTAGGGGTGAGTGTGTGTGAGGGGTGGGTAGGGGCGAGTGGGGGGAGGGGGAGGGGGAGGGTGAAGGGGGTGAGTAGGGGCGAGTGAGGGTGAGGGTAGGGACGAGGGTGAAGGGGGTGGGTAGGGGTGAGGGAGGGTGAGGGTAGGGGCGAGGGGGGGAAGGGGGTGGGTAGGGGTGAGGGAGGGTGAAGGGGGGAAGGGGGTGGGTAGGGGCGAGGGTGAAGGAGGGGGTGGGTAGGGGCGAGAGGGGGGAGGGGGACGGTAGGGGCGAGGGTAAGAGAGGGGGTGGGTAGGGGGAAGGGGCTAGGGCAGTAGATGAAATCCATGGTCCCCTGGTTGAAAGAGGAGATGCTACAGAGCGCAGTCACCATGAGCAGGATAACTATAAAGAGAATGGAATTCATCAAGCAGGACAAGCTCTGTGAAGGGAGCTTTATTCTGGTAGAAGCAGACACCAATAGGGCTGATTTTTTATGTTGGGTGAACTTTTGTCGAGGAGATTTCTTCCCACTTCTTTTTTCCTCCATAGGCTCACCAACTTCAAAGGCTTCCACCAAGGGCACATCAGGAGTAGCTTCTGTGACCTTCGACCTTTGACCTGGCTCAGGTGGCTCATTGGAAGAGGGTGTACCTTCAGTCAAAGAGTGAATCGAAACTCCAAAACAGGGCATAGATTTGGTAGCATCCAACCACTCCAACAGACCCTCATCTGACCCGTCAGGTGGAGTAGGCTGTTCCAATTCGAGGCTGGTTGCTAAAGACAAAGAACTATGTTGCACCACGGGATCCATACCACCTTCTAAGAGAATGGGTTGCATCGAGGAGCCAGAATTACGTATCCACATTGCATCATTTCCCCAATCGTGGAGTGCTTTAGTGTGTCGCAGCCATGGTCTTCCAATAAGCAAGGGAAATCCGCCCTCAACCTGGGGAAGACGAACCACCACAAAATCCAAGTTAAAAGTAAAGTCTTGTACCTGCAGAGGCACATTATCCACTATCCCCACTGGGTAGACTATCCGCTGGTCGGCCAATGTAACTGTGAAGGGAGCAGGGCGAGTAGGCTATAGACCTAGAGCTAACATAGTGAACTCGGGCATCAGGTTGATGCCAGATCCACCATCCACTATCACTCCTGAGAATTGCCGACCTAAAACGGACACTGTCAGGCGAGGGCTTCTATAATCAGTGAGTGGAGCAGCAGGATTGGATATCATATAGGACTCTGACTGTCGCACTGGGAGGTGCCCGCCACTAGGACCTGCTCCAGGTAAAGTGATTGAATACCTGCAAGGGTGTCACTTCTGAAACTCGCATCTAGTCGAAGCATGTCATACAATGAAACTTGGTGAAAGGTATTCTTCAATATAGTCTCTGCTGTAGGTTTTTCTCTTGGGATCAGTGTCTTCTCAGTTTCCTTGATCTTTTGTAAGTCAGCAACTGCTTCTAAGAAAGCCCCATCAATATCGGAGAGCATAGTAAAAGATCCTTTCTTAGCACTAGGGGATGGCATGTCATCTGCTGGAGGAGGTGTAGGCATTGGGGAGGAAAGGGCTGTACCTGCTAGAAGATTGAGGCCGAGGGCTGCCCTCTGAGCTCGTGTGAGGACACCAGCTGGCTCCTCTACCAGCTGCAACTTGTCTTGAGAGGCAATCATATGGGCAGAAAGTGGTGGCTTGGGGTTGGTACTAACTGCTATCAAATTGATCTTGGGAAAGGTGAATTCAGGTTGGCTTTGACTTGGGCTCGCAGAGGTAGAGGCGCGTTGTTTTGGACAATCCTTAGTGTAGTGATCTTGAGCCTCAGGGCAAAGTTGGCACGGAGAAGAGCCTTCTGGCAGAGGGCATTTGCTCTGATAATGCCCATATTCTCCACATCTGTAGCAAAGTATGGGCCAATTGGGAGGACGAAACGGGGGACAAGGTGGTTGCTGCATGGAGTTGGAGGCTGAAGTGTAGAAGCTCTGAGGGGTTGAGGGGCATTAGCATTATAAAAACTTTGAGTCGGGAAAGTACTTGACATACCTTGGACAGCAGAATTATTGAGCAAAGGTGGCATGTAGTTGGGATGGCCGTATTGGGAAACCATGTTGGATGATGGTGCTAACCCTTGTTGGAGAGAAGGACCAAGACTTTGCTGTATTTTGTGCAATCCCTTTAGGTAGTAACAATCTTTGTCCTCATGTCCAGATTTTTCACAGAAGTGGCAGTAAACCCGAAGGGGGCATTCCTGCGGAGGGTGCCCTGGAGAGCGGCATGAGCTACACCAAACCGTAGCCTTAGTCTCTTGCTGACACTTGAGCTCTTCTAGCTCGCGCTTAATCTGTTCCAATGCCTCATGATTTGGAGGCTTCTCTTGTCTAAGAGAGAAGGACCTCTCCTCTTGAAGAGCTCGCTGTAACTTTAGGGCTTCCAGTTCCCTGCGTAAAGAAGTTAAAGGATCAGCAAGACTACCTTCCGAGAACACAGAGGGAGTATCTATGTGAGGAGAGTTGTTGAACAGCTTCCTAGCCCCCTCTATCCTAGTAGCAGCTGCAATGAACTCCTCGAGAGTGGCGTCGGGTCGGAGACTCTCTCGGAGTTTTTGTTGAGAAGTTTTGGGAAGCGCCTTCTCCACCCACTTTTTAACCATGAATTCACCTGGTTGTTGGGGGAGCTTGGCCACCAGCGACTTAGTTTTAGTCATAAGCTCTGCAAAAGTCTCCTCAGGCTTGAGCACCATGTTGGCCAACTCATCCAACACCTTCTCCTGGTAGTCACCCGGCCTGAAAGCTGCACAGAACTGCTATCTTAAGGCTGCCCAAGTTGCAAAATGGTTCTCTGCAAATTGACTGTACCATTTATCTGCTAGGTCATCCAGGGTGGATGGAAATAGTACCAAATAAGCGTCTTCTCTGTTCAGACCACGTCCCCTACAGAGAGATACAAATCTTCTTGCATGGTCGTCAGCATCTTCTGAAGAAATCCCTTTGAAGGTAGGGAACTTGATGTTTACCTTGGCCAAAACACTAGCTAGTGGCTCCATGATTCCTTGCTGAGCCTGTTGCTCTATAGCTTGTTGTATCAGAATAGGAGAGAGCTTTACTGGAGAAGGTGATCGGGAAGATGGGGAACCTGATGAAGGAATGGGTGATGTGGTATGTGGAGGAATAGGTGATGAGGTTGAAGGATTTCTACAAGGTGTCAAAGATCGTCTTCTGTGATAGTACTTCAGAGGGCTCAGTAGTGCGCTTTGACGCTCGACTGACCTCCTTGTATGTGTCATGCAGTGACCACCAGTCCAACCAAGCTTGGGGCAAGAAAACTTGTGACAGGTCTAGACTCCACCAGACCAGACCAGGTAAGTGACTAGACCCGGCTGGACCAAGGACGAGGAGGACTAGACCAGGGTCGAGGAGGTCTAGACCAGGGACGAGGACAGGTTGGACCAGGGCGAGAGAGGACTAGACCAGTTGGCCCAGGCGAGAGGGGACTAGACCAGTTGGACTAGGCGAGAGGAGAACAGTGCAAGGCAAGGTTGGCGAAGATAGGTGAAGCTAGATAAACCTAACTAGCTTCAAGATTTGCACCTCACATAGTGAGATTTCAATTGAGGTCCCACCGTGATCGCCAAAATGAGAGCACCTGTAGCGCGGATAATGTGTCGTGCTCTCAACAGTGTGGGTGCCCCTCAGTGCAATGTGCGTGACAATCTCACTCAAACAAATGGAAACTCTCTCAAACAGAATGAAACACAGGAACAATGGATAACAACAGAGACACAACAGTGGACCAGAACATGTGGACTCGACTAGCTCAAAGAACCATGTACAGACTCTGGTGTGGCAGCACACTCAGCTCCAGCCCAGGACTCACAGGTACAAATGGGGTGTCGAGGCTCAGATGTGCAGGGATGGTGAAGGAGTGCTCTGTGTAAGACTCGCTCTAGACAACTGCGTCGCTGGACCAGAGATGAAGATGATAATCCCGATGACCAACCGCTACTACTCATATGTACCACCATAAAGGGCCACCAACAGCTCATAAATGTCAGCCATGTGGTGACTTGGCCACGATGTCCACTAGACCACCGTCGGTACCCTGCCACTGCCACGTGTCACTCCCAGCCCAGAGGGTCCGTCCAGTGTGAAACAGCCTAGACCAACTGTACTAACTGTCCAACTGTCTGCCTGTCCTGTGAAGTGACACTGTAGCCCTGCTACACTCACTGGACCCTCAGTCCTTAACTGAGATGTATACGACAATCCCTCCGCTTAGAAGGAACTTCTTTGTAATGCGTTGTCTTTCGGTCCCATAGGTCATATCTGACCTCCGTGGACGATAATTCAATCTCTCTCTCTCTCTCTCTCTCTCTCTCTCTCTCTCTCTCTCTCTCTCTCTCTCTCTCTCTCTCTCTCAATTAATGCTCACAATTGCATTCAAATCCTGGTTATTTTTGGTTCATTTTGATTCACCAGTTGTTTAAGGATTTTGTTAAAATAATTTGAAGGTTCCTTGGCTTCTGTAGTTTCTGATCTCTTCTGGATTTTCTTTTTGCAAAACTCCAGCTCACTTCTTCGCGAAACTGAAGAGTTTGAGCAAGCTCAAGTAAGGTCGATGCAGGCTCATACAGAAAAGCTACGATGCACAAGACAATCCTGTTCATACTGACAATATTGGCTACTGAAGAATGTGGCCGCTTGTTATTTTCATGTTGAGAGAAGAGGAACTAAAGGTGTACGGAGCGATCTTTAAGTGTTTGTTTGGCAATCTGGATTGAGGTGTTTGTGGAAATTCCGGACAATTGTGCAATCTCCAACAAGAATGGCAAATACATGGGGCAAAGCCAATGCCTCAAGTCCAAAATGTGAAGACAATGTCTCAAGTCCAAAGTGTGAAGAATAGGTGAGGGTCAAAATTAGGGCTGGGCCCACAAAGGCATCCCTTGCAACATTGTTGTAATGTGAGATTATGAACAAATGATGCAAATTTCTACACATCAAAAAAGCTGCCACGAAAACAAATATTTTGTTGTCACTGCCCTAGGGTGAAACCAAAATGGGAAAGTCCTGTGACATACATATGTAACATAATTGTTTTTCTAGGGTGAGACATTCGGATAGTCATACATGTAACAACATTTTTTCAAAAAATAGTGATACACATTTGGATAGTCATACATACATCTGGCAACACTTGGATAGCACTCATTCTAAATCTTGGTGTATACTTCACACATTATTATTTCTAGGGTGTGACATTGGGATAGCCATACATACATGTGGCATCATTTGAATCACACAGTCATTCTGGATATGCATTGGTGGCGTCTTGCTGATTGAACTCTTTCAGGTGCAAACGTAACAATATCAGGATTTTAAGGGTGTATCGCAAGATATACATACAAAATGCAATGGCTTCTCTTGGTGAATTACAAGGCTCGAAGTAAATTAATCATGGACTGGGTAATTTGATTGATGGACCTTTTTGCCAATGGTGTGCTGCTTATAATGATATTGAATGCAAGATGAAGCCAACAAGGAATGGGTAAAAAGTGTTTATGCTAGAATGTAGTTGATAGACGATTGCATTCCAAAAAAACCATTCCTTTGAAGGGTTTCTTCTTGTGGAGAGCATTGACAACCATGTGACCAAGAGGAAGTTTTATATGGGAACTGATTTCTTTTACACTCGCATACAATCATGCAAATGGAAATTTTAATGTCATGTATGGTTTATTAGGTTTCGTGCTTCTATTTTCACCAATGTTTGGGTAGACCATCATGTGCACTTCAAGATCATCACATGGATCGGTGAATTGAACAAATTCGGGGTAGTTTTCCTTTTTTTTTCAAATCCTTTGACCAGGAAGTTTTTTGTTGATATATAAAAAGGCAATGGGGTTTTAATTATATTTGCGGATTTTTCATGATCCTTAGGATTCATAAATGGTGCTTCTCTACATTTGTGTCCCTAGATAAGTCTATCTAACTACGGAGGACATTGAGGCCACATGTAGAGACCCATGTGAGAGTTCGTGAGATGATCACCCTTGTATACTCTCTTTGTTTTAGCCCTCATGTGATTGCACAGACAAGCGCCCCCCCCCCCCCCCCCCCCCCAAAATATATATATATGTATGTATTTTGTGATAATATGTATTACATGATGATGAGGATGTAGGGTAGGCTTGCATGCCTACCCACTTCAAATACCCTTATTTTTAATTTATTTTTATGTTCCCCAGACATACTGGAGTCACATATGGATGTAACCTTTTGGTCTCATAGGTCATTTTGGCATTTTGAAGAAGTTAATATATCATTTCATTTCCTCTCTCTCTCTCTCTCTCTCTCTCTCTCTCTCTGTTTATTTTGATCTTTATGTTCCCTTGACACTCTATTAGAGTCACACATGGATGTAACCTCCTGGTCTCATATGCCATTTTGGCCTTTTGTAGACCTTGATAGCACATTTCATCTCTCTCTCTCTCTCTCTCTCTCTCTCTCTCTCTCTCTCTCATGTGTGCAAGTGAGCATGGGAAAAAAGTTATGCAATCAATGAATGACTCCGTTTGTGAATATCTTCACTATACAATAAATGTACAACGTATGCTTCTGTGTATGAAGAGCTTGTGTTATTTTCCTTATAGAGCATATTTTCTTGTACGAGGGAGCCTTGTTCTTATCATTCCCATGTATTTATTGAGATGTATTTGAGTAGTTCATAACCTTTTTTGCTCTTGAGGTTCAAGATGTATGTGCTCCTACAGTATTAAGTTTATAAACGGCCAACTATCAAATGCCTAACGTAGTGTGGAGCCAAGTATGAATATACAAAGTATAGCACATAAATGTTAGGGGAAGCTCTCGTGTTCTTTGGTTTTGAAGCTCAAGCTTCCATAGCTGGCTTGCTTGCTTGCTCAGCATGTATGCTTACATGCTGGGGTGAAACAATAAATACATTATTTCCCTTTGAATTCACTTTTGTGTTCTTTTTATTGAATGTGTACTTTCTATCTTCTCTATGTGTGTATGGTAGTTTAAATTATTTAAACATACCACAAAAGAGCTAATTTACAATTCTAAGAGATGATCTAAAGACGATATTGTGTGCACATCATATAGTCAAATAATATTGAGATGTATTTGAGTAGTCTATATGATGTGCACATCATATAGTCTTCCTCCTATTTTGTATGGTAACAAAATTTAAGCAGCACGGAACGAGCCTTGCATCCTTACAAACAAGCAAACTTTCTATTAGATTTGAATGTGTGCCAACCCTTCCGATTGTCCCCACGTGTGTCTTAAACTACTATTGTACAATAAATCAAAAGTGAACAAGTAGCTTAATATCAAACCAACGTTTCAAGGCGCCATCTGAATAGCTTCTTTTTTTAAGATAGTTCAAAACAATCACTTTAAAAAGTAGCATTGAGCCATAGAAAAAGATTCATTATGTTATAAATTCTCTTAAGCTCCTTTTTGAGAATATACAATGAAGAATGAAAGACTTGTCCAGATTTATGATGATCTATCATTTCTATCTATGATTATTTTACATTCATCACTAACTATACTCTGTATACCCAAGTTCAACAAATTTCTCAATTGTAAACAAGTGATCGTAGCATTTCAAAGCTACTAACTACATAGCAGGGTCAACTAAACCGAGCTTACATATAGATCAAATGGTGTTTTAAGTATCCAAAAGTTGCCAATTTTAGAAAATTTCATGAACAACAAATAAACCAAGCAGACTAATTCCAAAACATACAAGTTAGATTTCTAAAATCCAGTTATTGTCCTGTACAATAATGTGGTGTGTACGGTGTTTGGTTGGGCTCTTGGCATGTATAATAGGAATCGCACCTTGGCATGTCTAGTCATACACCCATACATACCACACATAGGAGGGCCCATATAGCCAAACACCCTAAGGAGTGTGTGTGTGGACGACCTGTCCAGTCAAACACCCTAAGGAATGTGGTGTATGGGTGTACAATCGGACAGGTCAAGGTGTGAATCCTATTGTACATGCCAAGAGCCCTGTTGGCTTCCTTTGCCAAACACTTCACATCACAATAGATAGTGCCTATATATATATATATATATATATATATATATATATATATATATATATATATATATATATATATATATATATATATATATATATATATGTGTGTGTGTGTGTGTGTGTGTGTCTCAAGGAAGGATTGTAGAGCTTTTAGAGGAAGATGCAAACACAGTTGCAATGATGCAAAATGGTGCAAATAAGAAAAATTTTGCAGCAGCTCAAGCTACAACTAACTATGTGTTACAAAGTCATATCCAAGCATTAAGAGAAGAAACTGAGGTATTAAGGGCCCATGTCAATAAATTAGATGCAGCCTTCTGCTCTAAATAGCCCTGGTTGATGACATGCATATCCAAGAGTGTGATGGTAGATGAGTGCTTATTGTTAGAGTTTGTGCACTTCTGGACCTATCACTCCTTAACCTTCTTGTCTCACTCCTTTTGTTTCTCTTGCTCCACTACGCAAACTAAATTTTGAGCTTGTTGTATCTTCATATTTGTCTAGCTCTCGTGTGTTCTTGAGCATAAAGAGAGATGTGGCACTATAATGATTCATGTGCTGAGTCTTAGTTTCTGTAGTAGGCATACCATGATCTTGACCAGATGGATTTTTTCATTTTGCAAGTTGCTTAAGCAGGCTCTTCTCGACTGTAGTTCTTCATTTTGCAAGTTGCTTAAGCAAGCTCTTGAGGGCTGTACTTCATTTTGAGTACTACCTTATGTTGGAAGAGTTTGTAGCACAAGTCGCCTTATGCGAGTTTACTATAGTGATTTGTGAACGCTCAAGAGAGTGGAGGTTCACCTGCCATAATAGAAGCTCTCATTGTTGGTAGTCTTTTGTTGCCTTTCCTCCCTCAACTACCATCCTCCACAGAATCTTGAGTCCCTCAAACTATTGTTGACTTCTTTAGCATTGTTGTTATTCAATCATGTTCATGATCCTCATGTGCCATATAACTGGATGACAAAACAGTGGTCTTCACCAGAAAAAAAAAAAAAAAAAGCGATAAAGAGGGGCCGGGGGTTGGGGGCGGGGGGCGGTGTTGGGGGAGGGTTAGTATTAAGTAATTGGTTAGCTTAGCTTCCTAGAGGTAAATCCCAAAATGCTCTTCTGTTGCTGCTTCTCCTCCTTTCCTATCACTGCAACATATGTTGGACAAGAGAACATACATGGGAGCCTCAACCTGCTCTTTGTGCAGAGCCTGTGTAAACAACTTCCTTGCAAACTCCACATTACAATGTGTGTGGCATGCTCTAAGCAAAGACGACCAAATGGTAAAATCAGTCTCCAGTGGCATTCTGATCAAAATGTTTTCAGCCCTCCTTAAACTGCCAACACCGCCCAAGAGAGTTAAAACAGTGCCATAATGTTTCAGATGTAGCATAACACCATAATCCTCCCTTAATGAGATAAAGTATTCAAGACCCTCAGCAATCCTGCCACTATTAGCGCAGGACGAAAGCAATGCAGTAAGCACCACTTCATCAGGCTTGACACCTGCAAGCTTTGACCTCTCAAAGATGTCAGTACTAAGAATAAAGTTCCCAAACCCCGCATTACCACCGATGCACGCAGTCCAACAGACAGTGTCAGGTCCAACAACTTCATTAAATGCTGCTTGCATATCCTCAATGCTTGCACAACTGGCATATGTCTGTACAAGAGACGATGCTAAAAAGATACTCTTTCCGTACCCACCAGCAAGAAGATAAAAATGAAGCTCTCTACATGTCTCCAAATTCACCGAGTCTGTACATGCAAGAAGAAGCCAGATGAGGCCAACTTCATCGATAACAGGATGCTCCTTTTGCATCTCCTTGAATAGTGACAAAGACTTCTCACCTAAGCCATGTTCAAGATAAACAGAAAACAATGCATTTCTTATTCGAATATCCAAAGAGGATGTTGTAACAAATAGATTCTCAGCTTCTAGAACGTTGGCACATTTGCCATAAGCTGTCACGAAAGCAATTCTAACAGAAGTATCTGTTGTGAGACCCACTCTGTTTGCATCTGTGTGCAATGCTTGTACAATCTCTAGCATCATAAAGTTCCATGAGCTTTCCTTAATTGACAAATCTTTTTCACAATCAACTAGAGCACTGCATCCGTGAAGGATCGCGACAAACATAGGCCCATTTGGAGCTACACATTCTTCATGCATAAGTACATAAAGCTGCAATGCCTTTCTTGCCTGCCCATGCTCTATGTACGCAGAGAGCATAGTCGTCCATGCTACTACGTCTCGGTCAGATAATGACAAAAACACATTCTCAGCTTCTAGCACACCTACACACTTACTATACATATTTATAAGCACGTTGCCAACATAAGAGTCCAAACACAAGCCAGTTCTGTAGGCATCCGCAAGTAATGCCAGGCCCATTTCATAAAATAACCTCTTATTTGGATCTTTAATCGCATAATGAGGTTGCTCCTCTTGTGAAAGTGCCGCACATGCCCGAAGTGCCGACACCAGAACATGTTGATCTGGTGTTACTGCTTCCTCTTGCATTTGACGATACAGTAACAAACCTTCATTTGCTCTACCTTGGTCAACATACAACGAGAGCATAATACTCCAGGAAACAACATCCCGCTCCTCCATGACACTGAACAAACACTCTGCTTCCATAATTGCCCCAAGCTTTCCATACATCATAACAAGGCTGTTGCCCACAGCAAGAGTATCCTCAAGCCCCTGCTTGCTGGCATCCAAATGCAAAGCTTGTGCAATATGCAAGAGCTTGGCATCCTCAAAAATGAAGGCATCCACAAAATCTGCTAAGTTTCCACATGCCTTGAATAGGAGTATAAAAGTAGAGTCATCTGGACTCAAACCCTCCTTCTTTATCAATGTATAAAGCTGCAGAGCCTTCTCTTCTTGTTTTTCTTGCAGAAATGCCAAAACTAAGGTGTTCCAAAATACCAAATCACGTTGAGACAAAGTTTCAAAAACATGTTGTGCATCTTTGATTGCACCACACTTGCCATACATATTAATAAGGGCAGTCCCAACAAACAAATTTGACTCATAAGACCTCGTTCGTGCAAATGAATGTAGCGCAAGTCCAATCTCTAAACACGTAATTTTGTCAAGTTTCTTGTCTTTTACAGGCATGTCTGCAAGGATGCCACATGCCTGAAGAGCAAACACCAATGACATTGGGTCTGGATCTTTGAGCTCTTCGCATAGCTGCCTATACGACAACAGGACATTTTCTACTGGGCCAACTTTTAAAAGCACTGACAGCATCCCATTCCATGACACAACGCTCCGTCTGAGTAATCCTCTAAATACTTCCTCTGCCTGAAGTGCATCTTCACACTTCGTATACATACTCAAAAGGGTGTTCCCAACAAAAACATTCGAAGTCAATCCTTTCTCCTGAGCTATAACATGAAGCCTCATTCCCTCTTCGAGATTTGTGATGATGCCACAAGCTTTAAAGAGGCTGACAAATGTGTAACTGTCTGGCTCCACACCATCTTCTTGCATGAACTGAAACATTTGAAGGGCATCCTCTGCGTACCCGCAATCTGTATAGGCAGCTATCAAAGCAGTCCATGACAATACCGTGCGGTGAGATAAAGCATTAAATAACTGGCTTGCATCGTCATTAGCTCCACATTTTGCAAATGTGACTACCAAGTAATCAGCCAATAATGGTGTCACCCCACTGCTATATTGGACAACATGAGCATAAACTTGTCTCGCAATGGAAGGGGCTTTGTATGCAATACAGGCCTTGAGAAGGAGAACATAGTTGCTGATATGAATGGGTACTTTGATCTGAGATAGGAGATCAACCGCCTGGAATATGTGGCCAGCTTCACAATGTTTGCGAAGAGACTGCTTGTCACCAAAGACATCATGTCCGCTGTGAAGAATAGCGGAGGAGTCGCCATGACAACACAATTCATGATGAAGGGAACAATAGAGGCGCAGATAACGCTGATAAAACCCAGGATCATACGCTTGAACCTTGCTCTCAAAGGATGACGCCAATTTTCTTAATACGGCTGATAAGCATGGAGGAGATCCCAAGCGCTGAAGGCTTTGACAGCCCATCTACGGAGAGCGCAGAGAGAACCCATCTTCCTTCGCTGCACTCCACCAGCTGCACGCCGTAACCTCGGCCGGCTGAACGACAGTGCCTAGCGTCGTCGCAACTTTTTCAAAATTGTGATTATTGTCCAAAAAACTGTTAAGCACAGACACACTAAGGCTGGTTACATACCGCCTGCAAGGCTATTGGACAAAAAGTTTAGACAGCCACGGCCCCTGCCCAAGCATGGCCTGAGATCGAAACTCTGCCAGCTCAGCCGAAAGGTGAAGTCAAACCAAATAAGGGCGCTTACAGACCGAAACAAGCCTGCCCAATATGTTTTGGGATGGGTGCGCATGCGTTACAGACCACGTCTGCTGCTCATCTGGTGCAAAGATTGAGCTGGCATGCGTGCAGCCAATCATCAACCGATCGCAGCCCCCGCCCAAGCTTGGACAGGGGGTCTCCGCTACCCAGCACCTTGTCCACCCCGGTATACCTGCAACCAATCATACTCCGCCTCTTGGATTCCACGCACGCACATGACCCTGCTGCCCAAGTTTGGGCAGCCGATGTGTGAGCGCCCTAAGTTGCGCCCAGGACATGTTGTGAAGATCACTTTTTTTAACTAGCCTCAGGTTGGTGTGTAACGCATGCCCGCCCGTCCAACTGTGGCTCGTTTTTGGTGTGTAAGAAGCAGCCTAAGGTAAGGGGGCTAGTATTAGAGCAGCCCCCAATTGTGGCGCATATCGCCCCCAATAATAACACACTCCAAGAAAACATCATGCGGCTACAATTGGCTGGTTGGTGACTGTGTGATTGTGAGTTCGCAAACGAACTTCCACCAATCTTCGCCTGCCACATTATTTTACTGTTTTGATTTCGTAAAGCAGGTGTGCACTTGCAACGAAGTTGAGAGCAAATCTTTTTGTGGGTGGTTTATCACATTGGAGCGAAGGTAAAAACACATGTGACTTGGCCCATTCCTTTCAAATGGAAGAATCCGCTCGCTTTCGATATCATGCCATAGTACTTGCCCGTCTACCTTATCTAATTTGCTCTCTCTCTCTCTCTCTCTCTCTCTCTCTCTCTCTCTCTCTCTCTCTCTCTCTCTCTCTCTCTCTCTCTCTCTCTCTCTCTCTCTCGTTTAGGGTTCGCGAGCTCTCCCTCTCAGGTTGTCCTCCCCTGGGCGAGGGGAAGCCCTGTGGGAGGGCGTATGAATCAGCCTTGCCCTGCCCTACACAAGCCTACATCGTCGCTCCATCTCCAACAGGCTCCCGACAGTGAGGCATGCTGGTCGTAGCTCTGATTCCAGCGGCCTTTGTAGGCGTGCAAGTTGCTGCGCTGTCTTCAACAAAAGGTCTCCACCTCTGGAGTCAGTAGATGCCCATGACAGGCCGTCAGAGCCATTTGCAGAGATATCTAACGTCATTTTCTTTGGAGTTTTGCTTCCACAACCTAGCAGGGGTTCTTGCATTGAGCTCTCCTCAGATTTGTTGACCTTCTTGAATCTCGAGCATAGGGATGACGACCCCAAAGACCCCTTCCAGAATACGTCCGAGTTTTGCAGTTGTGGCAGCAGCCCCTAGCAAACTCGATCGAATCACTAAGCTTCAAACAGTTCTTGATCGAGTCTTGGAAGAGAACCTCGAGCTCAAATCTCGCCTCCGCAAGCTAGAAGAACGCTTCGATTCTATGGTTGACCTCGCCACCGACAAGGTAAAGGAGGTTGAGGCAAAGGTTAACCAAGCACATTCAACAACCATCACCGAAGTACAGGCTTGTGTAACAAAGGAGCTCTGCGAACGAAGACTTCGAGAAGAGAATGCCCTCAAGGTACACATCGGTGGACTCCCTCCGTCGTGGTGCACAGTTGAGGATAGTCTTGAAGAAGCAATTACGAAACTCAATGACATCCTTGAACCAATCAACATCAAACCAGAGACGGTCGCTTGGATCAATGATACACACCGACATGTGCGCCCTGAGCATTGTGTCCTTACTTTCAAGGATAAAGAGGAGCGAGTGAAGCTTCTACGTCAATCCCATCTCCTCAAAGGAACAAAGCTTTGGATTACTGAGGAGCTGACCACAAATCAACTCAAAATAAAAAAGGACGAGCTCAAGAAGATGTCTGAAGCCCGCAAGCAAGGCAAATGGGCAATCTATCGAGGCGGTAATACTATCATTCAAGAGTTTCGAACTCCAAAAGAGGCTCTCCCCTCAACTGCTCCCCCCTAGATTTTGTTCACTCTTTCTTTTTTCTCTTGATGGACCCTCAGTCCTTAACTGATATGTATCTCATGTCTTCACGTATAAGCATGCAATTGTAAAATTTTGTTTGGTCCCATGGGTCATATTTGACCTCCGTGGACGATAATACAATCTCTCTCTCTCTCTCTCTCTCTCTCTCTCTCTCTCTCTCTCTCTCTCTCTCACACACACACACACACACACACACACACACATCGCAGCACAGATAGAGCTTTCATTCCACTTTGGCTCAAATGGACTAACCAACTATGCTTTAGTCCCTTGTCCTTTCAGTAGTTGGTTGGGTGGAGAAGAGAATGCTTTAGTCCCTTGTCCTATCAGTGATATCAAAGCGAATTTAGTTTCTAAGAAAGGAGGGTTGTGGAGAGGAACACTTTTACATGTGCATGGAGTTGAGTCTATGGCACGGGCAAGCCTGCTTAAGGGAAAGAGAGGGACATGGAAACCTTGCCCATTTGCAGCACTTATGGCACCAAAATGGTTGCCTTTGCAAGAGGAGCAAGTCTTGCTTTTGCAACTTCTGCAAAAACGGTGTCTTTGGGTCAGCACAAGCAACCTTCTCTTAGCAAGTGCTATTTTGCAGCAATGCCATTGCTAAGTATGTCCTTTTTTTCACACCCTACAAGTTGGGCACCCTATTTTTGGCAACCTCCCTTAGTAAGGGCCTTGCCCCACAACCATGCAAGAGGCATTTTGCTAGCATGCAAGGGCCTAGGCAAAGGGGCAATCCTAAAAATTTGAGCAGAGCATGCAATGGCCTAGGCACGGGGCCATGGTGAAAACACTTTGGAATTTAAGTGTGAGCAAGCACGACCTCAAGGTTTTGGATCCTCAACAAGATTTTTGAGGATTCAAAGAAGATTTGTGACATCACAGAGCTAATGTCAACAAGATGAAGATTAAGTTTTCTCTCTTTTTGATTTTTTTTACAAAGGTTCATTAAGGAGTTTCCATTATTTGAGTTCATGAGATGATAAGGCAACATAAGCTCTCAAGTTTGTGCCCAAACATACTAATTTTTTCTTTTGTTTCTCTTTCAATTGACTTCTTATCCATCTTATACGAGTCAAATTTCATTTAATTTCTTCAAAATCGGGTATCTAAAGTCAATTTGGTGGACTCACACCCAAATTTGGTGCAATTATGCCAAGATTTTCGTGGCAAAGCACATGCGTAGCACCAGTGCTTGAGGATATGCTAGGTGTATAAACATTATGCAAGAAGCAATCCAATAGAGGACTTGATCTACACATTTTTTGACCTTTTCTTCTATAGGTAGGTCATCCAATATGGTATCTTCAGTTCAAAAGATTTTTTTCAGAAAGTCAAGGATCTTATCCACAAGTATGTGGAGATGTTGAAGTTGCCTTGTCAAAATGTTTGACAAGTGCAAGTTAGTAGCAAAAAGTTTTCTAAGGAAATGTCATTCAATCAATTTAAAGAGGCTACTTTATATATACTAGTGATGTTGATTGTCTATCAAGGCATATGTTCTGCCTCTTAAGGGTGAACCTTGTCGATATGTAGGCGTATCACGCGTACTCTTGATAGGAAGGTGTATTAAATCTATAGATTTACACTTAGAAGAGGAGGTTTTTATCCAATATTCAAAAAAAACTTGTAAGTTTGTAAAGAAAGAGGGGTGGATTTATTCAGAATTGAAACATGTGTAGAGGGGTTCTTATTAACCCTTGATCACACGTGATACCTAAGATTTTTTAAGGTGCACCCCCCGAGGTTCTTCCATTCAAAGATATGGACTCTGGAGTGGCTATCAAGTGCAATTACTCTGAGCATTGAAGCTCCAATCAATCTTTTCATCAAATATATGGACTCTGGAGTGGCTATCAAGTGCAATTAATGTGAGAATTGAAGCTCTAAGTTATGCAATGGGCTAAAAGTTTTGGTAACATTATTTTATTTCAATTGATTCCATGCATGGGTATCCAAGGATAGAACATATTCACCTTATTATGGATTTCCAAGCAAGTTTCAAAACCAGATTCTGATATCAACAAGAGTATCTACAAGGTCCAAGTGTTTCTCATCAGCAATTATATTGCCACTTTTTATTAGTATATCGATGAGATGGTGTGGTGATGTAATGCTTTCATGACAACCAAAAACTAATCAATCGCTTGACTGATCTGCATTAGAAATTTCTTGAGAAGTGAGAGCAATAAGTTTTGCTCCTTGTTGTGTGTTAATCAATGAATCAAGTTGAGAGTTGGTGACTAGTAAGGCTGGCTTGGGGAGACGGTTAAGCAAGCACTTGGATTTTAGACACAACGCTTCACACAAGACCGAGCATAGCACATGTATTACTAAGACATGGTCTCCCAAATTCATTTATTAATCTTTTCTACCAAATACACTCCTTCATGTTTTCTATCAACAATATCCTCCTTTTGAGATGTTGTAATAAGTTGTTCATTTGGTAGTACCAATAATCTGCTTCTAACTGCTAGCACTTGGTTTAGCTTCTGCTCGATGTTTCCTTCTTGACCCCTTCTTGGATAGATAAGAAAAATTAAATTCATGTGATTTATCAACTCTTGAACCCGTTTTCTTCTTGGACTTCTAGAATGGTCTGACACCAACATCCTTATAAGCAGAACAAGTATGAGGAAATGATCTTCCTACTTCTCATGAAGTTTTGGTTATTTAGTTACCATTTTCCTTGTTGTTTGTTGACACCCTCTCCCCACGGCCCCAAATCAATAGGGATTTTTTTCTTACTCACTTTTCAAAAGGACTCTTTCCCTGTTGACTTGGGACCATCAATTTAACCTCACATTGTTCATGAGGTTGTCATTTTCTTTTGTGTTCTTGTTTATTTAGGACATGCTTCTTTTGAAATTTCCTCCAAGGATTCCATGTGATTCTTGTGGTTTGTTTTCTTCTTGTCTAATCAAAATCCCTTTGTTTTTGTTACATGCCTGTAACGCGACTAGGGTCGATGCCATGGCCAAGGAAGGTGGAGGTAAGGAGCTCGAGTTTATCACCCAATGTAGAGGGATGGAGAGTGCACCATGCACTAAACTATGCATATATGTTGAGGATAGCACCTCAAAGCCTCGCTACATAGTGACGGCCTACCTGCCCATACTAGTCCAATCACCCACGAGCACTATGACCTCGGGCACCCTCAATCCTAAACCCTTCACACACTTGGCATCCACTCTCTCATGGGCTGCTCTCAATACCTAGTTGATCTCTACCACCACCATAGGTAGACTATGAGTACCTTTATAGGCTACGTGACATAACCCCCCCCCCCCAAAACCCAAAAAAAAAAACCCGTCCTTGAAAACATAATGAGAAAATTTAACTCGATAGTAGCATAACAAATTTCCCAAGGAGATGCATCCTTTTCTATGTCCTCTAAGCCATGCATAATCCCTATAAGAGATTTACAATTACAAAACTCTCAAAAAAAGTACCAACAAGTTCCAAATACCTCAAGAAATAAGTCCAAGCCAAGAAAAGTCACTTCTGGACACATAGTTAAGTATTGTGATATCGAACTTTCGTATCAAACATGCAAATTTTTATCACTAGAGGATTATATAGCTTAAACCAAGACTTGAGACTAATGGTATCATTTTGTACACAAAATGGATATGGGAGCTCCACACTTGGCCAAATACCGGCAATTCAAAATTCACTCCAAAATTGCTACCAAGGGACAACTTTCGAATCATATCATGGCATCATGGAATAACTCCATGGAATAATAACCATCTCAATAAAATAAACAATCAATAGGAATGCCTTGTCATCATCATGAAAATGCATCGTTGATCATGGAACAACTCCATGGGGAATAATAACCATATCAATAACATGAACGATATGAACGACTTGTAGTCATCATGAAAACATTGTTGAGATGTACAGAGAGAGAGAGAGAGAGAGAGAGAGAGAGAGAGAGAGATGAGACGAGAGACACACCATGTATGCTCTTAAAGAGTGATTCATATTAAGAACAAGATACAAATATATAGGTGAGACCAAGTTGAGTAGAGTGAGCCATATATAGCTCCAGCACCCCCACTCAAACAAAGGAAGGGAGTTTACTAGTGTGATGAGCCTAGGGAGGGTAATATATAGTGTTAATGACCCCCCAAAGTTACAAAATTAAAATGCTGAAAACGTACAAAAAAAAATAAAAATCAAAGTGCCACAATGTAAAATCTTAAGATGGAAGAGAAATCTCAGCTTGATTTGGTACTTCACTCACATGTATCGTCTATGGTACTAGAGCCCTAGAGGTTCCCAGTGTGGGAGCTTTTCCTCGAAAAGCAAAAAACCCAAGGCATACAAAATAAGCACACGCATCAAAACTGAAACAACTTTTATGTCCTATCAAACTGAGCAATTCTTTGAAGTATTTGAAGAGTTTTCAATTACAACTCGCATGGTCTCCTTTAATTTCTATTCAAAACTTAATATTTGAGTTAGCTTGTTGTGCTTGATGTCAGTCTTTATGTCCTCCTCTATAAATGCCTCAACCATAACGTCAAAATTATACAGATAGGGCACTTGTAGAGTTTAGAACCAAGGTAGGATTTGCCTTCTAAGGTGAGATCCAACCCTTGAGCCATGGCATGGATATCATTGACCTTTTTAATATAGCTCACTTGGTGGAATTGTGCCACATGATCGTGGGGTCGGGTTTTTTGTTGTAACGCTTACAAAGCTTTTTGGAGGTGAGAGGGTTTGACCTCCTTGGAGCCGCTCCCTCTAACCACCAATACCTTGGCAAAAGGTGCATCTAGAGTTTCCTTGGGTGTATTGGCTTTATGGTTAGTCTCAAGAATTTTCCTTGTAGTAGTGGGTGGATATTCTGTTGGGTCATGTGGAGGAGTTGGTGGATAATCGGAAAACGCGACATGGATTGGAATTTTATTTTTCCCTATGGTCCCCATCCTAAGCCTCCTCTTAGATCCCACATCCCTAGTAGATATTGAGTTGTTTGGGCACTATATTGGGGGTCTTTTGATCAAGCCATGGGAGTTGGCTCCTCGCATGTAAAGCCATTATCCCTCCGTCCTCTCAAATTCCCTTGGAAAATTGGCACAATGTCCCAAGTATGGTCTTTAAGGTTGTCAGGGTTGAACTTACAGTACACAGCTCCCCATTTTTCATAGAACTATGGTGTCGAGGATCCCGTCCCAAGGGATCAACCATGGAAAACTTACTAAACCATGTAAGTGTAGGGGATGGGATTTTTTTCAAAAAGCTAGATAAGGGTATAAGTTAGGGGTAGGCCTCTAATAATTTTCCTTCTATACTTATGAGTAGGGGGTGTCAAATATAAGTTTCACTCGAAAGGGGAGAAGGAAAAGGGAAGGAGAAGAGATAGAGATGTATCCAAATGAGAGAAACATGTCTTCTCTTTATGAAGTCCATCGATAATATACATTGCCATTGACAAATATAGGTAAAGTTTTTGATAAATATATCAGAGGCCAACATTGCTAGCATAATTTTTGTAAACCTAGTCTCATATCACTTGAAAGTTAGTCTATGATATGACAAAACCTAGCCCCTTTTCATATAAATCACCTTAAGTTTATATGTACTCACACTCTGCCATTAAGATTTGCCATTAAGATTAGCTAATGAGTACTTCTTGATATTTGTTCTCTCATATGGTGTTACGATTATTTAAGGCTTAGGAATAAGGAGAATTCCATGAAGGTACATAGTGTGTTTCCAAAGAACCATACAAAACCTTATACGTAAAATAGAGGTACACTAATTTCTCGCATTGTAACTCTTCTAAACATAAGAAGGGGAGTCATTATCTAGGTTGCATGATATGTTATTCACAAAATATTTAATACACAAATAATGGACATATTATATATTGACTCATATTATTTGATTGTATTATTTGATGACACACCAACTTCTTTTAAATCTTTGTATACTTACTTATATATCAATGGCTAAGCTATTGATCAATATACATATCGATCGATAGCTTATCGATTGATATAAAAATACAATAAAAGTAGAAGTTTTTTCCTCCAAAATACAATTCACCTTCACACAAACTGCAATGCTAACCCCAATCAGTGCAAGGTGGATAAAAAATAACAAGAGTTCAATTTGATGTTTTGAGAAAAAAATACTACTTTTGGTGCCTTGAAAGTATCAAAATCAGTAATTAAATATTTGGCTCTAATTCACTACAACAAAAAAAGGTGTCATCAACGCAGATATCGACGCCCCGCGTCGATATCTACGTCCCTGTGAAACTGTCGCTATTTGCATCGATATCTGCGTGGAAAGGCTTTTTATTTGCGACACAGATATGGACGCAGCTATAGATGCAGATAGAGACGCAGATATAGACGCAGTTATAGACGCAGATAGCGACGCAGATATGGACAGATATATAGACGCATATATCGACGACCATAACAAAAAAAAAAAATCTTGGCCAGAGCGCAGGTAGCCTGGCCTGTGCCCAGTGAAAAAGATGGACACAGCCACCACAGCCAGACTTCCTGCCCTCTGCCCAAGAAAGCGAGCAGCACCAAAATCAACCGTGCTCCCGCAAAAATTTCGGCAGAGTTCCCTTCGTTTTTACATAAACTTTTCAAAAAAAAAAAATCATGTATACGCCTCCTACATGCTATCCATGTAGGATCTCACATGAGATTTAAGGCCAATGACCATAACGAACCATAACCGTAACTTAAAAGCATAACCATAACGAACCATAACCATAACTTAAAAGCATAACCATAACTTAAAACCATAACCAACCAATATAACCACTTTGATCATAACCAGAAACAAAATTAACAATAACCATAAGCATAACCAGAAAGTTAAACATAACCATAAACAAAACTTGAACCATAACTATGTCTATACAAGAATATGAGAAATAACCATGTCTATACAATGACAATGACAATAACCATAACCATAAGAAAAACAATAACTGTCTGAACAATAATCATAACCATATATATATGTCTATACAAAAGGAGACACAGAAGCGTGTCTGTGTCTCACAAAGCATATATATGAAATCCGGTCCACTGATGACTACGCGTCACAACCTGCACATAGGACAACTCACAAAATTAGTATTGATATTACTTCACATATACTTACTTAATTAAATCAACTCACACATATTAACGTCTTACCTCAAGCAATCAGCGAGACTATAAGGCCGTCCAGTCTACAGGCTCTCCTGAAGCATCAAGATCATTCAATACTTCATAGATACCTCTGCGATATCCATCTGACTCCTCCTGACGTGTCGGGGCTCGATGCATCGTTAGCGTTCTCCTCGCTTGTCTGGAAGAAGGCATCCAGCATCTCCTCCATGCCGTCGTCTTCTGTCTGTAAGTCCTTTTCTGCTTCCATCCTTGGCTCTATATTGGTCGGACCTTCACGCATAATCCTCTCTCTCTCTCTCTCTCTCTCTCTCTCTCTCTCTCTCTCTCTCTCTCTCTCTCTCTCTCTCTCTCTCTCAGATATAGGTGCTATGTCGCGAAAATCAATGCTCATTCCGTAGGAGTCGTATCGTAGAATCTGTACGGTTTCTTTAGCAAACTCTCTGTACTTGTGCACATGCTCATTACATATCCTACGCTTGTGCAGGATTTGATACTTGCAGAGCATACACGAGCATGCAATCTTTTCCTCCATGTTAGTTGATGACGTTGCCATCTACAATGATTATGAATGTTGTTTTAATATATATACTCCTCACAATGTAAACTACCTCGCATTCTCTAGTCTTGCCCAATCTCCGTACATCTCGGTCCAGAGGTGTACGGAGATCAGGACCACT
This sequence comes from Adiantum capillus-veneris, assembly GCF_014529385.1. NCBI lineage: Eukaryota > Viridiplantae > Streptophyta > Polypodiopsida > Polypodiales > Pteridaceae > Adiantum > Adiantum capillus-veneris. The sequence continues at coordinate 150,528,962 of NC_140937.1, read as the reverse complement.
GGGTCAAAATCTCGTCTTTATTGTTCAAATCCTATATGAGTAGACACATACGCCCAGGTGTACATGGCAATGCATGTAGCAGGCAAAACCCCTTTGCCTCTTTTAGTTCCATAGTTTCTTCAACATCCAACGGCTATCTCCCTTTCTCTCTCTCTCGATCTCGCTCTCGTTATCTCTCTTTCTCTCTCTATTTTCCTATTTCCCTATCTCTCTCTCTGTCTCGCTCTCCACTTCTCTATCTCTCTCTCTTTTTCTATTTCCCTATTTGACCTACGGTTTGTGTATTTGGTGTTTCTTCTATCCGTTTGACCTACGGCTTGCCATACGCGCTCTTGACATTGCTTTAAGACTACCTAATGGACTACGGATGGTTTCAGTAGGCATAGAAGTCATTTCCGAAATCCGTTTACGTTTTTTCGTAGAAAAACGCAACCGGATTTGACCTACGGCTTGTGTATTTGGCGTTAATTCAAACCCATTGACCTACGACTTGCCATACGCGCTCTTGACATTGCTTTAAGACTACCTAATGGACTACGGATGGTTTCAGTAGGCATAGAAGTCATTTTCGAAATCCGTTTGCGTTTTTCCGTAGAAAAACGCAACCGGATTTGACCTACAGCTTGTGTATTTGGCGTTAATTCAAACCCATTGACCTACGGCTTGTCATACACACTCTTGACATTGCTTTAAGACTACTTAATGAACTACAAATGGTTTCGGTAGGCAAAGAAGCCATTTTCGAAGTCCGTTTGCGTTTTTTCGTAGAAAAACGCAACCAGATTTGACCTACGGCTTGTGTATTTGACGTTTCTTCTTTCCGTTTAACCTACGACTTGCCATACACGGTCTTGACTTTGCCTTAAGACTACTTAATGGACTACCGATGGTTTCGGTAGGCGTAGAATCAGTTTCCGAAGTCCGTTTGCATTTTTCCGTAGAAAAACGCAATCGGATTTGACCTACGGCTTGTGTATTTGGCGTTTCTTCTATCCGTTTGATCTACGGCTTGCCATACACGCTCTTGACATTACCTAAAGACTACTTAGTGGACTACGGATGGTTTCGGTAGGCATAAAATCAGTTTCCCAAGACCATCTGCGTTTTTCCGTAGAAAAACGCAACCGGATTTGACTTACGGCTTGTGTATTTGATGTTTCTTCTGTCCGTTTGATCTACGGCTTTCCATACATGCTCTTGACATTTCCTTAAGACTACTTAATGGACTACGGATGGTTTCGGTAGGCATAGAAGCCATTTCCGAAGTCCGTTTGCGTTTTTCCATAGAAAAACGCAATCGAATTTGACCTACGGCTTGTGTATTTGGCGTTTCTTCTATCCGTTTGACCTACGGCTTGCCTTACGTGCTCTTGAAATTACCTAAAGACTATCTAATGGACTACGGATGGTTTCGGTAGGCATAGAATCAGTTTCCGAAGACTGTCTGCGTTTTTCCGTAGAAAAATGCAACCGGATTTGACCTACGGCTTGTGTATTTGACGTTTCTTCTGTCCGTTTGACCTACGGCTTGCCATATACGCTCTTGAGGTTTCCTTAAGACTACCTAATGGACTACGGATGGTTTCAATAGGCATAGAAGCCATTTTCGAAGTCCGTTTGCGTTTTTTCATAGAAAAACACAACCGGATTTGACCTACGGCTTGTGTATTTGGCGTTTCTTCTATCCGTTTGACCTACGGCTTGCCATACGCAGTTTTGACATTGCTTTAAGACTACCTAATGGACTACGGATGGTTTCAGTAGGCATAGAAGTCATTTTCGAAATACGTTTGCGTTTTTTCGTAGAAAAACGCAACCGGATTTGACCTACGGCTTGTGTATTTGGCGTTAATTCAAACCCATTGACCTACAGTTTGCCATACACGCTCGTGACATTGCTTTAAGATTACTTAATGAACTACGGATGGTTTCGCTAGGCATAGAAGCCATTTTCGAAGTCCGTTTGCGTTTTTTCGTAGAAAAACGCAACCGGATTTGACCTACGGCTTGTGTATTTAGCGTTTCTTCTATCCATTTGACCTACGGCTTGCCATACGCGCTCTTGACATTGCCTAAAGACTACCTAATCATCTACGGATGGTTTCAATAGGCATAGAAGCCATTTCCGAAGTCAGCTTGCGTTTTTTCGTAGAAAAACGCAACCGGATTTGATCTACGGCTTGTGTATTTGACGTTTCTTCTGTCCATTTAACCTACGGCTTGCCATACACGGTCTTGACATTGCCTTAAGACTACTTAATGGACTAAGGATGGTTTCGGTAGGCGTAGAATCAGTTTTCGAAGTCCGTCTGTGGTTTTCCGTAGAAAAACGCAATCGGATTTGACCTACGGCTTGTGTATTTGGCGTTTCTTCTATCTGTTTGACCTACGGCTTGCCATATGCACTCTTGACATTTCCTAAAGACTACCTAATGGACTACGGATGGTTTCGGTAGGCATAGAATCAGTTTCTGAAGACCGTCTGCGTTTTTCCGTAGAAAAATGCAACCGGATTTGACCTACGGCTTGTGTATTTGACGTTTCTTCTGTCTGTTTGACCTACGGCTTGCCATACACGCTCTTGACATTGCCTTAAGACTAACTTATGGACTACGGATGGTTTCGGTAGGCATAGAAGCCATTTCCGAAGTCCGTTTGCGTTTTTCCATAGAAAAACGCAACCGGATTTGACCTACGGCGTAGAAGCCGTTTATGAAGTCCGTTTTCATTTTTCCGTAGAAAAACCCAACCGGACTTAAAAAACGGCTTGTATTTTGGACGTTTCTTCTATCCGTTTGACCTACTGCTTGTTATATGCCCCCGCCCAACTTTTTTTGAGGAGGAAGCTTGTCTCTAAGAGCAACGACGGCGCTGTTGTTGCTCCCTAGAGGACTTTCATGTGTAAATGTGAGAGTTGAGCTTCGAATGTATTTTGAGCTGGTCAAATGAAGTCATAGGCTGCATCAGACGATCCAGGTCACTTTGGCTCGACATGCACAACCCGGTCAGACTACCACACATGGAGGAGATTGATGAGATCCGCCAACGACAGATGTTGGATCTCCTATGATCTACCTATCCCAGCTAACTGTTTTAGCCGTTTAGTCCACACCCAATAGTTTAGGATTCCATACGTTTTGTTTTGTCATTTTGTCATCTTTTTACTCTGACTTTGTATCAGATCCACCACATTGTAACTTTCTTGTCTCATAGGTCACTTTGGCCTTTCGAAGACGTTACTATAACATTTCATTTCATTTTTTTCTTTAATTTTAATTTCCTACGCATACATTAATTCTCTCTCTCTCTCTCTCTCTCTCTCTCTCTCTCTCTCTCTCTCTGATCACCTACACACACACATTTCTCTCTCTCTCTCTCTCTCTCTCTCTCTCTCTCTCTCTCTCTTTCCTACACACACACACACCGCTCTCTCTCTCTTTCCTACACACACCTCTCTCTCTCTCTCTCTCTCTCTCTCTCTCTCTCTCTCTCTCTCTCTTTTTCCTACACACACGATGTAGAGAGAGAGAGAGGGGTTGGGGGGGGAGGGTGACATAATACTTGCGCAGCAAGTTTCGACCAAGATTTGAGCAGGTGAAAATGACCCCTGCGCGCCTTACATATTTTAAAAATAGAAAAGAGTTTGTGCTCCTTCTATTTTTAATATACATAAAATAGTGATAGATATCATCATAATCTATCTCTATTTTTGTGTGGTGTTTGAAATGAGCTTACATATACTAGAAATAAAAAAATAACTTGAGCTCTTTTTATTTTTTAGATACATAAAATAGTTATAGATTATGATGAAAATCATAATCTATCTCTATATATGAACTGTTTAAACATTTTAAACTAACCTACTAAGTGTCTTATCACATAGTGATTATTAAGGCATTCTCTAGTGCATAGAGTTAAGTTTTAGATGGTAGATTTAGAAAAAAAATACACACGTCCTTACTTCTAAATAGGCTTAGAACTATTTGATAAAGTAGTGCATAGAGTTTGTAAAAATAAAACATATACACTAGTATTATTTGAAAATTTTGGTGAATATTTTGAGTATTCATGAATAATATTGTATTATTCATATTATTTTCATTATTTGAAACGTTTTATAGGTAATAATTAATTTATACTTATTATAAATAGGAGATTTTTAAAGACTCTCCGCTCGCATGTGACATGTCCTTCTTTTTAATAAAGAGTGTCTCTCGCAAGGATTCCATGGAATTAACAAAGAGCTTACAATTAGGCAAGTAGTCATGTTTTTTATTGTGCATCTTGTAGACCTAGCCCAGCTTGTCTTCATACAAATAGAGTAAGGGTAGTCAACATAACCCTTCTCATCGGTATTTCTACCCTTACTCTATTTTGTCTTTGTACAAAATAGATTAAGGGTAGAAAATGTAACTCTTCTCACTGGAATTTCTCCAATCAAAGTAGGTCATAGAGGTAAAGGTGGGGGAGAAGGCATAGGGATGAATTCAAACCCTTGTTCATGCTCTCCTTGGATTGGAACCTTGCCAATAGGGGTGTTAAACATATCTAGCTACTATCACATAGGGTCTGATGGCGTTGACCTTGGGTCATAGCCTCCTCCGGATTGATAAAAGGATTGGTGCTCCTTGGTGGCAGTTCACTTTGAGTTGGGGAATTCCTTCTAGGGGGGAGGGGGTTCCGCTTTAAAAATGTAACTATAGCAGGTGAGTTCGTCAAGAGGGTTTTTTAATTTCAAAAAAGTTGTAGGTTTACATAGATAGAAGAGGTTTTAAACTCACTTTTGGAAAAAAAAAAAACCTAAAGTTTTAAAGGAAGGTGAGTCATTTAATTCATTGAAATATGTATGCGAAGAGGGATTATTTAAATGCCACTTGAATGCACATGATATGGAGGGTTTTCTAATAGTGGAGGCCCTTGGGAATCATTGTGGAAAAGTCTATCCCATGCTTATGGAAGGCAAGGTTTGAGAAAGATGGTGCCTTTCCCATGCTCAATTAAGTGTCTCCTTTTCCCTCTTTTCCCTCCACCAAGGGCAAAGGGTATAATTGATCATTTCCCCCTAATCTTACTGCATTGGCCCTATATTCCATTGTATAGATATCTACACCAAAGGTGTTGGTATGACAAAAGAAAACTATTCATAACGAATGTACATATTCTCACCCAAAGTCTCAATTATGGATACCATTGAAGTCATGACACACGAGGAGGTTTCATCAAAATCGGACACAAAATCCTCTTCAAGAGTAGTTTTTAGAGGGTCCTTGGAAGGTCATGCCCAACTACTATGAGTAGAGGCTCGAGATTGTACAATAGATGTGGAAGCCAGTGTGGCACCAGACCTTAACCATGAAGTGCCTTAAGGACCCCTTCCTTCCCCAATTTCCACCCTTGGGGCCAAAATATGCAAGTCTGTTATTTTGAGTGATTTTATATTATTTTTAAGGATTTTCAAGTTTTTATGAATGCGAGTGGATGGATATTCACTTTGGGTGGTCAATTGTGTATATTAGTGTCCTTGGACATAGTTCAAGTTCATATATTGTGACTCGAATAGTTTTGGGCTACAACCAAGGGCTCGGATCGTTTTGGTGCACCCTCGGTAGCTCTAATCATTTTGTGTGCAAGTCATGTTTTTCACCGCGAAGAGGTCCTCAACCTTGAGACAAGAGCCTAGAAGAGTCAACAAAGAAAAACTTTTACTAGAAAATTCTAATCACCCAAAACAATTTGAGCTCATATCGTTTTGTTCAAGTCGGGTATGTTGGCAAGAAATTGCAAAGGTGTCCACCTTGAGGGCCTCAATTTACTAATTCACTTGCAAAACCTGAGTTTTGACCCCGGATTTTTCTCATATTATTTTGTACATCTATAGTCCAAATGAGCCTTTAAGCACACCAATGCATCCCTAGGGGTGTAAAATTCATACTAGCCTACTCTAGGTCCAAAATTTCTCCTATTGCCCAAAATGATATGAGAGCTTAGAAACGATCTAAGTCACCCTAAACGATCTGAGCAACTGAGTTAGTTCTGATGCTACTATCCTACTTTTTTTGGTATGAAAAATCCGCTTTTGGGGTAAGCTTAGTGTTGAAGATAACTTGCCACATGTATTTGGTTTTGGAGGTGAAAAAGGCAAGAAAAAATAGTTTTTCTCATTTTCTTTGAGAACTTGTGGCCAAAGGTGAACAGATAATTTTTTGTGTACTATTTCATATGCACTTAACTAATCCAAACCTTTTCTACTTTAAACCTTTTACCATTCCTTCCTAATCGATGGGAGAAAATCTCAACCACAATGGTTTTTTTGAGGGTTTGTGAGCCATGCACAACTCAAAAAATGCATTTTATCTTAAAAACTAATCTTACCTAATCTAATGAATGAAGATGCAATCGAAGAAGTGTGCAATGCAAGCAACAATGCATCATCCTAGGCTTTGTTTTTCTTTCATTTCCAGCAATGGCACCAAAAGAAGGTTGTGAGGCCACAACAGAATAGCGTCACACAAATTGATTAATTTTTTAATTCAGAAAACTTGAAAATTGACCCTAACCTAGATTATGGAAACTATCTATACACACCACTACAATGCTTTGTCTCGAGGGACGTATATCAATAGCATTGTGAGCTCAACCACACCTACTCCTAGACTTTTTTTTTTTTGGAACACTATCCATACTCTTTCCTATTTGTTTGATGCTCAAACCATCAAATGCTTAATGATCCTTTCGTAATGCAAGGTGAAGTGATATAGCTATTTCATGCATGAATTAAGAAAGCAACGGGTGTGCACTAATGGCTAAACAAGTATTCTCCCACTCCTTCTACTATTATGCGCAAAAACCTAGAACACCCCGATCAATCAAAAAGTATGTCTCCCACTCCTCCCTACTATTATGTGCAACAACCTAGGACACCACAAATCAATCAAATAGCACCACATAATGATTAAGCACTCAAAAAGAATTAAATTTTTTGATTAGTTACTTCAAATACACTTGCACAAATGCAAAAGAGAGAGAAGAAGCATTGCTTCTATTTATATTCTCAACCATTATGCATAAGGGAGCATGCGGGAGCAAAAGAATACAAGTAAATAGCTCCTTGAAGTGTATGAGGAAGCTATGGAAGCTCCTTGGTGTTCACAATGCAAGCTTGATGTGATTAGCTCTCCGATGTTGGAACATCCAAATTGAGCTAAAAGTGACTATTTATCATAATCAGGCTAAAAAACTAGAGTGTTCATTTGATCAATCGAACCAATCAAATGTAGTTTTGACACCTATTCTAAGATTTGTGAGTACTTCATGATTTTAAGAAAATTCACCTAGCTTCACAATCAACTCCTAAGGCTTTCTATAACAAAAATGGGATTCTATATATCTGAAGTTACATGGGTGTAGTCTCGTTTAGTTACAATCACATAGTGGTGTGCAAGAAAAATAATGCAAAAATAGCGGTCATGTTTAGACCTTTTTGTCCCCTTTTAGCCCATTTCTTCTAGCTTCATTCCTCTTGGCGAATGTTCCATAGTTTTGTCTTGCATTTCCATGTATATGCACTTGGGTGCACAAATATCTTAACTTTATTAATAAATGTGATAGCTCAACAAAGCTTCAGAGGTATTAGAGAAGAAGTTGTCAAGAGAAAAAAAATAGGGTTAGAAACTTACAATACCAAGATAAATATGTGGTTAGCCTAGTCAATAGGCTCAAGTGCATTGACACCCAATTCACATACATGAAATGTGAGGCTATAAAGAAATACAAGGTATGTATGCCTTTGAGTGGTATTCAACCTTCCTTTGATCGTATAGTCACCAAAAAAACCTTACAGTAGATATGCAAGATGTAATAAATTCTCTATAGAAGAAGAGACAAAGCACAATAAACTTTCAGGAGAGGCTCATAGTATCATCATGACCATCATTTGAAAGCACCAATTTCTTCACATATGGAATGCTAGGTTATTTATCCAAGGAGTGTTACCAACAACAAAACATGTCCACATTGTTACAAGAAAGGACATTCTCTAGCAACAAGGTGTTCCTACAAAGATAGATTAAAGAGAAACAACAACAACAACACCAAAAAGAAGGTGAATCTAAGGCCACATGGAGGGCACATGTAGCATATGGACATGGCAAAGAAGAAGATGAATGCAACAATCACTTTGCCTTCTATAACATTTTGTTAAAATGAACACATTATGATTTACACTTACCTTTTGCATTGCCAATTTTGGGATATCCTAGGAGATCTTGATGTTTTGTGATACAAAATATGTAGTGGCTTCCACTTTAGATGGAAATGGGTTTGATTGATCCTTCTCATTATTTGCCTCCACATGTTTAGAGCTTAAACATCATGTTTAACACTTTGATCCAAAAAACATGAGTAAAAGCTTGACTATTACCCAATCATCATGCTAACTCCATCAGAGACCTATGTTTGCTCACATCTACACTATAATGTTGAGGTATATAAGGTGCATCAACTGAACTTGTTATCCCCCCTTCACCCAAACATACATTGAAATATTTAGACACCTATTCCCCAACTTGAGCATAGTCAAAGTTTCCTTCTACACATTTTGATCAATTTTCATCCATATGTCATGCCATCATGGACCATGTCAAATTCCTTAGCAATATCAACTTGCATGATCAAAACATCTTACTTATTGCCTTTTTCATATTTAGTCCCCATGTACACATTTTCAATATTATCCAAATTATGATTTTGACATAGAAAACCATACTAAGGTAAATGCAAACATGGTTGAAGGTGGTAACCTTGCGATCGTCCCAAAATGCATGAAAGAACTGCACAATGAGACCATCCAACCTGGTGCTTTCCATTTACCCAAACCACAAATTGACACATTGAATTTTGATTTAGTAAGTCTTTGAAGCTAAAGCATTAGAGAGCAAAATAATAGGGTTGGTTTTGTAAGAAATACATCATGTGCATGTTGACCCTCTAAGATAGGTGGTGAAGGAGAGAATACAAGACCTAATAAGAAGGGAAGAACATGTCCACAAACTGTTTCTTGTTGCTTGTCCATGTACAATCATGCAATTTGACACATGCAATACCTTACATTTAGGAGCATGGATGCCCATTGTCTGCAAACATGGTTAAAGGTGGTAACTTTGAGATCATCCGAAAATGCATGAAAGAACTGCACAATGAGACCATCCAACCTGGTGCTTTCCTTTATCCAAACCACAAATTGACACATTGAATTTTGCTTTAGTAAGTCTTTGAAGCTAATCATTAGAGAGCAGAATAATAGGGCTGGTTTTTGTAAGAAATACATCATGTGCATGTTGACCCTCTAAGATAGGTGGTGAAGGAGAGCACACAAGACCTAATAAGAAGGGAAGAACATGTCCACCAACTGTTGCTTGTTGCTTGTCCATGTACAATCATGCATTTTGACACATGCAATACCTTGCATTTATTTGGGAGCATGGATGCCCATGGTCTTCCTTTCCTAGGTACTTTTTCAAGCTAGTAACATGAAAAATATGATGAACACAATATTGTGCTCATACCTCTAATTTATAAGCTTGGTATCAATCTATTTAAGAATCATGAATGGGAGCACTATAGAAATCTTAGGGTTTGTGTTGTTTGCAGGGACTTTGTGCATTGAATGGTGTGCTTGGCCTACAAGGAGCCCATAGCAAGTGGGCTCAAAGGGGTTTTTATAGCAGGAGGTGTAATTTTTTTTCCACATTGAGGAATTGGCTTGGACAAAGCGATAGGGATCCACCCTGGTGGGGGGTTTGTGCTGCGAGCAGGGACTATGTGCATTGAATGGTGTGCTTGGCCTACAAGGAGCCCGGAGCAAGTGGGATCAAAGGGGTTCCTATAGCAGGAGGCGTAATTTTTTGCCACATTTAGGATGCTTCGAGGAACTGGCTTGGCCGAAGGGATAGGGATCCACCCTGGTGGGGGGTGTGTTGGGGATTTAGGGGGGATTGGAGAGAGAGCCATTCATTGTGTTAGAGTAATTATGCTAATGCTAATTGCACAAGGGAACTAAATCAAGTGTAGACAACAAAAGTAGGTAACTTTATCATATTCATATGCTTCTCATATAATGTCATACCATCATAAAATGTGTACAAAAGAGCTCTTTATATAGAGCTATCCAAGAAGCCTTCTTGGCATCATTGCTTACTTCATTATTGGTCCTTTTCCAACATGCAATACCAAAAAGAGACCTAAATGCAAGTGGAAATATATATACATACAGTAATCAATGGCAATTTTACCAAGGAGGGTAGTGGCTCTATGGATTTCCATGAACTTGCCCACACTTTGCTAATTGGACTTGGATTAGTAATAGGCTTATTATGCTACTTAGATTAAAAGCTTAATGCAAAGATCAAGGATTAGGTGATGCTAATCCCTCAAAAGCTTTGATATGGTTAATACAATCTAACTCATTGTTGTGAGTATTCCGGTTGAGTTTCAATACTAGATAAGACTTCTTGAAGCAAGAAAAGGTCTCATCTTTAGACTTCATGGCGTAGGCCCAAACATGATGTGTTGCATTGTCAATGAATGTAACATATATAGAACGCACCACCATGGGATTTAGAAGGCATAGACCCACATAAATCAATGTGCACAAGCTCTAAAGGTTTTATTTCTTTGTCAAAGAATGTGTACGATGTGTCCGTGTCTGCTTTCCATATTGACGGTGCTCACAAACGGGAAAATAAAAAATTGACAAAGACGGTAGGTAGCCCAAACGGGCGTGTCTCCATTCCCTTATTTGACACATGTCCTAACCAGTTATGCCACAAAGCAACGGTTGGCAGCTCGTTTACAGAAAGAACATTGTTTTTATCAGATACATAAAGAGGATAAAGTGAACCAACTTTAGAACCATGGGCTATAATAAGATGACCCTTCGCAACATGCCAAGACTACTGATGAAAAGTGACTTTGTAACCCAAGTCATCAGCACGTCCAACAGAAATCAGATTGCGTGTTAAGGATGGAACATGACACACATTGTGGATCATAAACTTCACCCCATTTGCCATAACCATGGCAGTATCACCTACGCACCCCAACAATGTCACAAGAGTAACTGTCACCAAGTGTAACAGAGCCAATGGTTTCCTCGTATGTAGTAAACCAATGCCTATGAGGTGTGACATGCAACGAAGCACCCGAATCAAGAATCCATGTATGGGATACTTCACCACTAACAAGGAGTTCAGCTGGCATAGAACTCTGCAAACATAGAGTTTCATGTGCATCATAAAAGACATCATTATTTTCAGTCAACATATTAATCTCTTGCACATCACTGTCATTCTGAACTATGTTCAGTACTTCAATCTTAACCGAACTCTTTGGTTTCTCCTGTTTATCATCATGATCTTTGCCTTTACCTTTGCCCTTCTCTTTGTCATGCTTCCAAGCATACAATCCTTCTTTATGTGACCAAACTTATCACAATAATGGCATTGAACATTGTGGAAACCACGAGACTTTGATCTACCCTTCGATGCATCTTTATTTCCCTCTTTCTTGGACTCACATTGCGAAGAACGACCCTTACCCTGCTTATTATCCCTTTGTACATAATGAGATTTGCCATAGTCCGAGCTAGTCATGGCCTTCCAACGCATCTCCTTGTTGGGTTAAAGGACTGTGTGCCCGGCTGCCCGTTGTTCATCCGCCCATGTACAACCATTCTTTCACTCATTCATAATAACTATACTCACAACTACACATTGTAGTGTGAGTACCACCCCGCCACACACTTTGTCTATCTCCTTCTTCGTGCTGGCTCTCTGTGTGTGTGCTCTCCGATCCCAACAAGTGGTATCAGAGCTTGGTAGTGAGAGCATTGAGAGCTTCATCATCATTGTTGAGTGTGCTAGAAATTGCTGCTGTTTCATTGCCATTTTTCGGTCTCGTGCATGCGCATTTCTAAAGAGCAGAAGGCTTTTCCTAGCTTGGCATTGGAAGGTTCAGCACTCCGCGAGTATTTTCAGCAGGTGTCCTGCAGTTTAACCCCCCTTTCGGAGCCATTCGTGCCATCAGAAATCCCATACGAGCTACAGACTAGGAGCTGTGTTTTTTCAGCTCTCTTTGGTAGTTTTCTGCTGCCAGAGCTTCCATAGCCATTACAGGTGCCATTCCTGCAGTGTCTTCCACTTACATGATCCCACAGCTCATTTGAGAGTGTGTAGCCTCTTCTTGGAGTGGCCTCATACACACAGATAGAGTGGGAGTTTGGCGGCATTGTCTTCTTCGACTACAGGTACAGGTACAGGTGCAGGTACATGTACAGGTTATAGGGAGCTTTGGATACAGGTTTCTTCTGTGGTTACAAAACATGTATTTTGACTGCGGGACAGCCATGTATATGGTTGTGGTTTGAGTGGGAGCTTCTACTTTTCTGGGCAGTCTGTTTATGCGTGTTCTTGAGCTATAGGTTTACATCATCTATATATGTTGATGGATGTGGATATGGCAGTTTGACAGACACTCTTTATGCATGATATTGTGGAGATTTGGTTCACCTATACATACAGCGGGTTTGCTCTTGCTTGCAGTGTTGTGGTTTGAGTACGGACAGGTACTTGGTTGACAGTAGAGATTGGACTTCGTTGAGCTTGTGCATTGGTTATATGCTCACTTGGATCCATTTATGCTCACGGATTTGTGTAAGCTTGGTCAGCTTATGTCTCTATTGTGGTTATTCAGACATGGAGTATGTTTATGCCTCTATGACAGCTCATTGTTGATGCATTTTGTGGCACGGTTTGCCTAGGCCGGTGGAGTTACAGGTGTCACAGGTTTATGCATTTGTTTGTGGATTTCTATGTACGTTTTTTGACCATATTATGGGCTAATTTATACTCTATGCGTTTTCTCTTTGATTGAGCAGCAGGTGTTGTCAGATTTGCAGCACTACTTTGTTGTGGCAGTTTGTTGGTTGGTTACAGGTTTTTGATTGTTGCATTCTTGTTGTAATGGGCACTAAAGAGGACACAATTTTCAATATTGAGAAGTTGGATGGTGCTAACTTTTCATATTGGAAAGATCAGATTTGGGATGTCTTGGTGCAGAAGAAACAGATTCGACCTCTAAAGTTGCAGGGAGTTAAGCCAGAGAACATGGAGAGGGATGATTGGGAGGAGTTGGATGAGATGTGCAGGTCTACCATTAGGTTTTCCCTTTCAAAATCTTTTTATTACAATGTGAAAGATGCACAGGGTTCAGCTTATGAGCTATGGCAGCGGATTTGCGATATGTATGATAAGCATTCGGCTGCTTCTATGGTGTATTGGATTAAAAAGCTTATTGATTTGCGAATGGAGGAAGGTGCTTCCATGAATGTGCATTTGAATGAGTTCAATATAATTTTCAGCCAACTTGCTACGCAGAAAATTACGTTTGAGGACAATGTAAAAGCTATGTTTTTAGTTGTCACGTTGCTTGAGTCATGGGACACATTTAGGACAGCCATAAGTAACTCGGTTCCTGCAGATGAGTTGACAAGTACTAATGTGGAGTCTAGTCTTCTCAAGGAAGAGATTAATCGAAAGAATAATGCAGGTAGTAAGTCTTCTAGTGCAATGGTTGTCAGAGGCAGGACTATGGACAAGTATAAGTCCAACAGGGGTAAATCTAGAAGCAAGTCCCGTGCAGGCACAAGTAAAAAGGATGTGGAATGTTTTCATTGTGGTAGAAAAGGCCATTTCAAAAAGGATTGCTACAAGTGGAAAAGGGAAAATGGAGATGGTAAGAAGAAAGACCATGATGCTAAGGACAAGCCTAAGTCCAATGTCAAGATTGAGGAGTTAAATGCAACACAGGGAGAGTGTAGCTCTCAAGATGACCATGTATGTGCTCCGACTAGTGCTACTAGTGAAGAGCTTGGTGATGTGCTGCTTGCATCCTATTTTGATGATGCTTTTCTTCTCACTCATGAGAGTAGTATGCCTATGGATTGGGTCATTGACAGTGGTGCTTCTTTTCATGTTACGCCTCATAGGTCGTGGTTTCATGACTATGATGCTTCGAGCACAGGTACTGTCAGGATTGCCGATGGGCGTTCTATGTAGATTCATGGCATTGGGGATATTCATTTGGCTATGCCAAACTCTACTACGTTTTTCTTGCAGGGTGTGCGTCATGTGCCGGCTCTTGCAAAAAGCTTGATTAGTGTGGGTCAGTTGGATCCACTTGGTTTCAATGTATCTTTTGGTGACGGAGGTTGGAAGCTCACTAAGGGCAGCCTTGTTTTGGTTAAAGGTGCTAAGAGGAATACGTTGTATTCCCTTTTTGTAGCTAGTGTGGCTGATCACATTGTGGGGATCACTGAGCAACCTCCTACTTCTTTATGGCATCAGTGTTTGGGGCATATGTCACTGAAAGGTTTGAAGTTGTTGGCACGTGCGGATTACATTCCCGTTTCAGATTTTGGTGGTTTTGAGTTTTGTGAGCATTGCCTTTATGTTCGACATGCTCAGTCTTCTCATAAGAAGAGTGTTCCACATAGATCTTTGGAAAAGCTAGCTTTGGTCCATAGTGATGTATGTGGGCCAATGCCCAATGCTTCTCTTGGAGGTGCTATGTACTTTGTTACGTTCATTGATGATGCTAGCAGGAAGGTATGGGCATACCCCATTCATAAGAAGGATATGGTGTTTGATATATTTAAGCAATGGTTGGCTCTTGTTGAGAACCAATCAGGTTGTAAGTTGAAGTGCTTACGTACGGACAATGGGGGTGAATTTATGTCTCATGCTTTCACTACATTATGTGTTGAGAAGGGTATACGACGTGAGCTTAGTGCTCCCTATACACCTCCTCAAAATGGTGTGGCAGAGCGCATGAACAGGAATATACAGGAGAAAGTCCGTAGTATGCTTTCTATGGCTGGTTTGTCAGATGGATTTTGGGCTGAAGCAGTTGCCACTTCTGTGCATTTGATAAATCATTCACCTAGTGTTCCTTTGGGCTTCAAAGTTCCTGAAGAGGTATGGACAGGTTTGCCACCTTCGTATGGCCACCTTCGTATGGTCACCTTCGTGTTTTTGGTTGTGAAGCTTATGTACATGTACCTAAGGCAAAACGCAGCAAATTGGATCCAAAGAGCAAGAGATGTATCTTCTTGGGTTATGGTAGCTCTGGTGTGATGGGTTATCGATTGTGGGATCCTATTGACAGGAAGATTGTGCACAACCATGATGTTATTTTTCATGAGGACTCTATGTATAAAGCATCACCGCGAACGGTTGAGGTTCAGCGTGTGATATTTGAGGAGGATGGTCATCGGTATGATGGTCCCATGGCTACTCGTGGGCAGCCCATTGACCCTCAGGTGGGAGATCAGCCCTTGTTGGGAGATCATGTAGATGTGGGACAGCCAGATGCACCTCCTGCACAATTTTTGAGGCGCTCAGAGCGGCGTGCAAGACAGCCTCAGCGTTTTGTGCCTTCTATGGATTATGTACTGTTGACTGATTGCGGGGAGCCATCATGTTATGATGAGGCCATGTCTAGTGTTGACAAGCTCAAGTGGGAGCAGGCTATGCAGTCAGAGATGGATTTGTTGATCCAAAATGATATGTGGGAGCTTACTCCTTTTCCAAAGGGTAAGAAGGCACTACCATACAAGTGGGTTTACAAGATAAAATTGTGTTCAATGGATGCAAAGCCAGGTACAAAGCAAGGTTTGTGGCTAAAGGATTCAAGCAACAGAAGGGCATTGATTTTGATGAGATCTTCTCCCCAGTGGTGAAGATGTCTACTTTGCGTATGTTGTTTGCTTTGGTAGCTACAGAAGACATGGAGTTAAAGAAAATGGATGTAAAGACAACTTTCTTACATCCGGACTTGCATGAGGATTTGTACATGGAGCAACCAAGTGGGTTTGTTATTCATGGTTCAAAGAAGATGGTATGCCGGCTTCTTAAGACCTTGTATGGGCTGAAGCAATCACCTCGTGAATGGTATCGTAAGTTTGATGCATTCATGAGTTCATTGGGCTATGTACGCAGTTATGAGGACCCATGCCTCTATACTCGCAAGGCTGCAGATGGCAGTCTTATTGTTTTGGTTTTGTATGTGGATGACATGCTGATCGCAGGGAAGTGTATTTCTGATGTGGATGCCTTGAAACATAGGCTACATGAGACCTTTGCCATGAAGGATCTTGGGGATGCCAGTCATATTTTGGATATGCGGATCACTCGTGATCGTTCTCGCAGGGTGCTCTTTCTTAGTGAGAAAGAGTACATTGACAGGGTGCTTGAGCGTTTTCATATGGAAGGGGGGAAGGCCATTAGTACCCCGTTGCCTCCATATGTAAAACTCAGCCATGAAGACTACCCTCAGACAGATTTGGAGACTGCAGAGATGTCTCATATTCCCTATGCGTCATCTGTTGGTTCCTTGATGTATGCCATGGTGGCTACGCGTCCAGATCTTGCTCATGCAGTTGGTGTGGTTAGCAGGTACATGTCTAACCCGGGCAAGCGTCATTGGGATGCACTGAGAGGTATTCTCAGATACTTGAGAGGGACTTCAGAGTTGTCCCTATGTTATGGTGAGAAGGATATGTCTGTTTGCGGATATACAGATTCAGACTATGCAGGGTCAGTGGACTCGAGGAAGTCTACTAGTGGCTATGTGTTCACAGTTGCAGGTGGACCGGTTTCGTGGGCATCACGTTTACAGCCATGCGTTGCTTTGAGCACTACAGAGGCTGAATATATGGTTGCCACTGAGGCTGCCAAGGAGGCCGTATGGCTCTCACAACTAGTGGGAGATCTTGGTATGGCTGGTGATGCTCTGATGCTACATTGTGATAGCCAGAGTGCCATAGCGTTGGCACGGAATCCTGTCTTCCATGCGAAGACAAAGCACATTGAGGTGAGGTATCACTTCATATGAGAGGTGCTAGAGGACAAGCGCATAGAGCTTGTCAAAGTACACACTGACGATAACCCTGCTGATCTACTCACGAAGTCGTTAGCCTCACAGCGGTTTGCACACTGTAGATCGCTGATGGGTATGGCTTGACTTCTTTTGTTGTACTTTGGCCACTTTAAAGGCACACTGCCTTTAAGTGGGAGATTGTTGGTGATGGGGGCTTTTCACAAGCCAAGCTCCCATACCCCTCTTCTCTCGTCCCCACCCCATGAAAACCCCCTCTTAGGGAGGGAGTGATAAAAGGCATTGGAAAAAAGTAAGAAAAAAATAAAGTATGATTATGTAAATATATAAGGTAAAATAGGCCACCTCATGCCTGCGGGGTAGCCCATCCCCACCTTGCCTCCTTTTTCTTCACTGTTGCCCCGCCGGGTGTCCCTTTCCCTCTCCTCCACTCAAAAGGTCAACCCCCTCTCTCTTCCCCTTGTCCTTTCTCCTTTCTCTCTCCCCTCAAGCTACCCCACCTCTCACCAATAATGCATTATAACTCACCAATAATGCACCCTAACTCACATACAACTTACCCTATCTTCCAAAATAGTATACCCCACCCCCTCTTTCTCTCTCCTATCATATCCCATGACCCAAATACCCCCCTCTCTCTATAAAGGGCGCCATATCTCTTGTCTTGTAGCTAAATAACCTTCCCCACACTCACACACACTCAGTTTCACTGAAAAAGGTGCCCACAAACCCATCCCCACCCAGTGGTTACCTGATTTTTTTTGTGTTCACACACATCTGCACACAGATTCACCTCTGAACACACTCCCCTCTCTCCCCTCTTGTAATTACTTTATTCTCCATGTCACCTCTCACTTTTTTTCATCAACCCATCTCTCTCTCTTAGTCTCTCTCTCATGAGACTGCTGTTCTGGCACGTATACACACAGCCAGACAAGTGGGGCCCACAGTCACATGGCCTATGTAGATAATGATTTCTTCATTTCTAAATTCTAGAATTTCTCCCCCCCCCCCCTCCTCCCCTATATAAAGAGGGGTCACCATCACACAAAAACACACACCATCACCAAAGAGTACACTATGCACTGTGTATGCCTAGTGCACACACACACACCCACACCATCACCATCACCATCACCGCAATCACCATGCTCGTCTTGAGCATGACCTCTACACCCTTGGGCTATGGAAGATGAAGGGAAACTAAATGAAGGATGATGGCCATAACCCTCGTGCGAGTCTTCGCCATCAACTCCCACCTATCCGCCATGTGCTCTACCACGCTCTCCCTTCTCATTCCCCTACCCTATGCTCCCCATTTCATCGCCTTATTCTCTAAATAAAGCTTGAGGTTTTGTGAGTATGTTTTCTTGCAATGTTTTTCCCATGTGAGGTGTGCGGAATCGCCACCTAGTCTTGTGTTTGGAGTGAGCTTGTGTATGTGTGAAGGGTGTGCGGATTCGCCATCCTTTTGTGGTGCCTAAGTACTAAGCCGTAATACCCCCTCCCTCACCCTCTCTCTCTCTCTCACTTGATCTCATTCCCTTTCCTCTTCATCATTACTCCCAAGCATCCATCTCTCTTGGATGAAAACTTTGTTATGGTGGTGTGTTGTTTGCGTCCTAGCCGTTGAAGCTAGGTGGTGCCCCCTGTTTGCTTTACCATGACAGGCTCGAGGCGCGCCATTCGGTCCCCGGTGTTTTAGAGGCCGTCGGGGTTCGGGGTTTGCTTTGCTTCTGTCATTTGGTGCCCCCACTGAGGATCTTTTCATGAAACCGTTCAGTTTAGAAGACTGAAACCCTTAAACTATTGTGAATGGATGAATGGCTAGCAGGATTTGCTAATTGGACGACAGAAGAAGAAGAGCTCCAAGCACAACTAGACGAACTCCGCATCTCCATCGAAGCTCGAGTGCCAGGCGTAACGGTAATCGATTTGCAGTGGGAGAGTCAACCAACACTCCAAACCCAGTGGATATACATAGGCCAAGTGCCAAGAAGAAGAAGGAGAAGTTCGAAACCATGTCCGCAACCTACAACCAACCCACAACAACAAAATGGAAGGAGCTCTACACAATAGAGAATCAACACTATTCTACTTTGAGAATCGGGTAACTCAAGTCACCGAGGTAATTATCACAGTCAGTTTTCAAGTCGCACCTGATGCTGCAGCACAGATAACGGAAGCATTGGCTCACACTCTCACTAGAGAAACTAGGGATCTACTGAGTTTGTTTCAGGAAAGAACACCACCCTCTCCCACAAGCTTGGACAGTGACTAAGCACCTCTAAGCTTCACATGAATCAGTACAACCTACCTCAAGACAGATCACACATACCAACACGTGTACGCTCAATCAAGGTAATACTGGATTTGAAGGCTCACTACCAGCACGTCATTGACACCATGCCGGGTGGGGAGCGGTTTTTGGAGGTTCTGGCATCAGATCAACCATTTGTCTTACCTTTGGTACAAGGCAATGTACCGTTTGAAGTTTTAATCTATGTCCTAGTATAAGAGGGTATACACGCCTCCTTGTAAAGAAGAAAAAAACTTTTGCAAGTTAAGCAGTGTGTCTTTCTAGCTCTCTCTCAGTAATCATGGCAAGTGTAGCATTTCCAACATTTAAAGGAAAGAATGGGGAGGATTTGGTAACAGACTTCCTAGATGACTTTGAAGTAGCATGTGTAGTGAGCAACAAAGATACGGATGAATCCCGGGTTAGAATCTTTAAGCATCTCATGAAGCTAGAAGCTAGATCATGGTACAATGCACTTCCACAAGCAACCAAGGATGACTGGGAACCCTTAAAAACCGCTTTTAAGAGGCGCTTTGGGGGAGGTACCACTTCAAAAAAGTTGTGGGACAAGTTGAGAGACTTGAAGCACGAGGGTCTTTTAGAATATGCCACTTATGAGTCCAAATTTGTGGATTTGTGGGAACGGTGGGTTGAGTCACTGGCTAGGGGGGAAGCTGCACCCGATTTCCTAAAAAAAGATCGGTTCACGCATGGCTTATGGCCGCTTCTCAAGGAGAAGGTGAAAGGTAGATTCCCGGCTACGTACGAGTCAGCCGTTGAGATTGCTCGCCTTAAAGACAAGAAGCTGCGAATGAAAGCCAAAGGTAGATTCCCGGCTACGTACGAGTCAGCCGTTGAGATTGCTCGCCTTAAAGACAAGAAGCTACGAATGAAAGCCAAAGAAACCGAGTCAACAGAATCAGGAACATCGCGTCGACCAACAACTACGACAACCACCATTCCACCACCACCACCGGCTCTTGGGGTAAGAGATGACCAACAAGATATGTTGGCCCATATTACTGACCAACTGCAGAATTTGTCTGTCCACTTAATACAACAAGGGAGGAGTCAAGAAAGAGATCAAGACCCTGGAAGAGCACGACGACAAAACAGGGAGTATCATTGCTACAACTGCAGAGAAGACGGTCACGGTATGTACTACTGTCCCAAACCACGAAAAAACTATAATAGAGGAGGTAGGAGGAACCAATTGTCACCCCCTAGAGAAAGAACACCCCCACCTCGAGCACCACCCCCACCAACACAAATTCTACGTCCACCCCAGACACCACTACAAGCATCCATCCCACCTCTTCCACCAGCCCCACCACTTGATCGCCCTGTAAACATCATAAGGCTAGAAGAGAAAGGAAAAGCCGTAGTAGTGGATCCACCCAGAGCAAAGGAGAGGGACAAGGGTAAGGAGAAGGTAACCAACCAGATGATGAGAGAAGCATGAGAGGAGAAACTAGCAAGAGGCCATCCAGGCCACGACGGAAATTGGGCATCACCGACTTCCAGCTAGGGGAAAGTTCTAAGCCCTATGATCTAACATTGGATGTGGCAGAGCAAGGACCGAAGATTACATGGCCACAACTGCTACATCTTGTACCTAAAGTAAGGCGACAATGTTCTAAAATGGTAAGTACAAGACGCTCCAAAACAAAGGTAGCCGGAGCAATTTTGGGATGCAACATGGATGACATCCTTCCAATTGTCGACGTAAACATAAAAGGAAAGAGGGTTGGAAACACCTACATTGATGGAGGTGCACAAATCTGTGTAATGAGCGAAGCTATGATGCTTCAATTAGGGCTCGAGGTTGACAGGCCTTCTCCATGCAAGGCAAAGATGGCAAACAACGCAAAAGTAAAGTGTGTGGGTGTGGTAAGTGCCGTGAAAATCAAAGCTTTCAACATTGAGGTAGAGGTAGATGTTTTTGTAATGCCTACTAAGGGGAGGGCTATCCACTAATTTTGGGAAGGCCATGGTTGATGGCCATGAAAGCAAAACAGGACTGGGGTACTGGCCTTCTACGCATGACTGGTAAGAAAGGGGAGACAATCTACTACGACATGAGGATTGGCAAGCAGAAGCAAATGAATCTGGAAACATCGGCAGATGAAACCACTAGCGAATCTTCCAGTTCTGAGGAGGAGACCACATCCACCGACGAAAGTGACAGTTCCATTGATGTGATGGGTATCATTATGAAGGATCCACAAAGGGTAAGCACAACTGGTGATCCATCACCAAAAGGGCAACCCAATGAAGAGGAGAGAAAATCACCTGGCCTAGGAGAAAGTAGGTTGAAGGATATGTTGTCTACGGAATTAACACTTGAGGAGAAAGATAGTTTTTTGCAAATGTTGATGGGATTTCCTAACCTGTTCATTGACAACTATGAAAGAATCACAGGCATTACAGTGGTGGAACATCATATTAAGCTGAAGGAAGGGGTAAAACCAGTTGTGCAAAAGCTACGACGACTGGGGGCCATACAAGAAAAGGCACTCTTGGCCGAGGTAAGGAAATTGCTGGAGGCGGGATTCATCTATCCCGTAGAAAACTCATAATGGGTGTCACCTGTAGTGGTGACGCCTAAAAAGAATGGTAAGTGGAGGATCTGTGTTGACTACAAACCACTAAATGCAGCTACAAAGAGAGACCACTTTCCTCTCCCTTTCTTGGATAAAATTCTGAATGAAGTAGCGGGTTTTGAATGCTATACCGTCTGTGATGGTTATTCTGGATACTTTCAAATACGCATAGCCTTGGAAGATCAGCTAAAAACCACTTTTATCATGCCATGGGGTTGTTTTGCATACAGGGTTATGCCATTTGGTCTCACAAATGCACCTGCCACATTCCAAAGATATGTCACATATGTTTTTCAACCGTTCTTTGGAACATCCATAAGAGTGTTCATTGATGATTTTTGTATATATAGCTCCCGTATTTTACATTTAGAAAAGGTAACTGAAGGTTTGGCCAGGTTGCAGAGCCTAGGTGGGCAATTAAATGTGGATAAATGCCACATTGGGGAGAGTAAAGTCATTCTACTAGGCCATGAAATTTCAGCAAAAGGTATCAACGCCGACCCAAGTAAGGTGTCCGCACTCATAGCCCTACCTTCACCAACGACCGCACGTCAACTGGTCTCTTTTCTACAGAAGGTGAGGTACTTAAGTAGATTCATACATCTACTATCACAACTTGTTCTACCACTGCAACAACTCACTCAAAGATCAACTTTCACTTGGGACGAGGAAAGCGAACATCACTACAACAAGGTAAAGGAGGTCTTAGCCACTCTGCCAACTATCTCACCACCTAAGTGGGATGAAAAATTCTATGTCACCTCAAGTGTTGGTGATGACTCATTGGGGGCTGTGCTACTCCAAAAGGATACGACGACATCTTTCATGAGGCCAATCTACTTCTCTAGTCGAATGATGACAGCAAGAGAGAAAGGTTTCACCCATGTGGAACACTTAGTCCTAGCTCTTAGATTTGCAACTACAAAGTTTAGGTCATATTTGTTGCCTAAGCAATTTGTGATTCTAACCACGGATGAAATATTTCCCTATGTTATACAACACATGGATGTGTCTGCTAGAATTACTAAATGGCTAGTTCGTCTGCAAGAGTTTGACTACACGGTACAGGTAGAAAGCACGACAAGGGCAAGTTTGGGGGGACTCATGACCTACCAAGTCTTTGAAAGGAAGGAGAAGCAATCTAAGGAAGGAGAAGTCCGATTACCTCCAGTACCACCGATGGTAGAAGGAGCATACTCTCTCTACTTTGATGGAGCCTACAAGCGAGCGTCCGACAAAGCAGCTGCAGGCATAGTGGTCTTTGATGACAAAGGGACAAAGGTATTTTCGTTGGGCCAATTGTTAGATTCACATTCTAACAATGAAGCTGAGTATGCAGCACTAACCAAGGGTCTACAATGGTGCGTCTCGCAAGGTGTACAACGCCTTAATGTATTTGGAGATGCTCTACTTCTGGTAAGGCAAGTAAATGGAGCATGGACATGCAAGAATCCTAGTTTAAGGACTCACTTAAGTGGTGTAAAAACCTTGTTGGGTAAGTTTGAAGAAGTTCAAATACACCATATCCCAAGGGCTCAAAACCAAGAAGCAGATGCCCTAGCAAGTGAAAGACTACAGGAAGTGGTGGTTGGAGCAATAAAACTAAAGCTCCCTCTATTTCAAGGCAGTGATGCCTTGCCTGACATCATGCATTTTTTGGAAACAGGGGAATGCCCATCAGATTTAACAAAGGGACAGAAGCAATGGCTGACGCGGAAGGCCACAAGGTATCGACTCATCAATGATGGTTTGTACTGTAAGGGTAAGGACCAAATACTCAGGAAGGTCCCTCTCTCTCAGGACATCACGGGAGTAATTGCTAGCTATCACGACGGGGTTTGTGGTGGTCACTTTGCCCTAGACATAACAAGTAGGAAAATCTTGCAGGCAGGCTTCATATCGCCTAGCCTCAACCGTGATGTACACCACTGGTGCAAAACATGTAAGTTGTGTCAAAAGGTCGGCACTAGGTCACTTATGCCTGAACCACAGACACCTATTCTCTCATATGGCCCATTTGAAAAATGGGGTATCGATGCCATTGGGCCATTACCTAGGGCCAACTCAGGAAAATTCTACATTATCATGGGGGTCGACTACATGACTAGATGGGCAGAGGCTACAGCCACCACTAGAATCACAGCGGTAGAGGTAGCTAAATTTACCTACAAGCACATATGTTGTAGGTTTGGCACACCTTTAGAGATCATCTCTGATAGAGGGCCAGGTTTCAGAGCAGACTTGGTAGGAGAATTAATGCAGAAACTGGGCATTACAAGGAGGCACTCTTCACCATATTACCCTCAATGTAATGGCCTAGTTGAAAAGGTAAATGGAATGGTTTCTAAAATTATTACCAAGCAGGTAAACAATCATCCTGGAGATTGGGATAAGTATCTACTACCAGCTTTATGGGCCTACAGAACTTCATTTCGTACATCCTTGGGATTCACACCGTATCATCTAGTATTTGGTAAGGAAGCAATCTTGCCCATTGAAGTGCAACTACAAAGTCTCAGAGTAATGGCAAGCTAGCTTCAACAGCCCAACATGCATTTGAGAGATCACATCATCAACTTGGAAAGACTGCAGCTGGACAGAGAAGAAGCAATAAATTATTATGCAGCACAAGCAGAGCATAGACGGCTTAACTTTAACGAGCATCTCCGGAAAAAAGAATTGAAGAAAGGAATGTTGGTGCTCCGCTATGACAATCGCTTCGACACGCGCAAGGATAAGAAACTCCTACTCCGATGGGAAGGTCCTTTCATCGTCAGGAAAAAGTATGCCAATGGAAGCTACCAGCTTATGGAGGCTGATGGAAAACTTCATAAAACCAGGGTAAATGGTTGGCGACTTAAACCTTACTTTCTTCGATTTGACCAAGCTCCATCAATTGACATTCCAGATGAGGACACACCATCAGCCGCCACCTCCGACGATAATGATCAAACAGATGAGCTAGAGACATGAATGCCTCTAGCCAAAAGGGGAGGGCTAATGATGGGGGCTTTTCACAAGCCAAGCTCCCATACCCCTCTTCTCTCGTCCCCACCCCATGAAAACCCCCTCTTAGGGAGGGAGTGATAAAAGGCATTGAAAAAAAGTAAGAAAAAAATAAAGTATGATTATGTAAATATATAAGAATTTAGGTAAAATAGGCCACCTCATGCCTGCGGGGTAGCCCATCCCCACCTTGCCTCCTTTTTCTTCACTGTTGCCCCGTCGGGTGTCCCTTTTCCTCTCCTCCACTCAAAAGGTCAACCCCCTCTCTCTTCCCCTTGTCCTTTCTCCTTTCTCTCTCCCCTCAAGCTACCCCACCCTCACCAATAATGCATTATAACTCACCAATAATGCACCCTAACTCACATGCAACTTACCCTATCTTCCAAAATAGTATACCCCACCCCCTCTTTCTCTCTCCTATCATATCCCATGACCCAAATACCCCCCTCTCTCTATAAAGGGTGCCATATCTCTTGTCTTGTAGCTAAATAACCTTCCACACACTCACACACACTCAGTTTCACTGAAAAAGGTGCCCACAAACCCATCCCCACCCAGTGGTTACCTGATTTTTTTTGTGTTCACACACATCTGCACACAGATTCACCTCTGAACACACTCCCCTCTCTCCCCTCTTGTAATTACTTTATTCTCCATGTCACCTCTCACTTTTTTTCATCAACCCATCTCTCTCTCTCTTAGTCTCTCTCTCATGAGACTGCTGTTCTGGCACATATGGGGCCCACAGTCACATGGCCTATGTAGATAATGATTTCTTCATTTCTAAATTCTAGAATTTCTCCCCCCCCCCCCCCCCCTCCTCCCCTATATAAAGAGGGGTCACCATCACACAAAAACACACACCATCACCAAAGAGTACACTATGCACTGTGTATGCTTAGTGCACACACACACACCCACACCATCACCATCACCGCAATCACCATGCTCGTCTTGAGCATGACCTCTACACCCTTGGGCTATGGAAGATGAAGGGAAACTAAATGAAGGATGATGGCCATAACCCTCGTGCGAGTCTTCGCCATCAACTCCCACCTATCCGCCATGTGCTCTACCACGCTCTCCCTTCTCATTCCCCTACCCTATGCTCCCCATTTCATCGCCTTATTCTCTAAATAAAGCTTGAGGTTTTGTGAGTATGTTTTCTTGCAATGTTTTGCCCATGTGAGGTGTGCGGAATCGCCACCTAGTCTTGTGTTTGGAGTGAGCTTGTGTATGTGTGAAGGGTGTGCGGATTCGCCATCCTTTTGTGGTGCCTAAGTACTAAGCCGTAATACCCCCTTCCTCACCCTCTCTCTCTCTCTCACTTGATCTCATTCCCTTTCCTCTTCATCATTACTCCCAAGCATCCATCTCTCTTGGATGAAAACTTTGTTATGGTGGTGTGTTGTTTGCGTCCTAGCCATTGAAGCTAGGTGGTGCCCCCTGTTTGCTTTACCATGACACGCTCGAGGCGCGCCATTCGGTCCCCGGTGTTTTAGAGGCCGTCGGGGTTCGGGGTTCGCTTTGCTCCCGTCATTGGGTTAAAGGCCTGTGTGCCTGGCTGCCCGTTGTTCAGCCGCCCATGTACAGCCATTCTTTTACTCATTCATAATAACTATACTCACAACTACACATTGTAGTGTGAGTACCGCCCCGCCACACACTGTGTCTATCTCCTTCTTCATGCTGGCTCTCTGTGTGTGTGCTCTCCGATCCCAACACTCCTCTGACAAAAGTGCACTAGTAACATCATCGTATTTTAGTGTACCATTAGGAGCAGAGTTACTAACATCTGTGCAAAAGATATCCCAAGAGGGTGGCAACGAACAAAGCAAAAAGATTGCTTTCATCTCATCATCAATGGTCATGCATTGTGCACCTATCTGGGCAAAAAGAGAATCAAAATCATTGATATGGCTCGCAACGCTAGCTGACTCGTTCATACGATGGTTAAAAAGCCTTCGCATCATGAAAACCTTATTGCTAGCCGTATCTTTTTCATAAGTGTCGCATAATCTTTGCCATAAAGCATGAGCAGTCTCTCATTCTAACACTGAAAGTACATCGACTCACCAAGGCGTAGTCTAATCGTAGACTTGCGTAGCTCATCAAGCTCCTCCCACTGAAACTGAGTCATGTGCTTATCTTCAGTTCTAGCCGCATAGGCAATAGGCAACTTTTGCTTCTTTTGGACAAGCACATCATGCATTTGGTTCTTCCAAATCTGAAAATTAGTGCCATTAAACTTTTTTATGTCATACATATCACGGTCTTTGCTAGTAGACATGTTGACAAAACTACCAAAAGATTCAGGGAAAATTTCGGCAAAGTCTCCTTTGTATTAGGGACTATGTCAACCAAAATACGAGACAAAATGACCAAGTATGTCACTCACAAAGCATAAAAGAGGGCAATGCCTCTCAAAAGCACACTATATAGAGACCAACAGAGGCGCATAAACTGTCAATTTGACCATAAACCGCCAACTGGGCGTCAAAAGCACCTATACCACTCTATACATGTCCTATGGCGAGGCCTCATAAGGGATGCTCCGGCTACCTGTATCAGCGAAGGTATTTCCACATTTGAGAATACCCCATCTCAATGAAAACCTCACGCTATCGACCCTCAACAACATAGTTTATGCAACAAAACGTATAGCCAAGTCTCAGAAATGGTCGGGACTGCTATACTAGCCAAAAGGGGCTCCACAAAAGCGTACAATGGCAATATCCACAAAGACGTACAAGTCTGTCATGACGCTCAAACATGCACCAAAAGCATGTGCATGCAAAGAAATATACGTGTGGGGAGTCAGACTGCTCTCAAAAGAGCTCAAACACTGTCAAAAGTGCCAACATATGTATGTACGCATAAAAAACTGCTTCCACTAGAACCAAAATATCGCAAGCACTGAAACCTGTAGCCTGTGAGTTGATGCCGATGCCATAGCCAAAGCCGAAATCAAGGCCGAGAAGCACAAAGGAAGCTAACCAAGCCACTCTATGTACCTGTACCTGTACCTATATCTGTACCTATATCTATACATGTAGTCGAAGAAGACAATGCCGTCAAACTCCCACTCTATGTGTGTGTATGAAGCCACTCCGAAAGAGGCTACACACTCCCGAACGCGCCATGGGCTCTCGTAGATGGAAGAGACTGCAACAATGGTACATGTAATGGCTATGGAAGCTCTGCAACACAAACTACCAAAAAGAGAGCTGAAAAATGCAGCTCCTAAATCGTACCTCGAATGAGGTTTTTGATGGCACGAATGGCTTCGAAAGGGGGTTAAGACTCCAGGACATATATTGGGAACGCTCTCGGAATGCTAAATTTATCGATGCCGAAATCGGAACCCTGTTCGCACTCTTGAAAGTGCACGCACGCGGAAGAAATTTCGAGAATGAAACAACTCTGATACCAGATGAAGGAGAGGAGCCGGGAGCACAGCGGAAGAGGAAGATGAATACACACAGACACACTC
This sequence comes from Adiantum capillus-veneris, assembly GCF_014529385.1. Taxonomy (NCBI): domain Eukaryota; kingdom Viridiplantae; phylum Streptophyta; class Polypodiopsida; order Polypodiales; family Pteridaceae; genus Adiantum; species Adiantum capillus-veneris. The sequence goes on along the minus strand of NC_140937.1, from coordinate 150,500,611 downwards.
ACATATACACCACCATAGCCACACACACATAGGTTGGAGGGGGAGAGCCGACACACACTGTGTGCCGCCTTTCTTTCTTCTCTATCTTATGAACTTAGGCACAATACACTCTACTTTGTGTTAGTCGCTCACACAAGTGTATAGTTGTACACTTAGGATTAGTACCAGTTAGTGATGGGCGGTCGGCCACATGGCCATTAAACCTAACATAAAGTACTGTCATTGAGTGGTTGCTTTCCCATGGACGTAGCCCACATTGGGTGAACCACATATATCGTGTGCTCTCTCTCTCTCTCTCTCTCTCTCTCTCTCTCTCTCTCTCTCTCTCTCTCTCTCTCTCTCTCTCTCTCGTATGTGAAAATTATCTCTCTCCATTAAGTAAACTACTCTTATCTACGCCTTATTTCCTAGCAACCAATGCATCTTGACGAGAGTTGGGAGTTTGTCTACGATAGGCTGCTCGACACATGATGGTACTTGCAAGGAACGTTATTGTGTGATCTAAGGTTGTTGAGAGGAATTAAGGGGCAAGACCTGAGTGTGAGCTTGTCTGAAACCAAAAGCCTCTTGCTTCTCCACCAATGTGGAATACCCAGTCTGTGTAGATAAAGATGCCTAGGATTGATTGGTTGTTAACCCTCACGGCTCACGGACACCCCATCACCTACGACAGACGTGTATTATGTATTTGGTAGAGTCAGGTACCGGGCTTGTCGGACCAATAGGAAAAGAGTAAGAGTGATCGCTGATGAAAGGCGCACTCTAACTGGGACATTCAAGGGATTAGTTGGCTAAGCATGGGCGCCCAAGTGTGAATGGGGTGAGCTCATATAAAAGCCAACTAAACCTAAAATTCACTCATTCTCTTATTTGTGCAATAGAAGAGTGCTCTTGCTCCATCTCCATCTCCATCTTCTTCTTCTTCACCTCCTTGTGTGTGTGTATGTGTGTGAGAGAGAGAGAGTGTGTGTGTGATCGAGCATTGCTACGAAGGCACGGCGGCGGCGAAGCGGTTGAGCGCGGCACGACTGCAGCTTCTTCTTCATCGTGGCGAGGAATCCACCACGAAGGCGAGCGTAGAGCGGTGAGTGACACACCCTTTTCTCTCTTGAGCTTGCTAGATTAGTCTTGTTATGTGCTTGGAGCCATTTGTGGCTCGCACACGGTGTATCGGCAAGTCCTTTGCTTCGACAGTGCGGCAAGGAGCGCACATTTTTGGCGCCGCTACCGAGGAAATGCCCTACACTAAGCTCGGTTAAGCACTTTACGCTTTCTTGTGATGCAATTTCAATTGAAGGATTTGTGAAGAAGGAAGGTGTGTGGTTGTGTGGAGAAGATTTTTGTTACACTGTACTGTCTTTTTTGTTTTCTGTAAAGAAGGAGTTACAATTTTTTTGCAATGTACTGTTAGAATTAAGGCATTAGCTATGGAATGTTAGTTCTGTAAGGTTCAATGTTAGTTCTGTAAGGTTAGTTTTGTAGATCTGTTAGCTACTGTAGTACTGTGTAAACAGTGTTAGAGTGTGTGTGGCAGTATCTCTATTAGCTTTAAGTAGATAAGTTAGGTGTACATTAAGTGTGTGTGTGCGCGCGTGCGCGGCGCGGCCGCGGTGACTTTTTTTTATATATATATAAAATCTTTTATAAAAAAAAATTAAAAAGAAGGATCGGGCTAGGGATCATTCCCCAAGTCCAAGCTCAAGCCCAGACCTCAGTCCTCAGTTTTAAAATATAGTTTATACACCTTTTTATATTTAAAAACTATTTTTAGGATTTCGAGGACTATAAAGACTATTTTTAGGATTTCGAGGGCTTCACGTAGCCGAATAGGGAGCTGTAAAGCACGGCACATTCCTTTAGCCAAAACGCTCGTCTTGAGCTATTACACGCCATATTTTGTGTCTTGGTTACAAAAAATAACCAAGAATAACGAAAAACTTGGGTTATAAACACCAAAAAAAAAAAAAAAACTAAGTGAGCGGCCTTCACGGGCACTCACCAACGCGCTTAGAGTGTGGAGGTCACATGTACCTACGCTCTGGACGAGTGTTAGAGCACGAGCATATTGGTAGTGTCTCCATTTACGCGGGCACCCATTATTCCTCCACCCTAGGTTCTGGACCTTCGGCCGGGACTCAAGGTAGCGCGACCCAAGATCCTCATATTGCGTCTAGTGATTCTTCCTCTGACTACGAAGTCATGGAGGGATAACCTACAACAAACCCTGATAGTTCAAGTCAAGACATGCATGCCATGGGCCCACGGCTCGGGTCCAGCGTGTTTAGCCACTTAAAAGAGACCCTTAGTAGAGCTACTCGCTCCGAACATGCGGTTAATGAAATAAATGAAGGGAGTGGGGAAGTAAATTCGTCATTCATGCCTAAAATAGACCCTATGCTTCTTGAGAGTGTGCATGTGAATGTTCCATCCACTGCACCTCCTAATCCTTTAGGACTATCTCCCTTTGAGGTTCTACTACCCGATGGTAGGAGTCTTGCCGAAGTGCAAGAGATCGAACGCTATATGCAAGCAACAAGGGAGAGGGAAATTGAGAACCTACGAAAGCTAGAACAAAGTCGAGCCCTGAAAGCAAAGGCTCCTATGACAACAATCATGCCAGCCAAGCAACCGAGTGCTCCCAAGGTAGCAGTCACGGAGGGGCAAGCGATGGGGAGCAATAATGCTTCCACTTTGAGGGAAACCTCCAGCACGCAAGGCCTAGATGGGATATTCCTAAACGAAAATTGGGAGTATGACCTACAAGCAAAAGCTTTAACTGATCGGTACACAGGACACACCTATCATGTGGGTTGGTTAGATGTTCTACAATCCACATCGGGTGCTACTAGCATAGATGAGCAACAACAGAAAGTCTGTGATGTTCTCCATAGGATTGTCGAGTTAGAAAGACAGAACACAGGGATCAACATGCCTTCAACGGGCCTAATGAGATTCTTGGATACGGGAAAGGCCAACCAACCAACCCTATTACAAATGGAGACTCCCTCAGTGAGCCCCATTGATCCACCGTATTAGCCTGCCTTGACTAATGACTTTATTAATCAAGAATAATAGGGCCTGATGAGCCACATAGAAATGAAACAATTTGCCTAGCAGCCTGAATTTTGTAGCACTGCAAACCATCCCTAGAGCCTCTCGTTCAGTGGTTGTATAACCTTGTTCAGCCTGGATGAATCTACGACTGGCAAAGTAGAGAGGATAGTTAGTCCTTCCATCTGGCTGGGTTAGTATCACCCCCATCGCCAGCCCTGAAGCATCTACATGTACATGAAAGATAACATCCCAATTTGGTTGCCGAAGGACTGGTTTACTGATAATGGCACTTTTTAAGTTCTGGAAACTTTCCTCACACTCAGCAATCTAATTGAACTTGCTGGTTTTCCTTGTAAGCTCACACAGTGGTAAAGCTTGGGAGGCAAATTTATGCACAAATCTTCTGTAAAAGTTAATATATCCCAAAAAGGAACTTAACTCAGATGCATTCCTGGGCGCCTTGGCCTGCTGAACGCACTGGATCTTGTCGTTGGCCATTTCTATTCCATTACGAGATACTACATGTCCCAGTAGCTAGCCTTTCCAGACTAGGAAAACAGATTTGAATGGATTCAGACAAATCCGCTTCTCCTGACAACGCTTAAAAACCATTTCTAGGAATAGTAAATGTTGTTCCTCGGCTGAATATACAGTGAAATTGTCCATGAATATGGTGAGAAACAGATGAAGAAACTCATTGAATATCTCCATCATACATCACTGGAAAGTGGCTAGTGCATTGGATAGGCCAAATGGCATTACCAGATACATAAATGCTCCCCACTCTGTAATGAAAATGGTCTTCCCTTGATCCATAGGAGCAATTTGTAACTAGTTGTAGCCATTGTGTCCATCCATAAAACTGTACATGTCATACCCTGTAATCTCATCAAGCAACATATCTGTGAAGGGCAATGGAAATGGATCCTTGATGGTTTGAGCATTGAGTTTCCTATAATCCACACATACTCTCAACTTCCCATTCTTCTTGGGAACAACTACAATAGGAAACAACCAATCTCTACTGGCTACTTCAGTGATGAACCGAGCTTTGAGAAGGTTGTCAATCTCTTCCTTGACCTTCTTAGCATAATTGGGATTCATTCGGTACTGCTGCAGTCTTATTGGCCTGGCATCTGGCTTCAGTGGTATCCTATGCTGGTAGACCTCTGGATCCACCCCTTTCATATTGGTGTATTCCCAGGCAAATACATCTTTGTAATGCTGGAACATTCTGTGTGCTTTCTCCTTCATTGTAGGGTTGAGATGTTTGTTAAATTTGATCATTCTAGGGTTGTCTTCAGAGCACTTAGATTCCATTCCTCGATCTCTTGGTCATCTGGGAGTAACCAGTTAGGCCCGCCGCCTTTCCTCTTGGTTGACTCTTCGGCGTAATCCCAAGACGGCCCTTTGAGTTCCAAATCACTGTTCTGATTTACCGTGTCCTCCCCAGAATGTGCTGGCTCATCTAGCGTGATGGATTCAATTGATCCTTCTAGCCTTCTAGTTAACTGAACTGAACGTTCTCCTGAATTAAGTTCAGTAAACTGGTCTGGAAACTGCTTCTTCTGTTTGTCAGCCGGCTCCTTGTTCAATAGAACTGCATTGGATCAATTTCTACTAAGGGAAAAATATTTAGAGCTGCTAACATCCTTTCAATCTTCTTGATCTTATACTTTTGGCATAATTCTTTAGGTCTCAGCTCCTTTCTCCAGCTTCTAGTGTTGTTTGTCTGAATCTGGATTCTACCACTGGCCCCTTGTAGAGTCAGAGTTTGATTAGCAAAGTCGTGAATAGCATGTGCCGTTCGCAACCATGGGCGCCCTAGTAGCATTCCATATGCTCCTTGCACATCGAGAACTAGAAAAATGGCCTTGAACTTCTCCTTGCCCACACGTATCGGCATATTCTTGATCATACCAGTAGCTTGCACTACTCGATGGCCTGCCATCCGCACTTTGAAAGGTGTTGGCTTCAGGTTTGTGATGCCCATCCTTTGCTGAAGATGTACTCCCATGATGTTTACTACTGCTCCTTCGTCCAGAATGACACTCAAAAGTGGTTCCCATTTTTTTTGAAATTTTGTAATCTATTTGAATTAGTGGCACTTCATCATCTCTGACAGCCATCAAATGAACTGTCCTAGCCTCCATCTCAGCCTTCCTCCGCTGTCTGATGAATTTCGTTGCTTCAGGCAAAGTTCTAATGTCTGCCAACTCCACAGTGAGTTTCTGGATTCTGTCATAGATCTTGACATGAATTTCCTCTTTCTCATGGTCAGAGTTGCTGTTGGAGCTTGAAGAACTGGTAATATCTTCGCAATGCCATTCCTTCATTTTAGTGCTTTCAGCTCCTTTATCAGCTCCCAACTCTTCAATCAACCCTTGTACTGCAGCCAACATGGTCTCAGGCATGCCGGGATTTGATTGATCTATCTCAGAAGATTGGGCTGGTATCTTTTGAATGACTCGTGCTTCAGAACTCTCTGGGTGCTCTGGCAGCTTCTTGGCTAAAACCTCTGTGATTTTCGTCGCTAGTTCTCTCTGCTCCTACCATTCATCAACCACCTTTTCTTTACCCTTGGCCTTCCACACCTCTCTCTGTTGAGCCCATTTGCTGCTTTCAGTAGTCACTGGTTTTTCTGGAATCTCTAGGATTTCCTCAATCACTACTCCTTTGCTTCGTGTAACTGCTTGTACTGGAACTGGCTATAGTGCCTTCGCCTCAGTAGCCGCAGTCCCAAGTGTTTCTAGACATTGAGCCACGAAATACCCATACTTTCCACAAGTATAGCAATTGAGACTTCGGCTCTGGAAATTACCACGCCCACGACCCCGGCCAGTACCTTCTTGGTATCTGCCGCGCCCTGGACCAGTACCACTGGTACCTGGTTTCTCCTCCTGAGAAGCGTTGGCAGTTTCCACTCGTACTGGTTCGGCATTGGTAAATGCCACCACTGACAAGTCTTTGCCCTTTTTGAAATGATGAATCCTAATGCCACAGTTATTCCATAAATGGCCATAGGCTTTACAATAAGTACACTGTGGGCACTCATTGGAAACATGGTCCTTAGATTTACATTTTGAACACCAAGTCTCCATTCTTCTCACCGGTTGTCTGGTCTGGCTAATCTTAGCAATTTGCCGAGCCATCTCTTCAATCTTCCTAGCCCAAGACCCCTTTTTAGGCTTATCCTTGGTCTTCTCATCAGAGCTACTCTCAGAACTACTGGAAACTCCGCTTAAATCAGAGTCATCAGTAGAAGGACTGCTACTACTGGACCTTCTCTTCCTATGATCCTTTTTCTTCTTAGCTTGTTGTTCCAGCTTCAGGGCTCGCTGCACCAAATCATTGAATTTCTTCGTCGGTTATGGCACCTCTTGCTCCCTAAGCTTCTTGCTATGAAATCCATTCAAGAACCATGCTCGCAATCGCTTTTCTGATGGTGGTTCCTGCAGTTGCCTTGTCAGCTCCTTGATTTTCTCAACATAGCTTCGGACTGACAATTTCCTCTGCTTAATCTTATCCAATTCACAAAGAATATCCTCATCACGTCTGTTGTCAGAATATTCAAGTCTGAAGGCTTTAAGTAGTTTATTATAGGATCTGAGTTGGCAAGCCGGGTAATGGTAGTACCACTTCCTCGCTGCCTCCTTCAGTGTTTGTGAAAAGTATTCACCCTAGTCATCCTCATCAATATTTTTCAGCTCTGCATACTGCTCAAAAGCTTGGATGTGAACATCCTGATCATCCTTCTTGCCCCCTTTGAACACAGGAAAAGAGATTTTCAACGAGGATGTGTAATCATGCCGATCACCGTTGGTCCTTCCTCTTCTCATCTTAGAGTCTGGACGCCTATTTGGAGTTTTCTTATAATTGTCTGAATCTACATCCTAATTAATATCTACCTCTGTCACAGTTTCTGTGTCCTCCCTGGCCTGTCTACTGGAAGTATGGCAACTTCCTTTACTGCCTTTGGCGCCCTCGTCCCCCTGCCTGGACCGAGAACTTTTAGCCTTGCGTGCTTCCCTTTTTGCCCTTCCGTCTGGACTGACTAGAATGCTGTGAGTCCTGCACCTCATCAGCCTGACCGTGCTCCTCCTGAGCCTCAGTGTCAGTCACCAGCTCATGCTTGGGGTCAGAGTCTCTTTTTGACTGTTGGGGTATAAAGCCCAATGTGGTTGCCCAGGTAAGTGGCCGGGCTGCCAGGTATGTACACATATTCTTTTGTAAAAACCTAATAAGAACTCACTATGCTCTACACATTACAGTAGAGCGAGTTCACCATATCGTCGTGCTCTTCTTATCGCACTCTCTCTCGCATCGCACTTCCGCTCGTACTCCTTCAACTGGTATAAGAGCTCAGATCGAGGCTCTGGGCAGCATTCGCAAGTAGCCAAAGTCACCTTCTCAGATTGGAGTGAGATTTGACGGGCGAAGACACGTCCCCAAATCCTGTGGGTAAGCCCGATGGGCTTGGTGTTCTCAGAATTTCATTATGAGGTCATCTTGACCACCGTTCAGCTTCGACAAAGTTCTGCGCAAGCCATTTTCGACTACGTGGTCTTGGCGGGTGCAGATCGGACTCTGCAAATTTGGGGTTTCGGCCTACGACTGCAAGTGCTAAGGATATCTGCACTTCCAGAGTGCTGATTTGTGGTTGTCTACACATCGAAGGACGGCTCACAGTTCATGGAGGCGTCACATACGACACGAGCGCATCTACACACAGAATGTAGGCGACATCCACTAGTTCATCAGGTAGCTTGTGTTTGCTGCTTGATATTCCAGATTTCATCCCGACATTGCAGATACTTCCACATGGGATGTATTGTCAGAGATGATGTATGTCTGTTGAGGGTTTGCTGGCTGTGAGTCACGCAGCAAACAACCGCCGCAGCGGTTACAACATATAGTGGGAAGTTCGTGGATGTATGACTTTGTGGGAAGTTTATGTACTGTCAGATTTACTGCAGCCTTTGTTGAGGGTCAAGTGAGGTTTTATTGAGCTGGGGGATTCTCGAATGTTGAGATCCTTTCGGTGATACAGGTCTTGGAGCGATCCCTCGAGCACCCTTAGATAGGCAGCTAGGATGTATTGACTGTGAGTTAGACAGTTGGGATTGCATCTTTGCTTTACTGCCGTTGAGGCATTGTCGCAGTCTATGCTTACAAGATAGTGACAGGACAGTGAGAGACAGTACAAGTGCAGGACAGTTTTACCCACAGCTTACAGTGTTAGAGAGACAGTGGTTTTTTGAGCTGTTTTTGGTCTGTTTTTGAGTACACCAGAGCCATTTTACAAAGGAGACTCTGCCGAAATTTTTGCAGAATCTGAAGCTTTCTTGGTTCATTTGACAGGTTGATATTGGTTCAGAGGTTAGTTTACAGGGGAAACTCTGCCGAATTATTCCCAGGAAAGTAAACTACTGTGAAGCTGTTACCATATACATGTGGTAGTGATGTGTGTGAACACACTAGGACCGCCAGGGCATTTTTTCCCTCTTTAGGAGGTTTTTTCCCCCGTGCATTGTATATACGCCCATCACTCTAGGGCTATCTATCTTTCCATTGCACACTAAGTAACACACTCTCTATTGTGTGCCTTGAGCTTCCTTCGTCTTCTCCAAGCTGTGTGTGTTTCTCTGCAACCCTAATTCCAACAATTGGTATCAGAGCAGGTCACGTCCTCCCGGGCTTAGTCGCCAGCTGCTCCAGCACACGCCTGCTCACTTTCTCCGATTTCAGTGAGCTTTGGCGAGCGTTCGCAGGTCGACAAATATTTTGGGAGAACTCGAAGAGCCTGGTCTGCTCAAAATTTTGATTTGGGCTCATTTCGGCCTCCGTTTCCACTACGGGCAGTACTGCACAGGCTATTTCGTCATTTTGTGCAGAATTTCTGTCAGTGCCGCTTTCTGCATAACAGGTGCCTTATAGTCTTCTACGGTTTGTGCTATATAGCACAAGTTGTTCCCGCTCCATTTCTCCTATTTTCGGGCAGTTTTCACATCAGGTGCAGCATTTACCATGGCTGACAACAACAACACAGATGTGTTCAAGATGTTTGCTGCTGAGGACAGGTTGGATGGGGACAACTACCCTATGTGGGCTTATTTGATGCAACATGTTCTTGTGTCAAAAGGTGTCTGGAACATTGTGCAAGGCATTGATGTACGTCCTGGTTCTGAAGATGTAGGCGATGTTGAGGATGTTGCAGGTCTTGCTGCAAGGATTGCAGCTGTTAGAGTTGTTTTGCCTACGGCAGAACAAGCTCGTTGGGATGTTAAGGATGTGCAGGCTCATGCATTGATTGCGTTGTCTGTGAAGCGCACCATTATTCCTCACATCCGTTCAGCAAAATCTGCAAAACAGGCTTGGGATATTCTAGCAGGTCTTTATGCAAGCCGCAATGAAGCTAAAATTGCTTTGCTGCGTAAAGAGCTAGAGTCGAAGATTATGCATGAGGAAGATGATATGGACGCTTTCCTTGCTAGTGTCAAGGATATCAATGAGCAACTCATTTCTGCAGGTGAAGTCGTTTCGGACAGTTCCCTTGTCCAGACTGTTCTTGATGCCTTACCAGATTCCTACCAGACTTTTGCTAGTACTTGGAGACTGATGACCCAAGGAAATCCTGAAGTTGTCAAGTTTGATGCATTATGCACATTGCTGTTGCAAGAGTCACTTTCTAGAAAAAACAGGACTAGGCAGCGTGCAGTTGAACAGGCTTTTATTGCTTCTCAAAGAAAGGGTGGTAACAGTAATGCAGCCACTTCTTATGGGTCTGCTGCGAGTGGCAAAAATTCTGTTCCTAATGCTTCTGGTGGCAGCACTTCGTCTGGCAATTCTGGTGATAAGGGCAAAAAGAAGATGCGTTTCCATTATTGTAAAGCCAATGATCACTTGATCAAGTCGTGTCCTAAGTTGAAGGCCAAAGAGGCTAAGAAGAAAGAGGGTGGTTCCACTGCAAATGCTGGTTCCACTACAAATGCAGCCATTGTTGAGTCTTCTGTGAAAGGAGATTGTGATGCTGATGTTGATGCAGAATGGGCTTTTAGCGCAGAGTGCACTTACAATCCTGCTGTCCATGATGCATGTTTGTCAGTTGCTGCAGATTCACATGTGTGGTATTTCGATAGTGGTGCTACAAAGCACATTACCTCACATCGTGAATTGTTTACCTCTCTCGAGTCTGTCCCTCATGGGAATTCAGTCACTTGTGCCAACAACGCCTCTTATCCAGTTCAGGGAGTTGGAAAGATAGTGCTCACTACTGCTAATGGCAGTTCCTTCACACTTGTTGATGCACTTTATGTACATGGGATCAAGAAGAATCTCTTGTCTGTATCCGCACTTGCTAGACTTGGACTTGTAGTCAAATTTGTGGATGACAGATGTACAGTTCATGATCTCAGTTTTGGTGATGAAATTGTTGCATCTGGGCTTTTGTGCCGTGGGCTGTATAAGCTCACTTTGTATGACAAGTGTGGACAAAATTTTGCAAATGCTGTTGCAGATTCAAGGGCTATTTCAGATGCAAAACTTTGGCATGCACGTTTTGGTCATCTGAATTTTGCCAGTTTGCTGCGTTTGCAGAAATCTGATATGGTTGCTTCTTTGCCGCCTATTGAAGCACCTGTCAAACATGTTTGTGAAGGCTGTATTCTGGGTAAAATGCAGCGTTCTAAGTTTCCAAAGGATGGTTCAGTTAGGGCCACATGCAGGTTGCAGCTTGTGCATAGTGATGTTTGTGGGCCCATGCAAACTCCGTCCTTGGGCAATTATCTGTACTTCGTGACTTTCATTGATGATTACTCCAGGCATGCATGGGTATTTCCGCTTAAAGCGAAGTCCGAAGTTTTTATGTGCTTCAAACAATTTTTGGCTATGGTTGAAAATGTCTCAAAATGTACTATGGGCACCCTCCGTTCCGATCGAGGGGGGGAGTATATGTCTCATGAATTTAATGCATTTCTGGCTAGTCGTGGGATAAAACACCAATGTACAGTGCCTTATACACCTCAGCAAAATGGTGTTGCTGAGAGGAAAAACAGGTCACTAACAGAAATGGCACGATGTATGGTCAAAAGTCAAGCTTTGCCACATTCTTTTTGGCTTGAGGCCATCATGTGTGCCACTTATGTACTTAACAGGTGTCCTACGAAAGCTTTGCAGTCTATTACTCCATATGAAGCATGGCATGATAGAAAGCCTTCTATTGAGAACATGCGTGTTTTTGGCTGTTTGGCATATGCTTTGGTGCCACAAGTGCAGCGCAGAAAATTGGATGATAAGGCTGTCAAATGTATTTTTGTTGGTTATAGTGCTGAAAGCAAAGGTTACAGGTTGTATCATCCGCAAACAAAACGTATTCTGGTTTCACGGGATGTAGTGTTTGTGGAAGATTCTGTTCAGCCCTTGCTGTCATGTACTAGAGACAGTAATGTAAGCTCACAGGACATTTATGACACTTTGTTGCCTCTTTTCAGTGGTGGAAATACGAATGTAAGTTCCAATGAGGCAAATGTACAGCCTATGGGGGTTTCTGAAAATGTTTTAGAACAGCCTATTACTGATGCAGATGTACATGATGTACTTGATGAGGAAAGGGCTGAAAATGAGCAGGCTAGAGGTATGCCAAAATGGCTGGTGCACACTTTGCGTGACAGTAAATTGGATGCACCTTTATCTAGTCGTACTCGTTCAGGCTCTCGCCATGCATCTTATGCATCAGATTGTTATGCTTTGGCTGTGTCTAGTTTACATGATGTTGAGGAGCCTCTGTCTTTTGATGAAGCACAGAATTCAGAAAATTGGATTGCTGCCATGAAATCAGAATATGATGCACTTATAGAGAATGACACATGGACTTTATGTGATTTGCCTCCTGGCAAAAAGGCCATTGGTACGAAGTGGGTTTACAAGTTGAAACGCAAGCCGGATGGTGAGATCGATCGCCATAAGGCTCAACTTGTTGCAAAGGGTTATGCACAACAAAAAGGCATAGATTATGAAGAGACTTTTGCTCCCACTTGTCGTATGACTACTGTACGTTTTCTATGTGCATTGGCAGCTCATTTTGGTTGGGATGTACATCAATCAGACATTGTTACTGCTTTCTTGAATGGTGACATACTTGAGGAAGTTTATGTAACGCAGCCTCGCGGTTTTGTCATAAAAGGACAAGAGGACAAAGTGTGCAAATGTAAGAAGGCTTTGTATGGGTTGAAGCAATCTCCTCGTGCTTGGTATGAGAAAGCTGACACTCATTTGGTTAAACGAGGCTTTCGTAACAGTCCAACAGAAAGCACATTGTATGTAAAGCGTGAGGATGATGTATTTCTCATTGTGGTTCTTTATGTTGATGATTTGCTGATCACTGGACCAAATGAGAGACATATTGCTGAATTTAAGGCTGACTTGAATGCTACTTTCAAGATGAAAGATTTGGGGCTGTTGCATCATTACTTGGGTATACAGTTTAAGCAGTGTGATGGTGGTATTGCCTTGTGTCAGAAAAGTTACATAGAGACATTGCTATGTAAGTTTGGACTTGAGGATTGCAAACCTATTGCCACTCCCATGGAAACAGGTTTGAAGTTGAGTCTACATGATGCTGGCGATCCTGCTGATGTCACTCTTTACCAAACTGCTGTTGGCTGCCTCATTTATGTATGCAACACGAGGCCAGATATTCAGTTTGCACTCTCGCAGGTCAGCAGATTTATGCATAGCCTAGGGTCTAAGCATTGGCAGGCTGTCAAGAGGATTTTCCGCTACCTTAGTGGCACTTTACATCTTGGCTTGTTTTATCCCAAGGGGGGATCATTGCCGCCAGACTTACATGCTTTTTCGGACTCAGATTGGGCTGGTTGTTTTGACACGCGAGTGTCCACAAGTGGTTTTTGTTTCATGCTTGGCAGTTCATGTATATCATGGTTGAGCAAGAAGCAACCTACTGTGGCCACTTCGAGTTGTGAGGCTGAGTACAGGGCAGTCTTCACAGCTACGGTTGAGTGTGTATGGCTCAGACGCCTTATGGCTGACTTGGGTGTTGGACAGGACACTGCCAACACTATCTACACTGACAGTCAGAGCGCATTGGCAGTTGCGAGGAACCCAGTTTTTCATGCTCGCACAAAGCACATTGAGGTGCATTACCACTATGTCAGGGAGAGGCTCTCAGCAGGAGAGATCAGCTTGGCCTATGTGCCAACACAGGACAACCTTGCAGATCTTTTCACAAAGGCATTGTCTCATGAGAAGCTTGAAGCTTTCCGCAAAGCTTTGGGCTTACTCCCCTTTGTGGACTGATCCTGTCCTCAGGGCATGGAACTTCCCTTTACTCATGTGCCAGCTCTTGTTCACCGAATCACTCCAGGGGGGATTTGTTACCATATACATGTGGTAGTGATGTGTGTGAACACACTAGGACCGCCGGGGCATTTTTTCCCTCTTTAGGAGGTTTTTTCCCCCGTGCATTGTATATACGCCCATCACTCTAGGGCTATCTATCTTTCCATTGCACACTAAGTAACACACTCTCTATTGTGTGCCTTGAGCTTCCTTCGTCTTCTCCAAGCTGTGTGTGTTTCTCTGCAACCCTAATTCCAACAAAGCGTAGTTATGGCTGGATCACAGGACACTGCTCTTTACAATATCAAGAAGCTGGATGGAACCAATTTCCCATTGTGGAAGAAGCAGATTTGGCACGTGTTGGTACAAAAGAAGCAGATAAAACCTATAAACCTCAAGGGATAAAACCAGAGATATGGACGAAGATGAATGGAGAGAAATAGATGAATTGGCACTTTCTACCATTATGCCGACTTTGGCAGAAAGCGTTTACTTCAATGTAGCAGATGAGATGTCGGCTTATGAAGCATGGACAAAGCTGAGTGATCTTTATGAGAAGCAGAGTGCAGCTTCACACGTATACTGGCTTAAGAAGCTTGTTGACTTGAAGATGAAAGAAGGGACACCTATGTCCAATCATCTGAATGAATTCAACACCATCTACAGTCAGTTGTCATCTCAAGGTTTCAAGTTTGATGAACCTGTTAGAGCTATGTTCCTGTTGATCACATTGCCGGAAAGTTGGGACACTTTTCGCACAGCTTTGAGTAATTCTGCACCTCCATATGGTTTGACCATAGCAGGTGTAGAAGGCAGTCTGCTTACTGAAGAAACCAACAGAAAGACAATGGACAAAGGCAAAGGAACAGCCTTAGTTGTCAGGGGAAGGACCAAAGAAAAGGACAAAGGTGGAAAGAGGAATCAGTCTCGTAGCAAGTCCCGCAGTGCTAAAGGCAAGAGTGACATAGAATGCTACCATTGTGGCAAGAAGGGTCACATGAAAAGAGACTGCAGAGAATGGAAAGCAGAAAAAGGCAAAGAGAAAGTTGAAGACCATGGTGAGAAGAACAAGTCCTCAGTGAGGATTCAAGAAATAAATGTGACAAACATTGTTGCATAGGATGACAGTCTAGTGTCAGGAGACATCTACTTCTTGAAGAATACAATGGACTCAGCTCTTCTTACAGCATCTGATGGAAATGCACTGAGTGACTGGATTATAGAATCAGAAGCATCACTTCATGTGTCTCCAAACAAGGAGTGGTTTACCTCTTATGTGACCACTAAAGATCATGTTCGGCTAGGCAATGGGCAGACATGTGAGATCTTAGGTGTTGGAGATGTTCAATTGAAGTTTCAAAATGGCTCTTCTTTTACGCTGAAGAATGTGAGACATGTTCCCACAATTACAAAGAGCTTCATCAGCACAGGTTTACTTGATGATGCTGGCTACGTCACCACTTTTGGATAGAACATGTGGAAGATATCCAAGGGTTCTATGACAATAGCACATGGAGTAAAGTTTGGAGGACTTTACATGATTTATGTATCAAATGTCTCTAAAAATGTAATCAATGTAACCGAGCAGCCGAACGTTTCTTTGTGGCATAGCCGGTTAGGACATATGTCCAAGAAGGGAATGGAAATCTTGTCTCATTCTAGTTATTTGCCTGGATTTTCATTTAATGATTTTGAATTCTGTGAACATTGTCTGTATGGTAAGCAAACACAGCAGCCACAGAAGCATAGAAGCAGTAGAAGAGATACACAGTTGGCACTTGTTCATAGTGATTTGTGTGGACCTATGCCTAACCTATCTCTAGGGGGAGCTTCTTACTTTATGACATTTATAGATGATTACTCGAGGAAAGTATGGGTTTACTTTCTCAAGCACAAGAATGAAGCGTTTAGTGTTTTCAAAACGTTTGTGACACTTGTGGAGAATCAGAGTGGCAAGAAGCTTAAAAGCTTATGCACTGACAATGGTGGAGAGTATGTTTGAAAGGCCTTTCAGGACTTTTGTGAGTCAAAAGGTATAAAACGTGAACTTACTGCTCCTTACAATCCTCCTCAAAATGGCATTGCTGAGAGGATGAATAGGACCATACAAGAGAAGGTCAGAAGTATGTTGTCTAATGCACAACTGCCAAATGGGTTTTGGGCTGAAGCTGTATCAACGGTTGTTCATCTTATAAATAGATCTCCTAGCAAGGTTTTGCAGAAGGATTCAGTGGTAGAGATGGTATGGTCAGGCAAAATGCCCTCATACAAGCAGCACAGAGTCTTTGGCTGTGAGGCATATACTCATGTTCCAAAGGAATTTAGGAACAAACTTGAGCCAAAGAGTAGAAAGTGCATCTTTCTAGGCTATGATAATTCTAGTGAGATGGGGTACAGACTTTCGGATCCCGAATCCAGAAAGGTTATCCACAGCAATGATGTTCACTTTAATGAAGCCAAATATCATTCTAAACCAGAGAGGGTTGAGGAGATTAGAAGAGTTGTCTTCCAAGAAGATGGACGTGGCTGAGCCTCAGCCACCTATTTTGTGTAAATCGGGACGGATCTCACGACCTCCTGATCGGTTTGTTCCATCTATGAACTATGTCATGTTGACTGATTGCAATGAGCCTTCATGTTACAAGGAAGCAGTGCAAATGAAGGACTCCGGGAATTGACAATTGGCCATGCAGTCAGAGATGACAGCTCTGCATAAAAACCAGACATGGAAGCTAGTTAAATTATCGCAGGGCAAAAAGGCTCTACCTTGTAAATGGGTTTACAGGTATAAGATCACCGCTCATGATAGTCAGCCAAAGTACAAAGCAAGGCTTGTTGCCAAGGGCTTTAAGCAAGAACAAGGCATTGACTTTGATGAAATCTTATCTCCGGTGGTCAAGATGACAACATTGAGATGCTTTCTTGCATTGGTTGCCATATTAGGTTTGGTGTTGCACCAAATGGATGTCAAGACAGGGTTCTTGCATGGTGATTTAGATGTGGAAATTTACATGCAGCAGCCAGATGGGTTTGTTGAGAAAGGCAAGGAAGATTTGGTATGCCAGTTGTTAAAGAGACTTTATGGCTTAAAACAATCACCGAGGGCATGGTACCATAAGTTCCACAAGTTTATGCTTTCTCAAGGCTACAAACGTAGTGAGTTTGATCACTGTCTATATACAAAGAAGGCTAAGGATGGCAGTTGGCTGATCCTTATTTTGTATGTGGATGACATGTTGATTGCTGGCAAGCACTTGGAAGAAATTTCAGCTTTGAAGTCAAAGATGGCAAAATCGTTTGACATGAAAGACATGGGTGAGGCAAGTCATATACTTGGTATGCGCATTGAGAGAGACAGATCAAAGAAGTTGATTTGGTTATCTCAAACAGAGTATATTGACAAGGTTTTGCAACGTTTCAATATGGAGAAGGGAAAGGCATTGAGTGTTCCATTGCCACCATATGTGAAACTTAGCAAACAAGATTGTCTTGTGTCTGAGGAAGAACGGGCTGAAATGGATAAGATTCCATATGCATCTGCAAGGTAGTTTGATGTATGCAATGATTGCTACTCGCCCAGACATTGCATTTGCAGTGGGAGTAGTAAGTCGATACATGTCAAACCCAGGCAAGAAACATTGGGAGGCAGTGAAAGGAATATTGAGATACCTGAAAGCTACAAAGATTATGCGTATATGCTATGGAGTCAGGAGCTAAGTGTAAAGGGTTTTATAGACTCAGATTATGCAGGTGACTTAGACAACCGAAGGTCTACGTTAGGGTATGTCTTTACATTGGCTGGTGGAGCAGTATCATGGCGTTCTAGATTACAAGATTGTGTTACTCAGTCTACTACAGAGGCTGAATATGTTGCAGCATCAGAGGCATGCAAAGAATCAATTTAGCTTAATCGACTAGTAACAGATTTGGGTATCAAAGAAGAGATGCCTGTGTTATATTGTGATAGTCAAAGTGCTATACAATTGGCTCGCAATCCAGTTTATCACTCAAAGACAAAGCATGTGGATGTGAAGTATCATTTCATCAGGGAAATGCTCGAGGATAAGCAACTTCAGCTTGTCAAAGTTCACACCACAGAAAATCCTGCTGATCTACTTACAAAAGGACTTCCCTCAGAGAGCTTTGCGCATTTTTGCAAGCAGTTAGGTGTAGGGTAGTACATCACTTCTCTACATCTCTTGTATATTAGCTTGTATAGTAGCTTCTCTCACACTTAAAGTACCACATTGGACTTTAAGTGGGAGATTGTTGGGGTATAAAGCCCAATGTGGTTGCCCAGGTAAGTGGGCGGGCCGCCAGGTATGTACACATATTCTTTTGTAAAAACCTAATAAGAACTCACTATGCTCTACACATTACAGTAGAGCGAGTTCACCATATCGTCGTGCTCTTCTTCTCGCACTCTCTCTCGCGTCAAACTTCCACTCGTACTCCTTCATTGACTCCTCAGGAATAGGGTCAACACGGTAGGATGGTTTCCGGCCACGACTTGTTTTGGCTGCCATTACTGCAGCTGAAAAACTTCAAGCTGGGAGATGAGTTTTCTAGTCAACGAGCAACAGCTCTAGCCACCGTGATCGCCCAAATGGAATTGGAGCTGATCTCTTTAGATAGCTGATTCCAGTGTTAGAAGTTTACAGCTACCGGTGATGTGTTAGTTCAAGCAATAGACTGGAAAAGGAAATAGAAACTGAACTGGAATACATCTACTGGAATGAGAAACAGACTGAAGTACTGAGAATGATGTTCAGATTCAGATTCAGATTCAGACTCACAAATAATGAGTACTGTTAACCCTCACGCACATTCCTATCACCTACAACGGGCTTTGTATTATTTATTTGGTAGAGTCAGGTACCGAGCTTGTCGGTCCAATAGGAAAAGGGTAAGAGTGATCACTGATGAGAGGTGCACTCTAACTGGAACATTCAAGGGATTAGTTGGCTAAGCATGGGCGCCCAAGTGTGAATGGGGCGAGTTCATATAAACGTCAACTAAACCTAAAATTCACTCATTCTCTCAGTTGTGCAATTGAAGAGTGCTCTGGCTCCATCTCCATCTTCTTCTTCTTCATCTCCTTGTGTGTGTGTGTGTGTGTGTGTGTGTGTGTGTGTGTGTGTGTGTGTGTATGTGTGTGAGAGAGAGAGAGAGAGAGTGTGTGTGTGCGATCGAGCATTGCAGCGGCACGACGACGGCGAGGCGGTTGAGCATGGCGTAGCGGTGTCTCCCTCTTCTTCACGGCAAGGAATCCTCCACGACAGCAAGCGTAGAGTGGTGAGTGACACACCATCGTTTTCTTTGAGCTTACTAGTTTAGGCTAGTTGCGTGCTTGGAGCCATCTGTGGCTCGCACACAATGTATAGGCAAGTTCCTTGCATTGACACGTGCGACAAACGCGTACATTTTTGGCACCGTTGCCGAGGAATGCCATACACTAAGCTTGAATGGGACTCTGTGCTTCTTTTGTGGCGCAATTTCAATTGTAGGAAAGGTAAGAAAGGAAGGTGTGCGTGTTGAGAAGAAGGATTTTGTTTTTGCTACTGTGTATTTCTTTGTTAATGAAGTTTTCAAAGGTACTGTGTTTTGTTTTCTCTGTGATAAAGTATTAGTATTAAGGTTGTTAGTTCTGTGTAATGTAAAGTACACTAAGTAGGAAGTAGATCTGTTAGAGCTAATGAAGTGTGTTAGTGTGTAACAGTAGGTGTATTAGTTGTAAGTAGATAGGTAGAGTGTGTGTGTGTGTGTTTGTGCGCAAGCCGCGGCGATCTTATCTCAACAAAAAAATTTAAAATTTAAAATTAAATAAATAAATAAATTTTAAAGGTAGGACCGGGATCGGGAATATCTCCCAGACCCAAGCCCAAGCTCACGCTCAGGCTCAGGCCTCGGTCGCTCTTTAATATTACGTATTTAGCTTCACACGTAGCTAAAAATTGACTTTTTTGAGGACCAATGGAGCTTCAGGTGACCGAACGTTGTGTTGTAAAGAACATCGCAACCCTCTGAGTGATACGCTCGTTTTGAGCTATCACACACTTTAATCTAAAAAGAGATCGTTAAAAAACATAAAAAAGAGAGTGAAAACGGACGCCTTAAAAAGTAAGCGGTTAAACTTCGAGGTTATTCGCCGACGCTTGTAGGGTGCCAAAGGCACATGCATCTGTGCTCTGGTCGTGTGCTAGAGACGGAGCAAGTAGAGAGAATTTTGACTTACGTGAGTTCTCAATATCCACCTACCTTAGGTTTCGGGCCCTCGGCGGGGACCCAAGGTAGTATAAACCAAGACGCGAATATAGCGGCTAGTGACTCTTCCTCTAACTACGATGTCATGGAGGGTTTCCCAATGCCTAATCCTGATAGCTCAAGCCAAGACATGCATGCCATGGACCCGCGATCTGGGCTGAGCGTGCTTAGCTGCTTGAAGGAAACCTTTAGTAGAGACACTTGCTCCGAACATGGAGCTAATGATGTAAATGGGGGGGGGGGAGGGGGGGGGAAGTAAATTCTCCATTCGTGACCAACATAGACCCTATGCCCTTAGAGAATGTTCACGTGAATACTTCATTCACTGCACCTCCTGACTCTTCAGAGCTATTCCCCTCCGAGGTTATATTACCTGATGGTAGAAGCCTTGCCGAAGTGCAAGAGGTTCAGCGGTATATCCTTGCAGCGAGGGAAAAGGAAATTGAGAGCTTACGCAAGGCGGAGCAACGAAGAGAGTTAAAATCAAAAGCTTCTATGTCAATATCTTTGCTAGGAGATCAATCGAGTGCTCCTGACTTAGCAACCGCTAAGGGCCACCAACCCTAGAAAGCAACATTGCATCTAGCTCAAAGGACACCCCTAGCACTTCAATTCTAGATGGAGCTTTCTTAAATGAGAACTGGGAGTACGAACTACAAACGAAAACTCTGACTGACCTATACACAGGTCACACCTATCACGTGGGTTGGTTAGATGTCCTACAATCCACAATGGGTGCTACTAATGTGGAGGATCAACAACAAAGAGTTTGTGAGGTCATCCATAGGGTGATTGAGTTAGAGAGACAAGGGGATCCACATGCCTTCAACGGGTCTCATGAGATTCTTGGATACAGGGAAGGCTAAACAACCGGCCTTATCACAAATGGAAACTCCCTTGGTAAGTCTGATGGATCCTCCATATGTCGTTTCGCCAGGGGTCTCACTGCAATCTGAGCCCACAAGTGATAGCTTTACCTTTCAAGGTCTAGCTCATCTTTCCCTTGATGACACCACGGCTACCATGCCTATCCCAATGATGAGCATTCCGAGAAACACACCATGGACCTCATTTGTTAGTAAAGCACCACTACATGGTATCTCAATGCCTACAATAGTACCTACAAGTGTGTACCAATCGTATACACCCATGGGTCCTCATACTCATGTAGTCCCTACCCTCCCATTGTTTCAACAACCTATGCTCCACAACCACAACACCCAAGTTCTTATTTCCATGGGACTATACCGGCTAGCATTAGCATTGTCACATACGACGTCTGCTATGCCTAGGGCCTCACATATGAACTTTGGGCCACCACATGGCACAACATCATACCCAACGTGGAACCCAAGGGATTCCTATGCACCAAGCCCAATGCCAATACCTACTCCACATGTAGTCTCTGGAGCACCTTCACCCACGGTGCCTGCTCACTTAGGTGACTTGGCAACATTTGCTCAAGCTATTGGTCGATCTATTGCTGAGAATATGCGTAGCACGCCTTATAGAGAGCCTAGAAGTAAAGCAATACAAATAGCCAAGCTCACACAAAAATTTAGTGGAGACGGGGATGTGAGAAAGCATATCGAAGTGTTTGAACAAATATGCGATTCTCTAGGAGAACACAATGACCTGCATAAGAGTAATGCTTTATGCCTAACCTTACGTGGGAAGGCAGGGGATTGGTATAGAACCCTAAGGGTGGAAGAAAAAACCATTTACCCTACTCTTAGGAGACTGTTCTTGAAAGAATACATACGAGAGGAAGTGCTTTGGGGTGTAGCCTCTCAGCTCCAGAAAGCCCAACGAGAGGAAGGAGAGTCGGTGAGAGACTTTATTAGTCGCTTAAAGCATTTGAATTCTCGTTGTAATCCAAATGAACGCTTCAACAATAACCAATTGCTTGATAGATTCATTAGGGGATTACGACATGAGGATATCTACAATGGCCTAGTCAGGTATCACCACTTGGGAAGCAGTCACCACCAATGCGATCCAACTGGAGGATAATTTAATGATTCAAGGAGAAAGAGTGTCTGTTGAGCCTAAATCTATTAGCTCTCAAGCATTGGGGCATCAACCAATGACCTTAAAGCCTATTGCTAAGGAGCCAAAGATATCTGAGATGACTTTAGCAGATCTCACCAAGCCTATTCAAGAGAGTCTTAGAGACAATTATGCTCTGCAAAAAAATCATCTGTATCCAAGAAGGGAGCAACAATGGTGCTCAGTATGCTATGGACCGCATAGTAACAGTGAATGCCCTACTTTTAGAGTAAAATTCAATGGGAATTGCAATGCCTGTGGGAGGTATGGTCATCAAGCTAAGGATTGCATAGTATTTAAGCACGCAATGGCCAATAGACCAACCTTAGCATAGACAGACACACCTCGTGTGCCTGCATTGATGCCGGCCCCACCTCTTGAACAAACAACACAACACATGGTCCCTAGGGCCCAAAAATGTTGTTCAAACAACACCCTTACCACCTCCAGTGCTAGGACCACAACCACCACATTCGAGAATCACTTCTGTGAATCAAGTGGGTTGTGAGTCATCTATTGCTCGTTTGGAAAGCTGTGAGGAAGATATGGACATGCTTGAAGAAATTCCACAATACTACATGGAGGACTAGTGGGGACAAGTCAAACCTGTATATCAAGTAGTTGCTCTTGCGATAAGAGGCCAAAATATCAATTACACTGCTAAGAGACCACCTCTTCAATGCTATGAGTGTGGAGGTCCACTTCATGTAGCCGAGTGTCCTATTAGGCTACAAAATAACGCCACACTAATGCAAACCAATCAAGCGAGCATATCTGCAATGCCGATACTCATGTGTAATCAATGTGGCATAGATCATTTGATTGCCCAATGTCCAAATAATCCAAATGCACGGAAGATCACGCCATTAAACTTGATTGAAGTTACCAAGGAGCCATCACAAGGTACACCTATGGTACCAGTAAACATACTCACACGATCGATGCTCCAAAAATAAAAAAAATCTTGAGGAAAGAGAGACGACATCAATTGCCCAATCTCAGAAAAAGAAGAAAACACGAAGGAAGAGATCGCAAAAAGCAGTGAAGTCAGACCCCAGTTCTAAGACCAGCATAGGGACTGGTGACGACCTCGTATATATGAACGACGCTGAAGAGGATTCTGATTCAAGTGAAACCATGGAGACCAAAACGACCACTAAGATAGAAACCAACAAGGAAGATCTTCATGAGCCACAATGGCCAGATCCAAGAAGAAGATAGGAACTTTTCCAAACCCTACAGAGGAGATTGAGCGAGTCAAGCAATTAAAGAGTTTGGTAGAAGATACCCAAAGGGATCTAAAACCAGCACCTAGATCGATCCAGATTACAGACACCATGTTCCCTATGCAACAACAACCTCACCAACTCCATAGACCCTTAGCCATACCTAGTGTCATCCAAGAAGAAAGTGACTTAAAGTCATGGGAAAGTGGGCGTACTCACTTCTTGATGGAAAGAATGTTTACAGAGGGACTACTTGATCCTATCAAATAAATGAAGATCCCATCTTCCCCACGTCAAGGGAATGAAGCCCAAAAGGTGCCTTTAAACATTGCCAAATTGATGGATTTCATGTCTTCGGAAGTTAGAACCACCATCATGTCCAAACTATATAAAGACCCTGAGGTAGTCTCAGCTCTTCGAGCCTTCCTCAATGGAGAACTGAAGTTTGGGCTACGACAATTTGCACAGATGGATGGAGCTCGGGAGATGCCAATAGAGGAGGAACACTTAGATCCCAACCTAGATGAGAACCTTGTATAGAAATACCTGTTAACAAGTTGGGATAATACTTTGAGGGCGATGAATCCAATGCGACCATACCAGTCACTACTAAGGGATCAACTATGAAGGGAATCCTTGATGGTGGCGATGGGGTTAGCATTGTGACTAAAAATTGATGGGAAACTATGGGAAGACCTCACCTTGCGACCACAACCATAGTAGTGAAGATGGCCAATGGGTCTATTGTTAAACCTATTGGGATGCTAGAAGATCTCAAGATCAAGGTCTTTGGACATAAAATAAGAGTTACATTCATTGTTATGGATTTCTCCAAACACACTATGGCATCGGAGATGATCTTAGGACGTCCTTTCATGAGGGAAGCAAAAATGGCGCATGACTAGTCTAAAAACCATGTCTACTTGCAGTTCCAAGATTTTGTCATTCGAATGGATCTTGTAACTGGTCGAGCACATCCTCTAGGAAACAGGTTTATAATTGATCATAGATCTGATACCACAGTTCACTCGGCCCCATTGCAGTCTTGTTACACGTGTAAAGCAGACACTGATGTTGGGGAAGATTCTCCTTATATGGATGTACTACCTGGGATGACCGAGTCTCCTTATATGGTTGTACTACCTGGGATGACCGAGTGAGACAATGTGGATTGGGTCCACCTAGCAGCAACCATAGAACTTGAGGAAATAGGGGGACGACCTGGGTGACACCTAGGGGGATGAACTGCCACCACTCGTACCCTTAAATATGCTAAAAGCAATGCATATAGCTTTTGATAACCTACAAGATGAAGGTTTGACTGGCATTGGAACTAGTAGCACCTCACAAGACTATAGCCTACACGATTTGGGGTCAGAATCATCAATTGAAATTGACTCTAAGGACGAAGAATCTGTGTTAAATCTTAGTGCAAATGTGGGGACAAACCATTCAGGGCCCAGTGGTACCCTAGATGACAATCTATCCAAGGGAGGAGAAGACACAAGTAGTGATTCATCTAGTGACTCTTCACTAGAGATCGGCCGTAATCGAAAATTAAACAAGAAGAGTAAGAGATATAAGAGGCTACGATATCGAGCAAATGTGCATGCTAGAATAAATGAAAAGAAATCTACCGTAGAATGGCTTAATTATATAGGGGCATGTGATGCTCATCGGAAGTTGGTAGATAACTGGGGTGAATACCTTCAAAGCGTTATGTGGTGTAGTCCACAATCCATTGACATCGCACAACTAGAGGCTACAAATAAGCCAAAGTTGAGCCGTACCGTAAGGAGATGACAAAATCGAGAGTTAGCTCAACAACAAAAGGAATCGGAAGTGAAATCAAAGTCCACAGAACAACAGGACCCCATAAACTTACACCCTGCACCTGAACATTTCAAATCCTATACCACAGAGGAACGTAAAGTTGTGTATACAAAGGCTTAAAGAAAACCTATCGATGGGAGCAATGGAGTCTATGACGGTCTAGCGATAGTTAAGGAAATAGAGTTAGCAGACCCAGGAGAAGAGTCGAAACCTATTTTCATTGCCCAAGATTTTACAGAGACTGAGGAGTGTGTACTTAAAGAACTTCTCAAGGAATTCAGGGATATATTTTCCTGGACATATCATGATATGAAAGATGTTCCACCTTCCGTGGTGCAACACACAATCCCCATGAATAGCATGGCTAAACCAGTTCAGCAACGACCCTACCCAATGAATCCTAAATATGTAAAAATCATTCAAGAAGAGATTGAAAAGCTTGTGGAATGCCGATTCATATACCCTATTGAGCACTCAGAATGGGTGTCTCCAATAGTGATTGTGCCAAAAAATAATGGGAAACTCAGAGTGTGCGTGGATCTCAAGAAGGTCAATGCCGCCACTAGGAGGAACCATTACCCCTTGCCATATTCTGAACATGTGCTTGAAAGAGTTGCAGGGAACGAAGCTTATAGCTTTTTAGATGGGTACTCTGGCTACAATCAAGTCACAATTGCGCTGGAGGACCAAGCTAAAACATCCTTTATAACCGTATTTAGAGTGTTCACATTTCGTGTTATGGCTTTTGGCTTAACCAATGCCCCTGCTACCTTTCAAAGATTAATAAACACTGCTTTTAGAGAATATTTGAGGGAGTTTTGTGAAGCTTTTTTAGATGACCTTTGTGTTTATTTCTCTTGGAAAGAACATCTATCATGCTTATGAAAAGTGTTTGAGAAGTGTAGATTGTATCGCATCTCCTTAAACTCTTTCAAATACCAATTTTGGGTTAAACATGGAGTCATTTTAGGGCATATAGTGTCCAAAAATGGGATTTCGACATATGAGAGCAAAATTAAAGCCATTACTGAATTGCCACCACCTGCAAACTATAAGGGAGTTCAAAGGTTCATGGGCCATGTTGGTTATTACCGACGGTTTATTTTAAACTTTGCTGAGATAACTCGTCCTTTGTACAAGCTTATTGAGTTCCAATGGACTCCGGAGTGTGACCATGCTTATGAGTCATTGAAAAAGACCTTGACTAGCGCTCCTATTCTACGAGTGACCGATTGGAATGTAATTTTTCATGTGCATATTGATGCATCGAACTTTGCTATTGGGTGTGTTCTAGCTCAACCAGGAGAACATAAACCGGACTACCCCATTAGCTTTGCAAGTCGTCAATTGAATGATGGCGAGAGAAACTACACCACTACAGAGCGAGAAGGTTTAGGTATGATTTATGCAGTGAAGAAATTTCGCTACTACCTTCTGGCTAAACAAGTTTGTGTTCTATGTTGATCATCAAGCCTTGCTGTATCTAGTAAATAAACTTTGTTCCACAGGAAGAATTACACGATGGTTGTTAATTCTCCTTGATTTTGATTTTACCGTTGTAGTGAGACCTGGTAAAAGGCATGTCATGGCGGATCATTTGTCTCGCATACCCGATGGTGAAGCCCCTACTGGAGTCGATGATGAGTTGCCCGATACTTCTCTATTCCTAGTCAAAACCATACCTAAATGGAGTGAGAAGATTGTGAACTTTCTAGTTAATGGTTTTCCACCCAAAGAGCTTCGTAAAGACATAGCTCAAAAACTGTTAAAAGAATGTGAACCTTACTCTCTCATTTGCAGGAACTCTCTACATGCTAGGGAAGGATGATATTCTTAGACGTTGTGCCCATGAGGATGAGTATTTATACATACTGCAAGAAGCCCACATGGGTATAGTCGGAGGACATTTCTTAGGGAACTAACAGCTAGAAAGGTGTTGCAGTCAGGCTATTGGTGGCCTACCTTATTCAAGGATGCATCAATTTTTGCAAAAGGATGTGATGAATGCCAACGTTACAAGATCACACAACGAAAGGATAGGATGCCCTTACATCCTGTTAAAGTGGCTCAACCATTTGAAAATGGGGTTTGGACTTTGTAGGCCCAATTAGTCCGGTAGCTCTCAATCTCGATATATTATTGTTACTACTGATTATGTGAAAAAGTGGACGGAAGCCAGGGCGACACGTAAGGCCGATCCGAAATCAACTACCAAGTTTCTCTTTGAGAACATTATTACAAGATTTGGTTGTCCCTTTGAGATTGTGAGTGACAATGGTACTCATTTTATAAATGGAGTAATAAAAGAACTCACTACCAACTTTATGATAGCTCACCATAAGTCCACACCTTATTATCCACAAGCAAATGGCCAAGCTGAGAGCACCAACAAGACCTTAATCTCTATCTTGACCAAAACGGTGGAAGCTCATCGCACAGATTGGGATTTAAAGCTTACATCAGCTCTATGGGCTTATCGTACTGCGTACAAAGTTGCCATTAACTGCACACCATTCAAGATGGTGTATGGCCAAGAAGCGGTTATGCCATGGGAGTTTGTTGTTCCTAGTCTTCGAGTAGCTTCTCAAGAAGGTTGGGATGGTAACCCCTTAGTTGAGCGATTATATATCCTTGAAAGGCTAGATGAAGAGAGGCAATTAGCTGTGCAAAATGCACTTGTGAAGAAAGATAGGAGGAAGAAATGGTTTGATTGTCATCTAAAGAACAAAGATATCAATGCTAGTGATAAATTCCTTATGTATGGAGTGCGTAACGAAAAGAAAAAGTTGAAATATGCAGGAAAAGGACCATATAGAGTATGTGAGATCACCCCACAAGGAACCATTTATGTGGAGACTCTTGATGGAGTTGAAACCATTGGATTCCTCAATGGGAGCAAATTTAAAAGATACTATGATCCTTAAAGCCAAGAGGAGCTACGTGCCATCCATACAAAAAAGGCAGCCAAGGCACAAATAGAATTGAAGAAGATACAAGCTCAAGCTGAGGCTAAGGAGCGACAACAACGCATAAGACAAAAACGAGAGGCTAACCTTGGAGTCGCACATGCATTCCACATTGAAACCGACGAAGATTGGTTGGACTTTGACACACCTCTACGATACCCTATTGAGTTAAATAGCACCTATGGAAAAGTGCTATATAACGCCTTATTGGACACGGGTGCTAAATATAATATGCTATCATATGGGGTGTGGTGTTAGTTAGGGAAGCCACCTCTATCTGAGAGTATTATCCAAGTCAAGGGTGTCAACAAGAAAAAAACTTCAATTTTTGGAATCTGGCACACTTCTGTCAATTATGACAATGGGGTTGTAGCTCAAGACTTTTTGGTCATGCCTATTGGAACTATGGAGGATAATATAAACCTAGGACGCACGTGGATGATAGCGGCCAAATGCACTATTGATTGGGGGACAGGGTGTGTCACAACATAGAAACCAACTCTTATCCCTGCCACTCAAGCCTCTTAAGGAAATAAAATCCAAAACATTGCATGTCCAAGAGGTTGAACCATATGTCCCCATAGCCCAACTCTCTAGAGCTTCAATTGATGTAGCTGAAATAAAGCTTGAGACAGACAAGACCCATCCCATTATAACAAAGAAAACATACAAGTGGGTCCCTAAAGCTTCTTTAGCAACCATAGCCAGTGCTAAAAGACAGGAGCCTAGTAAGAAACATCCATTTGCCCCAAGAAATGTAAAGAAACGTTGCGTTGGATTCCTAAAAAACTATTGGAAGCACAAGGCCACTATAAAAGAAATGATCAAATCTGGGTGCCAAAACGTAAATTGTGCTCTTACTTGTCACCGGGCCCATGTGAACTCAATCCTGTGGCTCCAAAACAAATTGAAGATCGCGGAAAGGAAAAAATCAAGAATGCTACACACCCACTCCATAGCTAGTTTGGGTACCGAAGAAAGAAAGATTTGTTCCACCTAGCTCAGAAACAGGGAAATCAAATGAAGCTTCTTGCTCTTGGTGTAGTTCCTATACGGAAATAGAAGCTCCAACACAACCTCAACCTACCATTGTACATATCCATACAAGCAAGAAAGAGTTTGCACCTCCCGTTGTAAGTTCACCACCTACAACAATGTTGCAAATAAAATCATGGGAGAGTACCTTACCACCCTTGCAACTAGATGAAACGCATAGGGCGGTTGAAAACTATTGGTTAAAACTTTCACCCATAACAACTTGGAACAATTGGTTTCAAAAGGTGACGACATCATTCCAAAAGGTATGATCTACCCAAGGAAGGGGGGAGTGTTTGCTGACATCCATCATTCACTTGCTTCCCTCTCAACCTTTATCCCTGACCTCTCAATCTTCAATCTTAGGGAATGTATATATAAAGCCTTATACTCACAAAAACAAGATAAAAAAGTAAAAGAGCAAGAGCCATCACACAAAATCATAAAAACACACTATGCGCAAGAAAACGATCCTTGTAATATTTGCACTCTAACCATCATCTATTTGCGTGTACACATATGGCTAGTACACTAGAGTCATCCACTCATGAATTGGGTGAGAGGTACCCTCATTACTTTTCACAATGGCTGATACGTCTCTTGACCACGATGATCCATACTTAGTAGAGAGCGTTTCTCCCATTGCACAAGCCTTCCCTATTGACCAAGATGACTATAGGCGTTTAGTGACCTTCTTAGTAAACATGGCATTAGGTGAAATTTGGACTCACAAAGGGGCCCTTTAAAAAGTTTGGCTTTACCTCTCTCTACCAATATGGGTGCATGGATAATTTTTTGCAAACAAACCCCAAAGTTGGCGGAGGTTTAACAGTTAGAATGTTCTCTTCAAGATCTATCTATTGATATATAGCACGCCATGAGATTCCTCATATTTTAGAAGATTCTTTTTTTTATTCACCTATGATGTGACAACTCTGTCGGAATCTAAGTGAATAAAAAAAAGAATCTTCTAAAATATGAGGAATCTCATGGCGTGCTATATATCAATAGATAGAGCTTGAAGAGGACATTCTAACTATCAAACCTCCGCCAACTTTGGAGTTTGTTTGCAAAAATTTATCCATGCACCCATTTTGGTAGAGAGAGGTAAAGTCAAACTCCTTAAAGGACCCCTTTGTGAGTCCAAATTTCACCTAATGGTACCTATGATGAAGAAGAAGATTTACATGACTACACGGATGGCACATATGGTCTCATGGATGATGACTTTGTTTATCTTGAAGACGAGGATAGGGGTTTAGCTCTAGGGTTTCCCCCCAATCTCTACAATATGCTATTCCCTTGACTCTCTAGGGGAAGTGCAAATAATTAGGTTAGGGTTCCTTATGTTTTTTTAATTGTGTTCAATAAGTGTTGGCACCTTTTCCCACTGATGTGCCTCCTAGAGGTATTCTTTGTGTTTGTTAGTGTGTACAGGAACGTGTTGCTGTTGTTAGGATTTGGACCTTCATGGGATCTTTCTCTCATTCACACTTCAAATCAAGCGCGACCATCAACACAAACATGTGTTTATTGTCCATTAGCATTGCCCCTTATCTTTTCGCATCCATGTTTGTCTGCTTTAATTGTGATTGATAGCATAATATTCAACACATTTTCTTAGTATCAAACATTAAATTCAATGTAATTTTTTGTCATAATCACTTGTCTAGGTTTAAAAATCAAGCAGTCTGACTAAGCTAGTTTGACCAAGCTAGGCGTTAGAGATCTTCTCTTAATACCATGGGAATGCCGTCCTAATAATCTATGGTTACTTAGATTCTTAATCCGATTTAGGCAGCATTGTGTGCAATGTACTCGGGCTTTCTAGTGAGGTTAGTCCCTATTGACCTTTAGCTTAAGTATTATAAAGGGAGTAAATTACTAGCGTGATGAGCCTGGGGAGGGTAACAGTGTTATATGACCCCCCAAAGTTACAAAATTAAAATGCTGAAAATGAACAAACAAAAAATCAAAGTGCCACAATGTAAAATCTTAAGCTGGAAGAGAAATCTCAGCTTGATTGGGTACTTCACTCACATATATCGCCTATGGTACTAGAGCCCTAGAGGTTCCCAGTGTGGGCGCTTTTCCTTGAAAAGAAAAAAACCCAAGGCATACAAAATAAGCACGCACATCAAAATTGAATCACTGTGAAAAGACTTTGGGGGGTCAAAGAAAAGATAATCAGTCAGGCGATGATTTCATGAGAAATTCCTTTTATCGTAGCAAGGTCTTCTAAGTATAGTCTCTAGTCAGCCCTCAGACATGAAGTACTTGGCTCTCGCGATTAAACAACTTAATTGACCAGAGAAAATTGAGAAGCTTACCCATGGTATTAATTGTCGATCTTTAGTGCCTTTCGATCGTTAAATTAGCGACCCCAGAATTGTTTAATTTTTTACCTTTAAAAGTGTTTTTGCGTTTGATTAGATTGCAATTTAATGTTTATTGATGACAAATGGTTTAGAATTCTGCTACCAATCAATTTGACTGCTTAAAACTGCATATGCTTTTTAATTGTATTTGAGAATGCAATTACTGTGCCAATGTTGTTTGATTTTGCAGTGACTCAAGAAGGCTAAGGACATTCATCTCAAATGCTCTTCCACCTCAATGAACGAGCTTCAACTCAATAGCTTCCGAGGACGGAATCCACATCAGGAAGGGGGGCATGTTAACCCTCACGCACATTCCTATCACCTACAACGGGCGTTGTATTATTTATGTGGTAGAGTCAGGTACCGGGCTTGTCGGTCCAATAGGAAAAGGGTAAGAGTGATCGTTGATGAGAGGCGCACTTTAACTGGAACATTCAAGGGATTAGTTGGCTAAGCATGGGCACCCAAGTGTGAATGGGGCGAGCTCATATAAAAGTCAACTAAACCTAAAATTCACTCATTCTCTCATTTGTGCAATTGAAGAGTGCTCTAGCTCCATCTCCATCTTCTTCTTCTTCATCTCCTTGTGTATTTGTGTATGAGTGAGAGAGAGAGGGAGAGTGTGCGATCGAGCATTGGGGCGGCACAACGGCGGGAGGCAGTTGAGCGCAGCATAGCGGCGTCTCCCTCTTCTTCGCGGCGAAGAATCCTCCACGACAGCAAGCGTAGAGCGGTGAGTGACACACTATCGTCTTCTTTGAGCTTACTAGTTTAAGCTAGTCGCGTGTTGGAGCCATCTGTGGCTCGCACACGGTGTATAGGCAAGTTCCTTGCATTGACAGGTGTGATAGGCGTGCACAAGTACAAAGTATGTATGACTGGAGTACATTGGACTGCTATATTTAGGATTACATATGAAAGATTACAGATAAAGATGTTGTAGCTCAACAACAGCTTGAGAACTAAGGATTATGAATCAAAAGCTAAGCAGAAGTACAGCTAACAAATGACCCGATTCATGCCAACCCGGTTACAAAGTAATGGGTCCTATTTATATGCCTTGGGAATTACTGTGGTAACTGTCGTGGTAATTACTGACTGATCCACTGTTCGTCTCACAGGAGCCGGTTCCCACCCAGTGAGACTATCTCAGCCATCTACAGTGAGTGAAGCAAACATTGCTCTAAAGCAAAAGAGACAATTGAAACTCATGGGTGGTAGATGAGAGCTTTTTTTTCCATATTGTGAAGCTACTTTTCATGTCCAAACTTGGAACTATTCTGCAGAGCTACCCTCGCTTGTTGCAGACATCAACATCCGTGCTATCCTTGACTATGCACAACCCTTGTGCTTCCACTTGTTGGCACAACCCCAGCTTTGTTGCAAGATCCCTCCATCCTCATTGCTTGCCAACTTAGCTCCTCCCATGCTCTGCCCGACAAATTTTGAGGATTCACATATTCTTGGCTAATTTACTATATTTTTGAACTATTTACAGGTTTAAAAATGGACAAAATACCCAAAATAGTTTGTGCTAATAGCATTGATGAAGTTCACTGTGCTGACCTAGTGATTGAGTACGCGTCTCGTTCGAGAGTGCAAGGTGGAGGACATCGTCTGTGTTAAGGTACATGAAAACAATGTGGATAGTTAAACTTTTTCATGATGCTATGAGGCAAAGAGTGAAAATGCAAAGCATATATTGCCCATCACACAAAATGCCATGCATAATACATAAGTATCATGGAGAGTGGGCATTGTGTCTCCCCAAAATTTATAAGAAACGGAAGTCATACCCTATGATGTAGTCTTGTGGAGATTTGGACACGGATTACAAACCTTGTAGTGTTGTCAATAATGGAGTAGTGCTTGTCCCTTCAAAATGTCCACCTTTATGAATATGTAAGCTTCTTGTGGCACACATCTCAAGAGTTAAAACAAATATAAAAGACTTAGAAATTAAGCTTCAACGAATTTTGCAAGAGCACGACATCAAATCCATAGGAAAACTCAACTTTTAAAAATTAATATGTAAAAGAGCTCATATGAATTGTAACAACCAACGGTCTCTTTAAAATTAATGCATAGGAACAATTTCTAATGGTATCATAATAAGATTAATCTCATAGAAACAATTTGTAATGATCTCATAGGACAAAATCAGTGAAAGATTTATACAAATTTACATCTGCCTATACAGTCTATGTCTTGTCTTATTATCACGATTGACGTGACCGATCACATCAACAACAAGCAACTACAACAGATCAGCATTTACCAGTCACTTATCGGTCACAAAAAGAGGCCATTTACCGTCACGAGCAATCATGCTATAGATCAGTGCTCGAAAAAACCATTTTCCCAAAAACTTGGCAAACCTACATATGTGAAACAACAGAGGTAAATTGACAAAATGTGAAGGTTTTTATACCCAATTACACAATTTTTTTCAAAATTTTGTAGGTTTTCTCACCTTCAAATATAAAATTTAGAGGCAAATTTCAAAATATGTAGGTGGGATTACACTAAACCTAGGTTTTTTTCGAGCAATGCTATAGATGGGTCACATGACACTTGCCTTAAAAGCTATGCTGGTCACCTATTTCTTAACTTGTTTGCTTCTGTCGGAAGTTGAAAGCTTCACCAATAGCAACTTAAGCTACCTTCAAAAGGCCTAGCTTGGGATGGCTTGCAATTATACAATATGCCGATGCTATTTTGCCATTGAAGCACACCCCATGTATAGAGACAAAGCATTTTTCACTACAAATATAAAAAATAACAGATAAGATTAAGTTCAGAGTATGATCAAGAAGGTATTATGCAAATATATTAAAGTTCCTCAAACCTCTCTCTTTCAAGACCATGTAGAGAAGTAGTTCAACGACCACGAATGGTGGCCTTACTACTCCATGACTCTAGACACTGCCTATGTCAAGCCACCATAGGGCTCATAGGCAATGTCGAGAGAATACGGGAAACAATGAGAAGCTAGCATACCGATGGTCTTGAAGTCGAGACTGAGGCCCGATAGGCATCACGGGAGGCTAGATTTCTTGATAGAACAACGTGCTTTGTATGCTTTCAAGTGTTTGAAAAAACAAAGTAGATTCATTAATTCTTGGCCGCTTGATTTGCGTTGAAGGCAATGGCCTAGATCATGCCAAGGGGCCACTTTTAGGCTAATACCTTCTCTTATGTTGATCATGTCTATTGCAATCTCCATCATCGTATCTCTTGCGACAATGTAGATTATCATGTTCACTTTTGCTATTGTGCATTCTACCATCACCATTGCTTCCGTGTTGTTCCTCTTCTTTCAAGTTAGCCTCATGATCAAGCTCCTTTTGGACAATCTTTGATTCTCCCTCTCACAAACCAGAGGTGTTTGCCAAAATACCATGAAGCAAGACATGTTTTTGCAACAACCTCTAACTACAAGTTAGGCATATCCTCGTGTAGGTCCATTCCTAAAAGGCGTTGTCTAGGAAGAACATTTGGGCTTTGTCCTCCTACATGTGAGGCTTCTTCAAACTCACTTCACATCCACTAAACATAGCCCAAATATTCTTTGCCACAGCCATGTTGGGCATATCCTGCAATCAACTTGATCCAAATGACAATAAAAGCACAAAAACCTCGCAACAGACCCTTCTTGGGCATACCCTCCTACACATGCATTCCAAGAGGCCTTATTTGGCCTAAAACCCTTACTTTGAATCCACTGAAAACAACTGAAAGCTTCTACTGTGCAATCGACACGCTCTAGGTGACAACATCCTAGAGATGATGCAGGTTGATTAAAAGCACTGCCAACCAAGACATGTTTGGATATCAGTCCATGCCTAAAGCTAGCCTTTGTTGGGCATACCTATTGGGATACAAGTGTCTATGCCTTGCCCGGCCACCCAAGCTATGGGCGCCCAAGGGGCAGCTCATTCCAATGGATCTTGAAATCTCGACATGCGCAAGCTCTCTCAAGCTTGGACATTTTTTGAGAGCTTCTCAACGGATTTGTTATGTGCTGAGAGAAATGGGGATTTGTTTTTTTTGTTGAGCAAGCAACAAGGCTTGCTTGTGTGCATTAGCCAGAACAAAAGTTTATGAGCTTGAAAGCTTTTGAAGTTAAAGCTTTAGGGAGCTCATGAAGCAAGCAAAGCAAAACGGGCTAGAGAGGTCTTGAAGCTTGAAAGCAAAGTCATCCAAGTAAATCAAGCTTGGGAAGGTGGCTTGAGCAAAATTGGCTAAGCCTTGGAAGCATTGAAGGTGGGTGGTTAGAACCGCTAGAGAATTGGGGAGAGTGTGTGGTTGTGTTTACACACACACACACACTTGTGTTTACAACCACACACACACACACAAACACACATGCACACACACACGCGCGCGCGCACACACACACATATAAAGACAATCAAGTAGGACGAATACATTTTGTGTGTGCAAGAGTGCGGACACAATCTCCACCATCAGAGAGGGAAAGAAAGATAAAGAGAGAGAGTTCTCTTGGTTGTGGAAAAGAGAGCGAACGTGTACGCTCTTGGCGCGGGTGCAGACACCCTCCAGACGACGTGTGCAGACATGGGCCAGTAAGCCCGGGTTTTTTCCCAAAATTGGCCCTACATCTTTCGGCGGCGTTTCTCTCTTCGACTTCGGCATTGGTTTTGACACCAATTTTGGCGGTTTTCTCGATGTTTCAACGTTCACCTCGACGTCGATGACTCGACGATTTGCGGTAGCTACTACAACCAGTGGTGATCGCTTACATCCTCTGGTGGAGGGCGACATCAACCAGGTTTTTCTTGGCTCCGACATAGCAAGAGCACTTTGGCTCCGCTCTAGCATAGCTTTGCCAGTGACTCCCCTCCTACGCCCATTTCGGAGCGGTTTGGCTTTGACCTTTTTTCTCGACATCCCCAATATCGACCATTTCGACTTTGACGGTTCTCCAGTTTCTAGTTTTGGCGACACACACCGGCGCATAACCGCTTCGATGGACCATACCGGAGCAGTTTTACCACGAGCGCCGCTCTCGGATGCAACCACAACTAGATGGTTGTGCTTTGCACTTGGTTTTGAATCAACGTGCTTACCGATCGATAACTTTCTTGACAATTTTTGCTCGTAGTTTTCACTTTCTTGTAGTGCAGACTATACATGATTGTGTGCGCTCCTTGCCGCACTGTCGAAGCAAGGGACTTGCCTAACACTGTGTGCGAGCCACAGACAGCTCCAAGCACACAACTAGCTTAACTAGTAAGCTCAAAAGAGGGCAATGGTGTGTCACTCACCGCTCTATGCTCATGCCGTGGAGGATTCCTCACCGCGAAGAAGAATGAGACGCCGCTACGTCGCGCTCAACCGCTTCACCGCCGTCGTGCTGCCGCAATGCTCGATCGCACTCTCTCTCTCTCTCTCTCTCTCTCTCTCTCTCTCTCTCTCTCTCTCTCTCTCTCTCTCTCTCATACACACACACACACACACACACACACACACACACACACAAGGAGGTGAAGAAGAAAAAGATGGAGATGGAGATGGAGCAAGAGCACTCTTCTATTGCACAAATGAGAGAATGAGTGAATTTTAGGTTTAGTTGGCTTTTATATTAGCTCACCCCATTCACACTTGGGCGCCCATGCTTAACCAACTAATCCCTTGAATGTCCCAGTTAGAGTGCGCCTCTCATCGGCGATCACTCTTACCCTTTTCCTATTGGACCGACAAGCCCGGTACCTGACTCTACCAAATAAATAATACAATGTCCACCGTAGGTTACAACGTCCGTCTCGTAGGTGATAGGGTGTCCGTGAGCTGTGAGGGTTAACATGCCCCCCTTCCTGATGTAGATTTCGTCCTCGGAAGCTATTGAGTTGAAGCTCGTTGGTCGAGGTGGAAGAGCATTTGAGATGAATGTCCTTAGCCTTCTTCAGTCACTGCAAAATCAAACAACATTGCACAGTAATTGCATTCTCATAAGGGATTAAAAAGCATATGCAATTTTAGGCAGACAATTGATTGGTAACAGAATTTTAAACAATTTGTCAGCAATAAGCATTAAATTGCAATGTAATCAAATGCATAAACAGATGCAAAGGTAAAAAATTAAACAAGTCTGGGGTCGCTAATTTAACGGTCGAAAGGCACTAGAGATCGACTATTAATACCATGGGTAAGCTTCTTAATTTTCTCTGGTTAATTAAGTTGTTTAATCGCGAGAGCCAAGTATTTCATGGTCGAGGGCTGACTAGAGGCTATACCTAGAGGACCTTGTAGTTAAGCTACGATAAAAGGAATTTCTCATGAAATCATCGCCTGACTGATTACCTTTGCTTTGACCCCCCAAAGTCTTTTCACAGTGATTCAATTTTGATGTGTGTGCTTATTTTGTATGCCTTGGGTTTTTTGCTTTTCAAGGAAAAGCGCCCACACTGGGAACCTCTAGGGCTCTAGTACCATAGGCGATACATGTGAGTGGAGTACCAATTTAAGCAGGGATTTCTCTTCCAGCTTAAAATTTTACATTGTGGCACTTTGATATTTTTTTGTGTTGTTTGTTTTCGTCATTTTAATTTTGTAGCTTTGGGGGGTCATATAACTCTGATACACCTCCCCAGGCTCATCACACTAGTAAACTCCCTTTATAATACTTAAGCTAAAGGTCAATAGGGTCAAGCCCACTAGAAAGCCCTAGTACATTTCACACAATGCTGCCTACATCGGATTAAGAACCTAACTAACCATTGCTTATTAGGAAGGCATTCCCCATGGTATTAAAAGAAGATTTCTAACACCTAGCTTGGTCAAACTAGCTTAGTCGGACTGCTTGATTTTTAAACCTAGACAAGTGATTATGAAAAAAAATTACATTGAATTAAATGTTTGATACTAAGCAAATGCGGTGAATATTAGGCTACCAATCACAATTAAAGTAGACAAACATGGATGCAAAATAGATCGGGGCAATGCTAATGGACAAAAAACACATGTTTGTGTTGATGGTCGTGCTTGATCTGAAGTGTGAACGAGAGAAAGGTTCCATGAAGGTCCAAATCCTATCAATAGCAACACGCTCCTGTACACACTAGGAAACAAAAGGAATACCTCCAGGAGGCACATTAGTGGGAAAAGGTACCAACACTTATTGAACACAACAAAAAACATAAGGAACCCTAACCTAATTATTTGCACTCCCCCTAGAGAGTCAAGGAAATAGGATATTGTAGAGGTTGGGGGGAAACCCTAAGGCTAAACCCCTATCCTCGTCGTCGAGATAAACAAAGTCATCATCCATGAGACCATATGTGCCATCCATGTAGTCCTGTAAATGTTCTTCTTCATCATAGGTGCCCATGTTTACTAAGAAGGTTACTAGACGCCTATAGTCATCTTGGTCAAAAGGGTAGGCTTGTGCAATGGGAGAAACGCTCTCTACTAAGTATGGATCAGACGTGGTCAAGAGACGTATCAGCCATTCTAACTCCTCAAAATTCCTCTCACATGCTAGCGTACCTATCAAATCCCATTCACATGCAAGCACTGGAAAGACCATGTGAAATATTTGTGAAAAGTAACGAGGGTACCTCTCACCCAAGGCAGGAGTGGATGACTCTAGCGTACTAGCCATATCTGTACACGCAAATAGATGATGGTTAGAGTGCAAATATTACAAGGTTCGTGCTCTTGTGCATAATTTGTTTTTACGATTTTGTGTTATGGCTCTTGCTCTTTTACTTTTTTATCTTATTTTTGTGAGTATAAGGCTTTATATATACATTCCCTAAGATTGGAGATTAAGAGGTCAAGGAGAAAGGTTGAGAGGGAAGCAAGTGAATAATGGATGTCCACAAACACTCCCCCCTTCCTTGGGTAGATCATACCATTTGAAATGATGTCGTCACCCTTTGACACCAACTTTTCCAAGTTGTTATAGGTGAAGATTTTTGCCAGTAGTTTTCTATTACCTTAGGTGCCTCGTCGAGTTGCAAGGGTGGTAAGGTACTCTCCCAGGATCGAACTTGAAGTGGTTCATCAGGTGATTCTTGAACACTGGAAGGTGTGGATTCCTTTGTAGCTTCATGGAGGTCCACTATTGTAGGTGGAGGTTGTGTAGAAGCTTTTACCTCTATGGATGTATTACATGAGGAGCTAGAAGCTTCATGGAACTCCCCCCTTCCTGAGCTAGGTGGAATAAATTGGTTTTGCCTTGGAGCCCAAACTAGCTCTGGACTAGGTGTGTAGCATTCTGTGATCTTTCCCTTCCCACGGTCTACCATTGGCTTTAGCATTACACTGTTTGACTCATATGGGTTTGTTGTCGATAGGGAAGGACACATTTTACGTTTAGGTACCCAAATTTGCTCATTTCCATCATAGTAGCCTTGGGCTTCTAATAGTCGTTTTGGAATCCATCGTGATTTGGTCTTGACTCTCCTAGAGCGCGCTCTTGGTTTTCCAGGGAAATTTTTTCTTGGAATGGATGGGAGGGTTGAGGTAGTTGGAAGTAAGGCCTTGGGGACCCATTGATATGTACTCTTAGGTCGTGCAGGTTGAGTACTTGCAATATTACTGCTTGTTGCAACTACAAGTGTTGAAGTGCTAGGTTCATGGGTAGCCAGCAAAGACGAGTTAACCACCTTGGCTTGTGAATGTTGGCTATCCTTCAACTTTGCTAGAGTTTGCAACGTAGGTGACTTTGCTAGAATGATAGGGGTAAGAGTCGGTGGTCGCGTCGTGACACTACCAGTATCCCAATCAATAGTGCATTTGGTTGCCAACATCCACGTGCGTCCCAGGTTTACGTTGCCTTCCATAGCTCCCGCGGGCATGACTAGAAGCCTCTGTACTATGTTTCCATTGTCATAGACAACAGGGGTCTGAAGGACTCCAAGAATAGCAGTTTTCTTTTTATTAATGCCCTTGACTTGCATCGTACTCAGGGATAGGGTCGGTTTCCCTAATTGACACCAAACTCCATAGGATAACAAATTGTGTTTAGTTCCCGTATCTAATAAGACATTGTATAGTACTTTCCCATAGGGGCTATTTAGCTCAATTGGGTATCGTAGGGGTGGCTCAGATTCTAATGAGTCGTCATCTGTGTCCTCGAAAAATGCTTGCGTGATTCCCAGATTAGCCTCTCGTTGGCGTTTAAGACGTTGTTGTCGTTCTAGAGCCTCAACTCTTGCTTGGATTTTTCTAAGCTCTGCTTGTTCCTTGGCAGCCTTCTTTTGATGGATGGCTTGCAACTCTTCCTGGCTTAGAGGATCATAATATCTTTTGAATTTACTCCCATTAAGGAATCCAATGGTTTCAACTCCGTCTAGAGTCTCCACACGAATGGTACCTTGCGGGGTAATTTCACACACTCGAGATGGTCCCTTACCAGCGTATTTCAATTTCTTCTTTTCATTACGTACCCCGTACATAAGAACTTTATCACCAACCTTGATGTCTTTATCCTTTAAATGGCTATCAAACCACTTCTTTCTCCTATCCTTATCCACTAGAGCATTTCGCACAGCTAATCGCCTCTCTTCATCTAGCCTTTCCAGGATATATAATCGCTCAACTAAGGAGTTACCATCCCAACCTTCTTGAGAAGCTACTCGAAGACTAGGAATGACAAACTCCCATGGCATAACTGCTTCTTGGCCATACACCATCTTAAACGGTGTGCAATTAATAGCAACTTTATACGCAGTACGATAAGCCCATAAAGATGATGTAAGCTTTAAGTCCCAATCAGTGGGATGAGCCTCAACTGTCTTTGTCAAAATGGAGATGAGAGTTTTGTTGGTACTCTCAGCTTGGCCATTTGCTTGGGGATAATAGGGTGTAGACTTGTGGTGAGATATCATGAAGTTTGATGTGAGTTCTTTTATTACTTCATTTATAAAATGAGTTCCATTGTCACTCACAAGTTCAAAGGGGCATCCAAAACGTGTGATAATGTTCTCAAAGAGGAACTTAGTTGTTGTTTTTGCATCCGCCTTTCGTGTTGCTTTTGCTTTAGCCCATTTGGTTACATAGTCGGTAGCCACAATGATATATCGTGATTGCGTGTTACGTGCAGCCGGACTAATCGGTCCTACAAAGTCTAAGCCCCACTTTTCAAATGGTTGGGTTACCTTGATGGGATGTAGAGGCATCCTATCCCTTCTTTGTGGCTTCTTGAAGCGTTGGCATTCATCACATCCCTTTGCAAAAAGTGATGCATCCTTAAACAGAGTGGGCCACCAATAGCCTGACTGTAAGATCTTTCGGGCAGTCAACTTTCCTGAAAAGTGACCAACAGCTACGCCCATGTGTGCCTCTTGTAGAATATATAAATACTCATCCTCGCGGGCACAGCGTCTAAGAACATCATCTTTTCCTCTCTTATAGAGAGTTCCAGCCAGTAAGCAATAGAGTTCACATTCCTTGATTAATTTTCGAGCTATATCTTTTCGCAGCTCTTTGGGTGGAAAACCGTTAACTAAGAAGTTAACAATCTTTTCACTCCATTCAGGCATTGTCTCAACAATGAACAAAGGAGTATCAAGCAATTCATCATCAACCCCCATAGGAGCTTCACCATTAGGGATACGAGATAAATGATCCGCCATGACATGTTTCCTCCCAGGCCTCACAACAACGGTGAAGTCAAACTCAAGAAGAATTAACAACCATCGTGTAATTCGACCTGTGGAACACGGCTTGTTTACCAAATATAGCAATGCTTGATGATCAACATAAAACACAAACTTGGTAGCAAGAAGGTAATAGCGAAATTTCTTTACTGCATAAATCATAGCTAGACCTTCGCGCTCTGTAGTAGTGTAGTTCATCTCGGCATCATTTAATTGGCGACTTGCAAAGCTAATAGGGTAGTCCAATTTATGTTCTCCTGGTTGAGTTAAAACACACCCAATAGCAAAGTTTGATGCATCAATATGCACATGAAAAGGTACATTCCAATCAGGTGTTCGCAGGATTGGAGCACTTGTTAGGGCCTTCTTTAATAACTCATAAGATTGATGACATTCTTCCGTCCAGTGAAACTCGATAAGAAGCTTGTACAATGGACACGCTATCTCGGCAAAGTTTAAAATAAACCTTCGATAATAACCAACATGGCCCATAAATCTTTGAACTCCTTTATAGTTCGTAGGTGGTGGCAAATCGGCAATGGCTTTAATCTTACTCTCATATGTGGATATCCCGTTCTTGGACACTATATGCCCTAGAATGACTCCATGCTTAACCCAAAATTGGCATTTGAAAGAGTTCAATGAGATGCGATAAAATCTGCACCTTTCAAATATTTTTCGTAGATATAACAAATGCTTCTCCCAAGAAGAATAAACACAAAGGTCGTCTAGGAAAGCTTCACAAAACTCCCTTATAAATTATTTAAACACAATGTTTATTTATCGTTGGAATGTAGCAGGGGCATTTGTTAAGCCAAAAGCCATAACACGAAATGCAAACACTCCAAACTCTGTGATAAAAGCAGTTTTAGCTTGGTCCTCTAATGCAATTGTGATTTGATTGTAACCAGAGTACCCATCTAAAAAGCTATAACCTTCCTTGCCTGCAACTCTTTCAAGCACATGTTTTGAATATGGCAAGGGATAATGATCTCTCCTAGTAGCTGCATTAACTTTCTTGAGGTCCACGCACACTCTTAGTTTCCCATTCTTTTTTGGCACAATACTATTGGAGAAACCCATTCTGAGTGCTCAATAGGGTATATGAATCCACATTGGATAAGTTTTTCAATCTCCTCTTGTACAATTTTGGCGTACTTAGGATTCATTGGATAGGGTCGTTGCTGGACGGGTTTAGCAATGTTGATCATGGGAATTGTATGTTGCACCACAGAAGGTGGAACGCCCTTCATGTCATGATATGTCCAAGCAAAGATATCCTTGTATATCTTGAGGAGCTCCTTAAGTACAGCCTCTTCAATTTCGGTAAGGTCTTGAGCAATAAAGACTGGTTTAGACTCCTCACCTGGTTCTGCTAATTCTATCTCTTTAACTACCGCTGGACCATCATAGACTCCACTGCTTCCATTGGTAGGTATTCGTTGGGCTTTGGCATACACAACCTTTCGCTCCCCCATGGTATAAGATTTAAAATGTTTAGGAGCCGTATGTAAGTTAGCAGGCTCTTGTCCTGACAAAGACCTTTCTTTTAGTTCTGCCTCCTTTTGTTGTTGTGCTAACTCTCGGTTTTGACGTCTTCTTATAGTTCGACTCAATTTCGGCTCTGTAACCTCCAATTGAGCGAGGTCAATGGGTCGCGAGCTGCACCACATGACACTCTGGAGATGTTCACCCCAATTGTCTACTAGCTTTCGATGAGCATCACATGCCCCTAGATAGCTAAACCATTCTGCAGTAGATGTTTCCTTGTTTATCCTAGCTCTCACATTTGCTTGATATCATCGTCTCTTATATGACCTTTGTTTTTTGTTAAGGTTTTGATTTTGGTAAATGTTTGAACTCGACTCGCTTGATAGATCTTCGCTTGTATCTTCTTCACTCTCATATAAATTACCATAGAGGGTCGTACTAGGCCTTGAGTGTTTAGTTTCTATACTTGGTTCACTCAATGTTTCCTCAGGTTCTAAATCCATTTCTTCCTGAGATTCCGTTTCTGATGTGTATTGGCCTGAAGCCTTTGAGGAATCATCGGTTTCACTCTCAGGTAGGTGTGCCTCTTTCTTATCATCGGATGTTACATGCGCTACACCTAACATGTTTACTAGTGCAATGTGTGGTATCTCTTCCCCATCTGATGTTACCCAGGTTGTTCCTCTAGCTCCCCATGTATTTATAGTTGCCGCTAGGTGTACCCAATCGACATTGTCTGACTCAGCCATTCCGGGTAGGATATCCATATAAGGAGAGTTCTCCCCAATATCCGTGTCTTCGTTACACGTGTAACAATACTGTAATGGAGCTGAGTGAATTGTTGTGTTTGATCGATTATCAATGATGAATTTATTTCCTAGAGCATGCGTTCGACCACTTAAAAGATCAACTCGAATGACAGAGTCTTGGAACTGTAAGTAGACGTGGTTTTTGGACCAGTCATGCACCATTTTTGCTTCCCTCATGAATGGACGCCCTAAGATCATCTCAAATGACATAGGATGCTTGGAAAAATCCATAACAATGAAAGTCTGCCTTACCTTGTGTCCCAAGACCTTGATCCTGAGATCCTTTAGCATTCCAATAGGCGTAACAATAGATCCATTAGCCATTTTTACCACTACGCTTGTGGCTTCAAGGTGAGGTCTCCCCATAGACTCCCAACAACTCTTTGTCACCATGTTGACTCCCGCACCACCGTCAAGGACCCCCTTTACAGTTAATCCTTTAGTAGTGATTGGTAGAGTAGCATTAGAT
This sequence comes from Adiantum capillus-veneris, assembly GCF_014529385.1. Lineage (NCBI taxonomy): Eukaryota > Viridiplantae > Streptophyta > Polypodiopsida > Polypodiales > Pteridaceae > Adiantum > Adiantum capillus-veneris. Next base: position 150,456,047 of record NC_140937.1, on the reverse strand, counting down.
TCATCACCTTCAAAGTATTGCCCCAACTTGTTAACAGGTATTTCTATAACAAGGTTCTCATCTAGGTTGGGTTGTGGATCTATGTGTTCCTCCTCTATTGGCATCTCCGTAGCTCCATCCATCTATGCAAATTGTGGTAGCCCAAACTTTAGTTCTCCATTGAGGAAGGCTCGAAGAGCTCAGACTAGCTCAGGGTCTTTATATAGTTTGGACATGATGGTGGTTCTAACTTCTGAAGACATGAAATCCATCAATTTCGCAATGTTTAACGGCACCTTTTGGACTTCATTCCCTTTACGTGGGGAAGATGGGATCTCCATTTCTTCGATAGGATCAGGTAGTCCCTCTGTAAACATTCTTTCCATCAAGAAGTGAGTACGCCCACTTTCCCATGACTTTAAGTCACTTTCTTCTTGGATGACACTAGGTATGTCCAAGGGTCTATGGACTTGGTGAGGTTGTTGTTGCGTAGGGAACACGGTGTTTGTAATTTGGATCTTCCTAGGTGTTGGTTCTAGATCCCTTTGGGTATCTTCTACCAACATCCTTAATTGCTTGACTCGCTCAATCTCCTCTGTAGGGTTTGGGTAAGTTCCTATCTTCTTTTTGGATCCTGGCCATTGTGTCTCATGAAGATCTTCCTTGTTGGTTTCTATGTTAGTGGTCGTTTTGGTCTCCATGGTTTCACCTGAATCAGAATCTTCTTCAGCGTCGTTCATATATACGGGGTCATCACCAGTCCCTATGTTGGTCTTTGAGCTGGGGTCTGACTTCGCTGCTTTTTGCGATCTCTTTCTTCGTGTTTTCTTCTTTTTCTGAGATTGGGCAATTGATGCCGTGTCTCTTTCCTGAAGAATATAATTTTGTTTTTGGAGCATCGATCGTGTGAGTGCGTTTACTGGTACTATGTTTATAGTTGGTGGTGTCCCATCAACAATCTCTATTAAGTTCAATGGTGTGATTTTCGGTGCGTTTGGTTTGTTAGGACACTATGCGATCAAATGATCTATGCCACAACGATTACAAGTGAGTATTGGCATTGCCAATGCACTCCCTTGACTTGTTTGTATTAGTGCAGCATTCTTTTGCATTCTAATGGGGCACTCAGCTACTCGATGTGGTCCACCACATTCGTAGCACTGAAGAGGTGGTCTCTTAGCAATGTAGTTGATATTTTGGCCTCTTGCCGCAAGAGCAGCTACTTGATATACAGGTTTTACTTGTCCCCAATGGTCTTCCATATAGTACATGGGACACTCCTCAAGCATGTCGACTCCATAGGTGATACTAGAGTCTATGTCCTCTTCGCAATCTACATAAGTACTAGATGACTCGCAACCTATTTGGTTCATAGGTGTAACTCTTGGATGAGGGGGTTGCTGTCCTAGCACTGGAGGTGGCAACGGTGTGGTTTGGACCACATTTTGGGTTCTAGGGACCATGTGTTGTAATGGCAAATTTTGCTCCATGGGTGGGGTAGGCATCAATGTAGGAACTCGAGGTGAGTCTGCCCAAGCTATAGGCGGTCTATTTTCCATGATGCATTTAAGCATTAGGCAATCCTTTGCTTGATGGCCATACCTACCACACACATTACAAGTCCCGTTAAACTTTACTCTGAAAGTAGGGCATTCACTTGTAGTATGTGGGCCCAAGCAAATTGAGCACCATTGTTGCTCCCTTCTTGGATACATATGAGTGTTTTGTGGAGCACGATTACCCCTAAGGCTTTCTTGGATGGCCTTGGTGAGATCTGCCAAAGTCATCTCAGATATCGTTTGCTCTTTCACGATTGGCTTTATCTTCATTGGCTCATGCCCTGACGCTTGCGAGCTACTAGACTTCGGCTCGGCAGACACTCTTTCTTCTGCAATCATTAAATTATCCTCCAATTGGATTGCATTCATGGTGATTGCTTCCCAAGTAGTGATACCTCTAATGACTAGGCCATTATAGATACTTTCATGTCGTAGTCCCCTAATGAATCTATCGAGCAATTGGTTGTTGTTGAATCGCTCGTTTGGATTGCATCGAGAATTCAAATTCTTTAGGCGACTAATGAAGTCTCTCACGGATTCACCTTCTTCTCGTTGGGCTTTCTGGAGCTGAGAGGCTACACCCCAAAGTACTCCCTCTCGTATGTGCTCTTTCAAGAACAATCTCCTAAGAGTAGAGTAGATCGTTTTCTCTTCTACTCTTAAGGTTCTATACCAATCTCCAGCCTTTCCGCTTAGGGTCAAACTCAAAGCCTTACACTTATGTAGCTCATTGTGCTCTTCCAAGGAATTGCACACATGTTCAAAGACTTCCATATGCTTTCTAGCATCTCCGTCTCCACTGAATTTCTGTGTGAGCTTAGCTGCTTGAACTGCCTTGCTCCTAGGCTCTCTATCAGGTGCACTACGCATGTTTTCCGCAATAGAGCGACCGATAGTTTGAGCAAATGCTGCCAAATCTCCTATTTGAGCAGGTATAATGGGTGTATGTGCTCCTGGAACCACACGTGAGATGGGAGTTGGCCTTGGCCTTGGAATACGCGCGGCTCTTGGGTCCCATATTTCGTATGGTGGTGTACCAGACGACGGTCCAAAGTTTACAGGCGTGGCCCTAGGCATAGGGGGTGCCTGATATGGCATGTTATTATTAAATGGCATGGCTCCACTTGTATAAGAGCTTGGATAATGCCATTGTGCATTGTAAGCTCTTGGAATAATCGGAGGTGTAGGAGCTACATGAGGCTGAGGTACGACAGGTGCACATGATTGATACATACATGTAGGTATAGTTGGGGGCACTGTGCTACTAGGCATCGGCGCAGTATTAACAAATGAACTCCATGGTGTACTTCTTGTCATGCTCACCACTGGGATATGCATGGTAGCCGTAGTGTCATTAAGAGAAAGATGAGCTAGATCTGGGAAGGTAAAGCTGCCACTTGTGGGCTCAGATTGTACTGAGGCTCCTGGCAAAACAACATATGGAGGATCAATGGGGCTCACTGAGGGAGTCTCCATTTGTGATAGGGTTGGTTGGTTGGCCTTTCCCGTATCCAAGAATCTCATTAGGCCTGTTGAAGGCATGTTGATCCCTGTGTTCTGTCTTTCTAACTCGACAATCCTATGGAGGACATCACAGACTTTTTGTTGTTGCTCATCTATGCTAGTAGCACCCGATGTGGATTGTAGAACATCTAACCAACCCACATGATAGGTGTGTCCTGTGTACCGATCAGTTAAAGCTTCTTCTTGTAGGTCATACTCCCAATTTTTGTTTAGGAATATCCTATCTAGGCCTGACGTGCTGGAGGTTTCCCTCGAAGTGGAAGCATTATTGCTCCCCATCGCTTGCCCCTCCGTGACTGCTACCTTGGGAGCACTCGGTTGCTCGACTGGCATGATTGTTGTCATAGGATCCTTTGCTTTCAAGGGTCGACTTTATTCTAGCCTTCGTAGGTTCTCAATTTCCCTCTCCCTTGTTGCTTGCATATAGCGTTCGATCTCTTGTACTTCGGCAAGACTCCTACCATCGGGTAGTAAAACCTCAGAGGGAGATAGTCCTAAAGGATCAGGAGGTGCAGTGGATGGAACATTCACATGCACACTCTCAAGAAGCATAGGGTCTATTTTAGGCATCAATGACGAATTTACTTCCCCACTCCCTTCATTTATTTCATTAACCGCATGTTCGGAGCGAGTAGCTCTACTAAGGGTCTCTTTTAAGTGGCTAAACACGCTGGACCCGGGCCGTGGGCCCATGGCATGCATTTCTTGACTTGAAATATCAGGGTTTGGTGTAGGATACCCCTCCATGACTTCGTAGTCAGAGGAAGAATCACTAGACGCGATATGAGGATCTTGGGTCGCGCTACCTTGAGTCCCGGCCGAAGGTCCGGAACCTAGGGTGGAGGAATAATGGGTGCCCGCGTAAATGGAGGCACTACCAATATGCTCGTGCTCTAACACTCGTCCAGAGCGTAGGTTCATATGACTTTGATCCCGTAGAAGTTGTCAGTGAGTGCCCGTGAAGGCTGCTCACCTAGTATTTTTGGGTGTTTTGCAACCCAAGTCTTTTCTTAAATTTTTTTATTTATTTTTTATTTTTTGGTCCTTTTTTTTCTGATCCAGGTATAGAATAGAACGTATGATAGCTCAAAACGAGCGTCTCGATCAGAGGGACGTGCCGTGCTTTACAGCCCTCCGTTTGGTCACTTTATGTCCTCGGAATCCCTAAAACCGTCAATTTCTAGTAGGGAATTAGGCTCAAATTAGAAAGTCTAAGGGTGCAAGTGGGAAGAGAAGGGAGGAGAGTGGAGGACTTGCCCCACATGCTCTCATTCCCTCTTGAGGGGGTAGGGTATATATATAAGAGTGAGTGTAGTATATATCATAAGACTGAGGACTGAGGCCTGGGCTTGGGCTCGGGCTCGGGGAAATGATCCCGATCCAGACACTTCAATATTTTCGGTTTTTTTTTTTTTTTTTTTTTAAGGCGATGACCGCGCGCGGTTTAGGTGACCCTTTCTTGGCCACACACACTGTCAACACCTACCTAACCTCTCTGTCAACAGCTCACAACTCACTACCTTATCTACTTACTAACATTGCTGCTAACAGTGATGCTAACCACTAACTAATCTGTTAACCACTCTGCTAACTGCTTACTGACAGTGAGCTAACTGTCCACCTACTTCCTCTCTCACTACCTTACTGTGCAAAGACTGTGTGCAGGCAAACCTTAACAGAAAACTGTGTACAGATTGTGTGCAAAAAGAAATTGCTAACTGTCTACCTACTTACTCATTCACTGCAAACAAGCTAATGACTACTAATTGTGCAAACACTGTGTGCAAACAGAAAACACAAGATTATGCAGAAATCACAGAACTTGTAGACAATACAGAAATTAACAACTTGCAGAAAAATAACTCATTCCTCTTCCTCTTCCTCTTCCTCTTCCTCTTCTTTCCTACTACAAACAACTCATAGAAGAAGCACAAAGTGCCTCTTGGGCTTAGTGCAGGGCGATTCCCCGGCAACGGTGCCAAAAATGTGCGCTCCTTGCCGCACTGTCGAAGCAAGGGACTTGCCTAACACTGTGTGCGAGCCACAGACAGCTCCAAGCACACAACTAGCTTAACTAGTAAGCTCAAAAGAGGCCAATGGTGTGTCACTCACCGCTCTATGCTCTTGCCGTGGAGGATTCCTCGCCGCGAAGAAGAAGGAGACGCCGCTACGTCGCGCTCAACCGCTTCACCGCCGTCGTGCCACCGCAATGCTCTCTCTCTCTCTCTCTCTCTCTCTCTCTCTCTCTCTCTCTCTCTCTCTCTCTCTCATACACATACACACAAGGAGGTGAAGAAGAAGAAGATGGAGATGGAGATGGAGCAAGAGCACTCTTCTATTGCACAAATGAGAGAATGAGTGAATTTTAGGTTTAGTTGGCTTTTATATGAGCTCACCCCATTCACACTTGGGCGCCCATGCTTAGCCAACTAATCCCTTGAATGTCCCAGTTAGAGTGCGCCTCTCATCGGCGATCACTCTTACCCTTTTCCTATTGGACCGACAAGCCCGGTACCTGACTCTACCAAATAAATAATACAATGTCCACCGTAGGTTACAACGTTCGTCTCGTAGGTGATAGGGTGTCCGTGAGCCGTGAGGGTTAACAGATTGTGTGGGGCATTCCAGAGAGTTGTTTCCTACATGGTTTTGTGCAATTTCATGCTATGTATGCATTTGCGAATACAGCTTGAGCTAGTTATGGCTCGCAGGTAGTAGCAGGTTCATAGGTTTACATCAGTTTTGGTGAGATATAGGTCCATAGAGCCACTCGTTCAGGAGTGAGCCAGTTTGCCATTTGTGCATCTGTTAACTGAGACAATGAGTGTCTCTTTTGGCGAAGCTTTTGGTGAGTTTTTTGAAATATAGAGGAAACTTTGTCCGTTTGTTCCCAGATTCTCGCCAATTTTGCATGTATTTGCAGCTTACTCTTTGATGGTTTAGTGGTTGACTTTGACTCCCACTTTGATAGCGATCGAGTGTTCACTCTCACTTTGACATGTTTTGTCAGTTTTCACACAGTTTAGTGTTCTTGTACCCACTCTTGCAAGAGTGAGGATTGCGTATGCTTGTGTGGCTACAGATAGACAGTCACAGGTTTCACAGTTTTTTACAGGTAGTTTCTATTGTGGGATGTGTTTTGAGCTAGTTTGCTCTCTAATTGCATATATGGTTATGCGCTTTATGCTCAATTGAGTATTTTGTCCGATCGTGTGCTTTGCAGAGTTTGCAGATTGTGGAGCTGGTTTTATGTATATGTGAGCATCGGGTTTGATGCAGTTTGATCATGGTTTCATGATTGTATAGTGGTCAATTTATTCCCACTTTGACAGTGATCGAGTGATCGAGTGTTTACTCTCACTTTGATGCTTGGACACAGGTTTAGTGTTCTTGTACCCACTCTTGCAGGAGTGCATTTATGGTATGCTCATAGTGGTTATAAGTTTCCTTTGATTTTGCCTCATGTTCTCACATCGACGCATATTCCGAACATGAGACTACAACATGCAGGTTACAGGTTTTCACTAATGAGCTATTGGTTGGTTTATGCTGGATTAGCGCAATGGTCGAGTGATCTCCCACTTTTGACGCATATGCATTGATATGATGTGTGACACAATTGAGTCTACACTGACGGCTAATGAGAGATGGAGGTCTCGATGTTCTTGACATATGCAATGTTGGTCATTAGGCGCTGTTGTTTTAGACACATGAGACAACTGCAGAGAAAGATGCATGATGCACCGATAGTTATGACATAGACTAGAGAGACGGCTACATATGCCAATGATTGTGATGTCACACTTACCTCTAACCTCCACCCACGATACATGTCTGACAGAGATGGCACTTGCTCCCGATGACTGCTAGATAAGTCTGCAACATTTCATGTCACACCATGCCATGACTGGTTCAACGCATTTGCTAGTGGGAGTTATGGTCGTGTTCATCTAGTTGATGGTTCAGCGTATGACATAGAGGGTGCACGATATATATGTATGCTACTACCCAATGGTGAATCTTATATGCTTACACATGTGCGTTAAGTTCCTAGGATCATGCAAAGCTTGATTCTGAGAGACAGTGGATGTCAGGTATTGCTTCGAGAGTAGTCTTTTCAAATGTAGTTGGGTCGCCTAATCATTGTGCGAGGTGCTAGGTCATCCATTGTATATCCACTGTAGGTTTCTCAGGTGCGAGACAATATAGTCTCCATTGCTACCATGACATGTGAGGAGTGAGAGACCAGACGCGTCTCCTTCATGAGTGAGCTCCAATATGCTCAGGAGATAGAGCATTTCGTTGTGCAGGACATGTCAGTGGACTCTGTAGCCAACCACAGAGGTGGAGCGGGATTGCTCCAGTAAGACACAATAGGTGTCATTTGAGTGTGTGCAGACAGAGGTAGAGTGGGTCTACCCCTAGAGGCACATGCCGAGATGGCAAATATGGAGTTTTTGGTATGCTCATGCTAGAGGTTGTTGAACACACGCATCGAGTCCCTATGGATGAGGGGGAAGTGGTCCTCCAGGAGTCAAAGTCAACACATCCATTTGTGACAGCTAGTCTTGATGATGCAGAGTATGCACTTAGCACTGAGATGTTTGGGATAGCCAAGATTGTGCAAATTTTGTCAGTGTTTGGCCGTTCATGTACGACATGTTAGTGTCGAGGCCTGACCTAGCACTTGCAATCAAAGAATTTGCAGCACGGATGGTCTGTCGAATGACACTAGCATGATGCATAGTGGAGTTTTAAAAACCATACAAAGTGATCTGTGGGATTTGCATGCAGGCCCTATCATGGGTACGCACGCTCGCCTACCACCAGAGCCAATATGACTGCATGGAGATCGATTGAGCGAGCCAGTGGACGTAGGTTGAGAGAGTCTTTAACCTGTGTTCTTGTACACACTAGTAGTTTAGCTTGTAGGACCCACTTATCGCACATTTGCCTTTAAGTGGGAGGTTGTTGGGGACAGGCATCTGTGCCTTGCCCGATCGCCATGGACACTCACCCACTAACACCTTATTCTTGTGTACATGTACAAAGAATAAGGGGCGGCTCATTAGATGAGTCTTGCTCCACCCACACACGGTGTACTCTCTCCTTCTCCCCTTATCGCACGCACACCGCACCACGCATGCACGTATCCCCATACACACACTCTTCAATACCCTCCAATATATGCATTCCAAGAAGCCTTGTCTAGCCTAAAACTCAATTGAAGCTTCTTTGAAACTCATCAATAACTTTTTTGTACTTTTGGCAGTGCATCGCATTTGGCATATATGTAAACCAAGGCACGTGCAAAGGAAGACGATGTGTTTGCAACAGCCATTGACTACAAGTTGGGCCAAATCATCACTTTACATTCATAAAATATAGTAAAGAGCATCCTTGACATGGCCATGTTGGGCATATCGTGCAATTAACACACTCTAAGTGATGACATTGTAGACAAGAATCTCACAACTACTTGTGCTGCTGTGAGGATGATGCATTTTGGCATTCGTGTCAACCAAGGGATCATCGAGCAAGATGTATTTTTGCAACAACTCTAACTATGGGCTATCCAGAACTTTTTGTGCTTTTGTAAGGGCACTACATTTGGCATGCATATTACACCAATCAAGACATGTTTCTGCACCAACCCATGACTACAACTCAGGCCTTGCTGGACATACACTCCTATATGTACATGAGGCCTTGTCTAGCCTGAAACCCTCACTTTGGTAGCCCAAAACTTCCTTCACCACATATGTGCTAGGCATATCTTGCACTCAATGTGCTCCAAATGAAAACATCCCGAACAAAAAGCTCACGAATAACTTATAGTGGTTCTATGAGGGTGCTACATTTGGCGTACATGTCTACCAAGGCACTCCAAAGCAAGACATTTTTCACAATAGCCTCTGACTAAAAGTTGGGTCTAGCAAGAAGATTTGGATTTTTTTCCTTCTATATGTACATCGCAATTTGCATCCACTGAAAGTATGTGCATTCCAAGAGGCCTTTGTCTGGCATGAAACTCTCTCAGTGAAAATAGCCCAAAGCTTCCTTCATGAGTAAAAATAAGCCCTTGTTGGGTATATCCTCCTCTATGTGTCATGGCATAGCCATGTTGGCCATCTTCTGCAATCAACATGCTCTAATGTTGGACATGAAGTTCATCTACAGAAAGAGGTCTACAAAAACGCATGAAAGGGGGCTTATTTGCATGGCTCATGCCACTTTTGACCATGTCTTTAATGCAACAATATGGGATGTCATAATAGATCCACTTTATCAAAGACAAGGTCCTCGAAAGGCACTTGTGGAGTAGATGGTACTTGCATTATTAAGACAATACATTGGAAACATAATGCTTTGAAGATCCTATAGTAGTGGATTAATAGGGAACTCCTATTCAAAAAGAATTAGCCAAGCCTACTAATCTTTCTAAACCCCCATTAGAAAAAAATATCACTATTAGCCTATCAATTCAAGTTAGAGTTAGAAAAGCTAAGGGGAGAGAACCAAATAGGCATTGACCCAAACAAGGAGCCACGAAACAGTAGAAAGAAATCCCCCATAATTAATACCTATTAAAGTGTAATGGGGTTCCAGTTAATGGCTATGGGAAAGTCATGCTTGAGCCAGGCTCAAAGCAAGAAGTAGGAAACACACACACATACCCACATACAATTATCCCGCTGCTCTCTCATGGCTGTCCGCTACCCTCGTGCATGGGGTTCTCTAACCCCAATCTACCACCTGGCCTCTTCGCCCTTACCAAATTGTAGGGGCAGTTTCCATGGTAGGCCATGACCCCTAGGCACGAGTGGTGTGTGAATGCCCCCGACTAGGATACTTCACATTCACTTCCCCTTTTTTTTTTAAAAATTGTCCTAAAAATTTTGATTGGAAGGAACAATTCCAAAGTTAGGGAACCTTTTTTGAAGAGTGATTACTCGCTCCCATGTTGAACTCTCTTCAGCACAATCTTGTAAGGGTGCAGGCCATACTAGTCGGGCGCCACCCATTATCAACGTTACTTTATTCATTACATAATCCTAAAATAATAAGGGGATGTGGATAATTATCCACTCAAAGCTCCACCCACACATCAGCGCTCTCGCTTTTGCACTCGCATTCACACACACTCCCACTTGCCTCACGAGTGGTATCAAAGCCACAACGGTTCCTCTCGACTGCGGTGACATGTGCACAATACCTGATTTTGAGCTAAGGCTCAAAGATTTAGGAGATAGAGGAATTCACTAAGTTGTAGGAGCTCGCCAGAGTGCAAAGCTAGATCTTGGACAAATTCTGCAGACACAAAGCTTTTCGATAATGATTCAAACCGGGAAAATTGGCAACATTGGCAACTTTGACACGCAACATATACGTAGCGTTGGAATTTTCTTTTACGGTGGCAGCTTTGCTATATGGCTTAATTCCAATAGTGTTGTTTTTTTTTTAGCTCCTCGTGTAGCGCTATAGAGAGAGGGAGAAGGCAAGCAAAAGCAAAAACACTGGCAGCTTTGGATCTTCTCTAAGCAAAGCCACACGGAGAGAGTTGGATTTTTTCAAGAAGTCAAAGCAGCAAAGGAGAACGAGAGTGTATGTACATGCATACACACACTCACTCTCAGATTTGGCAAGAGAGAGAAGCTCTCCACATCAACAAGCAAAAGGAGAAGCAAGAGTAGACAAAGAAGGCTTTCTCTCTCCATACCGGCATCGAAGAGAGGGCAAAGGGGCTGATTTTGACACACACTCAAATCAGCCCAACATCCCTTCTTGCACACACACACTATCAGATTCGCTCGATGGCAACTTCTCAGGTGCTCTCGGTTTTGGCATCGACACGCCAATTTTCAGCTTTTTCAGCGTTCTTGACATTGATTTTCTTGATCTTGACGTCTTCAACATCGGCTTCGACATCTCCAACATCATCCTTTCCAGCTTTGACATCTTCGCGATCATTTTTCGGTATTGACATTGCTCTCAGACACAGACAAAGATTGGCTATATGTTTTTTGTGAATTGTTGATACATACACCTATGGATATTTCCTCAGTCCACGATTCCCACCATGAGACAGACATTTGCTCAATTAGTGGACATAAAGAGCAGCTACTCTCTGTGCTAATGATCTCAAGAGAGACACGATTTCTTGAGCACACTAATCGGAGATGTAGCTTCGGCATTGACACTACAAGTGGAGTTAGCGTTGGTGATCCAAGCGTAGATCATTTTCCAGTTAAGGCGTAGCGTTTCACATCGGCATTATAGGTGGTGTTTTCTACACGTTTCACAGGTTTAAAAGTATAGGTTTTGCAGTACTACTCAGTTTTAGTGGGAGTTTTGCATATCAGACTTATATGTTTTTGACAACACATGCATATCGTTGTGAGCTCTTTTGAGAGCATATCCCTTTAGGGACTTTCTTTACTGCATGCATCAGTTCTTAGCACGTGTTTGTGTGCAATTACTTATGTACATCGAGTTGCGATTACTGCCTATGTATGTTGTTTGTGGAGCCAATTTGGCTTGAATTTTTGGGAGTTACCCAGCCGTTTCTTAGACTCAGTTCAGAAGAGCCCTTTCTGAGACAGTGGCTAGTCTTGAGTTTGGATAACCTTTGGAGGGGCCTGCGTGATGTTTTCTTGAGCTGGGGTGTTCTCAAATGTTGAGACACTTTTAGTGATACAGGTTGCTGACGATCTCCCTTATCACGATCTTGCCATAGGCTATGTATAGAGGTGTGTAGGTGCTTTTTCCGCCTAGTTGGGAGGCATAGAATAGTTTGTTTGAGCATTTTATGGAAGTCTTATGCCAAGTGGTTGCTTTTGTCAATTTATGTATTGCTTTTTGTCTTCTGTGGTTTTGAGATTTTTCTCCCCGCACAGAGGAGACTCTGCAAAATTTTGTCGACGAGTCGACCATATGCATTCTTGGCACACTTGATTGCTTACACCCAGTGATTCTGCTACATTTTGTCTTGCGTTTCTGCTCATATTTTAGGGGAAACTATTGTTAGGAAATAAGACGTACCTAAATAGATAATTGAGTAGATTACTTAATGGAGAGAGATAGACTTATATACACGAGATTATAGAGTAGAGAGAGAAAGTACACACGATATACGTGGTTCACCCAATGTGGGCTACGTCCACGGGAAAGCAGCCACTCAATGGCTTTAGTACTTCAAAACAAGAAGTAGTTTACAAAGGGATTATACCCTTAATGGAGCTCCCGCCTTGCTTCACTCTCACCACCTCACACTCACCTTGTTGCATCAACTTCACACTATGAAATGTGTGTAGAAATGGCCTCCTTTTATAGGCCAAAAGGGCTGCCCTCTCTTATGAGAGACAGCCATGTGTAGCCGCCCTTGTGCGAATAAGTCCAAATCAGACCCTCCAATCCGCCCATGTGTGGCCGCCCTTGAGAAGACAAGTCCGCTTTTGAATTCAGCCACCGGCCACCGGCCATTGACTTCCGACCACCGGCCACCGGCCATTGACTTCTGACCACTGGCCATTGGCCATTGACTATCGGCCACCGGCCAACCGATCGGTTGTTTTCCGACCACTTTTCGGCCGCCGTCCGGCCATAATATTCCGGCGAAAAAGAATATTCCGGCGAAAAAAGTCTCGGGGTCCTCCGCCCGTGAGGCCTTTAAAGTTGCCCCTGATTCTTGTCCGTGAAAATTTTGGTTTCCGATGAGTGATTTTCCTTCATGCACGATGGCTTCTCCTCATAATGGGGGCCTTACAAATGTGCGTTTTTACCACAGAAAATTACAAGGGTAAATCAGGCTCCATACTTAACAACTCTGTCAAAATTCTCCCAAAAATTCTACCATAAATTTTTTGTTCACATTCTCTTTTGAATTATGGCTGCTAGTAGTGTTTCGGAAAAGGAAGAATACTACATCAAAAATTTTAATGACATAAAGTTTGCAATTTGAAGGCAGTAGTGTATGCAAGATGCGTTGATCAATAAAGGTTTCATAACACCCTTGCATGAGAGAAAGAGAATGCATACACTGATGATTAGTGGGAAGACTTGAACGAACGTGCTATGGCCATTGGCGACCATGCACCTACACCTTGGTCAATCCATTTACTTCACAATAATGGATAAGACCAACGCCAAAATTTATGGGATGCCTTATGTGCAGCATGGGATGGTAAAAGTGCCTCGAACAAGGTTTTTCTAATAAAGAAACTTATGTGCATGAGCATGAAAGAAGGCAGCAGTGTTAGCTCCCATTTGAATGAGTTCAATAATGTCTTTTCGCAGCTTACTTCAACAAAGGTCTTAACTTTGATGATGAAATGAAGGCCATAATCTTGCTATGTTCACTACCATCATCATGGGATACATTCAATACAACCATAAGTAACTCCGCGCTTAAGGGCAAGCTTGCTTTCAATGACGTTACTAGTGTGTTTCTCACTGAGGAGATTAGACGCCAGTCTATTGATGCGAGTGGGCATGGTAATGCGTACATGGCTAGTGGCAACCGTGACAAGCCTAGGCAATGTGGTTTTAGTCACGGTCACTCTCAAGATTGCAAGAATGGTCATAGCAAGAGTCATGGAAGAGACAAGAGGCAAGTTGAATGTTATCACTGCCATAAAAAGGGACATTTGAAGAAAGATTGCCGCACATTACAGCATGAAAAGGGCAAGGAAAAAGCGAAGTTTGACACACCTAAAAGAAACGTGAAGATAGAGGAACTTAACACTAGTTTGGTACCAAAAAGGACACTTTAGTGTCCTTTTTTTGCGAATTTAAATAAAATGGTACATGAAATCTAGAGCACATCTTAAGAAATGCTTTTGCAAACTTATAAAATGTTATTCAAAGTACTCATAGAAATTATAATCCCTCACTTTTGATCATAACCTCAATAGTAACTACACTCATGAAAAGAACCTACTCAAAACAACATTCAATGTTTCATTAAAACTTGTACTCTAGCCTAAGAAAAATATGAGCAAGGTGCATACAATAATCCGTGGTAACTACTTGTGTATGTGTTTGATATTTTTGCAATTGTCATGTGAGAAAAAAATCCTTTCCGACTAGAATTAAATATAGAAAGCCATGTGGGTCAAATATGCAACGTTCACAAATTCAATTAACAATCACAAAAAACATTTAGTTCATCTAAATTTACAATGTCTTATGATGCATATATACTAGAGCTATGACTCCATTACACAAGGTGATAATTTTTAATGAGCCACATTTGGTGATTTATGGCGTATCCAAAAAACTGCGCATGTTGTAATTATGATTTTTTATTTATCGAAGATAAGCCTTAAAATAAAGTCCACTTTTGGATTTTTCTGTTCATCTCACTTATTTGTATACAAATACCTCATATGGACACAATTGGGAGATTTATGTACACACTTTCATTAGTTTTTAATAGCAATGTTTTTTTTGCAAGAAATTATGCACTACAAATTTTTATAAATGAGCTTAAATTCCAAGATGCCTATGAGTTTGAACCCTTGAAAAATGCTTAGTTGATGGGTATTGACCTATGGATACATTATACACCTTAGGTTTTGTCTCATAACCTCATCATGTTAATGAAAGAGGCCTTGAAAGACCAAAATTTTCCTTTTTGTTAGCATTTTCAAGATTTTGGTCTTTTGATTATAACAAAAATCTAGTCCCATAACTAAGTTATGAAGCTCAATTTCTTGGTATAATAAGGTTTTTCCTATTCATACACCTTGAAATCTATGCAAAATCTTATTTTGATGAGAAGTTATATTGAATTTATAAAATTTTTGTTAAAACTGCACTAGATTTCTATGATTTTTTCATCTTAAAACTTATCATTATAATATTAATTTGGTATTAATTTTAGCAAATGTAAAATTTGGCTATGTTCTTCACTTCATAGTTGACCTAAGATATGAACGTGACCTATGAAAGTTTTTTCTAGATTCACCAAATAATTATGACAAGTTGCTAGAAAAACAAGACACTTTAGTGTCTCATGACATTTGAGTGTCCGATTACGGAACTAATGTTAATGTGGTTAAGTCTCCAGTTGTTGAGACTATTTTTGATGTGCCTAATGATGTGTTGATCTTCACATCGGATTTGAGTCCTTATGCATTGTTAGCTCTTGACAAGTGTTATGCCCAATATTGGATAGTGGACTCAGGTGTTAGCTTTCATGTGACTTCTCAGAAGGAGTGGTTTTCTACATATACTGCCATGCATGGTACAGTGAAGCTAGGAAATTCTTATGAGCTTGATATATCCATTATTGGCAACATCCAGTTCTCTATGCGTAATGGCATTGAGTTTATGCTGCAAAATGTCAGACATGTACCCAAATTGACAAAGAGTTTGATGTCTATTGGGCAATTGGACGATTTGGGTTACACTACCATATTTGCTCATGATTCTTTTGATCATCAAGAAGGGAAACATGGTCATGCTTAAAGGCCAGAGTCTGGCTCATTGTATTCACTCTATGTCTCTTTAGTGAAAGAGAATTCTATTTGTGTAGCCAAGCTGTCGTCTACAGAGTTGTGGCATAGCTGGCTGGGACATATGATTCAGAAAGGAATGAAAGTATTGCAGTGTTCTAGTTATATCCCTATGTTAGTTTACTCTAACTTTTCTTTATGTGAGAATTGCATTTATGGAAAATAGACTAGATTGACCTCAATGCCTTTAGACAAGTAGTTAGTAAGTCCTCTAGACTTTGTTCATAGTAACTTGTGCGGACCTATGCCTGTCAAGTCTCCAGGGGGGGTGTTATATTTCCTAACATTCATAGATGACTCTACTAGGAAGGTGTGGGTTTATCTCTTGAAGCAGAAGAGTGAAGTATTTAGTGTCTTTCAAAGTCCTTGGCCATGGTAGAGAACCAATCGGGTAGAAATCTTAAAACTTTGCAAACTGACAATGGAGGTGAGAACATATTCTCCGAGTTCAAGAACTTCTGTAGTAAACAAGGTATTAGTAGACAATTTACTATGCCTTATACACCTGCTCAGAATGGTGTGGCTAAAAGGATGAATATGACTATTCAAGAACAAGTCTTTTCCATGTTGTCTAGGGCCAATTTACCTCAAGAGTTTTGGGGGGAAGCTGTTAATGACGACTACTTGTTTGATAAATTGATCACCTAGTACACCATTGAAGTATAAGGTTCTGCAAGGGATGTGGATGGGCAAACATTCCAATTATGATAGAGTAGGTGTATTTGGGTGTGAGACATTCTCACATGTGCCCAAAGAGCTCAAGCCACCCGAGTGCATCTTCATTGGATATGGTGTGGATGGAGAGATGGGATATTGCCTATGGCACCTGGAATGTAAGAAGGCTATATGCAGCTCACAGATGATATTCAATGAGTCTAAAATGCATAGACAGCCAGTGAAAGAGATTGAATATCGCTGAGTACGGTTTGAGGATGTTACCTCACCACTAGTTACACAAAATGTTGGATGTGCTAGTGATGCATCTTCCACTAGTACACATACAAATGTTGCTCCAGAGAGAGCGGAATCCAGGAGTCAGGCATTTACGAGATCTACTCGTGTATCTGGTACACCTGAGCATTTTGAGCCAAGATTGGACTATGTGTTAGTCACTGAGACTGCGATGAGCCCACTTGTTACAAAGAAGCTATTCAACTGGAAGATAGCGTGAAGTGGGAGCAAGCTATGCCTGAGTATAACTCAATTTTAGCCAATGAGACTTGGGAATTGACAGAGTTACCAAAGGGTAAACAAGAATTGCCTTGTTGTCACCATATACATGTGGTAGTGATGTGTGTGAACACACTTAGGACCGGTTTTTCCCCATGTGCATTGTATATATGTCCATCACTCTAGGGCTAACTTATCTTTCCATTGCACACTAAGTAATATACTCTCTATTGTGTGCCTTGATATTCCTTTGTCTTCTCCAAGATGTGTGTGTTTTCCTGCAATCCTAATTCCAAAAATTGGTATCGGAGCAGGTTGCATCCTCCTGGGCTTAGTGGCCAGTAGCTCCAACACATGCTTGCTCACTTTCTTTGATTTCAATGAGCATTGGCAATCGTTCACTAGTCGACAAATATTATGGGATAGCTCATAGAGCTGGGTCTACTCAAATTTTTTATATGGGCTCATTTCAGCCTCCATTTCCACTACAAGTAGTACAACACGGGCTATTTCATCATTTTGTGCATAATTTTTTTCAGTGTTGTTTTTTGCATAGCAGGTCCCTTATAGTCTTGTTTTGTTTGTGCTATATAGCACGTGCTTCATTTCTCCTCTTTTTGGGCAGTTTTCACATCAGGTGCAAGCATTCATCATGGCCGACAACAACACAGATGAGTTCAAGATGTTTGCTACTGAGGATAGATTGGATGGGGACAATAACCCTATGTGGGCTTACATGATGCAGCATGTCCTCGTGTCAAAGAGAGTTTGGAACATTGTGCAAGGCATTGATGTACGTTGTGGTTCTAAGGATGTAGACGATGTTGCATGTTTTGGTGGGCAAGATTGCTGCTGCCAGAGTTGTTATGTCTACGATTGAGCAAGCTCATTAGGATGTAAAAGATGCGTGATCTCATGCATTTATTGCGTTGTCTGTGAAGCGCACTATTACTCCCCACATTCGGTCAGTAAAATGTGTAAAACAGCTTGGAGGATATTGTGGTCGGTCTTTATGCAAGTCGCAATGAGGCAAAAATTGAATTGTTGCGTAAAGAGCTAGAGTCGAAGATTATGCATGAGGAAGATGACATGGACACTTTTCTTGCTGGTGTCAAGGATATCAATGAGCAACTTATTTCTGTAGGCAAAGTCATTTCTAACAGTTCCCTTGTGCAAATTGTTCTTGATGCTTTGTTAGAGTCTTACCAGACTTTTGCTAGTACTGGGAGACTCATGACCCAAGGAAATCCTGAAGTAATGGGTTTACAAGAAGAAGTACACGACATAAGATCTTGAGCCTAAGTATAAGGCTAGATTGGTTGCTAAAGGCTTCAAGCAAAAGAAAGGCATAGATTTTGATGAGATTTTTTCTCCAGTAGTCAAGATGACTACACTATGTCTTGTGCTTGGTTTAGTAGCCATTGAGGACATGAATTTGGTCCAAATGGATATGAAGATGGTGTTTCTTCACGCAGATCTTGAAGAAGATGTCTACATGAAGCACGAGAAGTCAACAAGGTAGAACTTGTGTGTAGGTTCAAGAAATCTTTGTATGAACTAAAGTAAGGTTCAAGGCAATGGAACATCAAGTTTGATAAGTACATTCAATCCCAAGGTTATGTACGGAGCCAAGAGGTTCATTGCTTGTACACAAGGAGGTTGAATGATGATGGTTCCCTCATCATTTTGATCTTGTACATGGATGATATACTTATAGCTAGTAAACTAAAAGATGAGATTGCACTTTTAAAGGATGCCTTAAGCAAGCAAATTGCCATGAAGGATTTGGGCAATGCACATCATTTTTTTGGTATGTGTATCTAGAGAGACCGTTAGCGTGGAATACTTGAACTATCACAGGAAGAGTAAATCACAAGGTCTTGCAACGTTTTAACCTGCAAGGGGGAAAAGCATTGAGTACCCCAATGGCTACATATGAAAAACTTAGCAAGCATGATTGTCCCAAATCAGATGCTGAAAAGGTAGAGATGGAAAAGGTGTCATATTCTTCGGCAGTTGTTGGCAGACTCATGTTTGCCATGGTCAGTACGTAAACTGACATTGCATTTGCAGTGGGAGTGGTCAGTACGTATATGAAATATCCAGACATAAAGCATTGGGAATCAATAAAGCATATCTTGAGATACATCAAGGGTTCTTTGGGAACATTGATGCATCCATAGTCGGATACACTGAGTCAGATTATGTGGGTTGTGTGGACACTAAGAGATCCACACCTTGCTATGTTTTCTTGTTTGCTAGAGCGGCAGTCTCTTGGAGATCATGTTTCCAAAATTTCACTTTGTCTTCCACTACGGAGGCTAAGTATGCTTGCAATTTCCAGTGCCAACAAGGAAGCTATGTGGTTATCTCGTCTAGTGGGAGACCTTGGTATACACCAAGGTATACACCAAGGGAGACCTTGGTATACACAAAACTCTAGTGTTACATTGTGACAGCTAGAGTGCAATTGCGTTAGCAAAGAGCCCCGTGTTTCATTCCAAGTCAAAACACGTTGAGGTTAGGTATCATGTGATACATGATATTTTGGCTAGCAAATGCATCGAGTTAGCCAAATTTCACATGGATGACAACCCTGTAGATGCTCTTACAAAGAGCTTAGCCATAGAGCGGTTCGCACATTGCATTGAGATGATGGGTGTAGGGTGAATCCTCAAGATGCTTCACATTTGTACAAATTTGCACTAACATAGGCCACTTGGGACACTATGGCCTTCAAGTGGGAGATTGTAAGGGTGCAAGGCATACTGGCCGGGTGTCACCCATTACTAACGCTACCTTATTGATTACATAATGAATCCCCTTTTTCGATGGCTTCCCATATCTTAAAATATGCACGATCAAGAATTTGTTACCACATTATATTTCCCTTTGGGATACCTAACCGTAATCAAACTCTTGTAAGAGTTCAATCCATCTGCCCTTATGCTTTCAATTCTGTTTGATTGGAAAGCCACTTAATGCTTTCCTAGTCAAACACTATCATAACCTTAACAATATATAAATAGTGCCTCCATTTTCTATAATGCATGGACAATAGCTTACAAATCCCTTTCATATACTGAGTAATTTTGTTGTGCATGGTCTAACTTTTTGCTCTCAAATGCTATTGGTTGACCCTCTTGAGTTAGAACCGCACCTAAAGAAAAATTACTAGCATCTCTCTCAACCACAAAGGGTTTATTGGGATCCACTATATATAAATTTGGAACGGTAGCTATTGCTATCTTTAGTTTTTACATACTTTTCTTTTGGTTTTCCCCCCATTCAAAGGTTTTTCCCTTCCCTTTGAGTTGGTCAATCATGGGAGGAGTGCTATATTGGCATAATGCTTAATGAATCTTGTAACATTGAGTGGTCCAAATAGCTAATAAATAGCGGAAATTAACTTAACATAGTGAGCATTTCATTAAGGACAAGTTCCTAATGAGCATAGAAGAGTGCTTGGTTGGAGATAGCAACATTAGCATAACACCTAATTAGTTTGGCATAACAATACTTGAAAGAGGGAGAGAAATAGAACAATTGACAACTATTGAGGACCGGATTTAGATGGATTGATCCTCCCTCCATTAGGCATTTATATTATAGCTTCTCCCATTAAGAGAGGCTTTGTACAATACAATTCTTTCTATTCCTTGGTAAAAACTCATTGGTGCAATGAAGATGGAAGCTTCATGCACCAGCCTTACACGTGATAACACATAACATCAATTCCCTCACACTCTCAGACCCAAGACCTCACACACCTTTGAAGATGGTGAGAGCTAGCGGGGTATGAGAGTAGATCTAGAGGAAGAAGGAGTGTTCTTACGAGAAAGAATAATTTCTCCTCACATAATCACTCATAACAGCTTAGCATAGCTTAGTAATTAGCATGGTAGAGGAGATGAGCATGCATTGGAGCTTGTCTCTTGGTTGGATTTGCATCACAAGCCAAGAGTTTGTTGGTATAGGCCTCCCTTCTCACAAGCTTGGAGTAGATGAAGAGCTTTCCATTAAAGCTTGAGAAGGAGATAGACTTTCTTTACTTCACACATGAGATTGTGTGAGTGTGTGTGGAATAATGCCTTCACAAATCAGCCCCCTCTCTCATCTTGGTCGACCCCTCTTGCAATTTACTCATGTTGGCTTCCTATTGGCCCTTGAAAAGCTTAGCCAATAGCATTCGAGCAAGCTTTTTACTACTGCTGGCTTCTTATTGGCCTGTGAAAAGTTTAGCCAATAGCATTTGAGAGGCCCAGTCAAGAGCCTTGTGACAAGTGTCCATCCTTTTTCCTTTTGTAAAAGCTTAGATAATTAAATTTAATTATCTGAATTTCTATTGGACCTTGTAGTCTTCTGGCCAATAGAAATTAAGCAAATTTATGGGCTCATTGGACCTTTTGACTATCCAATAGTATTTTACGAAGACTAATTCTTTTTTGTTGTTTTTTAAAGCATTTATAAAATAAGAACTTTAATTTACACTAGCTGAGCCCTCATTGGTCCATCTCTATGTCCATCCAATAGGATTCATGCAAGAATTGGGGGTTTTCTTGCATGCTTGACATGTGTCCTATTTGCTTTGTGGAAAGGTAAACTGATGTGTGTGTGTGTGTGTGTGAGAGAGAGAGAGAGAGAGAGTGTGTGATGTCTCTTTCCCAGCTTGTTCACTCTTCTGTCCTTTCCCTGTAGCCACTTTGTTGACTTTAGTATTCAGCACTTTAGTCACTAAGAGTAGTTCCCATGGCCTATGACTTTTAGAGTAAAAAATTGGAACTTTAGCCTTTGGAAGTCTTTAATGGAGTCAAACCTAAGGGTCTTTTAAACTCCACTGGTGCACTTTGCGCTTTAGCAGACCATCCCCATCTGGATCCCTATTTCCCCTCCTTTGGATCCCCTGTTGAGACAAGTATGACAGCCTTTCCAATATCTAGCCTTTGCTCCCCTTGGTATCTCCCCATATTAAATGATCAGTTTAATATGAGAAAATCATTTGGGAAAGTAGATATTAGGTTTTTATGACATTACCTCTCTCTTGATATCATAGTTGTCCTCGACTATGAGGTAGTGAAGATAAAGCCTAATCGTTAGTCCGTTTGCTAGCGGGTAGAGGATCCCTATTTTACCCTACAACATCGTTCCAGAATGGATGACTAATCCATTTGGTGCTTGAGAGATTTAGCTGCCGCAAGCATGTCTACGCATTAGTCAGTATCAATCTTCCATAGTAGAGTGACAAGCTCTTCTTGGTGTTTGGGAGACGTCGTCGCCACAAACATGATCCTAAGCATGCATACTTCTTAGCATTTGTGCACAATAAAGAAAAAGAGAGTCTTATAAGACAAAAACATTGATCATTTTTAAAACATATTAACATTTGCTTACTCTAGGGAATCATTGTAAGCATTGACAAGGTTTAGGTTATCTTTAAATTCTATACCTTGCATCCATCTAGCATCTTCAAAAGGATAATTCTTAAACTTAATAAGATATCGTCGGATAATCTTATCACCTCTCAATACCTTGTCTTTGTATCGGAGAATGGACCCGGGCTGCAGTACCTCGTCTTGGTCTTCAATCTCGGTGGGTCTTCTATGGTTGCTTATTGGGGTGGCTCTCCTTGGTAAGGCTTTAACAGACTCACAAGAAAATCATTGTGTATGAGCCAGTGGTTCGGCAACTTGAGCTGATAAGTCGTCTCATTGATTGGCTTAAGAATCTGCATGGGGCCATACTACCTTTTTGCTAGTTTAGCATAGTACTTTTGGTGTCCCGTAGGATTCTTGCCTGTCGTGTGCCTTAAACGAGCCTTGGGAAATTTAAGCAAGACCCAATCATTTTCTTCAAAGGTCGGGCTCTTTTGTGCTTATTAGCAGCAGCCTTTTGCCTTTGCTGTGAGATGGATATAGCATCATAATCTTTTGGAAAGATTCTTGTAGGTCGCGGCTATATTCATTTGCAGAGCAAAGATCTTCCCATGTACCTTAAGTAGAAGGAGACTTTTTGATCTTCCCTCAATTACCTCAAAAGGTGCTTTTCCTGTGGATGTATGTATTGTGTTATTGTAAGCAATACTCCACTAAAGGTAAGTACTTCTCCCATTGGGACCTTTGATCTACTTCGGTGACAGAAGCTTTTAGTAGATCAAGAATTGTTAGGTTAGCTATCTCACTTTGGCCATCCGTTTGTGGGTGATAGGCCGAAGAGAAATTTAGCCTTGTACCTAAATTCTCAAAGAGACACTTCCAAAAATTGCTGGTCATTCTAGGATCTCTATCCGACACTATTGACATTGGCAAGTCGTGGTACTTAAAGATTTTTCATATAAAGAGGATTGCCATTTGATGGGCCTTAATAGTCTTTTTGACAGGTATGAAATGTGCTTGTTTGCTGAACCTATCAACTATTGTCCATATTCCTGTATTCCCATGGGTAGACTTAGGCAATCCAAAGATAAAATCCATGGATATGCTCTCCCAGAGTGAACTAGGGATTGGCAAAGGTTGAAGCAAACCAGGTTGCTTCCCTCTATCAAACTTCATCTTTTGGCTAACCACACATTTTGAAACATACTTCTATGTTTGCTTTCATGGTAGCCCAATAGAAGTACATTTCTATCCCTCTTAGGGTAACTTGAATCCCTCTATGCCCCGCATATGGAGGAGCATGAGATTCATACATTACTTTCTCACGTAGTGAGTTAGTAACGCATAGCCTATTACCATAGAGAAGATAACCATTTTGTAGGGTAAATGGTTCCTCTTTCTCCCCTAGTGCAAGGGCTGACATCACATCTTTAAAATCGGGATCGATAGCGTACTCATCTATCATAGGAGATAGATCATTGTGAGTTGCTATGGAAACCACATTCACTCTCGGTCGTCTCAAGAGTGCATCGGCTACTTGATTATGCTTGCCAGCAATGTGAGCAATATGAAAATGAAATTGCGAAAGGAAAATTGCCCACCTCATTTGTTTGTCGGAGAGCTTGGTCTGCGTCATGAAGTACTTAAGGCTTTGGTGATCCATTCGCAGAATGAAAGGAGTCCCCAATAAATAGTGCTTCCACGTGTCTAGGGCATGTAGAACTGCTAACAATTCCTTTTCATATATGCCTAGACCTTGCTCAACTAGGTTGAGGCTTCGACTTTCATATGCTATGGTGTGCCCTTCTTGGAGCAGCACGGCTCCAAGGCAATCACCACAAGCGTCGCATTGGACCTCAAATGGCTTTGAGAGATCCAGTATTGTAAGCACAGGTTGAAAGATAAGCTTCTCTTTAAGATTTTCAAAAGCAGTGTTCTCCTTGGTATACCATGAATACTTAGCGTTCTTTTTTGTTAGGTCATGCAATGGTCTTGCTATGAGTGAGAATTTTCCTATGAAGCGTCTATAGTATGCACACATACCTATAAAGCTTCTTAATTCATGCAGATTCTTTGGATTAGGCCATGCTTTTATTAATTCTAAATTTGATGGATCCATTTGGATCCCATCTTTAGAGATAATAAGAACTAAATACTGAATCTCTTGTAAGAAAAATTCACTTTTCTTTTTATTTATGTAAAGATTATTCTCTCATACAACTTGAAAAATTACCTGGAGGTGCTCTTTGTGTTCGTCCACGGAATTGGAGTAGATGATTATATCATCAAAAAACACTCTAGTGTAGCTGCGGTGAGGCCTAAAGAGCTTCTCCATCATGCGGTGTCGAGAAATTTGCGGCCTTGCCAGGAAAGCACCGGGCTTATGGCTGTGAGAGTTTGTGAGAGAACTCAACAAAAACTATATGAAGGAGTTAAACCATACATGCCATGAAGACTAGGGTTTGGAAAGAAGTGCAATCAAAGAAGACTCACTCTTTGTCTCTTGCACTCACACACACAAAGAAAGGACACAAAAGAGAATGTCGAAACAATACGAAGATGAAAACATCAAGGCTATGGTCATATCATATCATGGGTAGTATGAAAGGGTTAATAGATGAGTTAATGGCATTCAATCTTGGCTGACCAAATAGGCTACGAATTGTTCTTTGGAATTGTAGTTTTGTGCTTACCATAATATATATATTTTGTCTAGTGATTGGGATTAATTGTGTGTACAAATCCTCTTGGTTCACAGCAAGATAACTACGCTTACATCAAAAGAAAAATTATAGTCTATGAGAGGTAGTATGATGGGATCCGGTGATAGAAGTATTTCATTGAGCCTTTCAGGGCCGAAGAGAAACACTATACGTTGTTGAAAGTGTATTTTACAGCTAATCCATACGTTAATTCTAATAGATCGTACAGAGTGAAAGCGATAGAAATGATCATCATGTGGGTTATTCATCTAAGATAGTATGTGAGAAATGTAGATATGAGAAAAATGTAGATATGAGAGAAGTGAAGAGATGAGAAGTTTCCCTCCCAAGCCCTATTCTTGCCCGTAGGCAATAAGGATACTGCGAGGAGAGATGTACCTGTAGCAAAGAGAACCTAAAATTTGTAGAGAGGATGAATTACTAAGAATGACAGAGATAGGTTTGGTTAAGGAGATGAGATTAGATACATATATATGAAAAAGAAAACAACAAGAAATCAAGAAAACATCAATGTAGAACACATCTTACTTGACAAACCCTTCGGCACCATTATTGATGGAGAGAGAAGAAGAGGGGAGAATTCAACGTTGATTGATATGCCAAGTCCAAGACCTTCTTTGATTAGAGTTGATCTTCCAAGGATAGCGTACAAGAATGGTAGTCTTCCTCTAGGAGAAAGTGTAGGCTTGGGCTTATGTTAATGGCTAAGTACAATTAGGCATTACTACTCACTCCCTCAAGAATTCCTCTCATAAATGGCTTGAATGCTTTAATAACCCAGTCACCTTTGTCAATTGCTTTGCTCCTGAGTCGATGTCGCTTATCAAAGTAGTCCTTGTTTTTCAACCTTGCATTTTTGAGTCGTTCTTTTGCAGCTTCAATGTCTCCAGGTCTTCTCTCTAGCTGCCTTATACGCAGTGCAAGGAGATCTTCCCTGCTAAGCCCCTCTTGCCAAAGTAGTACATTCCATGTGGGAATTGTATCTTCAATCGGAATCACTGGCTTTTGACCATACATTAGCTCCGCAGACATGTAGCCAGTTACTGAGCTATGTGTTGTACGATCAGCCCATAAAACATATGGTAACAATTTTGGCCACTCACCAACTCTTCCTTCGCAAGCCTTGGCCAAAGCTTTGATGATAGGAGGATGCCCTCTTTCACTCTTTCCATTGCCTTCAGGGTTGTAAGCTGTAGTAAGAGAAAGCTTGATTCCTAATCTAGAAAAGAACTCCCTTGCTTCTTCGGCATCCAGTTCACCTCTATCTGCTGTGATTTTTTCCACACAACCATAACGGCAAATCACCTCATCAAGAAGGAATTTGCAGACAGCTTCTGTGGTTTTAGCTCTTAATGCTCTTCCTTCAACTTGGTTAGTTAGGTCCTCTCGTGCAAGAACCAAGTATCTCATCTGCTAGAGTCCTAGAGGCATTGTGACTAGATCCACAACCCATTTATAGTGCATGGCTAGTGGATATGTAGGGTGCAATCCATCACGATGTCGAACATTTGAATACACTTGACAAGTTACACATGTCTCTACAAACTGAGATACATCTTTATACATACCCTTCCACCAGTATTTTTCTTTCAACTTGGAGAAGGTTGCCCATACACCCCTGTGTCCAGCCCATAGACTCTCATGAAACTCTTGCATGAGCTTTACTTGAGTCTCTTTTTTACATATAACCCTTTGTGGTGTAGCACCCTTTTGTTTAGGATGCTTCCACAAGTAACCATCCCTCAAAAAGTACCCATATGCTTTCCTGTGTATCCTCTTGAATTCTTGTTCAGACCAATCATCATGTTTTGTTAGAGTACTCAAGTAGCTTCCAATAAGAAGCCAATCACCTTCATAAAGCTCTTTCAAGAATGATTCAAGTAGATTAGTCATGCAGACATTGTTACCTTTGACATGAGAGATAGAATAGAACTTTGTGCCTACATCATCTCCCTCGTCAGTCATTTGTGACTCATCTTGATACCTTGCCCTTGATAGCATATTTGCCACTGTATTGTCTTTACCTGCAATGTGCTTAAACTCAGGATTTAAGGACTTAATGTAGGCAATCCACCGCAACATAGCAATGTCTGGAGTTGAGCAGCTTGTAATCATCCCAAGAAATGGTAGACAATCTGTTTCTACAACCACACATGCACCAATTAGGTACTCTTTCCCACTTTTCAAGGCTGTAACCATACCCCATAACTCTCTCTTTATCTGTGGATAGTTTCTTTGGCGAGCACTTAGCACCTTTGCTCCAAATCTTACCACATACCTGTCTCCTTCTTTGTCATCTTGCCCTATTGCCCATCCAATCCCTGTAGGACTGGTGTCTACTGTCACAATTACTGGCCTTTGACACTCATAGTCTACCTTTCTCAAAGTTGTTGCTGACTGGAGCAACTCCTTTAGCTTTTTCATGGATTTTACATGTGCTTCTGTCCATTTAAACTTCTGATTCTTTCTAAGCAGCTGATAAAGAGGATCAGCTACATGTGCATAATGTGGAATGCAAATAACATAGAAGACACATGCTCCCAGAAACCTTCTAACCTCAGTGATGCTAGTGCACGTTTCTTTCATTCTTTGGATGGCATCTACCTTTGTTGGACAAGGTTTCCTACCATATGGCCCGCACATGTGCCCCACAATAAGCACTTCATTGACACCAAACATAGACTTTTTCCCTGACAATGTAAGATTAACTTCTTTCAACCTAGACAAAATTTTATCACAATCATTTATGTGATTTACCACAAACCTGCGACATCCCTTGAGATCCAAAGCTTCATATTTGTCACTTTCTTCACATCCTTTGATAGGCAAATCATCAATGAAAGGCATTGTGATTTGAGGAATAAAGTCACGTAA
The DNA here is from genome assembly GCF_014529385.1 of Adiantum capillus-veneris. Taxonomy (NCBI): domain Eukaryota; kingdom Viridiplantae; phylum Streptophyta; class Polypodiopsida; order Polypodiales; family Pteridaceae; genus Adiantum; species Adiantum capillus-veneris. The sequence continues at coordinate 150,428,328 of NC_140937.1, read as the reverse complement.
TACCTTATTCATCCCATTCATCATATGTGCAACCGAGTTGGTTGCTCCCTGTGGCAAGGTACACATCCTTACCAAACCCAAAGGTGTCCTCATGGTTGTCAAGTCTTTGCTTTCGATTGCAAGCTGAAATTGATCATACCCTGAGTAGAGATCCCCCATTGAGTAGATTGCCCTCCCTGCAAATGCCTCTGCAAACTCATCCACAATTGGACCTGTACCTACATTTCTAATTGTCACCTTGTTCACTGGTTGCATATCTTGGATGAAGCGTAGAGAACCATTCTTCTTCAGAACTCTGAACCACCTGTTTGAGTATGGAGCACAAGAAGGCTCCAAGATTCCCATTTTGATTTTCTCATTCAGTAGCTCTACTAACTTTGGCAAATGAGCCGTTGGAACCGGAATAGGCCGCAGATTCCAAGGCACATGAGGTATTGTGAAAATTACCATAGGAGCTACAATAGAAGGATCAACACATCCTATCTCATGTGGCTCAAATTCAAAAGCCTTACCATGCTTTGAAAGCATTTCTTTGAAGCACTTTGTCTCCTCCTGTGTTAGAAACTCCTCGCGACCAATCTGCAAGTCTTGGAAAGACTCCTTTGTGAAGGTATGTCCAATCTTTTTAGGATTCCTCAAACTTGGTTGTAAAGAAGCCTGCTCAATCTTTTCCCTGTTGTTGGGTGGTAAGGGTGAAGCTACTGGTTTCACCTTCTTTGTTACACTCTTGTATTTAGTTTCAACATGGACTTCTTGGCCAATTGTTTGGCTTTCTTTAAAGGCTTCTATTACTTGATACATTTCCATAGAGCAAACTTCCACAACTTCATTTTCAAGATGCAAATTAGACCCCATTATAGCATCAAGCTCACCCATAGTATCTACAAAAGAAACTTGTTCACACAAACCCAAAACATTTTCAGTAGGCTCTAGCAACCCACTCTTTTTCATGCCTATTTGTACATTATGCACATATTGCCTCTCACATCTCTTCAAATCTTCAAGTTTTGTAAAACATATTGATCCATTCTTTGTTACCAAGGAGCTCGTTGAAAACGCTTCACCTATTTTTGGATCAGGCGAGACCCTTTTTCTTTTTGTACCACTGCAATCCCGCTTTACAATGGTACTTGGCCAAAACCCATCATTTCTCTATGATCATGAAACTCTTTGCTCACCTTTGGTAGAGGATGTTCTCTGAGGTTGTCACGATTTCTTTCATGGTTCACACAAACTGTGAGAAATTGGACAGCTCGTTTACCATCTTTGCTACGTATCCTAGCATATGCTGAACCATCATCCATTACCTTTGTTTACATTCGAACTCCCACAATGTAAGGCTGTCCAAGTATGAGATGATATGAAGATGTATCCTGTACAAAGAAGTTTTGGTCAATCTTTACATCACCTATTGTTACCTTCACACCTGGACATGCTGCATACAATTCATTGGATGAATTGTTTGCCACTTTTACCATCCAGCCATGATCTGTGTCCATCGGCCATTTGCACTTGTTGTAGAGACTCTTTGACATTATGTTTATTTCTGAACCATGGTCAATCAAGGCAACAAATGGCTCTTCAAGATCACCTACCTTGACCAAAGTTTCTGTAGTAGCCCTTGCCCAATGACTTCGTGAATAGTAACTCCTAGGAATATCTTCAACTTCTTCATCATCATTTGAGAAATACACTTGCTTCACTCTCCCACTAGATTGGTAGCATCCTACCACAGCTCCATCATTCTCCTTATTTTGCAGTTGCATCCCTTGTGTCTTTGAGGTTTTCCCTTCAACCTGTGGACGAGAAACTTCAGCAAGGGTTTGCCTCTTCCTCTTGATGATGTCAATGATCTTCTCATGGAATTCACGCTTTGCAATGCCAAGAACTTCTCCCAGAGTAAACTCGATCTTGCTATTCAAGATCCTTTCCTCCAAGACTTTCTTTAAATATGTAGCAACCTCAATATCAGATTGTAGTTTATAAGTTGGGCCTTTTGTCTTACCTTTCGTTGGCTCTTTCTTCTTTCCTGTTGTAGACTCCTCCATGAGTAGTTCAGGTGGAGATGCTCCTTGTGTTGAGGGTGTTTGAGAAGGCATTGAGTCGCTTCTTCCCCCACTTCTAGAAGCTCTTTTTGATGGTCCTTCATCAGCATTCTCACGTCTGCGCTTCTCTTCTACAATTGCCTCATTTTGTTGGCATTTTGTAATGTAGGCATGCACTGACAATGAGTCCACTGGATCATTCCATCCTGTTTCTAAACGTATGCAATCACCTGCTTCATGTAGAATCTCTTTTGTAAGCTTTCCCTTTTTAGCTAATTGCATGACATTTGGCCAAATTTGGCCATGATGGTCACTCACCTCTTCATCACAAAAATGTTCAATTTTTAATCCATAAGTAGCTGCCTCAACTGAAGAGGTGGCATGCTTGGTTGCCATATCTTCAACTAAGGTTTGCATTCCCCCCTTCCCAAAGTTAGTTCTCAAGGGTAGACCTGTCTCTCTTAAGTGGATTTTACCATCCTTAAAAAAGACAACATCTTTTGACAAAGCATCACTAAAATCATCACAATCCCTTCTTACATGGTCTGTACTATCGCACCAAATACATCTATTAACAAACCCTTCTTTGGGCTGTTGTCTTTTCCTAGGAAGTGGCCCTGATGGTTGGCCTTTTTCTTCAAGCTTTGCAAACTTCACCTTCAAGTCACGCATTCCCTTCACAAGCTCATCTAGCATGGACTCATCAAACTTAGGAGCGATAAAAGTAGGCTTTACCATTTTGTCAGAAGTTGAGGTGGAAGGACTTGTAGTGTTTACTACCATCTTGTCCCTTCTTCTTTGTCGTTTGGCAAGCAGTGAGATAGCACCTTCAACCTCATTCCAGTCGGTCTTTAGTCCTTGCTCAGCATCTTTATCTTCAAGAAGAAGCTCCAAATTTTCTTGAAACTCTTTACCTGCAGCTTGTAAGAAAAGATATGTCTTCTCTGCATCTAGTGTGGCCCTTTCTGTCCTAGTGATTTGTGCATAGCGCCGCTCAAATTTCCTAAGTAGCTCTGTTATTGATAGTCCTTGCTTTGGCTTGACTACCCATTCTAAGAATGTCCTTTTGGTCACTCTCTCCAAGTCCTCCATGAAATATTCCTCCTTTAAAGCTACTTTGAGTTCTTCCCAATTTCTCCCATGCCCATCTTTAATTGCCCTAACATGCTCCCTAATTTCTGGAGCAACAACTAGCTCAAAGCTTTGAATCATCTCACCTTCTGACACGCGATGCAGCTCCATCTCCTTCACATACTCGCGTAAGTACTTGGTTACATCTTTGCCATTGAACTGATCCATTCTGTTGACGACCGCTTGTATGGCCTTTGTTGCTGAAATCTCCCTTCTTTCAGTAGCATGTTGTTGTTGCATGAACATTGCAAATGCTTGAAACATTTGCATTGTTGCTGGGTCAAAATGCATACCCTGTTGCTCAACATGATCACCCATGGTTACCCACAAACTCTCACCCTAGCAGATTCGCGTCGGGTTCACCAAAAATATGTCGAGAAATTTGCGGTCTTGCCAAGAAAGCACCGGGCTTATGGCTGTGAGAGTTTGTGAGAGAACTCAACAAAAACTATGTGAAGGAGTTAAACCATAGATGTCATGAAGATTAGGGTTTGGAAAGAAGTGCAATCAAAGAAGACTCACTCTTTCTCTCTTGCACTCACACACACAAAGAAAGAACACAAAAGAGAATGTCGAAACAATACGAAGATGAAAACATCAAGGCTATGGTCATATCGTATCATGGGTAATATGAAAGGGTTAATAGATGAGTTAATGGCATTCAATCTTGACTGACCAAATAGGCTACGAATTGTTCTTTGGAATTGTAGTTTTGTGCTTACCATAATATATATATTTTGTCTAGTGATTGGGATTAATTGTGTGTACAAATCCTCATGGTTCACAGCAAGATAACTACGCTTACATCAAAAGAAAAATTATAGTCTATGAGAGGTAGTATGATGGGATCCGGTGATAGAAGTATTTCATTGAGCCTTTCAAGGCCGAAGAGAAACACTATACGTTGTTGAAAGTGTATTTTACAGCTAATCCATACGTTAATTCTAATAGATCGTACAGAGTGAAAGCGATAGAAATGATCATCATGTGGGTTATTCATCTAAGATAGTATGTGAGAAATGTAGATATGAGAAAAATGTAGATATGAGAGAAGTGAAGAGATGAGAAGTTTCCCTCCCAAGCCCTATTCTTGCCCGTAGGCAATAAGGATACTGCGGGGAGAGATGTACCTGTAGCAAGGAGAACCTAAAATTTGTAGAGAGGATGAATTACTAAGAATGACAGAGATAGGTTTGGTTAAGGAGATGAGATTAGATACATATATATGAAAAAGAAAACAACAAGAAATCAAGAAAACATCAATGTAGAACACATCTTACTTGACAAACCCTTCGGCACCATTATTGATGGAGAGAGAAGAAGAGGGGAGAATTCAACATTGATTGATACGCCAAGTCCAAGACCTTCTTTGATTAGAGTTGATCTTCCAAGGATAGCGTACAAGAATGGCTAGTCTTCCTCTAGGAGAAAGTGTAGGCTTGGGCTTATATTAATGGCTAAGTACAATTAAGCATTACTACTCACTCCCTCAAGAATTCCTCTCATCAATGGCCTGAATGCTTTAGTTTCTTTTCAAGGAAGAAGAGGTCCCCTTTTATAGGTGAAGGGAACCCCCAAGGGTTTACACAAGAAGAGAGGAGCCAATGTGAATAGGAATTGGAAAAGTTGGAAATGAGTTGTCCCTACATGATGTGGGCAGACTGGGGTCCAGTATTTTGATCATATCTCCTCAACTGTGGCTCCAAATAAAAAAGTAAAAATATGGGCAGAAACTTCAGCTCATTATCTACTATTTTCATTTAAAAATCATTTTTCAATTCGGAATGGAACCTTGTGTAAAAAATTCATCAAAATAGGATCCATTTTTGGCAGCAAAAGTCTTACCGTGGTCCCCTTAGCCTAGACTTTCATTTAATTCCAAAGGACACCTCATGCCATATGAAAGCATGACATTGCTCTTTGACAAAGTTTTGTAATCATGCTTGCAATAATGCATTAAAATAAGTGTATCTTTGAAATCATGCCACCTAGTGTCCCACTAGGATTTGATTCCCTCCTAGTAGCTATTTAAAAGAAATATAAGAAAAGTATAAAAAATACATAGAATATATATATATTGGAGTTTACCCTAGATATAGGATCTAGCTAGGGTGTGAGATGATAATGAGATAGTAGAAATAAAGAATCAATGCTTTTTGCCCCAAGTTCAAGAGGCGGAGCTATTGAGCTTTTCCCATAGTATTTTCTGATGGTAAAGTAAGGATAGGTTACCCTTGAGAAAAATAATAGGATGAGATAGAAGGCTTATTATTATACTTAAATATACATATGTACATTATAGGAAAGATAATTATGTATCTAAAAAGTTACAAGATAGATCTTGTAGCATGCGTTCCCACTATGTACTTGTCACAGCACGACAACGGTTGAATGTAGCTGGTGCATTGGTCAAGCCAAAAGGCATGACAATGAATTTGTAGAGACCAAACGTAGTGCGAAATGTGATCTTTACAATGTCTTAATCCACTATCCTTATTTGTTCATAGCCACTTTTTAGGTCAATCCTACTGAATTAGGTCGATCCTTCTAGCTTATCAAATAGGTCTTCTACCCGCGGAACGGGAAACCTATTTTTGATAGTGATCCTATTTAGTGCTCTATAGTCGACACACATACGATGTGTGTCATCTTTCTTTTGCACTAATAAAACTGGCGAAAAACATGGAGATGAACTAGGCCTAACCATTCCTTTTTCAACCAACTCATGCACTTGCCGCATAATTTCCTCTTGTTGAGCTTGAGAAACTTGATAAGGAGGTTTATTAGGCGGCGAGCTTCCTGGAAGAAGCTCAATTGCATGGTCATCATCCCCTCGTTTTGGAGGCAATTCATTAAGGATGTCGTCAATAAAAACATCTTGGAATTCATTAAGGAAATTAGATAACCCTAATTCTTTTTTATTCCCTTTACTTTTATTTGACAAAACATTAGGTTCATTTTGAGAGTCTTTTACAAATATCACATAAACGGAAATAGAGCTCTTTATTGACTTATCAAAATCTTTCTTATGTACAAGAGGTATAGTGTTACCTGACTCTTTAGCATATATGTACATGTCTTTGTCCCTGTACTTAAAGTAAATTTGCCTTTCAGGGAACTTGATGTTGGCCGCCATGCGATCAAACCATGGTGCCCCTAGGATTACGTCCTCATGCCTAAGGGGAGAGATGAAGAAATCCTCTTTGTCCACATAGCTTTGGACATGAAGCCTTTTCCAATTAAGGGAGTAATTGAGACTTCTTCTCCCTTGAAAGCACCATCGTCTGGTATCTTGCATCTCAAAGGCTTGGATGCCTAGCTTAGTGGCCAACTCCGTGGATATGAAATTGTGAGTAGAGCCATTGTCGAAGAGAATGAAAGCATCATGTTCTCTTACCTTTCCCCATGCATGGCATAGAGGAGATCCTTTGCGATGAGCATCTTCTTCTTGAACTTTAACTATGGAAGCTCTAGGAGGTCCATTGCGTGTGTTCTTTTGTGGGCAAGCATGATAAGTATGCCCTTGTTCCCCACAATTGAAACAACGGTTATCCTTGCGATAACACTCTAGATCTTCAGGAGAGAGTCTATCTTTGCCTTTGTAGAGTCCCTTCTCCTTAGCTTTGTTGTTGTTGAAGTTGCCCTTGGGCGACTTTTGGACATGGTCCTTCCCCTTAGACTCATTCGAGTCCTTGTTTTCCATGGGCTTAAGATTTTTCTTAGCCCCTTGTTGGAAGTCGATTCGTGAAGTCACCATAGTATGGTGTATGATCGCTGAAATAGTGCGAGGCCTTTGGGAGTTGACATACTCCACCATATCTTCAGATAAACCCACACAAAATTGTTGTTTTTGCTCTCCAAAATCTATCTCTTTGTAGACAGTGGCTTTGAGATGTAAATCCCAAAACTTGTCTACATATTTGTGAATAGATTCATAAGGAGAGAGCTTCGAGCTTCACCATTCGATGAGCACTTTGTCTTTGGCATAGCTAGCCAAAAACTGCTTCATAATGGGAGATCTTAAAGCTTTCCATGTTCGTGGAGCTTCACCGCTTGCTTGTATGCTAGACCACCATTGCCTGGCGGTCTTTTGGAGATGCATGGCTACATGACATATCTTAGAGGACTCCGTGAAGCCCTCATCTCCGAATGCCGCATCAAATTGTTGAATAAAGGCCAAGACTTTGACCGTAGCACCAAAGGTGCCATTGTAGGTAAGAAAAGAGATACTCGTTCCCCCCTCCTTGAATTGTTTGATCTTGGACGACCTCTTCCAAGTGGCATAGGATTTCCTATGGCCTCTCCTTTTGAGTTCTTTGGGAGCTGCACCATCACTTCCTTCAGAAGAGGAGGAGGATGATGAAGATGGAAAAGAGGGTGACCTCTTTCTAGCCTTTTTCTTTTCATACTTCCTTTCTTCCTTCTTTGAATTATGTTGAGAAGGACTATGCGATGGTTTCTCCGTTTAGGGGGTGTTGGTCTACCGTTGAGATTTGGGCTCTCCTTTGTGAGGGGAGTTGCCCCATCAACTTGTAAGCTTTTGAGCCCTTCGTATGGGTCCTCCTCTTCTCTCACCATAGAGAGCCCTCTTTTAGAAATCTCACTAGGAGCTTTCATAGCCACTCCCTCTTCTAGGTGAGGAGATTGGAGAATCCCATGGATGCGTAATTGTTGTTGCACTTCTCCTTGGAGGGATGGGTTGCCCATGGCTTGTTGAAGCCTAGTAACAAGATAGTTCACAAGCATAGGAGCATCATTACTAGCTTGATCATTAGCAAAATCAAAGCCATCAACATTAATTTCACTCTCTCTAGTATTGTCAACCATTCTAACTAAGTTTTAGGAGCATCATTACTAGCTTGATCATTAGCAAAATCAAAGCCATCAACATTAATTTCACTCTCTCTAGTATTGTCAACCATTCTAACTAAGTTTTAGGTGTAAATTTTTACTTGTACTTTGGCACTTCAAGCCCTAGTTGCTACTCCTCTTTACTTTCAAAGATAAGCACTCAAGCATCTATACCTGTGGCTCAAAATATCATTAATTGCAAGGAATAGAAGAGGGTTTATCATCGCCTAGTGTCGGCACCAGTTCCTGTCAAGCTTCCAATAGCTCAATAATGGTTAAACTATAGGCAAGCCCCTTGGGACTCCATTATTAAGACCATAGCTCTCGACGGTGATACCCCGTTAAGTGTACAAAGCAGGCACACCTCAAGGATAATAAATCCCTATTCTACTTACCCTCATGCAATTAATAATACCAACCGTTTGTAGCAAGCTTGAGGACCTCTCTTCTTGAGCAAGAAAAGAGAAACCAATAGCTCTGATAACAATGTAACATTTAATGGTCTAAATAGTGGTAATTAACTTAACATAGTGAGCATTTCATTAAGAACAAGTTCCTAATGAGCATAGAAGAGTACTTGGTTGGAGATAGCAACATTAGCATAACACCTAATTAGTTTGGCATAACAATACTTGAAAGAGGGAGAGAAATAGAACAATTGACAACTATTGAGGACCGGATTTAGATGGACCGGTCCCCCCTCCATTAGGCATTTGTATTATAGCTTCTCCCATTAAGAGAGACTTTGTACAATACCTTTGTGTTCCTTGGTAAAAACTCGTTGGTGCAATGAAGATGAAAGCTTCATGCATCAAACTTACACGTGATAACACATAACATCAATTCCCTCACGGTCTCAAACCCAAGACCTCACACACCTTTGAAGATGGTGAGAGCTAGCGGGGTATGAGAGTAGATCTAGAGGAAGAAGGAATATTCTTACGAGAAAGAATTATTTCTCCTCACATAATCACTCATAATAGCTTAGCATAGCTTAATAATTAGCATGGTAGAGGAGATGAGCATGCATTGGATCTTGTCTCTTGGTTGGATTTGCATCACAAGCCAAGAGTTTGTTGGTGTAGGCCTCCCTTCTCAAAAGCTTGGAGTAGATGAAGAGCTTTCCATCAAAGCTTGAGAAGGAGATAGACTTTCTTTACTTCACACATGAGCTTGTGTGAGTGTGTGTGGAATAATGCCTTCACAAATCAGCCCCCTCTCTCATCTTGGTCGACCCCTCTTGCAATTTACTCATGCTGGCTTCCTATTGGTCCTTGAAAAGCTTAGTCAATAGCACTCAAGCAAGCTTTTTACTATTGCTAGCTTCCTATTGGCCTGTGAAAAGTTTAGCCAATAGCATATGAGAGGCCCAATGAAGAGCCTTGTGAAAAGTGTCCATCCTTTTTCCCTTTTGTAAAAGCTCAGATAATTAATTTAATTATCTGAATTCCTAATGGACCTTTTAGTCTTCTAACCAATAGTAAGAAAATTTATGGGCTGCTTAATTCTCATTGGACCTTTTGACTGTCCAATAGTATTTTAGGGAGACTAATTTTTATTGGTTATTTTTTTAAGCATTTATAAAATAAGAACTTTAGTTTACACTAGCTGAGCCCTCATTGGTCCATCTCTATGTCCATCCAATAGGATTCATGCAAGAATTGGGGGTTTTCTTGCATGCTTGACATGTGTTCTATTTGCTTTTTGGAAAGGTAAACTGATGTGTGTGTGTGTGTGAGAGAGAGAATGTGTTGTCTCTTTCCGAGCTTGCTCACTCTTCTGTCCTTTCCTTGTAGCCACTTTGTTGACTTTAGCATTCAACACTTTAGTCACTAAGAGTAGTTCCCATGGTCTAGGACTTTTACAGTAAAAAATTGGAACTTTAGCATTTGGAAGTCTTTAATGGAGTTAAACCTAAGGGTCTTTTAAACTCACTGGTGCACTTTTCTCTTTAGCGGAGCATCCCCATCTAGTCCCTATTTCCCCTCCTTTGGATCCCCTGTTGAGACAAGTATCGCAGCCTTTCCAATATCTAGCCTTTGCTCCCCTTGGTATCTCCCTGTATTTAATGATCAGTTTAATATGAGAAAATCATTTGGGAAAGTAGATATTAGGTTTTTATGACAATCTACAATAAAATCCAAACATTCCTAAGAAGATCTACAGCTCTTCTAGGTTCTTAGGTTCGAGCCGTTGTAAAATAGCTTGAACTTTCTTTAGATCCATCATGATTCCATCTTTAGAAATGATATGACCAAGATATTTCACTTCTTCAACAAAGAAATTACATTTGGACTTCTTTGCATAAAGGGAATTTTGTTTGAGAAATTGGAAGATTTTTCTACGGTGTTCATAATTCTCCTCTCGAGAACAACTATAGATGAGGATATCATCAAGAAAGACTACTACAAATTTGCCTAGATATGGCCGTAAAACATTGTTCATTAGCTTCATAAAGGTAGCTGGTGCATTGTTAAGACCAAAAGGCATTACCAAAAACTCATAATGCCCATATCTAGTACTAAGGTTGTTTTTGCAACATCTTCAACCCTTATTATAACTTGATGATAGCTTGATCCTAACCCCACCTCGATAAAATATTTGGTTCCTTCTAACTGATCAAAAAGATCCTCCATTCTAGGCAAAGAGAACCTATTCTTAATTGTGAGATTATTTGGTGCTCTATAGTCGACACAAAGTCGCATAGAACCATCTTTTTTCTTCAACAATAAGATTGGCAAAGCCCATGGAGAATTTCTGGGTTTCATAAAACCTTTATCTACATAGTCTGGCAATTGCATTTCTAGTTCTAAGTGTTGTGCTTGGCCTAATCTATAAGGTGGTTTACACAGAGGATTTGCATCTTTAATTAAATCAATAGCATGATCCTTTTTAGCATTTGCAAAGTCCTCTTGGTTCAGTCTAGGTCCTCGTACAACCCTCTTCTTAAACAATGGTTTACCTTCCTTATTAAATGAGAATTTCCTTTTTCCTTTCATAATTGGCCATCATACCCCCATTTCTGTGGACTTGGGATCAGTTTGAGTGGGATTAGAACCTGTCAAGCGAGTATTGTCTTCATAAATTTGTGCAAATTTAATTGCTTCTTCCAAAGTTTTAGGTGCACTTCTTTTTACCTCTCGCTTGAAATGTCTATCTAATCCCCGTATAAACCCTCTTGTTTTGTGAAAGTCATCTATCCCCTGAAGCATGATGATTATTTCCTAGTACTCTACGATGTAAGTAAGCAAAGGCCTACCCCATTGCATAGCCTTGTCCCAATCCTCCCAATTTCTTTATGGTTCATTTTCAGGGAGAAATTCTTTCACAAAAATGCTCTCAAATTGAACCCAATCCCTTGAAATCTTTCATGATGCCATGAGACTCATCCACCATTTGTAGCCTTTAAGCCCCAACAATAGACTAGCCTCAAGGGGTTGGTACTTAGGTGGGGTGTTCTTTAACCTACGTAGGTCGGCAGGTATAGGTCTTGCCATTTCTGGAGAAAAGTATAAATAGCATCTTTGTTTCTATCCTTTTCTTTACCCAAATTGAGGAGGTTTCATATTTTTGAGGATAGGGTTTTCTATAGGTCTTGACTAAGTATCAAGAGAAGGTAGAATAGCCTCTCTACATACAACTCCCCACGTCTCTATACGTGGAAGGGATATTTGGATCAGATGGCACAAAAACCATGTCATCGGCTGTTTACTCTTCTGCATATACACACTGAATTTGGTCATTTGGTCTTTAAGACCATCTGAGCAGCAAGAAAAGTTTGTAATTGTAATTCTATGTTTTCTACCCTATGCACTATCATCTCATCCTGCTCATAGGATGGTACATCCCACTCATCGTCGATGTCCTCAGTCCCGTACATATTTTGGTCTTGATTGGTGTCTATCTCAGGTTGTTTTTGGTTTTGGTATTTTTCCATTTTAATAGGTTTTAAAAGAAAAACTCACTTAAAAACTTTGAAAAAGACGAAAAAACATGCTAAGAAGGCCATGCACAAATATACATACTTCCTTGACTTTGCTTCACCAAACGCCAGGTAGAATAAGGCAATAAAACCGTCGTTGATCTCTTTCATGCTGTTGAGGTGGCACCCACAATTGTTGTTAAGTATGGAGCCTGATTTACCCTTGTAATTTTCTGTGGTAAAAGCGCACATTTGTAAGGCCCCCATTATGAGGAGAAGCCATCGTGCATGAAGGAAAATCACTCACCGAAAACCAAAATTTTCACCGACAAGAATCAGGGGCAGCTTTAGAGGCCTCGGGGACGGAGGCCCCAAGATTTTTTTTCTCGCCGGAATATTCCTTTTCGCTGGAATATCATGGCCGGACGGCGGTCGGAAAGTGGTCGGAAAACAACCGGTCGGTTGGCCGGTAGTCAATGGCCGATGGCTAGTGGTCGGAAGTCAATGGCTGGTGGCCGGTGGTCGGAAGTGAATGGCCGGTGGCCGAATTCAAAAGTGGACTTGTCTTCTCAAGGGCGGCCACACATGGGCGGATTGGAGGGTCCGATTTGGACTTATTCGCACAAGGGCGGCTACACATGGCTGTCTCTCATAAGAGAGGGCAGCCCTTTTGGCCTATAAAAGGAGGCCATTTCTACACACATTTCATAGTGTGAAGTTAATGCAACAAGGTGAGTGTGAGGTGGTGAGAGTGAAGCAAGGCGGGAGCTCTATCAAGGGTTTAATCCCTTTGTAAACTACTTCTTCTTTTGAAGTGCTAAAGCCATTGAGTGGCTGCTTTCCCGTGGACGTAGCCCACATTGGGTGAACCACGTATATCGTGTGTACTCTCTCTCTCTCTCTCTACTCTATAATCTCTTGTGTGTGAAATCTATCTCTCTCCATTAAGTAATCTACTCAAAAATCTATTTAGCTACGTCTTATTTCCTAACAATTGTATCCCAACAATCTGTTCCGTCCACTTTGTTCTTGGTTCGACACTTCTTATATAGTATGCAAGCCCTTCAATTGGTCACTGAACTTGCTTGTCATACCCTTCGAGGTTCACATTGTGTGAACAATGCATAGTGATAAAGGTTACCCCAAATTTTTGGAGCCAAAAGCAGCATGTCGAAATTACGCCATCGATGAACAATAGTCAACCCCAAAGGCCTTTGACGAGGAGGGCATCGAAGCTAATCAATAGCTAGCCAAAGAAAGCAGCATTGTCCATGATAGGTAGTGGTACCTATTGACAAATTGGGGCATGAACTGCTATGTGAGAAGGAGTTAAAGCCATAGAGAAAGTCCTATGCAAGTGCTCATAGACTAGATAATGATGTGATTTTAAAATCTCTTTTGCAGTGCATAAAGAGCATAAGAAGCATGGCTTCCTAAGCTGCTATGGTCATCTTGAGCGTAGCGAGCTAAACAGTGTGTGAAGCGAAGCTATACACCAGCTTTGATACTAATGAAGCGTAATGGGGTCCAACTAATGGCTATGGCTAAGTCATGCACAAAGCAAGCAGCAGGGAGCACACACACATACCTACAAGCGGCTCCTCTTGCTCCTCTGTCATGGCCGTCCATCGCCCTCGTGCATGGGGTTCTCTTTCTCCAATCTGCCACCTGACCTCTTGGCCCTTATCAATTTGTAGGGGTGGTTTCCAAGGTAGGCCACGACCCCTAGCCACGAGTAGTGTGTGAACGCCCCCAGACCACGACACTTCACACCTGTAGAGATGGAAAGCAATAAAAAGAAACCGTTTTGATGCACCAAATGGGGAGAGGGGGGGAGAGGGGGGGGGAGAGAGAGAGAGAGAGAGAGAGAGAGAGAGAGAGAGAGAGAGAGAGAGAGAGAGAGAGAGAGAGAGAGAGAGAGAGAGAGAGAGAGAGAGAGAGAGAGAGAAGCTTGTAGATGTTCCCATTGCCAAGTCAAAGATCATAGATTAGAGATAGGTTTTATATTGTGACGGCTACCAAGCACAATGTGTTTTCCTGACTAGCAACCAGAGAGAAGGCCTCGTTTTGCATTTGCTGAGAACAAATCCCTTGGTCTATGTGCATGCAGGATCAATTCAATATATTGTAGAGCTTGCTAATTTTGTTTCCTCGCCACTAGACCTTCTCTCCTAAAGAAAGTTTCTAAGATAGAGAGACAAATAACAACAGAGCCATATACCTTTTCTATTTGAGGGCGACTTGGCGAGCAATGGGCTACATATACCAACGAGCCGTTGGAGGGATGCAATATGTTGCGTTGAATCTATTGCGCCGATTTTCAAATTGTGTTGCAAGTCGTTAATTTTGAAAACCGATGCCGCATTAAAAGCATGGTTACTTTGTTAGCGTAGAAGGCAAAATAGCAATTCTGGCTGCTCCTTTCTCCACGTGTCGTAACTTTTCAATGGCAACATCGCAAGTTGGCTATTTTTATTCACCTTTTCCTATGCAGCAACGAAGGCTACGTTCTCAGCCCACCAACAGATGCTTGATCATGCAACACCTCTCTCTCCCCCCCCTCTCTCTCTCTCTCTCTCTCTCTCTCTCACACACACACACACACACACACACACTCTCTCTCCCATGCACACAAAGAATAGCTGTAATGAATTCATTTGCATTGCTTGCAGTGGTAGAAATTCTTAGCAAGCAACCGAGCCCGGTAGATTCGGATCTATTCGTGCGCACGCGCGCGCACAAACACACTCCCATGCACACAGAGAATAGATTTAGTAAATTCATTTGCAGTACTTGCAGTCGTAGAAATTCTTAGCAAGCAACCGAGCCCATCAGGTTAGGATGTGTTCGTAGAGGGATTGCAAGGGTTTTTTATTGTCATTCGAATGAGTGACTTGCCCAGCTTTCTCCATGTGCTGGATGAAAATGACTACATGTTGCACTTTTTGGCATGCGAGATTCAAGAGAGCTTCCACAAGTCGCACTGCGTGATTGTCAACAACTTCGAGTGGGCTTCTTTGTAGGAGAGCACCACTAATCTATGGAAGGAAAATGAGTCCTGCATGCTTTGGATTCTCTAGTAGCCCCCCTCTCTGTACTCTATATCTCCTTGGGTAGAATCACAATCCGCTCTAGACCTCAATTTGAAGAGATTGTGAACGGCCTTCTCTATAGCAATCAACGACATCTCTAGGTTCTTCGTCCTGACCTTGTAGAAACCGAAAATCATACCTTAGACCTTTTGTCTCACCAAAATGACTAGGATGCATTGTCGATTGGACTCCTCAACTACGGGTCCTTGAAGACCCATGTGTAGGTGGATTTCTCACATTGTGGATGGAACTCAACCATTGAAATGATGTATCATTGTATCATGGCATCCCCATGCATTTTGGACTTTGCAAATTTAGGAAGGCCCAAAATTCATCTTTCCTTACTCCTTGCTCGCTCACATCTGAGTTTGACCCTCATCTTGGAAACAACCTTGTCTCCATGCTCATCGAACCTGCGCTCCACACACAACTACTGATGCTCTTGTCCAATGTTGATGCCTTCGTAGCTATGAGGTCGATATGAAGACTCTGCAATAGGTCGTACGAGACTGAATCTTTGTTGGAATGATAACTTGCTAGTTGCAGACAACATAAAGGTAGAAATTCAAGAGCACAAATTTCACACTAGCCGTATTTGCACTCACCAGTGACATTTGGGAAGCATATTTTATTAGGATTACACATGGGTATGGTGCTCGATCTGCAAATAGGCTTCACATGCAGGATTTCTCTCTTGAAGCATGCCCTTTCCCTTCTTTGGGATGGCGTTGCCTCACTAGGATCTCCTTATCTAAAGATTTCTCCCCACATAATGAGCTTGAGGCTGTTGGGGAACTGTAGAAGGTATGAGCATCAAGGCCACAGTAATGGATAGATTAGGTAAGGATTTCATGCCCGAGTTTGAGTCGGCATCGCAACTCTCAAGTGCAATCAGAACACAAAAAATAGAAAGCACATGATTTGCACCTGATGAGCTCTTCTTTGTGGGAAAGCTTCTACCACTTCATGTCCCTCAATTCTGCAGAGCAAAGAGGAAGTGGGCGACTACAATTGGAGCGGAAGTATGTGTGCAGATAATCTGACTTAGACGTGAATCTGATGTCATGGCCTCTTCCTTGTCTTCATTCCTATCATCGTCCTCATCTTTAGCGGTTATTATCGCTTCCATCTCCATCAGTATCTCCATTAGCTAGCAGCATCTCATAATAGCTGTGAGACTGTGGTAAGGAAGCTCTGCAACAATTGGAGTGGAAGTATCTGTGCACATAATCTGATTTAGCAATGAATCTGATGCCATCCTCGTCGTCCTTGTTTCCATTGTTTTCATCGTCCTCATCTTTATAGATTATTGTTGCTTCCATCTCAATCGGTATCTCCATCAGCTAGCAACATCTCCATGTGTGAAGCAAGATCCTCGTTCCAAATGCAATCACCTATGCTTTCGTCTTGAAGGCATGTGGCACTGCCTTGATGTTCGAAATGTCGTCTCTTCAAGTGCATTGATGGTGGGATATGCCCAGCAGGGATAGGGCGACGGAGCTCCGGCTGGCTGTTTTCACAATGCGAAGCAAGGACATTTCTCCTTATGTAATCACCTATGATTTGTTGGCTGACTGTTAGAATGTCGTCTCTTCAAGTGCATTGATTGCGGGATATGCCCAACAGAGACACTAAGCTCTGACTGGCTATTTCCAACATGCGAAGCGAGGACATTTCTCCTAATTTAATCACCTATGAGTTGCATCTTGAAGGCATGTGGCAATTTGGGCGATGCTAATGGTGATATGGCTAACAAAATTCATGATGATATTGCTAGTTAGGGGTTGCTAAAAAGATAAGTTGTGCTTGACATTGACTGGAACGACATGTATGCCAAATATGGTGTTCTTCATAATGCACAAAAAGTCAGTGAGTTATTGAGGGACCGAATCGAGGGGCTGAAGCGAACGCATCTCTCTAGATTGCAATCACGTATACTTGCATCTTGAAGGCATGTGGAAATTTGGAAGATGCTGAGATGGGCAAAAGCTCTGGGCTGTTTCCAAGCAGATGCAAAGCAAGCGCATCTCTCCATATGCAAACACCTATGTTTTTGTGTTGAAGGCATGTGGCGCTGCATTCATGTCTAGAATGTCATCTCTTCAAGTGAATTGATTGTGGGATATGCTCAATAGAGACAGGGGCAAGAAGCTCTGGCTGGCTGTCGGAACGTCGTCTCTTCAAGTGCATTGATTGTGGGATATGCCCAACAGGGACATGGCCAACAAGCTCTGGCTGGCTGTTCCCAACATGAGAAGAGAGGACATTTCTCTTGATGTAATCACCTATGCTTGCATCTTGAAGGCATGTGGCAATTCCAATGATGCTAAGATAGGCAAAAGAACTTACAATCATACTGTTAGTCAGGGACTATCGAAAAAAATTTATACTTGGCATTGCCTTGGTCGACATGTATGCCAAATGTGGTAGGGCCAGGCAATCATAGGTTGTTTGCAATAGATACAAAACGAGGACATCGCTCCAGATGCAATCACCTATACTTTCCTCTTCAAGTCATGTGGCACTACGTAAGATGCGTAACAAAATTCACGATGATATTGTTAGTCAGGGGCTGTTGAAAAAAGAAGTGCTTGGCATTGCCTATGACGCCATGTATGCCAAAATATGGTGTTCTTCAGAAAGCACAAAAATTGCTTGAGGAGTTTCTTGTACGAAATGTCGGCTCTTGGAATGCATTGATTGCAGTAGATGTGGAACAGGGGCACAACTAGGAAGATGTGGTGTACTTCAGAAAGCGTAGTGAGTTCTTGAGGGTTTGAAGTGAGCACTTCTCTCTAGATGCAATCATCTATGCTTGCATCTTTAAGGCATTGGCAATTTGTAAGATGTTGAGATCGGCAAAAGCCCCAGGCTATTTTCAGCTGATGCAAAGCGAGCGCATCTCTCTATACGCAATCACCTATGCCTACATCTTGGAGTCTTGTGGTGCAGCTATGCGTAATCAGGTGCTCTCTAGCTCAAAACATACATCCATCATCCCTTCACTTGCGTCGCTCTCTCATATTGCACTGATTGCAGGATGTGCTGAATAGGGGCGAGGCCAGGAAGCTCTAGACTCTTTTCAACTGATGTGAAACGAGGCCATCTCTCTATATGCAATCACCTATGCTTGTATCTCGAAGGCATGTGGCAATGTGGAAGATGCTTAGATAGGTAAAAAACTTACGATAATATTGTTAGTCAAGGATTGTCAAAAAAATATTTATGCTTGGCATTGCCTTAGTCGACATGTATGCCAAAGGTGGCAAGGCTAGGAAGTCCTGGGCTATTTTCAACAAATACATAGCAAGGACAACACTTCAGATGCGATCACCTATACGATGGACCTCATGCATACCAAATGGCCACTTGGTATCCATAGCTTCTCCATGGCCATTGCAAATGAGTAGTGCTCGACTCAAAGCCAGACAACGAGAATTCATGGTAAGATTGCTAATTGCGTACGTCGATTCCAAGATATATCCGACTCTGTTGTTGCAAGCAAGCTGTGATACAGAGTCATCATTGATATTTCAATTGTTATGAAAAACATCGAAGCTTTGTTGTGAAATAGCATTGTACTTGGATTGGTGCAAGTACTCACAAATGTTCTGATTTTTATTTTAATTGTAAAACGCTCAAAGTTACAAAAGTGTTTCATGCATTCTACTTAAATTTCAGACCTTCTGTTATGTTTCATTGCAGTCAACATATAAAGAAGACTAGACACAACTATTGTACATTTACAAACACAAGATATTTGAATGTGCGGTGATAAGAACTACCATATTTTACTCTTGATTGTTGTCAACTGAACACACTGAAACTTGCATGCTGTCGTGGGAATGTCACATTCCCTCATATTAAAAATTGGGGAGGATTGTGCAAACTCCCCCATGTAAGGAGATTTGCATGTTTTCTTTTTTTCCAAACATCAAAAGGGAACAACATCTAAAAATAAACATATTTCAAATGATCCGTATAATCAATTTCTATAAATTATAACCCTTCTTATGGTTATTTTCTGAGATACACGTATAAAAAAAGAGCTGTCACAATCGTACTAGAGATGGTACCAAATAAAAACCAAGGAAACATGCTTTGATGAATGGTAACAAACTCTCTCTCTTTCCTACTCTCTCTCTCCATTTTCTTCTTGCTATGTAAACTCTTGTTGAATCTTCATGATGGGATTGGTAATCAGGGATTGCTCGATATGTATGCGGAATGTGCTGCCCTCACCAAAAGCACGTAAGTTCTTGATGGACATCCTTTTTGGGATGTCTCTCGAGAGCACGTTGATTGCTAAATATGCCCAACATGGATGTGGCAAGGAAGCTCTAGGTTCTTTTAACCAATGCGAAGCAAAGACCTCTCTATACATGGTTATGGCAAGGAAGCAATGAGATGTTCTCATCACATGTGAAGGAAAGGCCTTTCTCCAAATGCAATCACGTATGCAGTTACGTTGAAAGATTGCAAGTGCAAGCTCTCTTTCTCTCTCTCTCTCTCTCTCTCTCTCTCTCTCTCTCCATCCAATTCCCAAAATCTTATTCTCTCTCTCCTTCACTCTTCCCCAAGCAAGTAAAACTATTAACCATTTGTCCGATATAACCAAATGTTTCTACATTCGTCCTCGCACTATAACTAGACTGCCTCGTTAATCGCATTCGTGTCGCATTGACAACAAGCTAAGCAGATTAGAGAAAAACATGTTTAAATTTTTCCTTGGCTTTTAAATTATATTGATTCTTTGAGTCATTCTACATGAGTACTTGCATCATAGACATCAAACAATTTCATTAATATATATAGTTCCATTCTCAATTCATTTATGTTCTTCTTTCATATTCTTAAACCAAAAGGTCATTAAATCGTGTCACTGCAGCTAACGAAGCACTCTAGTTGAGTTTCCTAACCGGGTCAAGCGCAACGGTTTAGATCATCATGCCAAGCGACCGCTTCTACGTTCAAGAAACCAAAAGAGCACATTAGAGCTGAGTCGCACCAGCTTTAGCAGGGTTAACGATCTGCTAGCAGACAGTTGGTCGCACCCACACGCTGCTTGGCATGCCTACGAAAATCACGTTGGAAAGGGAAGTTAGCAGTCAGCTCCTTATTGACCTGGGACTGCGAAGGTGAAGCTGCATCGTACTTGTCCAGAAAAATAGCTTATACCCCCGCTTTTCCAAAGTGCTAGCAGCGCTTGCCTCCACCTTCGACTTTTCCGCCTGAGCTTGAGGAATTTCCAAATGTAGCAAACCCTCTCTCCCCTCCCCCCACTCCCCCCGAGTGCGACCCGGCCCTTAGGGTTACCAAGTAAATACGCATTTAGCGTTCGGAGTCGCGAATTTTTAACCTGTTGAAAGGAGACTAACTATTGCGCCCGCCCGCCCGCGTGCATACACGCACGCGCATATTGTCTCTCTCACACACACACACACACACACACACACACAGACCAGCGACTGGGATTTCGCACTCCCCTGGTCACAGCCATCCTCTCTGCAAATTTGGTATCTTGCTAATCGCCACGGTTAGAGACGACAACGAATTTGTTTCAGCGAAGTCTCTGCTATCAACTCTGCATTTTCTCTCAAATTGCAGGTCTGCGAAGCTCCCTATTTTCGTTGACGAAAAGCTTAATAATTGTGTGTTGTTCTGTCTATTTAGTAGATCTTGCATAGATTCTTCATGACAGATGGTTTGTTTGCTTGACCAAGGAGGGTGATTGATATTGGACTATTGATTTCTTGTGTTCAAGTGAACGGTTTTCAACAGGAAGAGCCCTGGCTTTGGTCTTGACCTGTTTCAGCTGTCCGAGGTACTTTGGATTGTTGATTTTTTTTTGGTGTGATTCACATATGGTTTGTAAATATGTTGAATTCGCACGCGGTGCTGTGTGATCATGATTTAGAAATATGTTGATTTGGTTTGAGGCTTGCTTTCCAAGCTTGTTAGCTTTCTATGATGTGGGCCACTTTTTTGTCTAAGAATGGTTCAGACAGAGTGCTTGAATTTTAGAGGAGTCATGGATGAATGGAATGTGATCTTAAGTGATTATAACTGCCTAGACACCTTCAGAGAAATTTGTCCACTCCAAGAATTTACCCTTAAGCAGATGTTTGAGTGTGCCAGAAAATGGTTGTCAGACTTTTGACATTGTTGGGAGTCTGACATTAAAAGGACTAGTGGAATATATAGTCAAGAACGTGGAGTGTGTTGGTGACCACCCAAAATAAAGATTAAAAAGCAAAGGGAAGAGCCAACTGGAGCAAAACCACGCACTCAAATTTGGTGGAGCAGGACTGAAAAATGCGGTGTGATTAGTGGGCTGCATCGATTGATTCAAATGTGTTTGAAATGAATTCCGGATGTTTGAAAATGTTTGAAAGAATGGGATTTTGAACTAGTCCGCATTTGATGTCCGATTTGTGTTTGAAAACACTATGGCGAGCTTGCGGCTAGGTGCTAACATGGTAGGTACGGATGGGCTGATGTGGACAGCATATGGATTTTGTTGACGTGGCACTTTTTCTCTGCTTAGCTGCTTTGTTGGGCACAAATTATAGTTATTAGATGGTTTAAGTGCTTTTGAGCACTTTGTAAGAATAACTTGTAACATGAGATGCTTTTGGGGCCTGAAGCCTTTCAATATGAGGCTACGTATTCTGTCGCACTTAGATATTGTGCGTGGGTGCAACTTGGTCAATAGAATGAAACTCAATCAATAGAATACAGAAGTATCGCAAGGGGCGTCTATTGGAGGGGCCAACACCTCCCTTTGAGCTGCACTCCAATATGTCTCATCTACATTCTCTCTTCCGTTGCACACTCGAACACAGCAAATGTTGAGAAACTGCGAAAGAAATCTTGAAAAATCGGGAGATCGAAATGAGCGCCTGACCAAAAACAATGAATCGTCTAGCGCAAAGTGATGATGATCATAGTGGAGGTGGCTGTCAGGTGCAACAGAAATGAAACGATGAAGATCTAGACTTTACACTTCCACAAATTTTTGCTTCTTTCAATGTGTGCTACTTAGCACGAATGATGGTTCCTTTTAGAGAGAGAGAGAGAGAGAGAGAGAGAGAGAGAGAGAGAGAGAGAGAGAGAGAGAGAGAGAGAGAGAGAGAGAGAGAGAGAGAGAGAGAGAGAGAGAGAGAGAGAGAGAGAGAGAGAGAGAGAGAGAGAGAGAGAGAGAGAGAGAGAGGAGGAGGAGGAGGAGGAGAATGACATTTGATGGGGTCCCAACTAACCCTCTCAAGGCCCCCCCACACCGTTGCCGATGTGGTATTTGCTTTCAATTGCGTAAATGGAGTGTTTACACAAGCAATACGTCAATGCAGACTCTATTGAATCGAAGGGGGAATGTCGCCATGGTAACTCTTTAAAGTGAAGCACCTCCAGGGCTGATTTGGGACTGATTTGTGCTCCGGATGAGAGGAATGAAGGGCTAAAGGCTTGCTGCAAAACGCAGATCTAGCAGCTGCTTGATGCGCAAAGCAAGGCTGAAAACGCAAATGATGATGTAGCCTATGATGGACAGCAATGGAACCACTCGATGCGGCGAGGGAATGGCCGAGAAGAGGCTTAATGCATAGTTACCCGGAACGCGGATCGGGAACGGCGACGGCCTCCTGCGGAACGAGGGAATGAGAACGGGTCCGGAACGGGAACGACACGGAACGGGAGGCTTAAAAAACACCCAAATAATGCTATTTTTAGCGTTGTGTTTGAATACAAGTTGTACTAGAGTCCTTTGACTCTAATATCCACAAAAAACACAATTCGAAGACCATTCAACCATGTTATGACTTGATCGGGATGTGCGGCACCGCGGCCATGGTACATACACAACATTGAACAAATTCAATGCCCATATACAATAACACATGTAATTACAGAGTAGAGCTCTCAAATAATTGCAAGAGTAGAAGTCAGAGATAAGACTTGAAACTTTGAAAGTTGAGCCATAACATTGAGCAAAATACACTTTTCGCTTAATTTTGGCTAACAAGACCCGCTAACTTGCTAAGGCGCTACAAAAAAACCAAAGGTGACATATACCATAATGAGACTACAAGGGGCCAAACCAGTGACCACAATACCAAAAGACTAAAGGTGACAAATACCATAAAGATGCTACAAAGAGGGCAAGCAGCCTTACAAAAAGGTAAGGATAATGGAAGTCCTAAAGTCGCAACTCTCGAGTCTCAAGACTCAAGAGCCACTAGTCTGAGAAGCCTCCCAATTCGCAGTAGCCGGCTGTACATCATGCACATCCTCCCATTCCTCATCATTGAGCTCTAGGTCCGGTTCGACCTGAGCCATGGATGAAGTACTTGGTGTCGGTGGCTCTGCATCTCCACCTGCCTGAGGAGCCTCTTGCTCCATCTCCCACTGTGTAAAAGGATCTATTTGTTTACCTGCACTCTTGCAAAGCATTTTCAAATTTGCGTTGACAAAGACAAGATCATTTGCCTTCTCCACTCCAAGCCGATTCCTCTTCTTGGAAGCAATGTGGCTAAAGGTACTCCAGAATTGCTCCAAGCATGAGGTACTAACTGACTGGCTGAGAATACGGATCGCCAATCTCTGAAGCTCAGGGCCATCATAGCCATAGTCCTTCCACCATAGCACTGAAACTATCTTCCTGCGATCATTCTGAGCATCTGGACTGCCAAATGACCCCCGCATCTCTCTGTATCGTCTCAACTGATCTCTGACAATGCGTGGCCTATCTCTTTCTAGAACCATCTTGTTTAAGATCTCTGTGAATTGGTTCATGACTTCTCTATTTGTCTTTTGCCTTGCACCTTGGAACTCTGGATCCACCATGTACGCTGCCACGTGTAAAGGAGAGGCATATGAATTCCACTTTGAGCTGCAAAGCACATGGATCTCCTCATATCGCTCTGCTTTCGGCTCAAGCTGCTCGATCATGCGGTCCATTGCCTCATAAACCTTGCCAATGCAAGGGTCCATACCATCCAGAACTCGAAGCAAATGAACCACCAATTTTACCTGTGCGTCTAGACTCTTGAGCTCCTTCTGGAACTCAAGATCCTCTACCTTATCCTTGCACAAAATCCGTGCAACTGTCTTTGCATAGGGGGACGTGGTGAACTGATCACTGATAAAGACTTGTCGGACCGCATTTTGACATTCAGATAGCCTGCGCACAAGAAGAAAGTTGAATGCGAAGCGGGGGTCTGAATACTTTATAAGCACTTTGCCGCCCGACCTCTTGAGGTACTTGCTCCAAACCAAGTTGTGATTGTTGATGAAAGCAACAATCTTCACTGCATCAGCAATGACTGGAGCGATCCAGCCTAGCTTGCTGATGTCTTTTAGAAGGTTATTCAAGCAGTGTGCCATGCAAAAGTACACTATCACATGCGGATAGTGGCCCTCTACAATAGTTGCTGCTGCCTGTTTGATGCCGCCTCATCTGTGACAAAGGCCACCACGTGTTGCTCACCGATCGTTTCTATGGCGGCTGTCCATTCTGTAGAGAGGACATTGGTGGACTTGCCACTCTCGGTGCCATTATGAGAGTGCACAAAGCACATCTCTCCACTCATGTATGCGATGAGGCCATGGATATATCTCTTCCTTGTATCGCTTCACCCGTCGGCAATGAGGGAAACGCCATGTTTTACCCAAAGACGTTGAATATTGAGTGTTGCTTGCTCCACGATCTGCTTCTCTCGATCGAGCAAAGTGGTTTGGAGAGCCTCTGAAGATGGCGGCACATAGCCGGTGCCATACTCTCCTATCCGTTGCACCATAACTTTCCAATACTCCGACCTATTTTGATCACACATAGAAGAGGTTAGTATCAAAAAGGCGGAAACGACGATAACGGAAGAAATGAGAGAAGATTGATAAAACATACCTCACCGCGACAGAAGAATCGGGCCACGGCGGCATCCACCTCTTCCATTCTTTGGGTCCCAAGAGGTGGCAAGGGTCCTTTGGTGACGAATCGGACCCAATGAAGATCCACCGGCACTGACACCGGGTAGAGAAGGAGAAGGGAAAATGAGGGTCTTCGGGTCGATACCTTTGTGTGCGGGCTTGGATTTATGATTGAATTGCTTTTCCTCAAGATCCTTCCTCTTCTCGATGCTTATGTTGGTGCAAAATTTCACCTCATGTCCTGGCACTCGAAGAAAGTGTGCCCTCATGCCCTCCTTTCCGCTTGTAAGAGCATAACTTGCATGCTCATGCACGAGACCTCCCGCTACTGACAAGGTGCCCTCCGAGGTCACTTCATCCCACCACGACCATTCCTTCGCCTATTGAGTGTTGCCCGCTTGAACGGAGGGGGTTGAACGAGAAGAAGAGGCCATGGATAATTGGATTATCCGAGAAAGAGAGAGCTTGCTCCTTGAGGGTTTGAAAATTGAGAGAGAGAGAGCTTGAGAGAGAGGGCTTGAAAGTTGAGAGAGAGGCTGGACTCCGTTGAAGCCTTGAGGGCAAGCCCAAGGGAGAGAGCTTGAGAGCTTGACTGTTGAGGCCCGAGGGTAGAGTTTGAGAGCAAGCCTCAAGGGAGAGAGAGCTTGATAGAAAGGGAGAGAGAGCTTGAGAGCTTGTTGCACTTGTGAATGAAAGGGGTGAAGGGGGCAACTTTTCCATAGATTTTATGGCCCTTTCAAGATTACAGATAAAGTCAATGAAGAGACTTTCAGATTGGATTTGCCTTCTCATTGGCGCATCCAGAATGCTTTTCATGTAAGTCTCCTCCGACCATATGTTGGTCCTTCTCCAATGGCTCCAGTACAAGAAGATCCTCCAGAAGTCGAAGAGACTGAGAAAATCCTTCAACCGGAACAGACGATACACCACTCCAAGAGACAACTAAAGTCCGGGAGACTACATTAAAAGTATTTAGTCAAGTTCAAGAATTACACCCCTTTAGATGCAAAGTGGATGACTCAGTCAAATCTCAAGGATTACCCAGACATCCTACAGAGTTATGTTGACGCTCTACAGTTGAGGTCAACTGTTTAGAACCAAGAGAGATGTAACAATGTCAATTTTTGTAAATAATTAATTTCTTTATTAGAAAATAATTATTTACTTAGTTGTGTGCACATCAAAACAGAACTAGTAGTTCTAGGGCCTCATGTGTGCCCGAATGCAACATAGAACACCTTAGGGGGGACCCTAGCATAAATTTATCCTGACGCCCTAGTGATTGGGAAATCGGGTCTTCAATAAGGGGTAGACAGTAGCCTCAAATTTTAGGCTCAGAAAATTACGCGTGTCAGTGCGAGCTCAGGAATGAGATGTGGTCCTTAGAACACTGATCCTAAGGCCCATAATTATTTATGAAGGCCTTAGGATAAGTCAGTTAAATTATTTGTGTTGGGCCAAATGGTCGAGACAAGTGCGAACAAGCAACGTCAGAGCAGTGCCGGTACGGCATTGTGCTAGGGAGCAGCTAACGTTTTCATAAATAGCATTCATGTGTGCAGTTGTGAGCTAAATTGCACATTTCATTAATAGCTTAAGAACTTTTAAAGTTTTTAAATGTGAAAGTTGAAGGGTTAGAGTTATTAATGAGAAAGTGTGCCAAGTGGCCCACTTTCCCATGCAATCTCTCTCTCTCTTGCTCTCTCACCCTCCCTCATCCTCTAGTGCCCCTCTTCTTGCTAGCTTTGATTAGAGCGCCTCCTCTCTCACTGGAGAGGTTGGCAGTGCACCTACCCCCCCTAAAGTGAGCGTGCTCTACGCACCATAGCTCTCCATTGAAGCTTGAGAATCAGCCCTTGTGGTGTATGTGGAGTCTTGGAGCTCCCATCACCTAGAACAAGGTTTCTCTTGATTATAGGCTGCTGTGGGGGAAGATTCATCGCGAAAAGTAGAAGAAAACTCTTCAAGCTGCTGTAAATTCTCTGTTTCTAGCCCCTAATCACCTCTATTAGGGTGAATTTCAGCAAAGTACTCAGAGTCTCGTTCTTCTCTACCTACACTACACGTACACAAAGTTTGGTGCGATCATTGCGAAATAGGTCTTTATTTCGGCATTGGGACATGCTTAGGTAACATTTTCAGATTATGTGCAGAAAATTTACAGCAAGCATGTGCGCGTGCATTTTGCATATTTCTCTCTTGTTTTTATTGTAGGAATGATTATGCATAAAGGGACACAGTTAGCGGAAGGTAGACTGTCACGAGGACGTGGCAAGTGCTAACCTTAGTTGTTGGTTTCTTTCCAATGATTTTCGTTTAATTTTTGAGACCCTCTTTTGAAGTTGCAAATGGCCGGACATTGTATATGGCCAGTGTGAAATGGTAGCTTCACTCGCAGACAAGAAGTTGGTCGGCACTGGAATTGGAGTAGTAGAAGGGTTTCTAGGCTCAGTTCAAAGTCATTCAGGTCCCCTCGCCACACTTAATAAGCTCGTGGATACTAGGAAATGAGGCACAGTGCCAAGGTGGGGTCACCCATAGAAAATCACCTGAGAACTTGGCTACATTGCATTTTTAGATGTTGTCCCAGTGGCGAAAGATGGTCAGATGACCAGTGAAAGTCCAATTGAAGCATCTCCTAAAATTTAGGGAATTGCTATTTTGGGCCACGAAATTTGTTCGGGTCATTAGCGTCAGAATGACAAAGGGAACATTTTATTATTTTGCTACAAAGTCAACTGATGCACCAGTTGAGAGATTTTTAAGCGAGAAGCCCAATGCGGGGAAATTGCATGCATAAGTGGCCAATTTGCCAAAATGTGAAGGGGGGCGAGTAGAAATCAGTAGGGGACGCATTCTTTCATTTCCTGTCACAGGTAAAGAGCTATTGTGTGCAAGCTTTCCCTCTCATGTACAATGTAGTGCAAGCAGGGTGGTCTCGTACGGTCTCGTACGTTTTGTACACGTACGACGATGTGCAGTACTAAACGAACTAAAAAAAATTATGATGTACGATGACGTTATGTACGTTCAAAATAAAAAAAAACAAATAATTCTTAAGCCTAAGGCTTAGGCCTTAAAGAAACTTGACATTTAGACAGATTACAATTATGAGAGCTTGAGAGGGAGAGACAATGGAGAGCTTGTCACTTGAGACTCGAGAGCTTCAATGGGAGCTTGAGGGGGAGAAACCCAAGGGAGAGAAGGAGAGCTTGAGCCTTGTCACTTGAGAGCTTCAATGGGAGCACATGGATGATGAGAGCATTGAGAGGCTAGAGCTTGTAGCTTGTAAGTTGTGTTGAGAACAAGGTGGAGGAGTTGCTCAAATAGATTATAGGAAGAGGAAGAGCATGGGAGAGGGAGAGCATGGGGCATTATGGATGTGAGAGGGAGAGCATGGCAATAGGCATTGGTACATGCCACATGATTGCAAACATGCTCCAAAATGGCTCCCTAAACGCCCACTAACACGTGCAAAAACTGCCGCCAACGGTCATAAACGGCTACATTTTTCGATCGTACAGAACGTACTAAACGTACGGAACGGAACGGGTCCGACCGAACGGTACTAGACGTCCCGTACGTCGAACGAAAACTACCCTGAGTGCAAGAAGTGATGTCCTGCACACTCTACATTGCTCTCTCCCCCCCCTTGCGTGTAGTAACGTGATGCCCCACAAGAGGGCTCTTCATTTGACCTATGTACAATTGTGTGGTCGTATGCTTCTGTGCCGAGGTAAGAGCCTCTTTGAACAGGAACATGAGTAGCTAACTGCTACTCCAAAAGCAGCCATCGGTGAGGGTGATAACCTCATCTTACAGGTGCATTTTCAGCGTTGGTTATGCGTTGTTTTTGGATTGTTTTGCAACCTTATGGATGCCAAAAGCATTGGGAACAGTGCCCCACTGTTAGAGGACAGTTGCAGGACTGTTTAGGGCTGAAAACAGGGTAAAAACCAGTAAATACAGCGAGTTGTAATTGTTGTTTTTGGGCTGGAAATAGAGTCTTTAGAAGCGAGTTCCAACAGGGAGATTTGTTCAGGGCAAGGTTTGGGGTTGTATGCTGCCGAAATTTTACTAGAACCTGTGTGATCTAGTTGGATACAGGTGAAGATCCCTAGGAGTCTAGTTTTGTAACTTTACCCTCTAAAGGAATAAAGAAATACCGAAAGGGGCGCCAGTTTTTCGGGCCTATAGGTTGTCGGCGTCTGCTCGGAGCATTCTAGCTTCCGAGCCATGTGTCCTTTGAAGTGTTAATTCTTGTTAATGGTTTTTATTTGCAAAGCTTCTCTGTGTATTAAAGTAAAGTTAAGTTTCGGGTGAAAGCCTACGTCTACCGTCCTATGGGCCGGTTTCATAGACACTCATTTTTGAGAGCTTCCGAGGAGTTTTGTGGAAGATAGACTCTACCTTGCGAGAGCTTCCCAAAATCTCACAACAGAGGGAAATCCTCTCAGTAGTCAGAGAGTAGTTTTCTCACTCTCTCAGTCAGAAGCAGAAAAGGAACAAAGCAAGAATAGAGGACGGGCTTTTGCTTCGTTCTTGTGCTTGTAAAGACTCTCTCGTAGTAATAAAGATATTCTCTTTATAGGGGAGAACCATCCCATCCCCAATGATGTGTCAAGCTAAATTGCAATTTAAAAGTTAGTTTACGCTTCTGTATTTTTGTGACAACTCCAATTATTCGGCTATGATGGTGGAGATGCCAAGGTGGATGGGTTACATTTTGAGATACAAGCATGTTGGATTTGCCAAGTGTCGTAGACGCCAGATATAGCTCCACAATAGCGTTTTTGATGGAGAGAGGATGGAGGAGTGCCTTGCGGCGTTGTCTTCTTGGACTTGGGATGGACGAGCTCCTTCTTTTGGTGTCGATTAGCAGGTCCACAGTTTTGCATTCCGACCAGGAGCTGGGGGGGTATTAGGGTTTGTCACACAAACGAAAGTGTGTACTTAAATACGTTCGAGAACTCTTCAATTATATCATTTAAGAATCCACACATCATAACACTGAGAAATAATGCAGAGGGACATGGGGCTGTCTGTCACCAGCATGTGACTACTATCTATTCTTTTTATTGATTTCTTTCTTATTATTTATTCATTTTCACTTTTTGGAAACACCCCTCTGGAAATCTAACTGCCCTGCATCGAATAGCTAGTGTGGAACTGTTCAGAGGGAGTCCAAGCCCGAGGGCAAGAGAGCACTAAGGTTCGACAACGACTATGGTTAGCCAAAGTGGGGTCATTGACTAGCCAAAGTGGAATCCTTTGCTACAGAGGCTACATTTCAGTTCTTGGTGTGGCTGCAGTGTACAAAGAGGGTCAGATGACCTAGAAAGATACAATGGCAGCATCTCCTAAAATTTAGGGAACTGCTATTTTGGACTTGAAAATGTGTTCGCCTCATTACCTCCGGAATGACAAGGGGAACATTTTATTACTCTGTCGTGAAGTCAACAGGGCAACCGGTCGGGAGATTTTTAGGCGGCAACCCCGAAACGGAAAATGGCCTGTAAACGCGCCAAGTGGCACATTTCTGTGCACTTTCCTCATGCATGAAGAAGTGGCGCTGAATTTAGAGAGGGAAGGGCTCATTTTCAGCTTCTGTCACACAGGTTGAGAGCTATGGAGTGCTTCCTTTCCCTCTTATGTACAGTGCGGTGCCAGGAGTGATGCCCTGCACGCTACACACTGCTCTCTCTCTCCCCAATGGCAGTATGCCCCTCTAGTGGGCTTTTCATTTGACCAATGTACAGTTATGTGGGTTCATGCGGGATTGTCGAGGCAAGAGCCTCTTGCACAGGTACTGGATTAGCTAGCAGCTAATTCCCCGCAGGTACAGGTGAATTCGGAGAGGTTTCACGTGCGAAATCCCGTCCGATTGAAAGGGCAAGTAGCCCTACAGGTGCGGGAGCTCGAGGACTTGCTACGGATGCGACCGGCACGTGAAACGGAGCCCGAAACAGTGAATTACAGCCTGCTGTGTATTTTTGCAGGTTTAGGTTTCGGCCCTAAACGGACCCTAATACCCCCAGGAGGTTCGGGGACGCGAGGGGACCGCTGTACAGGTGATCTGGCGCATTTTCGGGGCAGAAAACAGAGAATTCAGCGTGCCGCCGATTCTCGCTAGGTTTTGCAAAGTGTCCGCATGCGTCGGGAAAGTCATCTAATGCGTGGGGATACTGACTGTGAAGGGTCCTAGTATAGTTATGTTGCCGAAATCGGGCCAGAACAGTTGAAATTCAGCCAGATTGTGCGGGGCAACTTGTAGGGAACCACAGTTTTTATTCCCTCTTATAAAGAATAAAGAAATACCGAAAGGGGCGTCTATTTAAGGGCCAATCTGGTGTCGGTCTTCTCATACAGGTGCAATCTAGCAACCTGTATCCCTTTCCCCTTTATTGTGTCTTGAAAGTACAGGTAAAATGGGCGACAAATTAAATGGGTGAAAGCAAATAAGGTTTAAGTCTAAGGTCTACCGCCCTTTTGGATTAAACAGGCTGGTTTCATGGTTCCATCGCCGGGATTGAATCACTTTTTCCCATAGAAGTGAGTCTTGGTCAGTTTGGGTTTGAAGACACAGGGGATCATAGACCAGACACAGGGAATTGCAATTATGGCTGATAGACCAGATGATGTGACTGAAGAGGTTTCCTCTTCACAAGGTCAACAGACACATGAAGTGGGTGAGTCTTCAAGACCACCACAGACGGATGATGATATATTCAGGACCCAGTTGGCTACTGCTGTGGCTATGTTCACACAAGTAATGCAGAACCCTAGGTTTTTAGCCTTTCTGCAACCTCCTCTTCCGTCTCAGCAAGTTGGGTCCCTGGATCATATTCAAAAGCTTGTTAAGGCTCAAGCACATGTGATTCATACTGCAGAATCAATGGAAACACCTGTACACTTGATGGAGACCATGCAGTCTCTAAAATCTGTGCCTAAGGTGCAAGAACAGGTGGCTGAAACGGCCGTCTTTCAAGCTGTACCAGTTCAGCCAGCCACCTTTCAACAGCCTATAGCTAGTTCTAATGGGCAGGGAAGCAACCTATAGGCTATGCAACAAGTCTTCCCACCACTTTGAGTACACCCTGGCTATTTTGGAGGTGGATCAGTATTCCAGAGCCTGGCTGGTCATGCACCTGGAAATCAGTTTTACACGCTAGGAACAGTGTTCGGGGGTGCTCAAAAGATGAGGCCTAACCCCATGTATGGTGTCATGGGCATGCAACCAGGGTTTCAAAGCACTCAGGGCCAATTCGGGATGCCACAGGCAAATTTTGGTATGGTTGGAATTACAAATCAACAGCCAAATATGGCATCTCCAGGTCAACTTAATAGCGGCCAAGGAACACAGATGAACCCTAACAGTGTTCCCATGTTTCAGTCACTTCCATATGACAACTTAACGCTGCTGGAGAAGCCAACTCTGTACAAAGAAGATGGCAAAGGTGTGACATTCATGACCTTTACAGGGTTTGATGACAGGAAGAAGGCTCTCTCATTCCTCCAACAGTTTGACAAGGCCTATGCAGGAGGAAACTTTACAGAGGCTTCAAAGGTCCGCAAGGCAGCCACCTTCTTGACAGGGAATGCGGGACAATGATGGACAACTTTATTGCTTCAAGGGCAAGCTCCGTCACATGGATTTACTTCAAGCAGATTTTTGCATCAGCATGGTTATCTAATGACTTTGAAGCAGATGTCATGACAGAATGGCACCAGCTTAATGCTGCTACTTGCAAGAATCTGGATGACTTCAATCGGAAGTTTTGGAAAGCTCTACTTCCAGTAACTTCCTATAGGTTTGTGCCACTGACAGAACAGATTGAAAAATACTGTTGTGGCCTACCCAAAGGATTGAGAAAGTACTGCACGAAGACCAAAGTCATTACTTTGACGCAGCTCATTGAAGTAGCAAACACTGGCAATGGTTTGCTCAAGGGAGAAGATTGTGAATTCAATATTGGCGTCAAGGAAGGATCAGCCAAGAAAAACTCAGCGAAGAAGTACGTTCTCAATGAGGTTCCTAGAGCAACTCAGGAGCCAGCCAAAGCATGGAAAGGCAAAGCCACGGCTGAACCAGCAAAGGGACCAGCAAAGAAATGGAAAAGACCTTTTCCTCGCAAGTCGGAAGAGCAAAAGAAGGTCCTAAGGTCAGAGAACAAATGCTTTATCTGTGAGAAGCCTGGCCACATTGCTCAGAATTGTCCTCAAAAGAAAAGGCCAGCTGATTCTAAAGACAAGGAGGACAGGAAAGGGAAGAGGCCCATGGCTGGTCTCGTGCCAGATATGGTGGGCGACAAGCCAAATTCAGATGCAAGTGAGCTTTGCAGAGCATGGGGAAAAGTCTGGGATCAAACAATGCTTATCTTCTTTGATCCAGGTGCCAAAGCCAATTTCATTTCCCCAGAATTGGCTTCAAAGTTGGGAATCAGACCTGAAGAGATGGGGTATACAGCAGAAGCAGGTTTGGCATGTCCTGGCCATACAGAGGTTGTGACACCCATCATCGGAAAGTTGCGCATACATATTCAGTCCTATGTAGATGCTGAAGAATTTTACATCATGCCACTGGATGGATGTGACGTGTTGCTAGGCATTCCTTGGTTGTTTCGTGTACAGGGAATCATGGATGCCTACAACAAAAAGATCACTGTACAGAGCAAGGGAAAGACTCACATTCTGGATGTAAAGCTTAAAGGGGAGTCTATTCCCACTGTATCAACTTCTGCTATTACTTCTGTAATGAAAAAGCATCTTTCTGCATACTTGGTTTTTGCACGTGAAGTGTCAGATTGTGATGAATCAAATTTATCTGTGTTAGATAAAAAAAGGTCAATGTTTTTACAACAATATAGTGACTGTTTTTCCGATTCATTATCGTCTCAATTACCGCCAGAGAGACCCGAGGACCATGCGATAGATTTGGTGCCAGGCAGTAGCCCACCAAATAAGCCTCCGTACAGGGTTAGTGCGGCTCAGCAGAAAGAGATAATGAGCCAAGTACAGGAGCTATTAGAAAAGGGGCTGATTCAGCCCAGTTCATCTCCATTCTGTTCTCCAGTGCTGTTGG
Source organism: Adiantum capillus-veneris (assembly GCF_014529385.1). Lineage (NCBI taxonomy): Eukaryota > Viridiplantae > Streptophyta > Polypodiopsida > Polypodiales > Pteridaceae > Adiantum > Adiantum capillus-veneris. The sequence continues at coordinate 150,394,281 of NC_140937.1, read as the reverse complement.
TGCAGAAAAAGGATGGCTCATGGCGTATGTGCATCGACTACCGTGCACTGAACAAGAATACCATCAAGAATAGGTTCCCTATACCTAGAATTGATGATATTCTGGACAAATTAGGAGCAGCAACTATGTTTAGCAGGATAGATCTAAAGAGTGGGTACCATCAGATCCGCATTAGATCAGAGGATGTGCACAAGACTGCTTTTAGAACGACGTTTGGCCTTTATACGAATTTTTAGTGATGCCTTTTGGTCTCACAAATGCTCCTGCCACGTTCAATAGGATGATGGACATAATTTTTCGTCCACACTAGCAGTTTGTTGGTACATTCTTTGATGACATGATAGTCTACTCAAAGAATGAAGAGGAGCATATGCATCACTTGGCCATTGTGTTCAAAGAGCTACGCAGCCATAGGTTGCTCATCAATGCAAAGAAAAGTGAATTTTTTTCTGGAAGAGATTCATTTTCTGGGACACATTGTCTCAAAGGATGGTGTCAGAATGGATCCTGCTAAAGTTGAAGCGATCAAGTCATGGCCAGATTTGAAGACGGTGCACGATGTCCGAAGCTTCTTGGGACTATGCTCCTATTACAGAAGGTTTGTCCGAAATTTCGCTGAGATTGCTTCACCTTTACATGCTCTTCAGAAGAAGGCAGTCACCTTCAGATGGACACAAAAAGAGATTTCAGCTTTTAATCTCTTAAAGGAAAAGATGACTTCAGATCGAGTCATTGTGTTGCCAGATCTTAGGAAGTCATTTGTCGTCCAGTGTAACGCCTACGGTAGTAGCATTGGTGCAATGCTAATGCAAGATGGCAGGGTAGTAGCCTATGAGAGTAGAATCTTGCAAGGGCCAGAAAAGACTATGCAAGTCTATGAAAAAGAACTGCAGGCCGTGATTCATGCGCTCTTACGTTGGAAACACTACCTGCTAGGTGCAGATTTCGTTGTCCAAACGGATCATCAGACCTTGCGATACTTATTAACATAGGCAAAGTTATCTGAGAAGCATATGCGATGGGCAAATATTTTGTCCACGTTCCATTTTCAGATTGTGCATGTGGAAGGCAAGAAGAACGTTGTGGCTGATGCCTTGTCAAGGAAGCCACAAATTTCAGCTATGTCAATTCCATATCATCATGAGCTTAATGATATGAGGGAACATTATGCAAATGATGAAGATTTTGCAAGGGTCTTCGAGCAGCTAATGGATGGACAACGTCATGAACACTATCTTCTCAAAGATGGCTTTATGATGATGCATGGCAGATTGTGTCACAAAGCCATTGCGACGCAAAGTTATGGAAGAGAGTCATGTCCCACTGTATGCAAGGCATCGTGGTATCGATGCTACAGTTAAAGCGGTTGAGACATTCTTCTATTGGCCTACATTGAGAAGAGATGTGGATGCCTTTGTGTGAGAATGCCTAATATGCCAGAAGGTCAAGTTTGACAGGCAAAAGGCACCAGGGTTATTGCAACCACTGCCTATTCCAGATAAACCATGGGAAAGTATTGCTATGGATTTTATCTTTGATCTTCCGAGAACGCAGACAGGAAATGATGGTATTTGGACCATCATTTGCAGATTCAGCAAGCAGGCTCATTTTATTCCTGTCAGGAAGAAGATAAAGCTAGATCAGATGGCACGCTTGGTTATGAGCAATATTATCAAGTATCATGGCATGCCACAGTCGATTGTTAGCGACCCTGATCCACACATGACAAGTTTGTTCTGGAGAGGCTTGTTTGAGAATATGGGCACAACGCTTGAAGTCTCTTCGTCATTTCATCCTCAAACAGATGGGCAGTCAGAAGAGGCAAATTCTACTGTCCTAGATCTGCTGAAGTGCTATGTGTCAGAGCATAAAGGAAAGTGGGAGCAGTATTTGCCATTGGTGGAGTATGCACACAATAATACAGTGCATTCATCAACTGGCAAGGCACCTTTTGAGATAGTTGAAGGTGACAAGAAAGTTCCTCCCATACTGCATACAAAGGACAAGATATTTGAAGCAGATAAGTATGTTCAGGACATGGATGAAATGTACAAGAAGGTCAAAGTGGCCTTAGAAAAGAATCAGGCAAAGCAAAAGAAAGCAGCTGATCGTCACCGTCGTGAAGTGGTATATTCACTTGGTGATTGGGTGCTTCTGCGGTTTGAAAAGGCAAGGTTAGAGAAGATGAAGGGCAAGGAAAGACTGTTTCCAAAGCTCAGCATGCGTTACTATAGGCCTTTTCAAGTATGCGACATAATCAGTGATGTTGCATATAGGCTGAAATTGCCTGAGAGTTGGAAGATTCATAATGCATTTGTAAGGTGCAGCGGAATGAATGTTGTATTTTCTCAAGATTAGTGATCTTTATTGCTCAAGGTTCCTTTTAGTTCTTAGGGAAGGAGAGAGCCTTCCGTCTTATGGAGAGTGCTATGATCATGAACAAAGTGAGTGGATATTGTGCGTGCAAGTGAATGAGACTGAGAGAAGGAGAGAGAAGAGATACGACACCCAAGAGGTTGTAAAGCCCTCCTCCGAAGGCCCCACTCTCGTCGGCGAGAGTGGTCTACTTTGATTGCACAAAGGTGTACAATGCGAATGTAATGGACCGATGCAATGGGACTACGCCGATGACAACGACGGTGATGACGACGACGACTTGATGGCTGAAATCTGTGATCTTCTAATCGCTGAATTTCGTGACTGTTTCGGTGGCTGAAAATGACTGTTTTGGCTGCGTTTTTATGGCCGAAAATGGGGGAACATCTGCAACAAACTTGGGGGCTGATCTGCCATAGGGCTGAAAATGCTGTGGTCTGATGCGGCAAAGGCTGAGAATCAAAAACGCTGGCTGGATCTACCCCTTGCCAAAAACGCTAGGCTTGTGGAGCCAAAAACGCTAGTAGGCTGAAATAGCAAAAACGCTATTGTTGAAGAATTCCTGGCGATGGCAACAATCTGCTAACGCTAGGATGCTAAAGGTGATGGCGATGACTGCAAATGAGGAAGCGCCAATGGTGGGAATTGGCCCGGCGAGGATGGAATCCAAAAGCGCTGGGGGTGTTGGGGGGTACTGCTGAGAAGTTGCCTGTTGAGCGGGAAGCTCCTGCTGCCTCTTCTACCAGAAAGTGATAACTTGGGTTTGCTTATATATTAACTTAGCAAAATTGCCCTCTACTTTTCTACTTTTGTTGGAAAGTCACTTCAAAATAATAAGTGAAAATAACCAAAAATAAGAAAATAGGCTAAATGCACTGGAAAATTCCCCTAACTGATGCTAATGGATTTTGATGGGAATTCCGATGATCATGCTGTGTGCAACCGGAGGATATGCATCTATGCTAAGTGACTGGGCATGCACGGTCTACGAAGAGACTCACAAAAGTGCCAGATCACTGCTAATCTAGACTTGACTGGACTGACTGAACGCTGCTGTGGTGTAGCTTGTCCACGGACACATAGGGTTGGGATGTGTCACGTGACAGCGTTTCATGTGAGTCTTCTCAGACCCTATGTGGGTGATGTGCCAGAAGATATGCCAGCTGAAGATCAGCCGGAAGTTGAGGAACTTGACGAGATCTTGGTCCCGGAACAGATTTTGGCACATATAGAAAGAAAAGTGAAAGGCAAGGTTGCTAGGTGTTACTTGGTGAAGTTCAGAAACTATCCACCCATGGATGCTAAGTGGATGAAAGAAGGTGAACTTGCAGAGTCACCAACTGTGCTATCACTTTACCTTGAAGCCTTCGATTTGCAACTTACCTTGACCCCTTGAGTTTCAGAGCTACATGGATTGTGAGTGTGACAATGGCTTCTGAAAGAAATGATGTACATGTTATTTAAAGTGAGGTCAAATGAAGTACATGTTACATGAATGTTAGAGCTGTACAGATTGTGAGTTTGGCAATTGCTCTTATGGAACGTCCAAAAGTTTGGTTAGTGCTATAGAAGTTAGTATTTCTTGTCAGTTTGTCAAGGATACAGTAACTACTTCTATTAAAGAGTACATGTGTAACTGCATTCTTAAACTGTCGGTTTGGGTATGCTCGAAAGTGTTACTAGATCCAACGTGTACTAAAAGATAGTGGCGAAATGTGTAGCTATCATTTTGTTATTGGAAAGTTAATGACTCAAAGCAATGGCAGAGTGCGAAGCTACCACTATGTCATTGGGACAGGGTTCACACGTAGGCAATACATGTGTCAACGAGGTGTTGAATACACCAGGGTTGACAATGAGCATGTATGTGTTGTACATGTGTCGATAGGTGTGCGCACACCCGAGTGTTGACTGTGAGCATGTACGACATAGATGCAAACAAGGACGTTTGAGATTTCAAGAGGGGGGTATGTCACCAGCATGTGACTACTATCTATCCTTTTTGTTGATTTCTTTCTTATTATTTATTCATTTTCACTTTTTGGAAACACCCCTCTGGAAATCTAACTGCCCTGCATTGCATAGCTAGTGTGGAACTGTTCAGAGGGAGTCCGGGCCCGAGGGCAAGAGAGCACTAAGGTTGGACAAGGACTATGGTTAGCCAAAGTGGGGTCATTGACTAGCCAAAGTGGAATCCTTTGCTACAGAGGCTACATTTCAGTTCTTGGTGTGGCTGCAGTGTACAAAGAGGGTCAGATGACCTAGAAAGATACAATGGCAGCATCTCCTAAAATTTAGGGAACTGCTATTTTGGACTTGAAAATGTGTTCGCGTCATTACCTCCGGAATGACAAGGGGAACATTTTATTACTCTGCCGTGAAGTCAACAGGGCAACCGGTCGGGAGATTTTTAGGCGGCAACCCCGAAACGGGAAATGGCCTGTAAACGCGCCAAGTGGCACATTTTTGTGCACTTTCCTCGTGCATGGAGAAGTGGCGCTGAATTTAGAGAGGGAAGGGCTCATTTTCAGCTTCTGTCACACAGGTTGAGAGCTATGGAGTGCTTCCTTTCCCTTTTATGTACAGTGCGGTGCCAGGAGTGATGCCCTGCACGCTACGCACTGCTCTCTCTCTCCCCTATGGCAGTATGGTATGCCCCTCTAGTGGGCTTTTCATTTGACCAATGTACAGTTATGTGGGTTCATGCGGGATTGCCGAGGCAAGAGCCTCTTGCACAGGGACTGGATTAGCTAGCGCTAATCCCCCGCAGGTACAGGTGAATTCGGAGAGGTTTCACGCGCGAAATCCTGTCCGATTCAAAGGGCAAGTAGCCCTACAGGTGTGGGAGCTCGAGGACTTGCTGCGGATGCGACCGACACGCGAAACGGATCCCGAAACAGTGAATTACAACCTGCTGTGTATTTTTGCAGGTTTAAGGTTTCAGTCCTAAACGGACCCTAATACCCCCAGGAGGTTCGGGGACGCGAGGGGACCGCTGTACAGGTGATCTGGCGCATTTTCGGGGCAGAAAACAGAGAATTCAGCGTGCCACAGATTCTCACTAGGTTTTGCAAAGTGTCCGTATGCGTCGGGAAAGTCATCTAATGCGTGGGGATACTGACTGTGAAGGGTCCTAGTACAGTTATGTTGCCGAAATCGGGCCAGAATAGTTGAAATTCAGCCAGATTGTGCGGGGCAGCTTGTAGGGAACCACAGCTTTTATTCCCTCTTTTAAAGAATAAAGAAATATTGAAAGGGGCGCCTATTTAGGGGCCAATCTGGTGTCGGTCTTCTCATATAGGTGCAATCTAGCAGCCTGTATCCCTTTCCCCTTTATTGTGTCTTGAAAGTACAGGTAAAATGGGCGACAAATTAAATGAGTGAAAGCAAATAAGGTTTAAGTCTTAAGGTCTACCGTTCTTTTTGGATTAAACAGGCTGGTTTCACTGTCCCGAGAAGATGGGATGGTCCCCCCCCCTTCATGATTTTCTAAGAATCATCAACTTGATTCTTACAAACACATAAACCGGAGTAGCTTGCATTGTTCTTTGTCATGGAATTATTCTGATGTAAGAAATGCATATGAATCATTAGTCTAATGGTTGAATCTAATGTACCCGTAGCAAAAAACGGCTATGTCTATTTCGTTTTGGATTGCCTCTATGCGGGAGCGGTCACTATTGTTAATTGCTTGTTTATGGGTGCCCAAGCGAGGACGCCTTTGCTGAAATTTGCGTTAGGAATTCGTCAGAGTGCTGAAAATCTACGTGGACAACGGATAAAGTGCTTGTTTGAGTGCGTCTGTTCCCAGAAGCTTCTACGGACTGGGCTGTGTCACAAATTTTGACGTGTCAAGCCACTGAAGACCCAGCGGGTTAGGGCTCCTCGAGCCTAACCCTAGCCAACCTGCATATCTCAACCGAGGGGCCTAAACTCTAGCAGAAGCAGAAGAAGAAGTTATCACCAACTTACAGTTCCTTGGCGAGTGGCCCAAGTATCAAAGAAGGGGTTAGGATTAAAATCCTAACTCCCACCAATGGGACCACGTCCGATGGGGTCCAAATTCATAAAGCAAAGCCAATAGCCACACACACTCAAAACTTGCATGAAGTTCTGATGACGTGTCAGTTGTACGGACGCCTACATTTCACGTTACTGACGTGGCTGGCTATACAGACTTCTGCGAATTGCGTTGGCAGGTGATGACATGGCAGATTGTACGGACAACCGGCTTTTGGAAGACCAAATGCTTTTAGACTAGTTGCTATTCATGTAAACTGCTTTTGAGGGCCAAGGGCCTTTAAATATGACATGAGGGCTCACTCTTTGCGTGGAAGGTGCAGAGAAGTGCTGCTTGAGCTGTAACGTGTTGAAGAAACATAAAGAAATACCGAAAGGGGTGCCAAGGTTTGGGGCCAGTGCTCTCTTGGGGTGTGCTGTGCATCTGTTTCAATTTAGTTGTTTTGAAGTGCTTAAAGTTTGTTCTATATGTTCTTTTCCGTTGGCACGTGGTGCCCTCCTGTTTAGTGGTATAAGAGCTGTAGTTGTATGCTTTTCTGAAATCATATTGGTCCTACCAAGAACAAACAAAGCACAATGGCGTTTTGGATTCTACAGAGTACTTGCAGTTTCTTCTCAACGAACTTCGCGACGTATTTTCGCGGCATCCGCAACAGAATCAGGACAACAAAATCTCTTGATTCTGCAAAGTTTTCAAGAGTTCCCAAACTACATGTTACCCTCTCTAATGCCCCTGGTGGTACCCCCTTCTCCGACACCAAAAACTGCAAGAGCCTCTTAACCGGCAACCCTTTCAGCCTTCAGTTTTAATTGGGGGAGTCTTTAGTAGCGTGGTGCAACCATTTGACCTGATCCCATGGTCTGTAGCAAAAATGCCAAGGCTGATTTGCAACCTGAAAACGCTATCTGCTGGGATCTGAAACAAAATGCTAAGCTTGATCTGTTGATGAAAATGCTAGCTGTCCTGCTTCTGTTGGCTGAAAACGCTAGGTCTCCTGCCGGTGTTGTTGAGAAGGTGCACTGCAAGTTATCGGAACTTTTGCTGCCTCTTCTGACAGAAAGTGCTAGCGCTAGGTTTCTTATATAGTGACTTAGCAAATTTGCCCTACCCAATTTTCCAACAAAGTCTCTTATTAAATAATAAGTGCAAAATGGATAAATAGGGAAAATGGGTTCTGTGCACTGTAAAGTGCTCATGATGGGTACTGATGGTCATGCTGATGATCAGGTTGTGTGCAACCAGAGGATATGCAACTACTCTTAAGTGCTTGAACATGCACGGCCTGCACACAGGCTGACAAAGGTGCCAGAACACTTTTTAAGCTGACCTGAATATTGGCCCTCCCTAGTACCGAGAACAACTCAATGTTTTCCTTCCAAAAGTGCTTAGGAGAGGCCAAAAATGCTTGAAACTTTTTTCGACTAGGTATGTACTTCAACGAGTTTCAAGTGGTAGTCATGTATCTGCCTCTTATGTATTATGGGATTTTCAGGTCTTAAAACCAACCACTGGTTGGTGGGCCTTGTCAGGCCTGAGACTGGGATTACAACTTTATGGCTTCCATGTTTGAAGATTGTCTAGCTCTTGTGGAGTTTGAAGTTTCCAGCACATTTTTTGATCCGTAGAATCTAAAGTTTATTTGTATGTGGCCATGACAGTTCGTAGAAATGAACTCACGTGGAGCTAGCACCTCCGGTGGCAATGATACATCTGCTGTCCGAAAAGACTCTAAGAAACCAAAGAGTAATGCCTCCTCCCTTCACTATTTTAGTTTTATCATGTATTATAGCTTAAGTGTTGCTCTTTGACATAATTTGCTGCTTGCACTCATACTTTTGCCTCAGCTCATGTAAACTTGGAACCTAAGTAAAAACTCAGGTGGCTATTGACATTGGTGCAGGTTCTGCTTTTACACAGCAAGAGCTACCGGCTTGTAAGCCTTTGCTGACACCAAGATGGGTCTGTTCCTTCATGTGCAGTTTTGTAACATAATGTGAAGAACTGTCTTGCTCGGTAGTATCTGACTTGAATGTGTACGCAGGTTATCACCATCTTTATGTTGGTTGGTGTAGTATTCATTCCCATAGGCGTCGCTGCTTTACTTGCTTCAAGGACTGTAAGAACTCTCTCTCTTGAATAACAGGTCTTGAGTTCAACTCGTCGGCTAGATCTTTAAGGTCTCTTGGGATACTTTCCTACGACGTTAAAACTCTCTTCTTCTCGGGGGTGTGTGTGTGTGCTAATAAAAAAAAAACGAGGAAAATGGTATAACCTTGCTATCACCCAAGTGTGGTAGATTGGTTATGCCATTTCCCTCTTGAATAGCAGGTGTTGAGTTCAACTCCTCGTTGGTTAGATATTTAAGGTCTATTGGGATAGTTTCCTACGACGTTAAAACTCTCTTCTTCTTCTTCTTCTCTCTCTCTCTCTCTCTCTCTCTCTCTCTCTCTCTCTCTCATGTGGTTCATAAGCCAGCATAAACCGCCATATGAGTGATTGCAATACAAGGAGAAATTCCGTTTGGATGTAAGTGCAGTGGTTTTATATATTAACATGGAAGAACATGAAGGTGTATATTTGTCAGGGTCTTTTTGACTTGTTTGGAATTGTTAAGAGTTCTTGAGAAAAAGAATGATCCACATTTTCTACCAAAGCTTGGATGTGTGGTGTGCCACAAGACTGGAAGAGGTTTTAGTGTGCAAAAATACATGACTGGCCAAGAGTAATGCAGTAAACATTAGCAATTGATGCTGCGCCATCTTATGCAGATGTATGTTCACTTAATGTGCGACAAGATTGTGAAAAAATTAAGAATTAAGGGTTTCAACTCGCAAGGTAAAGAATGAAAGAAACAAGAAAGTAAAGGGTTATAGGGGGTCGAGGATTTCAAGGACCAAAGAATGAAAGGTTAGAATTCTGATGACCAAAGGGTCCCCTAGGATTAAAAATGTTGGTTCATAGTTGGCTGAGTAGGAGACCCAAAGGAGGGCTTCTAGAGAAAGTTGAAACCAACCCCTCTCCTTCCAAAATGCAAAGACATTTTAGGTAGGGCAAGCTTCCTCTCCCAAAAGAAGGGTGCCTCAGAAAATACAATCTTTAGCTAAAATGTAGGGTCCTATTTGCAAAATGTTCTTTGTTGAGCAGTAGATTTCTCTAGAAAGTGAAGTAAATGTGAAAATCAGATTTCCCCTACAAGTACACCTCCAAAACCTGTTGCTCTTGTAACAACTTTTCGCTTAAATTTCTGATTTTGTATTTTGTAATCAGTCTTGTACACTGGTGTTTATGTTTGAGAAATCTTAGGAGAGCTGGGTTTATGCAGGTGGTTGAAATTATTGATGAGTATCAGACAGCATGTATTCCCAGCACATACACAAATAATGAACAACGAGTTGAGTTTATCCAAAATGTAACTACAGAGAAGCACTGTAGCAGACCTCTACAGGTGTGCTCCTTGTTTTCTTTTTTGGGGCTGGCCCATTGAGGGCTCTGGATGAGCTTATGCTGCACCTTTGAAGTGCTACATTTGTATTCAGGTGTCAAAACTCATGAAGGGCCCGGTTTATGTGTACTATCAGCTGGATAATTTCTATCAAAATCATCGGCGGTACCTTTTTTTTGAAACCTTGTGATACCATTTTTTGTAATTTCCTGTTACCAATCTTGATTGCTATGGGCTTTTCCCATGTGTGTCGTAGGTATGTAAAAAGTAGAAGCGACGAGCAGTTGCTAGATGGGAATGCCACAGATACAGATGCTTGTAAGCCAGAGCAAATGCTGGGAGGGCTTCCGATAGTGCCATGCGGTCTGATAGCATGGAGTTTGTTTAACGACACATACAACATTTCGACTGGTGGCCAACAGATAACCATAAATAAAACAGGCATCTCTTGGAAGAGCGATCGTGAGCACAAGTTTGGAAAGGTTTATCCCCAGAATTTTCCAAATAACTTGCCCAGTAATGAGAATGGGAGTTTGATTGGAGGTGCCAGCTTGGATGAAAATACACCGGTGAGTGCTCTAGAAGTGGTGTTGATAAACTTGATATATCTACGGGTTCGCTTGGCCATGTATGAAAATGCACAGCTGTCATTTGCTGTTTCCAAAAGGTATTTCTTCCTTTGTTTTCTGTAGCTGTGGTCCTTTTTGCTTGCGGTTAGAAGTGTAAGGATGGATGGAATGTTGAACTTTGTGTCCATGCATATTTTTGCTTGTTTTTCATTCAAGCTATGAGCTTTGTCTATGATATGGGTGTATGTTTAAGCTTGAAACAATTGTGGTTTGTCGTAGGTATTTGCTCCTTTGTTTTCTGTAGCTGTGGTCTTTTCTGCTTTGCGGTTAGAAGTGTGAATATGGATGGAGTGATGTACTTTAGTGTCCATACATATTTTTGCTTGTTTTTCATTCAAGCTATGAGCTTTGCCTATGATGTGCGTGCACGTTTAAGCTTGAAGACACTGGTTTGTGGTGCTTTTTTCAGCTGAATGAAGATGAAGATCTCATAGTCTGGATGAGGACTGCGGCATTACCAACATTCCGGAAGCTGTATGGGAAGATTGAACAAGACTTAGCTGCTGGTTCCAGTTTGAATGTCACAATCAACAATGTGTACAACACATACAGCTTTGGTGGGAAGAAGAAGCTTGTGTTATCAACTACGAGCTGGCTAGGTGGAAAAAATGACTTCCTTGGTGTAGCTTACATCACGGTTGGATCTCTATGTGTTTCTTTGGCCTTGGTCTTTTTCCTTGTCCATTGGAGAAATCCAAGGTAGGTTGAAGATCAAACCATTTACTCAAGTTATGATTTCATCACAATTTTTGAGAAGTTAAAGCAATTTCTGGTGTATCCGGCAGGCCACTTGGTGACACGAAGTACCTGTCTTGGAACCGACCTGCCTCTGCCAATTGAGACAAGGGAAACTTTGAGGCACATGCTTTCCCTACTTGCACCCAATATTCTTTGTGAAGCTGTTTCACATTCGTGCAATTTTGTTGAGGGTCATCCTCATCAGCTACTTCCAATTTTTGTCGTTGCAACATGGCATTTTCAAATAACATCTATGTATTCTAGCGATTGTAGACGTTATGAGGCCTCGTCATTGTATATTGCTCTGTATTCAGGTGGCTTCTCTGTTATAATGCTGATTTGAGGATTGTTTGCAATTGCACTTGTTGGAACTTTAGGACACTTTCTTAAGGTCCCCTAAATACCTGAAATAACGTGCTATGCTTTTTGTGGTTCTCTACTGGTATATGCACATCACAAGTTTGCATAAAGGCGAGCACGTGCCTGCTGTATGCTATGCTTACCTTGTTAATACAAAGCTATAGTATTACCGTGTTAACACTATTATTGACTTATTTTCATGATATTTTACAAAAGAAAACTCCTACTTTTACACGGCCCAGCTTTGCTTTGAGATGCTGTGTACTATTAGTCCTTGCATCTAACTGTGAATCTTGCATATGATATAGAAAGTGCAAGGAAGAGAACATCGTACATAGTTGGGAGGAAGTGAGGCCATACTTGAAGTACAGATATTTATTTACTAGAGTATTTGCGCTCGCATCAGTTTTTTGAAATAAAGCAAAAGATTAGGAATACTCTTCCAGGGCAAATTGATTGTGCTACTATAACCAAGCAACTTGCAAGCCATTTGACAATCAGCGGTTGCTCTATCCTGTTGATATAGTTCAAGGATGAACATGTCACCTTGTCTCCACAATTTCTTTTTACATAATTTACTTCCAAAAAGTGAGATGCTTGCTAGCTAGTAAGATTTTGTGAAGTCTTATCAATGTAGAATGATGGGATCTTGTAACAGAATGTCCTGGCTGTACAAATTATCCAGCGTTCTGCAATCTAGCAACCTCGTTGATATGATGTTAAGAGGGAACAAAGGTATCCTAGGTTCTTGAGAAAGTTGTAATTGAATCTCCTTCAACAAAGGAAGGACAAGTAGATTGTAATGAATTCCTGCCTCAGTATCATGAACTTTTCTCTAGTTGCTACGACTTTCAACATAGGCTTCGCATACTAGCTAGAGATAAAGCCTGTAAAAGGGCATGCATTACTAGAAATGGACATGTGTCAACCCCATTGCCTATTGGCACAATCTCAAGATGATATCATGCACGGTTAAGGACATGTACATTTGTGACTATCACAGTCAACATTCTATAGTAAATACAAGATAGCGATTTACCTTGTCAAAAAGCCCCGTAGTATATTTTGAAGGGTGCAACTTAAGGTGTTGTAGAAAGAGTCTTGCATTACAAAACCAAATCCAAATCTTTTGAATGCCATTCAACATAAGTTTTCGTGTTCTAGGAAATTGATAAAGCTGATGATGGTGAAAAGTAGTTTATACAAGCAATGACACAAGAGTTTAACCATACTTTATAGCTATTCTTAGAAGTTTCATCATAATCCTTGCAGTTGTTCCGAAGCTTTGGCATACACTTCTAGCCCGGGTATTGTTTTCCTAGATACAATGCTTATTTTAATCATAAGTTCTTTTAATAGTCTTTGGGAAGTTATTTGCTAAATACAAGACAATGACTCAATGTGTGGCACATGTTTTGTCCATTTTATGCTACTTGTCGATTGACAGCGAGCCCTGTTTTCAATGCTTCTCTTTTGGTGAGTTGAAAGAAAAAATTCAATATTCTTGTTGTTAGATTTGATGCAAAACAAATACTTGATTGCCAAAGAATTCTCCCAAATTGAGTTAATTTTTTTTATGGCAATAGTCTCGACTCCATGTGTCAAACAACATCTAGGTTCAGTTACAATATTGAGTTCATGGTCATTTTTAAAAACTCCCTTAATAAACATTTTGAGCTCTTACTTCACCCATAAGTTAACTTTGAAATCCTCACAATAGACATTCAATGTAAAAAACATGCTCTGATCTATACATATCTCATACACTCTTACAATTTCACCCACCAAACCAAATAGTTGTTGTTTTTCATTTCATTAATTCTTTAGTGTTTAATGTATAATCATCTCCTTGAAACTCCATATTTTTCTTTTTCTATGTTTCCTTATATGTGGCAGTGTGATGGGGCCTTAACGTTTTCTCTCTCCCTTATTTTAATAATACTATATCTTAGTGGGCTTGCAAAGAAATAGAACAAAATTTGAAGTTGGAACCCATGATTGATAATAAATAACATCCTAAGAGAAAGAGAGAATTTTGCCACAAGTCTAGCCTTATCGATACACTACCATCATGCTTACGTTTCAACTTGAAAACTACTTAGTACCAATGATCTCTTTCCTGGGAGGTGAGTCACGCAAAGACCATGTGCCATTCTTCACAATAGCATCATAGTTCTGTTACATTGCAGTGAACTATTTTTTTAAATTTTTTGGGTCATCAAATGACAAAGGTTCTTCCTCATTGTGCATACTAGACATACTCATTTTCAGCCCTACCCCATAATTACAACTTGACCTATAACGTCATTAGAGACGTGCATAGGTTGGATATGTGCCTCATTAGGACTTACATTTGTACTCCCACTACTAAATAGAGGCAAAAAGGAATCATCTACATTTTGTGAGTTCATATTATTGTTCTTGGTAGATGCTAACAAAGAATGAACTGCATCTTCCACAAAAACAACCTCTCACCTAATCAAGATACACTTGTTGCAAATGAAAAAACATGTAACCTTTGCTTTCTAGACTAAAACAAAAAAAACAACATTTCATAGCCTCATTATTCAAATTATTTTGTTGTTGCTTAAACACCAAAATATAAGGTAAGCAACCAAACACATGAAAGTGGCCAATAGATGACTTCTTGCCATGCCAAACCTCCTATCGAGTGATAGATTGCCATCCTTTATTGGGAGATCTATTTTGTAAGTACACAATACACATGACAACCTCAACCTCAAACACCGATTGCAAGCTAAGAACCCAAGTCTTCCAAGAACCCAAGTACAAGTACCCAAGATCTCAGTGTATGGTCATCACCTGAAGTGGAATGGATACTTTGCGCGAAGATGATGAGAGTGGAGTTGGAGAAGAAGAAGTTTCTACACTAGGAGGATTGTTTCTCGATCCTCCCCCATCCCCATCTACGCCAGGGATTGCACCAAAGCCTATGGAGGCTTTTGGTCAAGTCGATGATGGAGATGATGCTACAACAGGAGGTGCAACGTGACGCCTTAGAAGAAAGAAGGGCAGCCATGGAGCGTGAGTGTGAGCAAGTGCGCTTGGCGACCGAAGATCAAAGGGAAAATATGGAGCTTGAGCGCGAGCAAGCGTGCAAAGCTCAATGGATAGTGTCTGAAGAAAAGCGAGCGGCTATGGAGTTAGAGTGTGAGGTGCGGAGAGATCAACGCATGCAAGAGTTGGTCCTACAGGTACTCACCTTGAAATACGAGCCCATCAAGGACGTTGGCACTTCATCAGGTAGCACAGGTAGAGATGCAGATTCCAACAACCTAGTCACTGAGAAGTTGACGTTCAGTAAGTATGACGGTAAGATGGATGCTAATGTCATTCATTCTTGGTTGTATCAATTTAATGCTTACTGTGCGACAACTAAGAAAACAAGTAATAACAAAGTTTTGATGATAGACATGTATCTTGCCGGTGATGCCATTAATTGGTATCACTCATGGCAAGAGGCACAGTTGGCCGTGCGCCTAGAGGAAGCTGAGGAAGGCATGCCCCTGTCTTTCAATTGGGCCGACTTCCAAGACAAGCTCAAGGTGCGATTCATGCCGTCTCAGTACCTAGCCCGGTTAAAAGGAAATTGGCGTAACCTTAAGCAAAATGGTACTCTAATTATGTCTTTTTCTAACCGTGTTTTGCAGCTCGGTACCCAATTATGCAAATCGAATGCGGAACGCAAAGAGGACTTCATTTTCGGGTTGGACGAGTATATCAAGGTCATTGTTGAAGTCCTTGACCCAATAGATCTCAACAATGCAGTAGTGATTGCTCTCGCGCATGAGATGAAGAACAACAAAGGAAAGCCTAAGGAGAACAAGTTGTCTCACAGTACCTCTTAAAAGCCACATAATAGTAAGAACGATAAAAATGGTAAGAATGGAAATTCTTCTAACCCATCTTCCTCTAGTCCTGTGGAAAAGAACTCTCAAAATGAATCTAAGGGTAAAGCGAAAACACCTGCTAAACCTAAGCTGACCCCATATGAAAAAGTTGCACAAGGAATTATAGGAGGATATATCACACCCAAAGAACAAATCATTTATGCTAAGTAAGGTCAAAGTTTTCAGTGTGACGTTAAGGGTCATATGAAAAAGGCATGTCCTAAGAAAAAACCACCTAGAGAACCTTAAGCACCCACAACTACCACAAGTACTTTAGTGAACCACAATGATTCTCCACATGTCTCTGACACACACAATGATGAGTCTCTCTTCAAATGTTATGGTCATGTGAAGGGTCAGCGTCTTGTCATATTGTTTGATTCCGACAGTATGCACGATGTGATTAGTGACTCTCTTATAGAAAGAGCCCGCTGGGAAATTCGCTCTCTGTATGGACTCTGTCATTACACAAGAGTGCCTTGATGTGTTAGTCACTAGTTAGCAAGCTTCCTCATGTAGAAGATTTATTGTGTCTCCTCTCTCATCATGTGATATGATTTTGGGCATTTGATGATTTCATGAACATAACCCTGTCATTGATTGGGCGGAGTTGGTGGCCAGAGGATTCATGCACCCTAGTGTAAGTCCTTTGGCTCCTCCTATTTTGTTTGTTCGCAAGAAGGATGGTTCGTCTTGTTTGTGTGTTGATTACAAGGCTTTGAACAAGACGATCGTCAAAAACAAGTTTTCGATGCCTCGCATTGAGTATATCCTCGATAGGCTCAATGGGACAAAGGATTTCAACAAAGTCGATCTCAAAAGTGGATACTATCAGGTATGGGTATTTAAAGGCGATATCTACAAGACCGCCTTTCATAGAGAGCAAGGGCAATGGGAGTATGTGGTTATGCCTTTTGGATCGACAGGTGCCGTGGGTACATTTAACCATCTCATGGTAGGTCGTTTTGGTGATATCATTGGCGTGTGTGTGTTTATCTTTCTTGATGACATTCTCATATTGTTTGCATCATGGAAACAACATGAAAAGGATGTAGAAAAGATTTTAGCCTGTTTGGATGAGTGTTAGCTGTACATTGCAGCTAAGAATTTTGAATTTTTTCTCACTGAAGTTACTTATCTACGTTATATCATTTCTGCAGAAGGTGTCAAGCTTAATCCTGCAAAGGTAGAATGGGTTTGTGATTGGGATTTGCCAAAAATTGCATATGATGTGTGTTCTTTTCTTGGTTTATGTCAAGCATATAGTTGGCACATAGTGAATTTTTCACGCATTGTCGCACCCATGATTGATGTTTTGAAAGGGGTGAAAACTCACCGACAACGCGTTGTTTTTCTCGAGGCAACCGTTGAGGCTTTTTCAGCTCTTAAGGTTGCAGTGACAGAAGCACCGTGCCTCATCCTTGCCTCCTAGGACAACCCCTTTGAGGTATGGACGGATGCGAGCAATGTCGCCATAAGTGACGTGCTTCAACAACATGGCTGCCCAATTGCATTTCTAAGTCGCAAGTTAAATAGTGCTGAAAAGAATTATTCAGTTTATGACAAAGAACTTATGTCTGTTATTCACTCTCTCAAGCATTGGAAGAATTTTCTGAATGGTAGAGAGTTCATAGTTCACACAGATCATCAAGCCCTCAAGTGGCTCCAGTCTATGCCTAGTGCACATTGGAGTGATCGCCAAGCACGGTGGTCATAGTTTTTAGAGCAATTTGGTGGTTTGATTGAGTATGTGCCTGGTAAAGCTAACCCCATTGCATACGTGTTAAGTCGCAAAGGACAAATCTTGGCTCTTGAGTCAACATCCACAGTTTCTATTTAGGGTGTCTCTTTCGACAGCATGAAGAATCAATATTTAGATTCCAAGTTTGGTAAGCAATGGTTGCAGGCAGGCTCTTGCTTCCCAAGGGCTGATCAACTATCTCATTCGTGAAGGTTTGTTGTATTTTCGTCATAGTGTATGTGTGTTGCCCTCTCTTAGGACAACCATTTTGCACGATGCTCATGACTCTCTCACGGATGGGCACAAGGGAATGAACACCACTATGGAAAAAATACAAAGATTCTTTAACCGGCCTAAAATGCAAAAAGATGTGTTTTGTTATGTCACACAGTGCACCATTTTTTAGAAGGTAAAAGCCCCTAAAGGTAGGCATCATGGTCTCTTGATGCCGTTGCCTATTCGCGAAGGACCTTTTCAAGATATCTCTATGGATTTTGTGACTAATCTTCCACATAGTTTGTATGCAAGGAACAAACAATGCACACAATTTACTATCACACAAGGTTTGCACCTCTAGCCCACTCATTTTCAACCCTATCTGATAATTACAACTTGATCTATAACATCATTAGAGATCTGCGTAGGTTGGATATGTGCCTCATTAGGACTTACATATGTACTCCCACTACTAAATAGAGGCAAAAAGGAATCATATACATTTTGTGAGTTCATATTATTGTTCTTGGTACATGCTAACAAGGATTGAACTGCATCTTCCACAAAAACAACCTCTCACCTAATCAAGATACACTTAGTGTTGCATATGAAAAAACATGTAACCTTTGCTTTCTAGACTAAAACAAACAAAAAGATTTCATAGCCTCATTCTTCAAATTATTTTGTTGTTGCTCAGACACCATACTATAAGCTAAGCTACCAAACACATGAAAGTGACCTATAGATGACTTCTTGCCATGCCAAACCTCCTATGGAGTGATAGATTGCAATCCTTTATTGGGAGATTTGTTTTGTACGTACACAATACACATGACAACCTCAAGCCAAAACACACATGAAAAAGCTTGGTTTTTGTTTGCAAGGATGATGGGGAGAATGGTTGCTTCCAATTTCCAATCTTGCTTGCACACTTCCCTGTCAACCTCTCACCATCTCTTCCAATTTCCAAGTACACACACACACCTAAACTAAACCCCACACACACACACACACACACACACACACACATGCACAAAAAGAATAAATTTGACAAGGATAGAGTGTAAGAGATTGTAAGAGATGTAGAAATAATTAGAGAACAGAGAATCTTGCAAGTGAATAGCCTAAAGTCATAGCCCGAAACTCCGCAACATCCCTTCTTGTGGAGTTTGGTATTTGATTTATTATTTGACTTTTGAGTGCTAAAATTGGAAGCCCCTGTTTTACAACTAGTCCACTTTAGTACTTGGTGGAGCACATCACTTATTGCATGTCCCGTAAGGGTTAGTTCTCACTAAAGCTATTTACAAGCAGCCATAGTGGCCTATTGAATAAAAATTCTAAAATACTGTGCAAAGGTAAAATGACCGAGAGGGTTATTATTTGTCGGTGCCTCCTTTTGAACTCCCATAATTCCAATCTACAAATCATTATCAAATCATTATTAGTAAAATCAAATAGACAACACATAATTAATCATTAAGACAACTATCCGAATTGCAGTTAACCACATACAACAGGAAGGTGGCCAGTCACGTAACATCCCTCATTAACTGCAATAGAGATAGCTGGCTTAATGGTTAATTATGTGTTGTCTATTTGATTTTACTAATAGTGAGTTGATGATGATTTGTAGATTGGAATTTTGAGAGTTGAAAAGGAGACGCCGACAAATAATAACCCTCTTAGTCATTTTATCTTTGCACAGTATTTTAGACTTTTTATTCAATAAGCCACTATGGCTGCTTGTAAATAGCTCTAGTGAGAACTCACCCGTAGAAGACATGCAATAAGTGATGTGCTCCACTCAACTACTAAAGTGGACTAATTGTAAAAGAGGCACCCAAAACTCAAATAATAAATTAAATACCAAACTCCACAAGAAGGGGTGTCGTGGAGTTGGGGCTATGATTTTAGGCCATTCACTTGCAAGATTCTCTGCTTTCCTCTCTTAGACTATGCTAAATTATGTTGTGGACTCTCTAATTATGTCTACATATCTTACAATCTCTTACACTCTATACTTGTCAAATCTATTCTCTTTGTGTGTGTGTGTGTGTGTGTGTGTGTGTGTGTTGTCAAATCTATTCTCTTTGTGTGTGTGTACTTGGAAATTGTAAGAGATGTAGACATAATTAGAGAGTACACAACATAATTAAGCACAGTCTAAGAGAGGAGAGCAGAGAATTTTGCAAATGAATGGCCTAAAATCATAGCCCCAAACTCCACGGGCACCCCTTCTTGTGGAGTTTGCTATTTAATTTATTATTTGAGTTTTGGGTGCCAAAATTGGAGGTCCCTCTTTTACAACTAGTCCACTTTAGTACTTGAGTGGAGCACATCACTTATTGCACGTCTCCTAAAGACGAGTTCTCACTAGAGCTATTTAAAAGCAGCCATAGTGGCTTATTGAATAAAAAGTCTAAAATACTATGCAAAGATAAAATGACCGAGAGGGTTATTATTTGCCGGTGCCTCCTTTTCAACTCCCATAATTCCAATTTACAAATCATCATCAACTTACTATTAGTAAAATCAAATAGACAGACATAATTAACCATTAAGTAT
Organism: Adiantum capillus-veneris; assembly: GCF_014529385.1. Classification (NCBI taxonomy): domain Eukaryota; kingdom Viridiplantae; phylum Streptophyta; class Polypodiopsida; order Polypodiales; family Pteridaceae; genus Adiantum; species Adiantum capillus-veneris. The sequence goes on along the minus strand of NC_140937.1, from coordinate 150,374,279 downwards.
GATATCCCAATTGCAACTAACCACATACAACAAGAGGGTGCCCAGTCTCGTGACAACTTTTGCATGTACATCGTGCCATTTCCAAACGTGACATGTTTTCCTCTCAACAACACCATTTTGCCTAGGAGTACATAGTAATGTACATTGGTGTTTTAGTCCACAACCTGTGAAAAATGTATTGAATTCTTCAAACATATAGTCCGTCCCTTGATCAAAATGGAGGATGCCCACAATACCCACAATACAATGAGATATATTTTCAAAAAAGCACATAAACTCTTTGGAATTTACCTTAAGCGGACACACCGATGCCTGCTTGAAGTACAAATGATTTCCAAAAGATGGATATGCATCAGACCACAAACATCACTATGGACAAGCTGAAATTTATGCTTAGCCTATATAGAAACATCCTTAGAAAACTTAGAACAATACATTTTTTCCAAAAAGAGCCACAAAAGCATCCATATCATATTCCTACAAATGTAGCAAACTAGCAATTGGGGATGACCAAGACAAGCATGCAAAAGTTGTGCATATAAAATAGCTTTTGAATATGAAAATGCATATGTTAATTCTTCCACATATTTCATGTAAGCATTGAGCTTATACAACCCACAAAACAAATTACCAAATGCCATAATAATATTACCAAAAATGAAATCATGCACAATACATTTGTCATCCACAATAATATTACCAAAAATGAAATCATGCATAATATATCTATCATCCACAAACTTGACTACAGGACCAATGTTTGAAAGTGTAAATACAGACAAAAGGTTTCTCTGGATCCTAGGTACATACAAAGCATCCAAAAGTATGAAAGAATTCCCACCTACAATAGTAGGTAGAAATTTTCCAAGTCACTTAATTGGTCAAGAGGTGGTGTTGACACACTTGATATTATTATTCTTACTCCCAAGAGAAAAAATCACGATGAGATGTATTTTCCTTAGTTTTACCATTGTCAAAGTACCACACATGATCCATGGATTTTGCGATACATCCATCATGAATGCATGTGTCATGCGAGCAGTGTGCATTAGAAGCCCATTCTGCATCTTGCACAACATTCACCTAATCTATATTTGAAGAAGCATAGGCAATGGTAGCATTTGCCCTTTTAGCTTTAAGGGCTGATGACATTGCTTGTGATTAGATGATCATTTTCCCTACAATAATGACACTTCATCTTCTTCGTGTTCTTATTTATAAACTTATTAGAACTAGTGTTGTTTGAAGAATCAACAACTCTAAGGGTAGGCCTAATACCTACGAAAGGATTTGGAGGTAGCAATAGTGATATTCTTCTTTTAGTGTTAAGCCACAAATGCATGTTCAAAAGAACATTGTGTAGCGTTGTTTTCCTAGACTGGGCCTCTCATACAAGAGACTGTTAGGAATGACCTCATAGATGGCAATTAATTTCTCATTGAGGATCTTTAATCTCCCAATAAAACATCCATATCATCCTCCTTGTACATAACAATGTACTCTAGCTCCTTATGTAGGTAAGCAAGTTTTGCCAAATCAGGACCTAGATACAACGAAGTAAGTCTATCCCATGCTTATTTTTTTGTTCATTGTGGAGGAATGGAATGCTTAACAAAAAGAGCAATCAAAACATGAGCTTGCACATCCTTAGCATCCCAATGTGTCTAATTAGCAATATGCAAAACATCTGTAGCAATGTAACTACTAGAACTTGCATCATCATCTACATAACATGTATCCGTAGAACCCTTTCTTATATCATAATCATGCATAATTTTCCAAACTCCCTTTGCAGCACAAAACTAATGTGCTATATAGAAATATACACACACAAAAATTGCAATGTTGAAAAACCTACACAAAAGGACAAAATTGCCCGCACAATATTATCGATGGAAAAAGTGAAGGCCAAAATGAGCTCGAATCAAAATTTTGATGGTAATAAGCTCCAAGAGCATACATGAATGTTATGTAGCCATGCGAGTGCTCATCAACAATCACCTTAATCTAAGAAAGTTAGCCAAAAGGTGCAACGATGCTGTTTTGGATGTGGAAATATGGCTATAAGAATGCATGTGTGAAGATGGAGGAGATGAAGGAGAAGCTTAAGAACACACAAGGTAAGAAGCAATATTACTAAGTGTGCTTATACAAAGATAAGGTTTGGCTTAGAGTAATGGATGTATATCTAAATCGAGAAAAAAAGCCTCTTAGAATGGAAAAAAAGTGTTCCGATGGTCATAAGTATGTTCACACATATCACTACCATAATATGGTAGCAAAACTTGCATTTAGTAGTCAACTCTAATCTATTTATTGCTTCTGAAGCTAGGTCCAATCAAGGACTCCAAGCTTTGTAAGGTCTAGCACAAACATAACCAAAAACTTAGAGAAAAAGAAAAGAAAGAGAACCAATCACAAAGGTTCTCATCGTAATGCATATTGTGAAGCTCCAAATAGAGCAAAGATGAAGAGCTTGTCATAAGGAAGATTTTTATAAGGGGTTACCGGTAACATGTGAAGAGTTCATTAAAAAAAAAAGGCTATTATGATTAGTAAAGATAGAGAAGGAAGAGACCACACTCGAGGACCAATAGATTTGGAACTAAACGCTAAAATGTGCACTAGAGTAAAAAGCAAACCATAATGGAAACACACACAAACATACAATGTATTATGAGAGGAACAAAGAGAAAGATGGTTTATATGTCAATGAACTATTAGTGTATATAACCACAATGCTGACATTATTATACAAACAAAGCCAAAACCATGTATAGCAAACCCTTTACAAGTTCTAACGTGTGTTCATACTATGCCCAAGGATAGATAATAAGACGTGGACGACCAAAATACCTAGCACATTTTTCTTTGCTACCAATTACGTATATAAAAAATTACTCTCCCTCTCTCTATGTGTTTGTACACACACACACACACTATATATATATATATATATATATATATATATATATATATATATATATATATATATATATATATATATATATATACACACACACGGATGTATTTAACAAAAGTTCTTTGGTTTGAATCTTGCATACTTTTACCTTTCTAACATGAAAAACATTCAATCTCAAAATATAGTATTCTTTGTTTCCCTTCTTCTTCGAGCTAAAAGTTTTCAAAACCTTGAAAAAGAATGTTGGCAAGGTTGTGAGGATTTCGTTGCTCATTTTGGTGAAACCATATAGTCAATATGCGAGTGTAACTTGCCTCCTTTATGCATTTTTATGCAAGACATACTTTTTGTATTGTAAGTGAACCTCTTGAAATGAATAATGCAACGATGTATATGCATACATAATGTATGCATGCATACATACACATAAACACACACACACACACACATTATGACACACACATGTATGTATGTACATCTGCTATCCACGTATGCATGATGTTGATTTGGATCGTCCTCTAATGATTAGGCTATGCTGTAGGATCTCAAACTTTAGTGGGATATGCCATGAATAAAATTTAATCACAGATAGCTTTGCAAAGAGAACAATGAACCGACACATGTTTGATCATGATAGGAGGCTATGGGAGGTAGTGCTGGACCTCTTGAGTTACTTGGGTGCTACTTAGGTGTTGTGCATATGCTTTGGTGTATATGGAGCATCTGTACATGGTATTGATGCGATTGTAGATATTAGACATTGGCTTTTAAGTAGGAGATTTTTAGGGTTAAAGGCCGAGTGGTCAGTCTCCCAATGAGGATACACACACATACACACATCACATATACACGTTTAGTGTATTCATTCTTTATTAATAGACAAAGGAATAAGACTGAAGGAGCTCAATATTGGACATCCGGAATCATAGCATGTCCCTTTCTCTCTCTCTCTCTCTCTCTCTCTCTCTCTCTCTCTCTCTCTCTCTCTCTCTCTCTCTCTCTCTCTCTCTCTCTCATGGGTCATCAAGTGGCCAAGTTGTCAAGGTGACTACCTTACGGAAAATATTTTCTTTGGTTGCCAATGTATTTGGTCCAAATAGATGGTAAGGTAGTGGTCTTACATGGTGATCTTCATTAGGACATTCACATGCAATAGCCGCATTATTTTGTTGAGAACAACAAATAGGAATTGGTGTCTAACATTCATAGAAGCCTTTATGGCATGAAGTGGGCACCACAAGAAGGGCATCATAAGTTTGATGCTTTTATGAAGACTTGAGGGCATAGGCAAAGCAAAATTGATAATTGCCTCTACACAAAGAAAGCTACAAATGATAGTTTTATGATAAGGATCTTGTATGCCGATTATATGCTCACCATTGGGAAGAATAGTCTTGACACACCCGGCACACAAAAAAACTGCCTCTCTATAGCCCAGGGCATACATAGCACCCCAGGACCCCAATCCACTAGAGTTCACCTTTGACACTCTCGACACACGCTAGCATGCCACCGTCCCCACGCACACTGACACACAAACGCGCACACCACAGCTACCCATGCATCTCACTACTCGCTTCAAGCCAGACAACGTTGCCGCACACGAGAAACCGCACTCTCACTTCCATTCTGCACTCAAAGAAGAGACCCGATGGGCACACACATCCGCAACGGCACTGCACACACAAGCAAAAGAAGTAGAGAAGGAGGGATAGGGGAAATGATGGGAGAGAAACACCATGGAAGCTTCACCACTGCTCAAACACAATTTACAACTCATTTACATCAAACAGCACACCCACATGGTCATCGGGTAAGAAAACACAACCTTGGGGCTTTGCAAGCACACACCTCTGCACAAAAAAACCCTTAGAAAAAACACCCATACACCTTGGCTCTCCTACAAACAGAAGGAAAAGAACCCCTCTGGAAAAAAGTGTTGGGTTTGCTGGCCTGTATCCGGTCGACCGTCACTAACTCACTTATAGTTTCTTTATTGAAATGTATAGATGATACATTACAAGCCATACACACTATCTTGACATAGTGTGTGTTGTGTAGGAGGGCAAGGCTCACCCTCACCTGTGTTTGCATACTCTCTTCTCTCTCTTCCCGCTTCTGCATTCGATCTAGCAATTGGTATCAGAGCTTTGGTTTTGCGATAGATGGAGTGCTATAGAGAAGTGAGCTTTCGGCTATGGTGAGCTCGTTTTCGGTGGAAGCTTGAGATTGGTGAGCAACCACCTGATCTATGCTCATGGAAGCTTGAGGGACATTCCCAAGTTTGAGAGGAGGGTGTATTGCAAGTGCGTATGCTTTTTTGCAGCCATACCTGCAGGAAGAATGCATATTTTCATTTTCGAAGGTCATTTTTCAGGCTCCAAAACAGTGTTTTTTGCGTAACTTTTGCATACGGAATGCGATTTGTGCAAGGTTAGGGTGTAACCTGGGGTTTTGGCATGCTCAAGACGCAATGGTGATGTCCATTTGGACTAATTTTGACCTCTAAAATTTTTACTGTAGCAATTGTTTATTGTGTGTCAAGGATTCCACACATGGTTTGCTTTCGGATGTGAGAGTGGTATTGGCTGCAAGTTTGCTCACAGGTGGGAGGATACGATGTATGATCTGTGTGGTCAAATTCTCAGAGAGTTTGTAGCACTTTTTTGAGGTCCACTTGCGGCCACATATAGAAGATGCGGTAGATACCTTGCGGTTGCCGATTTGTCTTGCCGTTATGCGAGACACTTGTAGGATACTTTGACACCTTTGTGAGCTGAATATTCAGCCAATTGGATTGCTATTTGGGATGCTATTTTCATGCATACAGAGGGCTGAAATTCTCAACCATACATAGTTTTACAGGTGCCATATTTTTTGCAAAGGTTGCATCTCAGATTTTGGTCATTTATGCATCAATTTTTGGCATAGTTTTCTCGACATCAAATAAGATACACGGGTTATCTTCTATGACCATTTTGGCAGTGATTTTGGAGCTTTATGCACACAGGTTTCATGCATTGAGAGCTTGGCATGGTTTATTTGTCTAGGTCGTTAGCAGACTTGCTTGACTAGACTATTTTATGCACAGTTGATTGGGATTTGTCTTTTTTGATCTGCCATACACTATGGCTGTTATGTACATCACTAGTATGCTCTTTTGAGAGCATTTCTTCGTAGTATTTGACTACAATTTTGGTATACTCCCAAAGTTCTCATCGAGTGGGAGTTTTTTGGCATATTGCTTGTACTTTTTTTGGCATCTGTTTGTGCGCATATCCTGTGATTAGCAGTGAGGACCCCAGCCATTTCTGAGAATTGGTTCGAAAGATAGTCATTTTTTAAACTTGGCTATACGTTTGTTGCATATCCTATGTTGAGAGGATCGTGGTGAGGTTTTCTTGAGCTGGGGTATTCTCAAATGTGGAGATACTTTCGATGATACAGGTAGCTGGAGATCCCCCTTCGTGGCCTCGCCATAGGATATGTATAGAGAGGACTAGGTGCTCATTAGTCATTATGTCAGTTTGACCGTTTATGCATAGCTATTACTCTCAATTGTTCTTGCTATTTGGTCAACGATACCCTTTTATGCGTTTGATTACATTTCTTGGAACTTTTGGTCTCTATTTTGGTTGAGATTTGCTTCGAAAAACAAAGGAGACTCTGCCAAAATTTTGCCAAAAATTTTGGACTTATACTTTGCCAACGTTTGCTTAAAGAGCGTGATGTCTATGACATAAAGAAGTTTGATGGCACAAACTTTGCTCTTTGGAAAAACCAAATGCAAGATGTTCTTGTCCAAAAGAAGCAAAAGTTGCCTCCCATGTACAAGGAAAGAACTGAGAAAATGGACATGACTCAGTTTCAGTGGGAATGAGCTGGATGAAATATGAAAGTCTACTATTAGATGGCATCTTGCCGAATCTGTTTACTTTTCCGTGTTGGAATGTGAGTCTGCTTACGTGGTATGGCAAAAGCTATGCAATACCTATAGAAAGTATACAACTAGCAATAAAGTTTTCTTAATGCGAAAGCTGTTCCACCTTTGTATGTAGGAGTATGCTAGTGTTGCCAGCCATATCAATGATTTTGACTCTTTGTTTGTTCAGATATGTGCTCGGTGCATGAATATGGATGATGAGATTAAAGCTACCTTTTTGCTTTGCTCATTACCTCCATCATGGGATATATTTTTTACAGCGATAAGTAACTCTGTACCTAATGGTAAACTAGTGTATAATGATGTCACCAATTTTCTTTTGTCTGAGGAAATGCGATGAAAATCTATGGGTAGCTCGCATCATGGCGAAGCTCACTATGTGCAAAAAGATGGGAAGCAAAGAAAGGGTCATGCTAAGCAGCATGATGCAAGTAAAGATGGCAAGAGGGACTCATCCCGTGATAGGTCAAAGTCTCAAGGACGTTATAAAAATATTCAATGCCATTATTGTGAGAAATATGGTTACATGAAAAAAGATTGTCATGCTTGGAAGTGTGATAAGGACAAAGGAAAAAGTAAAGATAATGATGGTAAAGAGGAGAAGTCAAAGATCTCAATGAAAATTGAATAAATCAATGTGGTTTAAGATGATTGTGATGCGCAATATATCAATATGCTGACAGAGATTGATGATGTGTTCTTTGATGCACATGAATCTCTATCATTGTAGAGTTCATTGCCAGCTAAATTGCTTATTAGCGGTGATGTGTCACACCCTAGATACTTGATTCGGGTGCTTCTTTGCATGTTACTCTGCATAGAGAGTGGTATACCACCTATGAGGAGACTATTGGATCTGCCACACTTGGAGACAGCTATGCATGTGACATCATGGGTTCGGTGACATTGCTATGATTATGGAAAATGGTGTACGTTTCGTGATCCACAATGTGCGTCATGTCCCAGCTTTGACACGCAATTTGATTTCAGTTGGTTGCCTTGATGACTTGGGTTACAAAGTCACTTTCTTTCAGCAGTCTTGGCGTATTGCAAAGGGCAACTTGATGGTTTCGCAAGGTTCAAAAGTGGGCTCCCTTTATCCTCTTTATGTGTTAGCAAAAAATAGTGTTTTATCTGTAATCGAGTTGCCAACCGGTGCATTGTGGCATAGTCGGTTAGGACATATGTCCAAGAAAGGAATGGAGACTCTTTCTCATTTGGGTTACTTGCCTTCTCTTTCATTTTCTAAATTTCCTTTTTGTGAGAACTATCAATATGGGAAGCAAACACGTGCTTCTCGTAATGGTTCATTTGAGAAGAGCATAAACCTTTAGAGCTTGTGGATAGTGATGTGTGTTGCCCTATGCCCACTAGATCTCTTGGTGGAGCGTCTTATTTTGTCACGTTTATAGATGATGCAACACATAAACTTTGTGCTTATGCTATGAAGTCCAAAGATGAGACATTTTCTTGTTTCAAGAAATTCTTATCTAGTGTAGAGACTCAGTCTGACCGAAAGTTAAATGCTTTGTGCTCAAAAAATGGTAGAGAGTACATTTCCAAGGAGTTTGCAGATTTTTGTTTAGGAAGGGGAATTAAGCGCGAGTTCACATCTCCCTACACCCCCACACAAAATGGTGTTGCTGAGAGGATGAATAGGACCATCCAAGAGAGGATTATTTCTATGCTTTCATAAACTAATTTGACCCAAGTTTTTTGGGTTGAAGCACTTTATACGGCAGTTTACTTGATCAATAGATTGCCACATGCTTCTTTATAGTTTAGTGTGCCTAAGTAATCATGGTAAGGAAAAACGTTGTCTTATGACAAGCTCAGGACGTTTGGCTGTGAGGCTTATGCACATGTGCCTAAAGAGCTTTGTGGTAAGCTTGATCTCAAATCTAGGAAATGCATCTTTATAGGCTATGTACAGGATGGTCAATTTGGCTATCGTTTATGGGATCCTGAGAGTCAATCAGTTATCTGTAGCAGTGATATAGTCTTCAATGAGACTAAGATGCATAAACAACTAGAGAAAGATGTAGAATTTTGGAAAGTGACATTTTTCGATGTATCGCCTCCTTTCCAGACATCTCATGAGCCAGTTATGCTGCAATTGAATGCTCCTGTCTCACTAGAGAAACTGAGCAGGCTAGTACATGTCAATCGAGAAGGTCTCATAGAGCCTCAAATCCGCCATACCGTTTTGTTCCTGGCCTAGATTTTGTATTGCTGACAGATAGTGGTGTGCCGTCTTGATACAAAGACACCATGCTAGCCAAGGATAAGACTCAGTGGGATCTTGCAATGAAAAGTGAGTTGTCTAGTATTCAAAAAAACAAAACTTGGGAATTGGTTCCATTGCCAAAAGGTAGGAAAGTATTGTCTTGTAAATGGGTTTACAAGAAGAAGATTGCATCCAATTTTGAGAACTACAAGGCTCGCTTAGTGGCCAAAGGTTTCAAGTAAGAATATGGCATAGATTTTCAAGAAATCTTTTCTCCAGTGGTCAAGACGACAACACTGAGAATGTTGCTTGGTTTGGTTGCCAGTGTAGATTTGGAGCTTGAGCAAATGGATGTCATTACAACTTTCTTACATGGAGATCTCAATGAGGAGATTTATATGCAGTAGGTCAAGGAACATTTAGTTTGTAAGCTTCTGAAAAGTCTCTATGGCTTGAAGCAATCATCCAGACAATGGTATCAAAAGTTTGATGCATTTATGCGTTCCCAAGGCTATAAGCGCAGTACTGAGGATCCATGTCTTTATGTGAAAAGACAACCCAATGGACAACTAATTATGCTTATTCTTTATGTGGATGACATGCTCATTGCTGGTCATTTAAAGAAGGACATTATTGTGACCTCAAAATGAAGCTGAAGAGTCAGTTTGACATGAAAGATTTGGGAAATGCAAACCACATTTTGGGTATGTACATTACTCGAGATCGTAAGAAGAGATTGTTATAACTATCTCAAAAGGATTATGTGCATAAAGTTCCTGAGCGTTTCAACCAGTAGAAGGGGAAGGCATTGATACCCCATTGCCTGCATATTTGAAACTTAGTAAGAACGATTGTCCCAAATCTGCTGAGGAAAAAGCTGTGATGGCTAAGGTTCCTTATGCTTCAGCTTGTGGCGGTCTCATGTATGCCATGGTGGCTACCAAACCTGACATTGCACATTGTAGTGGGAGTTGTCAGCAGATTTATGTCTAACCCTGGTAAATGTAAAGTGTGAGCTTTGTCCTAAAGTGTGAGTCAAGGAGAGAAGAGTGGAATTATCCCACATGCTATGTAGCAAGGCTGTAGAGCTACTTAAAGCTCACTTCATGAATGAATAAACACGACTCTATTTTGCACTACATGCTTGCCTGTGGTGAGCTTGTGCTAAGCTAAGTCAATACTCAAGATTGTGTTTATGAGTCCAAGCGAATTCTATCTTGGAACCTAATTCACTTGAGTGATAATTTTGCTTACACACACATTCACACATTGATACTATGTTTGTCTTTCATCCACCATAGCTAGCACAATCCCATTCCCAACAAGCTAAAAATTTAGGTTATGCTAGCTAGATTTGTCATTATGCATTAGTGTGTGTTAATTATTAGCATCTCCATTACATTGATCAGCATTTCATAATTATTGTTACAGTCCATCGACATTTTCATAACTAGTTGCATCTCTCACTAATTAAGCACTAATCTAGCTATGTGTGGGCATGTCCTTGGCACACCCAAGAGGCCACTACCCTCCATGGCTAGGTAGACTTGATTAGGGAGAGGATTAGCATCTTTTTGTGTTGCATTTTAGATTGCCCTTCGTGTCAATTTTTGCCTCTTCAATTAAATTCATTGAACTCATTTTCCTTTTTGCATTGCTCATCTCATCCCAAAGTGCTCATTTCAAGCTTTCCATAGAGCCTTCAAGCTCTGCAATCCGAGCCCAAGAACTCCATTAAACCTATCCTCAATGTTACCTATTATTAGGTGTGTGTGTGTGTGAGTATGGAGCCTGCTAGCTTGAGTTTAACATTCTACTTTTAGGAGCTCCTTCACAAGCAAAGCTCGTGGGCTTGTTGGCTAGCTAATGTTGGATATGCTATAATCGAAATGCGAGGTTGAGGGGTCAAATCGCATCCTTGCTTTGGCAACCCGGACGGACATGAAGCAACGAATGCCATAGACCTTTTCTCAGGAAGTCGGGTCCGCAAGGGTCTGTTCGTGCTGCACTTCTTTTGCCCGCCTGCCCGTGCTGCCCCCGCTTGCCCGGACTGCTGCCTGGAGCCTGCACGGCCTGATCCTTCCTGCCTTATCTTCCCACAACTCATTTAAGAACCCCTTCCCATGCTTGAAGCATTTAAACTCCCAAAGGGAGTGCCTTTACTCTTGGCCCCCCTTTGCCCCAAGGCTTCACATAAGAGCACAATCCCGCGAGCCTTTTGTAAGAATCAGGCAGTCCCACATCAAGGCTCCAACAAAAGGATCAAAGGCAACCCTGTCAAGATTTGAAACTCCAAAGATCTCACCGAGGGCTCTCTTCCACAAGGAAATTTCTACATGCAAAAGGCTTCAAGGGTAATTTCCTTGGCATAACTTTCAAGAACTCCAAAAGGAGGTCATTTTTCAAAACACCACCAATCGAAAACAAAGGTCGGTATCTCCTTGTGAAGAGGAGCTTCAATCCGGTGAAGAGGAGCTTCACAAAGGGATTTCTCTCTCTCCCTCTGTCTCTCTTAACTTGCAATGAAATGAACCCAGTCGAGTACAACTTCAAATAAAATTTTCAAATTCTTGTGCACTGTGTAAAGAGGTAGACACTAGCTAGGAGAGTCTCCTAAGCTAAGACCCCTCTATTAGCACAAATGGGAGACAAGGGAACAAAAAAATTCAACGGGGAAGGGTTTCACACCTGGCAAACAAAATTATGAGGATATCTTATGAAAAAATGTTTATGGTCTGTCATCAGCACTGCCTTAGAGCAACAAGCCGAACGTGATGGAGTGCACACTAGGGCATCTACACTCATAACAAGTGCACATAATTTGGCCAAAGACGAACAAGCGTTAGGAATCATCATCACCTCCTTGCATGACAATTATGTGCATTTCACAGACGAATGTACACATGCACATGATGCCTGGCATGTTTTAGAAAGCAATTTTGGAGCTAGGGCCAAAAGAAGTGAAGTTAGTCTCAAAAGACAACTTTACAAGATCACCATGATTGAAGGAGAGGACATTGCTAGCCTAGTAAATAGGCTTAAGAGCATGGTCATACAACTCACTTACATCCATGCCAAAGTACCAGAAGACGATAAAGTGGCCATACTATTAAGTGCACTTCCACCTTCTTATGACCACTTAGTCACAATTCTTGAAGAAAAAGAACCGGCTCCACCTTTTCAAGATGTCATCAACTCAGTCCAAGCAGAAGAAAGAAAGCAAAGTGGTTCATTAACTCCATCAGGATGGGCCTTTGTCACAACATCCTCAAGGGGAAGATATTCGCCATTGACATCATCAACCGGAAGAAAGTGTTATGAATGTGGAAGAATGGGACACGTAGCAAAAGACTGCTACACAAACAATCCTTGCAACAAATGTGGTAAGAAGGGACACCCACCTTCTCGATGCTACTCAAATGGAGGCAATAGTAGTGGAGAAAGCAGCAATAGCCGAAGCAACAACAGAAGCTATGAAGGCAAGAGACCTAACAAAGGATCAGCTCACATAGTAGAAGACGAAGAAGACACCAACCTTGTCTTTTATGAAGACGTACTTTGAAGAGGCAGCCTCTCTACTTGTAGGGGAGGACTTTATTTTCCTGTGTGGATATTATCATCCTGTGTGGAATTTGTCAGCCTGTGTGGATTTTACCATCCTGTGTGGATACTAGCTTATCATCCTGTGTGGACCATGCATCTTCAGTATTTTGTCATAGTCCAAACCTCAAGGGGAGGATTGTAAAGTGTGAGCTTTGTCCTAGAGTGTGAGTCAAGGAGAGAAGAGTGGAATTATCCCACATGCTGTGGAGCAAGGCTGTAGAGCTACTTAAAGCTCACTTCATGAATGAATAAACACAACTCTATTTTGCACTACATGCTTGTCTGTGGTGAGCTTGTGCTAAGCTAAGTCAATACTCAAGATTGTGTTTATGAGTCCAAGCTAATTCTATCTTGGAACCTAATTCACTTGAGTGATAATCTTGCTTACACACACACTCACACATTGACGCTATGTTTCTCTTTCATCCACCATAGCTAGCACGATCCCATTCCCAACAGTAAAAAGCATTGGGATGCTGTCAAGTCAATTCTCAGATACTTGAACGGCACAAAGGATAGATATTTATGATATGGTTGTGGAGATCTATCCATCAAGGGATATGTGGACAATGATTATGCAAGATGTGTTGATACACATAGATCAACGACAGGTTAGATCTACACATTTGCTAGTTCTGCTATCTCTTGGAGATCCGCTCTTCAAGATTGTACGTCGATTTCCACTACAGAGGCTGAGTATGTTGCTTTGAGAGGCATGCAAGGAAGCTATATGGCTTGCTCCCCTAGTGGTGTTTCATTTGAGAACAAAACACATTGATGTGCGATGTCACTTCACCTAGGAGTGCTTGGCAAACAAAAAGCTTAACTTGGTGAAGATTCATACGTCAGAGAACACAATGGATGCACCCACAAAAAGTCTCTCCAGACATCAGTTTCAGCACTGTCGTGAGTTGATGGGCATTGGGTGATATGTAGTCTTCCTCACTCATTCTTTCTTTTGGCCTCCCACATTGGCCATCAAGTGGAGATTGTTGGGTTTGCTCGGTTGTGTCCGATCGACCGTCACTAACTCCCATCACTAACTCACTTACAGTTTCTTTATCCAACTGTATAGATAATACATTACGAGCCATACACACTATCTCGACATAGTGTGTGTTGTGTAGGAGGGCAAGGCTCACCCTCACTTGTGTCTGCGTACTCTCTTCTCTCTCTTACTCTCTCTTCTTGCTCCTGGACTTGATCCAACAAAAAGCCTACTGGCCAAAAGCCTACTATGGCAAAAAGCATAAAAAATTACAAAAAAAAGGCTTACATAGGGGTCCCCCTTTCAATTTGGGCATCTAACCTCTGATTGGTCCACCTTGCATCTCAGTTTAGCAACTTTGGAAGGGGTAGCCACCTTGTATTTGCTCTCTCTACACTTGAACTTGAGGGGGGTGCACTAGTGATGTCACTCGTGTCCTTTGGCTTTTTTAATATTTTTTTAATCTTTATTTCCCTTCATTTCCACCTTTAGAAGGCTACCCTTTGACCAGCCTTTGATTCTCCTCTTTGATCGGCCACCTTTGGTCCACCTTGGTGTCCACTTGAATGCCCTCTTTGCACTCGAACGGGCCCTTTGATTGATTTGCCCAGGCTATCTCCTCACTCTCCTCCTCGTATGAAACCTCCCCTTGAGCCCACTCTGTCCGCCTTCAACTGATCCTTTGGAGTCCCTTCAACCATCCTCCTCCTCACATCTCTCTCTCTCTCTCTCTCTCTCTCTCTCGCACACACACACACACACACACACACACACACACACACACACACACACACACACACACACACACACACACACACACACGACCCTTCCCTAACCCCGAGCACATGAACACCCAGCGGGGCTTTGCCTTTCCGCCAGCTCGAGGCACTAGTAAGGTCACTAGTGCCCTCGCCCTTGCTTCAAAAGATGTGGGGGCCGGCGGCCCATGAGAAACCACCTCCTTGGCTGGTCTTGCCACATCATCAGTGCGCCTTGCGACCACTCAACCACCGCCACTAGCCTCTAGCACGGCCATCGTCATGGCTGATGACCGCCAAAATTACTACTGCCGACACCGGCGCTGTGCCACCAGGCTTGTGCATGCAGCACCCAACAGAGGGTCCCCCATAGCCACACAGCGTGGAGCTTTCCCTCCTGTGTACACTCACATAATGGGCCACTACCCCCTATAAATACCCTAGTAAATTTGCCTTGGTCCACGCATATGGGTTTTATCGCCGCCCCGTGGCAATTGTTGAGCTCGTGAGCCTCCTAAGGTCTCCTTTGAATGCCAAAAGATTTGAAAAACTTTTTTTTTTCTCCCCACTTTATCCTCTTGCCACCATCGAGTGCCCAATGGTCTGATTCCCAAGCTATAAAGATCCATTGGAAGCTCATTTCCCCAGGTTTGAGCTCCTCTCTCTTGACCGTAGTCCAATTTTCTCAGGCCCTCTTCTCAAGGCCATCTAAATTGCTAAAATCAAACTGGCACTATGATGTCGGGAACGAACGCCAACTTCAACCTGCAACATCCCTTTGGTCCAGGCTCCAATTGAGGTGATGTTAGTCCTTGTTGACTCCACTTGATTCATACTACCCTCTAGAACCCACGTCAAGGCCCAAAATATGCTAGATGGCACCTCCCCCAATGCGGCCAACCCAGCCCATAACTGGCCCTCGATAAATCTTTTGATGGCCATAACTTGCAATCTAGAACTCTGATCCGCAATCCAAAAAGACATGCATGCTCCATAATTCAAGTACTACCAGTCTACCCACTGACATCCACTCTAGCCACGTGTCCCCAACTGCCCTATCCGTTGGGGATCTCCTAAACCTTTTAACTTCAAACTTGAATATCTTGCACATCGTGGCTCCGTATGACGAGCCGTCTGGACCGGCTTCTAGAGCACATCAAGCACTACATTCCACGACACTGATAAAGAAGTTTGGACACTTGAACCTATTATCCCAAGTGGCCCATTTTGGAGTCTTTTTGGCCTAAAAAGTCGCATCAAGCATACTTTGGCACTCCCATTTTTGCACTTTGCACCCTTCAAATATCCACCTCTAGCAGGCCCTTTGGCATGGAATTTTGGCTCTAAAAACCACATAATGCATACATTCATGCTGCTGCTACTTTCCCGCTCTTGATATCCACAACCGCTCAATCACTTTGGCATGCCCTTGAGAGCCACAAAACCCTGAGAGCCCACAAAACCCTGCCTTGCACTCCTTCTAGCACCAACCTGCTTTAGCTACACCATCAATGTTAATATTTCCATGTGGTCTATCATGATTTTATGCTCCTTGTCTATCATACTTTTTATAAAATTTATTAGGTGAAACAAGTGTCTTGAACTTTTATACTTCTTTCACCTTTGCTCTTGTTGGTGTTAGATCCATCCAATGCTAAACAAACTATCAATCTACAACCAATTTTTTTGCAAGAAAAGTGCATAGTTTTTAGAGCACCTTTGAATTTACTCTTTACTTTAGCCACGCTTTTATGTAAGTAGGTATACTACCAAGTAACAATTGATCTTAACAACCATACTTTCAACATCAATAGTGGTTAAGTTCCTAATTCTTGGACCCATGTCTGTGTCCACTTCTAAAATAGTAAAGGTTACCACATTACCTAGCACTTGAATGCAATTGGTGTGTTTTGGTAGCACACATGCCTTCTTATCATGGACATTGTAACGTGTTCAAGTTTTTCACACCATCTTAATAAATTAACCTTGATTCGATTCACATCTATAAAGGCATTTGCATTAGCCATATAAGCATTGCTCCCACACACTGCTTAGTCTTTCCTAAGTGCTCATCCAAATTCACAACTATATTAGCTTGGGGACTTGGAATTTGCATTCCTTTAAGATTCTTTAGTTTCCTTTGTTGGTCTACAAGTTTTGACCATTGGAAGACAAGTTTACCTAAATACAAATGGTATCAAACTTGCCTTTGTTGTGGATAGTGCTAGTAGTATGTTGTCTACTAGTTTTGTTTTGTTATGGTTTGCGCTAGGCATGGATGATTGGGCTTGGTTTGCTCATGATTAAAACTCGTTTGGTAGCCAAGATGCCAACCCTCCTGACTCCAATGTGAACCACCACCAGCTATCTGATTCTTACTATCACTAGGGTCATTTTCATCATCAATTAGATCAAACTTATCTGCATCATCTCTTTTGTCATGATTATGTTCTTATTCCTTAGTAGTTATATATTGTCTCTCACAAATACTAATTAATCAACTTTTTGGTGAGAGCATATTTTTACTAGTTGCGTAGTTTTTGAATCTAATCATGTAGTGCAACGGCTAGAGATTTTAGCTTTGCCTTATTGAAGCATTGTGGGAGAAGTACCTACCACTTGTAGAATGTGCATATGATTACACAATGCATACTTCTACCGAAAAGTCTTCATTTGAGATTTTTGATGGAAGATCTAAGGCTTCTCCCATCTTGAGAACACATAACAAGACCTTCATTGTTGATGAGTATATGCATGATTTGCAAAGTGCATTTGAAAAGGTTAAAATTGGCATAAGCTACTCTCAGCATAAACAAAAGTTAGTTGAAGATAAACATCACCATGCTTTGACATTCAATGAAGATAGGGGGGTTTGCGCAAGTTTTCAAAGGCTCGACTACAACGCACAACAGGTGCGAATTGGCAAGGTGAGATAACTAGACATCAAATATTATATACAAAGATAGATCATTGTTATCATTGTCCATTCCAAATTCAAGAAAAGATTAATGATAGGACCTATAAGCTTAAGATTTCATCCTAAGCCAGCAAACCCAATAGGGAAGATGGTATTGCCCTCTTCATCCTCACAATAATCTCCAACATTATTGATCGGAACTCATTTTATTGTTTTCCTTGGAGACTATTCTTGTTTCATTTCATTCACGTGCACTCTAGAGTTAGACCCTTTACTCCCATTTTTCCCAAACTTTTGTGCAAGACATTCCATAGGTCAGGTCTAAGATACATAACACCTTTTGTGTTAGGTCTAAGATACATAACACTTTTCATGTTAGCTTATTAGAGCCATATGAAGGGACTCCTCCTATAGAGCCAATTCCATAGGACATGTATAAGATACATAACACTTTTCATGTTAGGTCTAAGATACCATCAAACACTTTTCTTGTTAGGTCTAAGATACATGACACTTTTCATGCTAGCTTATCAAAGCCATATTAAGGGACTCCTCCTACACAACCAATTCACAAAGATCCTCCTAAATTTGATGAGGTATATGAAATTCTTCAAGAAAAATCCAATTTGTGACATTTGTAATGATAAGATTTTGCGCAAGTATTTAGTCAAGTTTAAGAATTATTTGAGGATGCAAAATGGATGATGGAACTTCAACTTAAAGAATCTCTCCCCCTATTTGAAGGCTATAGCCATTCCAATAGGCTCGGTAATGCACATGACATCAATGTATAAATATGATTAATGAGGACTTGACAACAACGAACCAATTCCTAACATTTGGATGTCTCAACCATGGGACTCTTGTGATAAGTATCTCATTAATTTTAATTACTGCACTGATTTCATCATATATCATTAACTTGAATGCCTTACTATTTTAAGGAGAGATAGTATTTTAAATACATACTATATTAAGGAAAATTTTATGTTTAGTTTATCTTTATTAGGTTTTGATAGTTGCACAACATCTATTCAAGAGAATCTCATTCAAAAAGAATGGAAGTTTCAATTGTTTTTTTTAAAAACCTCGATGGGAATATGGTTTCACCAAGATCTATGCCGATAAGTATTCAACTTCAGTTGTTCTACTCTTCTTGCATACTCCCAAAAAAAGAAAACATGCATGTCTTTCTTCAAGCAGCATAGGGAGAGGATAGGGAAAGAGAAAAAAAAAGAGCACTCTTAAGTTGAAGGAGTTTAAATATAAGTGTATGTTTATACACTAGTCTTGAAGAGATAAAAGTCTTTTGACTTTTTAGGGATCACACAATCATCATCAAAGGTATTTGTTTTGGTTCCATATCTCATGGCATGATATTTCACGTATTTTGTAGCTCATTGTGTCTCCGACTAGTGCAATAGCCAATATGCCAAGACATATTTACCCATCCCAAGTGGGTCAAGAAGTGTTTGAGGGACCCATATGAGCATGTAGCATCTTTCAAGTAGCCCATTAAATCCAAACAAGTGATTGACTCCCACATGCAGCTTGAGGGATTCGGACTTAGCTTAAAGGGGCAAAGCCTTAGCTTGGTTTCATCCATTGATCCCTAATGCATTCACAAACATAGATGCTTTGATGAATAAATTCATGAGTCAATTCTTCAAGAGAGAAATCAAGCATAACACTCCCTCAAAAAAGGTGAATAAAGGCTGTGAAGTAGTCGAAGTTTGATGTATCCCAACATATCAATGATGGAGTACCAATGGTTCAAAGAGTATCTGTAGTTTGATGAATTTCTTCAAAGAAAAATATGTTCAACAAAGATTGGTATCGAAGGGACTATTGCGAGACGACATGTAGTAATTTGCACTCTTCCTCAAAAGAAGACTATTGAACAAGAAATGAAAAGACAATCCAAAGGTAATTAATCTTTTAGGGATTATCTTAGGGGAGCTAGTGGGTCCCTCGCACTTATTGAAAAAAATGTTTTGGGAAAATATTTGTGAAAGAGTAATGCGCTCGTGAGAGGTGACTCGTGAAAGAGTCTTGTTCGAGGAGAGAGCAAATGAAGGCAATAATTCTAATAATATAACTATATTTTGTAAAATTTGTCATCCAAATTTGAGAGGTCACACGATGCATAATTATCAGTTATTATGCATGGTCACACGTGCGCCAATGATTTGCCTTAGATGCAACTATGATAGGCTTCTTGTAACTTTGCTGATTTTGGAATTGTTACATCAAGTAACATTTAACTGATTACTATGCTTTGCGTGACCACATCCCTAGTTCATGTTTGGTGAACCTGACCCAAAAAATGGACGCACGGAAGCTTTTCAGACACCCATGGCACCTGGAGTCTTATTTAGGGAGGTTGGGCGTGCATGAGACCAGCTATGTAATGTCTAAATTGACGCTGCTGTCGAGTCGAAATGCAGCAGCTTCATCGCTCCCCTCCGCGCCCTGATCCACCCATGACTTACGACGAGGCCTCAATGCAGGGCAGCCGCCATTTCTTCATGGCCCTCCAGGTACGCTTTGATTAGGGTTCCTCTCCCTTCATTTTCTGCTCTTTCCCGTTGCGCTTTTAGCTCCTTAACTCTGCTCTGAGACAACCCAAGCGATCTCGCACCCGCAACCATAGGACCATTGCTCTGTTAGATTCTGCTGAGGGCTTGCCTGGCCTGGTTTTTTGCGGATCCGCACCTCTAATAGCATTAGTGTTGTGTCAGGAGCTGAAGAATTTGCGCCCCCAACTCTATTCTGCAGCAGAATACTGCGAGTCATCATATCTATTCAACGACCAGAAGCAAGTGTAGGTATTTACTGCTTTCACATGGCCTTTAATGTTTTGTAGCATTTGTACCCTTAACCAAGTCTGATTATCTGCGCAGTGTGCTGGACAACCTTAAAGATTACACAGTGAAGGCTCTTGTGAATGCTGTGGACCACTTGGGAACCGTTGCCTACAAGCTTGATGAGGTTTTATCACAGCAGATTACTGAAATTTCATCTGCTGAATTGCAGGTTGCGGGTCTTGCACAGGTCCTTTTTCAAAACTTGCTTCCTATAAGCATGTGTCCTTCATGTGTTTTGTGTGCATCTTTTTGTGATGGGCTTGGGCATTTTTACCAAAAATCAGTCTGAGAAATTTTGTGTGGCATATATGTTTTGGTTAGAGAGTGCGCTTATGCCAAGAGCATAGGAATGCTGAAGGTTTCTCACATCAGCGGCCAGCTAAAGTGAACCGGCAGTATTACAAGCACTACCTTCTACCGGGTATGTCATCACTCACAAATTGTGTTTTCCTTGTAGACACTCTTTTGTTTGTAGCTTTATTATGTTTACCATGAATACAGATGTTATGCCTGACTACAAAGATCAGTCCATGAAAAAGGGGATAGGTAACACAAAAGGACCTCAGGGTGCACAACCACAGGAAGGTACGTGTGAGTTGTCACAGTACGGGTGTTGCTGTTGTGGCCATTGATTGTAAGCTTGCAAGGTCAATATTTTTGGTGGTTTACAGACAATCGTGTAAGAACATTGTCATGGCATTTATCTGCTGATCCTTTTACACCAAGAAAGGGTGCACGCCCCACTCACCAAGGTGCAAGCAGGTAACTTTTGGATATTCTACTACATGTTTGAGGTTAGAGGCAGAAATGGGATCAGACTCTTTTCTCTCCACATTTCTTGTTCCACAGGTCTTCAGGGGGAAGTACTTATGAGAGTTCTATTTCAGGTAAATTTTTTCTATTGAGCTTTTTTGGAATATGTTTAGTTTGAGGTCAAATTGATTGTGTTCGCATGCCAGAGCCTTCAGGGTCATTACCACCAAATGAACAAGTTGGCCCTTCCTCCAGCCAGACTGGTCTTGCTTCGCCAGGGGGCCATTCAGAATATCGTGGGCACAGCCAGGTAAATGACTGTTTTAATAATCTTAGAGCTCAAAATATTGTTGGCTTTTATCGTGCTTGTTAGAAATGCTATAACTTGCAGGGAGAGCAGGTAATATATTGAGTTGCGAGTCTTGATAAACGGGAGTGCTTTAGAAGCATATGTTTTGTCATTGGTTTTTTGAGGTGGCAGTGGAGAGAAGTTATTTAAAAGGCAAGGTTGGCTTTGGCTTCATTGTTGCTGTGGATGTGGTCGCTTATGGGTCCTTTTTGGCTTTTGGACGAGCTTGCATTAAATATGTCAACTAGGATACAGGATGAATTTAGGAAAACTTGGGGCTCAGGAAGTGCTGAAAAGCAGGATTCATTGTGCGGTTGTGTGAAGCACTGTGCTTATGCTCCAAAAGTGGTGGATGTTGGCTATATAGGGGTAGTGATCCTCTCGAAAGGCTGACGAGACGTGGAGCCCCTACGTAGACACGCTAGTCTTCACTCCACGCACTGTAGGTTTCTGGTCCAAGAGTTGGTTTCCCCAGGGTATGCTATTACCCTCGTGCAGTTGGAGGTGTGCCTCTTACTAGGTGTGTCCCAGAAACATCCCATACCTGTCCCAGGACCTCTCATGCATGGGCCCGTCAACTTTTTGAAGCAAGTATTTTCAGAGTCTTTCAAGGTTTCAATTGCTATTGAGGTGCACTGGAGTTTAAAATGCTAATTCGGAAGGAAGTAGGGGCTTGTTAGAGGTTTCTTTCATTATCTCATTGTGACTATTGAGTTGTCTTGTATGCCAAGGAAGCTATGAACAAGTTTCTCTAGTCTAGTCAAATTGCTGATGGATTTGCAATGTCTTGCTGAAATGTGTAGGCTTCATCCATGGACTCTTCAAAGCCCCCATCTTCTCAGTCTTCGTTTGATGAAAAGCTCAGTCCACATCGTGGACCTATAACTTCTCGAAGTAAAAGTTTGCTCTCATCATTACTTGGAAGGCGTCGCAGTGGAAAGCAGAGGGACCAAATTCAGTTTTAGGGGGTCTTGCTGGCAAGGGGTTTGGTCCATAATCCCCACCCTTTTTTGAAATAATCCTGTACCATAAATATGCCCTTCAATTCTGTCCAAGCCTGTGCATTCGGGTTTACATTGCTAAATTTGGAACTTCAGAGCCGGCGTCTAATGTTGTCAGATGGCAGATGGGGATTCTCTTGCAATGCAGCTTGTTTGAAACAAGGTCTGACCATGAAGGTCCCTTCAAATTATCAGTACCACGCTTCCTGGGACAGGGCTTTTTGTGAAAGTGTGTTCGCACATTGACGATAGTCGTGTCCATGTTCTACTCGCAAGCGAAGAGGGGAGTTTCTACATAGAGAGAGGCATCCAGGACATCTGTGCAGCACCCATACTGCACCTTTTGATTCTCTGCAGTGATCATGAGCCCTTGAAAGTAAGTCTGGTCTTCACTCAGTGCATTCTTGCCTTATGCTGGAATGTAGGTGCCTCTGGCAAAGAGTGAAGAGCCTACTACAAGACATTAATGCTATGGAGGTTTTTTCTTCTGTTAAAGACGTTGCTGTTTGAAATATTGTGTTCAGGGTCATCAATCTTTAGGAACACCCTCTATAATTTGGGAAACTGCCTCTCTTCACAAAAGTGGCATCTTAACCATGAATAGTGAGAATGCCAACCTAAGTGTATAACATATGAGCAGTATCGATAGAAGATTGTGTCTGTCAAAAAACAGCGTTGTCTAATGAATAGAGATTGACCACATCTGTTGGGGCAATTGTTTAGATTATGTCACACCGGGACCAGCTACTTATTTACTTGGCAAGATGCTGGAGTTGGGGGTGGGTCTTTTAGGAAAGGCACAATGTGCCAAAAAAGTGTTCTGTATTTGAGTCTTTGCTACTAAATATGTATTTGAGTACAGCAATCTCACAGTTTTGGCAAGGAAATGTTAATAGTAGTTCTTGTGTCAAAGGATGGGGGCACATCAACATTTCCGTCACTCGTGGAGGTGGCATGAAAACCAGTCCAAGCTGGATGCTTTGGACAAGGAGGTGATTAAGATTAGTTTGATTACGTCTGTCTGAAGCTCCAGGAAGGGGAGGTTTGAAGGTGGATCTATTTCCTATGCGGATTCATGATTATTTAAAATAATCGTTCTATTGTTCAAGACCTAAAAGTCGGGGGTTAATGTTTCAAATTACAGCTAACATTCCACCTATTGCAATGATGTATATGCTGTTGGGATGCACAATTGTATTTAGCATTCTACCTCTGGCAGTGCTGTAAATGTATGATCAAGTACTGATGGATACGAAACAGCTTAAAACAACATTGGATTCTTCTAATTAATCTTATTTGGGGTTTGATTCGATTGTGCTTGCAACAAGCAAGTCGGGATATTTTTAACATCAAACACATGCAATGATTATTCATTTAAGGCTTGGTTGCAGCCATTTTGCAATCTCTTTCTCCCTAAAGGTCTATTAATTCAAGGGCTAAAATCGGGCAAGTCTCTGAGGTTGTATGCTCTCTCTCTCTGAAATATCTGCAGTGCTCTCCTAGTCTCATAGAAGTGAGCAAGAGTTACTTGAATCTTCACATGAAATATCTTCCAGGAATTATCTTGGGCAAGTAACTTATTTTTGTTAGACATGGTGAAGGATATATTCTCCACATATTGTAAGTCATTCTTGTACATTTGTGCTTGTAACAAAGTTTAAAATTTCAAAGCTCTTTGACTATTTAAAGATGAAATCTACTATGCTGTAACGAACACATTTTATGGTGAGTACTTCAAAAAGTACTTCAGACTTCATGTTTTTTTTTTTTTTTTTGGGGGGGGGGGGGGGGGGGGGGGGGGGGAGGGGGTGAATGAAATAGCTCGAAGCCAAGCCTCAGAAACCCTCGAGCAATTTGCTCAAAACCCTCCTCTTCAGAGCACATACCACCTTACTCCCTCATCAATGCAATTTTACTCTTCTACAGCTAGGGAGGCTTGGGATGTTGTCCCCTCCTCGATGAGGCCCTTTGAGTCTTCATAGCTTGTGTCCTCTTTGTTGGTGATAAAATTATGCTATTTCGAGCATGGTCGTCAAGTCCTTTCGGCAAAGCCATGTGGTGGGACATTATATACCCTACCCTCTCACAAATCAAACATTGAGTCGGCAAGCACCACGCAATTGTCTATGTTTCCAATTGTTTCTAATTACGGTCAATAAACGCAATCTAGCTCTCCGAGTCTTGAGTTCCTCTTGAGTGCGAAATTTGCATTGTGCATTTTCCTAGCTTGTTTGTTGTATATAATGCACCCATTGCTTATCTAATCACAAAGAATAAGCGCAAACACACTATCAATTGGAGGTGCCTTTTGGCGAGAAGTTCGAAATTAATCATGTCTACCAGTAAGGGGTCTCTTTGAAGTAAACATCATGGTAAGGCTTAGGGTGAGAGAAAAGGATTCTAAACACAAGAGAGATTCTATGACATTAATGAAAGAAAACATGCATTGTGACTGAATTTATTAAGCAGTGAAGACTTTATATAACTTTCTCGGCACACCGTTTTTGACCCATCTCTTGTGGTGCGGCCCGTGGTATTCACAAAACCGCCATCTTCAAGACAAAACATGCTTTCACGTCTACAATTTAAAAATGACTCAATCTTACAATTTGCCTCATGCACATACACATACACAAATAATACACAATCACATAGTACATATGCAATTGGGGGCATGCCCGTCACACTGTTCTTCTGCCCACAAACATGCCAAGCATAATATCTACAACCTGAGTAGAAGTACCAAACAACTATCTGTTCACACAAGTTACATATAATATATTTGGCCATCATAATCTCTATGCTGTGATAGATATTGCGCAAAATGATCGTCGTTGTATAGGTCCGTTAAAGGTTTATCCATCACTTTCTCCACACCACCACCAATCGCTCCCTCTCCACATACAAAAATTCCACAAGGTGTGTATTGTCTGGATGATACCACCCACCATCAACTGCCACGTCCCCACGTTGTCTATCATACAACGGATGTCCTCCTCTGGGCCTTGGGACATAGTTGAATATGACAACAAGCAACACATCAAATTGCAACAAATAGAAGAGTCAGCAAACAAAAACTTCAAAAGTTATTAAAGACAAAGTGACACACTTACAATCTCAAGGTCACATCATCTTTGAACCTCCAAAATTCTCACACACAATGTAAATATAAAACGCACATAAGTGCCAAGCTTACCTCTGTGCAAACGTTGCCCACTGTAGAGAGATTCTCACCTCACACGGTGCCAACAAATGTGCCATTCTCCAACCAATACTTTTGTGCAAGAGTCGTAGCTATCTTGATGAGATCGATTCTCATCTTGTTCCATGTAGGCACTAGAGGGCTAGTGTGGGACGCATCAACACCCGCGGGGAGACGAGCCATACTACCGCTCAAAGCCATATCAGGATCCATGTCATCACCCCGAGGGTCTGACAAGCATATCTAGTTTCTCTTGCTTATCTTATGAAGGAAGGCCATTCTCTTTGATTGATTCTTCACTTGCAATGCCTTGGACACTCCCGTTCAACTGCTGTTGGGGTGTGTTCATCACTGTGTCAAGTTGCTCTGGGTTTCACCATTCTACATATCTTTCTCTGTTGTTGCATAGACAGTGGGCATAAATCCTCCATGGCTGTACCCTTTGTCTCTTTCTTATCACACCCATGCTTGACTGGCATGCCTTTAGTCTCAGTGAGGGCCTGCGTGACATCTCTATCAGCTCGCTTCCATGTGGTTTTGACCGTCGGTTTACTGACAACACCAGCCATAGGACAATTCCTCGCATAGCGACCAATTCTGCAACATTTGTAACAGGCCATGGAAAATGAGGCGAACGCCAATTCTTGGCGGAAGGTTTCAAAACAACCAATGCTCATATCTGCAAATTTGGAATGGATTTATCCATGTTTCAGAGGATGCACACCTTAACATCCAATCTTGATCTCATCCTCTAAAGGGTCGGCATGAAGAGCAGCTGGCCCAACTTGGTGGCTATAGTCTAAGCATGATCATGCAGCCAAAGAGCAGACTCTTGAAAGTGACCCATATTGGACAGTCGTGCATAATCTCTTCTTCTGGACGGAACCCAGCCCCAGGGGTCCATGGCATCACATATGCAAACAATGACGCACCCTACACTCCTCCTTTAATTACCAGATCCTGAACCGCCTGTACACAGCTACATAAAACCCTTTCCCACCCGCAACAAAGTGTTGCACCTTGTAAGCAGCCCAATCCCATAAAGCTCGCGTTGTCATTCGTTTGCCCATGAAGTACTGCACTACTGCTCTTGTGCAACAAGCCTATGCGCTTGCCAAAGGGGGTGGGCTTGAATGATTTCTCATGGCTCGTAAGAGCAGTGGTCAGAACCTCGCTTTCTGCCTTTCGACCGCACATCAGGGACTCCTCCCTCTGGTGCTCCCGCTCCCGATGCAAGTCAAGCTCCATGGAGGCTACACAAGGCCTTGCCATCAACCATGCTTTACGAGGGAAAATAATCGCGCTAAGGTCAGCAAGAAACTAAGCGCAGAGCTCGAGAAAACCCAACCAATTAACAACTGCCGCACGAGCTCAAAACCAGGCGTACGCATCAATACAGCAGCCCACTCGTCCGCACCAGCACTCATATACGTAAGCACTCCAAGACACCCCAGCTGCACGCAGAGCTCGCTACCGGCCTTCCTCGCTATTTCAGGACAATTTTTAACTCTAAAATGGACAACTTTTAATCACCATAAGGAGCTGCTCATTTTAAATCCTATTGGCTTCTCTTACATTGGGACTATTGCTCATGCGACATGTGAGGGTGGCACCCTTGTCAGCCGATGTAAGGTGGTTGGTCTTCTTGGTTGTTGGTTTGGATGCTTTGGCTCGAGATTTCGAGCAGGGCCTATGATGAACTCTCCACTCGTATATTTTCCCTGCCCATCCCTGTTCTAGCTCTTCCTTGCCTCGATGACGAACACTGTCTTGCTTGGGTTGCTGCAAAGCCATGCACTCTGTCCTTTCTTTTCCCTCTCCCAGCTACATCTCTCTCTCTCTCTCTCAAACCAAAGGAAAACGAATTAGATCACATTCCTGTGCCCGTTCTCATCGTGCCCAACGTCTGCACGCCTCCTTCTGCACCTTTGCGAGTAACCCCATGCCCTTCCCCTACGCTTGACAAGGTAACTGCCAGAGACGCCAATCTCTAGCTTGTCGGGCTCGACAACCTGATCACCAGAGACATATTCTCTATGCACACAAGGTCTCTAGTTGTGCCTGCTGTGGCTTGCAAAAGAAAGAGACAAACCAGGCCTCCGCTGTTGGCTACCCCGTAGCTATTTTCCTCCATGCTCTCATCCTCTCCCAACTCCACACCGCTTAGAGCTTGTGTCAATCTGCGTACCCTGCCTTGCTACACACGTCGTCACCTTAGCACCATCATCTCCAACACGAGTGCATCGCGAGAGAGAGAGAGAGAGAGAGAGAGAGTCCGCGTCTCTACCCGAGCCCTCCCTTGTAGATGAGCACCAGATAGAGAGATGCCTTCACTGTTTTGCAATCACAGAAGTTCAAAAAAATATAAACTTGTTGTCATACCACCCTCTCTTATCGATCCTGTTGTCTGGCATTCTTGCATGGAATCTTTCTCTCTCTTTCTTCTTCTACGCAGCCTTATCTCTCTCTCAGCCTATCTAGCCCTAGTTGCAAGTGCTTCGCACATGCTCATATGCTCTCCCTCAAAGCTTTTGTGAAGAGGTTCACTGGCGCTCATCTTCATTTTTTGGCATAGATGCAAAATGTTGAGCTTGTTGTGAGTGAATGGGGATGCACGATGGACGAGATGTAGACCATGCCGTGCAAAATCACTACCCAAATCCACTCAGGTAAATGGCCTTTGTGCCTCTTTTTTTTAAATTTATAAACAGACTTGTGTCAAGCCCCCTTGGGCCTTCCCTCGAGCGTCGACACTTGGCTTGGCACCAGTGCGACTGCCACATGCTGCACCAGCTCCCTTAACGAGCCTGCTACTGTCATCTTATATTGATAAGCAATGAGTCTATCTTATGAAAAGCTACAAATTTTTTAATCTTTGGAGAGATTTAATTTCACAACCAAGGAAATTTTGTAAAATTTGAAGGGCATTTTGGGAATTTATGATAAAATATTGGGGATATTTTGGGAATTTCCATAAATTAGAGGGGCATTTTGGTAATTTTCCCTGACTTTTAGTAAGAGAGAGAAATATCTACTAGCAGGCTTCCCTTTTTCTTTTGAGTCCAAAGCCAAGGGATCTCTTTAGATTTCATCTAATTCAAATGTTGGCACTACGTACCAGATTAAAAAGTTTCATATTGACATTCCAATTAGCCACTTATGTGGATGCATTACTTATTGTCGACCCATAATATTTTCTAAGATCACTTTATTTATAATAGCGGAGATTAGGTCTCCCCAATCTCGAAAAAATAAAAATTCTTTCAAAACATATTAAGCGTGTAATTGAAGGGTGAGTTTAGGAAATGAAGAGACAGATGAAGGTGGGAAGTCAAAAGACATATGAAGGTGGAAAGTCAAAAGACCTGACCTTTTGTGTCCATATTAAGAGATGTTTGACTTCACATTGTATATTTATGTTTCTCTTCTCCTTTATTTTTTCTTAGCTTTTTCTTTTCTTTAAAGTGTCCTTGCTCTCTTTATCTCTCTCTCTCTCTCTCTCAAATTTGTATCCATCCTTCTTACATCCACGTGATAGTGTTGCAAATTTATGTGCTTTGTCATTGCTCGTTGCTACATATTGTAGACTAGCACATCGTTTTTGTTGTTATTGAGGGAATTTTTGAATAAGAAATATCTTTTAATTTTTTTTTGAAGCCATTAGGAATACCTTTTAATTCTTTTAGAAGCATAGACTATGTGTACAAACATTATTCTCCAAATGCAAATCTAACGTATTGTCTTGATTTGGTGTTCATTGTTGAATTCGCATACTTAGTCACAATCATGTTATTATGAATGCAACTTATCTCAACCCACCATGAGAAATTCTCTAACAGTTTTTCCTCCCTTTGGCTTGATGGTTCATCCTCCTTTATGTTGCCCTTGTGATGATTAAATGGTGAGAGGGGCTTGGCTCTTGAAAGGGTGAAATGGCCTTAGGGCTAGACACATCCCAACGAGTAGCATTTTTAGGAGCCATTTTGGTTAAATCTTCAATAAAAAAGAGTTTTGCTATTAGGGTTCAGACCAACTGGTCGGACACCAATCACACTAACCATACTAACTTTATCTATTCTTTTGATAATATAGAACAATAAGGAACAGTGAGGTGTTCCACTTCTCACTAAGAGCTCCACCAACACTCTGTGATTTCTCTTCTTCTTCCTCTCACTCCGCACGCACTACCACTCTACAAGCTATATTAAAGTCGACAGGTTGTAGTTGTTAAGTATAGAGCCTGATTTACCCTTGTAATTTTCTGTGGTAAAAGCGCACATTTGTAAGGTCCCCATTATGAGGAGAAGCCATCGTACGTGAAGGAAAATCACTCACCGGAAACCAAAATTTTCACGGACAAGAATTAGGGGCAACTTTAAAGGCCGCCCCCGAAACTTTTTTTTCGCCGGAATATTATGGCCGGACGGCGGCCGGAAAGTGGTCGGAAAACAACCGGTCGGTTGGCCGGTGGCCGATAGTCAATGGCCGATGGTCGGTGGTCGGAAGTCAATGGCCGGTGGCCGGTGGCCGAATTCAAAAGCGGACTTGTCTTCTCAAGGGCGGCCACACATGGGCGGATTGGAGGGTCCGATATGGACTTATTCGCACAAGGGCGGCTACACATGGCTGTCTCTCATAAGAGAGGGCAGCCCTTTTGGCCTATAAAAGGAGGCAATTTCTACACACATTTCATAGTGTGAAGTTGATGCAACAAGGTGAGTGTGAGGTGGTGAGAGTGAAGCAAGGCGGGAGCTCCATTAAGGGTATAATCCCTTTGTAAACTACTTCTTGTTTTGAAGTACTAAAGCCATTGAGTGGCTGCTTTCCCGTGGACGTAGCCCACATTGGGTGAACCACGTATATCGTGTGTACTCTCTCTCTCTCTCTCTCTCTACTCTATAATCTCGTGTATATAAATCTGTCTCTCTCCATTAAGTAATCTACTCAATTATCTATTTAGCTACGTCTTATTTCCTAACAATTGGTATCAGAGCAAGGTTTGCTCGTAGTGAAATTTTCTCAAGGAAAGGATTCCTTGAATTGAGTGGGAGTTATGGCGGAGGAAGGGAAGCTCAAGATTGAGAAGTTCAACAGCAAAAACTACCAACATTGGAAGATGCAGATTGAAGATTATCTCTACCAGAAGGACCTCTATTTGCCACTAGGTGGTCTTGCGAAGAAGCCCGCAACAATGGCAGATGAAGCATGGATTGTCCTTGATCGAAAGGCACTGGGAACAATCCGGTTAAGCTTGGCGTCAACGGTGGCCTTCAATGTTTCGGAGATGAAGACCACGGAGGACTTGATGAAGTCACTTGACGACTTCTACGAGAAACCATCGGCATCCAATAAGGTATTTCTTATGAAACGCTTGTTCAATCTAAAGATGGCAGAGAATGGTTCAGTTGCAGAACACCTAAATGACTTTAACACAAACATAAGTCAACTTCGATCAGTGGAAATCAATTTCGATGACGAAGTGCGAGCTCTCCTTATACTATCATCTCTACCGGATAGTTGGGATAGCCTTGTGATGGCTGTAAGTAATTCTATCTCTGGAACAAATACTCTTAAGTTTGATGATGTTGTGGGTGTTCTCCTAAGCGAGGAAATGCGAAGGAGAAGCACAGGAGAATCATGAAGTGCTGCATTATCAATGGAAACAAGAGGAAGGCCTAAGGAGAGGTTCAAAAACCAAAAGGGTCGTGATCGCTCAAGGCGGAGCAAGTCACGCACAAAGTCAGTTCTTGAATGTTGGAACTCGGCAAGAAGGGCCACGTCAAGAAGGATTGCTGGTCCAAGAAGAAGAAGGAGACAGAGTCTCAAGACAACAAGCCAACATCGGAGGCCAATGTGGCAGGTAAAGTAGAGAAAGATGCTCTAATTCTCTCATTAGACAATGTGTCTAATTCCTGGATAGTAGATTCCGGGGCTTCATTCCATGCGACACCACACAAGCAACATTTCCAAGACTACACCAAATGTAATTTTGGGTATGTATACTTGGGAGATGATGAAGCTTGTGAGATTGTCGGCAAAGGTACAATTTCTGTCAAATCTGCTAACGGAAATGAATGGAAGCTTAAAGATGTTAGGCATGTTCCTTCTCTTCGCAAAAATTTGATCTCTACAGGACAATTGGACGATGAAGGTCACAACATTGCATTCGGAAACAAACGGTGGAAGATCTCAAAGGGATCTTTGGTGGTTGCCAAGGGTGAAAAAGTCGGTACACTTTACTTGTGTACTGTTAGCACGCAACCTTCAGCTTGTGCAACAACTACAGAAGTTGCCAGTGCGGTGTGGCACTACCGACTTGGGCATATGAGTGCCAAAGGAATGCAAATCCTTCAAACAAAGAAGCTTCTACCAGGTTTGAAAGAAGTGGACTTAGAGTTCTGTGAAGATTGTGTTTATGGTAAACAAAAGAGGGTAAAATTTCAAAAATCAGGAAATGAAAGAAAAAATAAAAAACTTGAGTTGGTTCATTCTGATGTTTGGGGTCCTGCAAGTACACCATCACTTCGTGGCTCATTGTACTATGTAACATTCATAGACGATGCGACTAGAAAAACATGGGTTTATGTCATGAAGAATAAATCCGATGTATTTTCCATATTTCAAAGGTGGAAAGCCTTTGTGGAGAATGAAACAGGTACCAAAGTTAAATGCCTCAGATCCGACAATGGAGGTGAATATTGCAACCAAGCTTTTGAAAGCTTTTGTGCTAGCAATGGCATTCGGAGGCAAAGGACAACCCCAAGGACACCTCAACAAAATGGGATTTCGAAAAGGATGAACAGGATAATCATGGAACGAGCACGAAGCATGCGGCTACATGCAGGCCTACCGCTTGAGCTTGGGCGGAAGCTGTAAGTACGTCTATGTACTTAATCAATCGGTCACCCTCAACGGCATTGGATGGGGGAGTTTCAGAAGAGGCATGGACAGGTAAACCGATGAATTATGCATTTCTCAAAGTGTTTGGGTGTGAGGCTTTCAAGCACATAGATAGAAGCCTAAGATCAAAGTTAGATGCAAAGTCCAAAAAGTGTTTCTTCATTGGCTATGGAGAAGGAGACTTTGGGTATCGCCTATGGAATCCTGAAGATGGTAAAATCTTAAGGAGTAGGGATGTAATTTTTAACGAACAAAATATGTACAAAGATTACTTGGAAACAAAATAAACAAAAGAAACAGCTGATGAGTACATGGAGCTTAAGGACGGTGAAGACTCAAGGACTGCAAACGGTGACAATGTGCAACAACGTCAACCAAATGAGGAGCCTCAACCTATTCCCCAAAGATCTACAAGAGCAAGTAGACCTCCAGAAAGGTTTGTTCCTTCCTTCAACCATCTCTTGATCTCAGATTCTGGAGAGCCGGAATCATATGAAGAAGCTATGCAACATGAATCCAAAGAAGAATGGACGAAGAGCATGCAAGTGGAGATGGACTCACTACATCGCAACCAAACATGGGAGTTGGTTGAGTTGCCTAAAGATAAGCGGGCAGTTCAAAACAAATGGGTGTACAAGCTCAAGGAAGAAGAAGGTGGGAAGAAAAGGTACAAGTCTAGGCTTGTGGTAAAAGATTTTTCTCAAAAGAAAGGTATTGACTTCAATGAAATATTTTCTCCTGTTGTAAAAATGAACTCAATTAAGCTTGTCTTAAGCCTTGTGGTTGCTCATGATCTAAATCTCGAGCAAATGGATGTAAATACGGCATTCCCTCACGGTGACTTAGAGGAGGAAATCTACATGCTTCAACCAAAGGGGTATGAAGTAAAAGGTAAGGAGAAAATGGTTTGCAGATTAAAGAAGAGCTTGTATGGTTTAAAGCAAGCATCAAGACAATGGTACTTGAAGTTTGATCGATGGATGTTGGATCATGGATTCACAAGATGCAACTCGGATCACTGCGTCTACACGGAGAATTTGGGAGATGGGAAATTCATCATCCTAATGTTGTATGTTGATGACATGTTGATTGCAAGTGCTAACATGCAGGACATCAAAGACCTAAAAGAGGAGCTGTCCAAATCTTTTTCAATGAAAGATTTAGGTGCTGCAAAGAGGATACTTGGTATGAAAATATCAAGGGACAGTACGAAGAAGACAATAAAGCTATCTTAAGAAGATTACATCAAGAAGGTACTAGAAAGGTTTGCAATGCAAAATGCAAAACTAGTTTCTACACCTTTGGCTGGTCATTTTAAACTAACGAAGGATATGTGTCCAAAGACACAAGAGGAGATAGCCTATATGTCTAAAGTTCCATATGCTGCAGCGGTAGGTTCTCTAATGTATGCTATGGTCTGGACAAGGCCAGACATTGCACATGCAGTGGGAGTTGTGAGTAGGTTCATGGACAACCCAGGTAAAGAGCATTGGCAAGCTGTGAAGTGGATACTTAGGTATCTAAAAGGGAAAACAACAAATGCTTTGTATTTTGGAGGAACTGATATTTTTCTAGAAGGGTATGCTGATGCAGATATGGCAGGTGACAAAGATACTCGAAGGAGCACTACTGGCTATGTGTTCATGGTTGGAGGCACAGCAGTAAGCTGGGCTTCAAAGCTGCAGAAAGTGGTTTCACTTTCTACCACGGAAGCAGAGTATGTAGCAATGACGAAGGCAAGCAAAGAAATTATGTGGCTTCACAGATTCTTAGAAGAGCTTGGATTCAAACAAGACAATTGTGTCTTGTACAGTGATAGCCAAAGCGCTATCCATCTTGCGAAGAACTCAACCTTTCATTCAAGGACAAAGCACATTGAGGTGAGATATCACTTCATACGCACTCTTTTGGAAGAGGGACAGCTAAAGCTAGGAAAGGTGCATACAAGTGAAAATCCTGCAGACATGTTTACAAAGGTGGTCAACAAGGAGAAGTTGAGCTTTTGCTTATCTTCAATCGGCATTCAAGGATAAGAAGCCAGAATGGAAAGCAGTCACAGGTTTGGTTTGGAGATCAGTCTCCAAGTGGGAGATTTTTTAGTATGGAGCCTGATTTACCCTTGTAATTTTCTGTGGTAAAAGCGCACATTTGTAAGGCCCCCATTATGAGGAGAAGCCATCGTGTGTGAAGGAAAATCACTCACCGGAAACCAAAATTTTCACGGACAAGAATCAGGGGCAACTTTAGAGGCCTCGGGGGCGGAGGCCCCCGAGACTTTTTTTCCGCCGGAATATTATGGCCGGACGGCGGCCGGAAAGTGGTCGGAAAACAACCGGTCGGTTGGCCGGTGGCCGATAGTCAATGGCCGATGGCCGGTGGTCGGAAGTCAATGGCCGGTGGTCGGTGGTCGGTGGTCGGAAGTCAATGGCCGGTGGCGGACGGATTGGAGGGTCCGATATGGACTTATTCGCACAAGGGCGGCTACACATGGCTGTCTCTCATAAGAGAGGGCAGCCCTTTTGGCCTATAAAAGGAGGCCATTTCTACACACATTTCATAGTGTGAAGTTGATGCAACAAGGTGAGTGTGAGGTGGTGAGAGTGAAGCAAGGCGGGAGCTCCATTAAGGGTATAATCCCTTTGTAAACTACTTCTTGTTTTGAAGTACTAAAGCCATTGAGTGGCTGCTTTCCCGTGGACGTAGCCCACATTGGGTGAACCACGTATATCGTGTGTACTCTCTCTCTCTCTCTCTACTCTATAATCTCGTGTATATAAATCTGTCTCTCTCCATTAAGTAATCTACTCAATTATCTATTTAGCTACGTCTTATTTCCTAACAGTAGTGCTATTCTTTTCTTGATGTTTCTCTCTTCTTAATGAGCTTGACATCGAAAACGGATTGAAGCCTGGCTATGGAGGCATTATAAGCTCGACACATAGAGCTCGTTTATCAAGGTGGCAACGGGCGGCTGAACTCCACAAGCCACAAGAGGAGAGAGATTGAGCTTTGTGTCAGCTCAAAGAGAGAGAGAAGCAAGTTGCTTAGTTTAGGATAGATTGACTATAGGTCATTATTTTGCTCATAACTTGAGTAAGAAAACTCGGATTCAAAAATATTTTTTAATCAATACGGAGATCTCTTTGAGCTCTACGACTTTGTAGAAGAGCTCATCAGCTAGTTCGGAGTGTAGGTATGTTTAAAATTGAAAACATAGAGGCTGTTTTCTCTGGATAGATTATGCATTCAAGGGGGAAGAGAGAGAGAGAGAGAGAGAGAGAGAGAGAGAGAGAGAGAGAGAGAGAAAGAGAGAGAGAGAGAGAGCTTCATCTCAACTTCAACATTGACCATTTTTCAAGGAAGATTACATCATTGACATGCTTGGGTGAGGTGTCTCTTCTATAGAGTAGTGACATCCGACATCTCTGTGCGTATGGATTATGTATATGTTGGCACGAAAATTGTGCTGTGAGCTCTTTTGAGAGCGTTAATCGCGCAAGATTTGTTTTGTTTGCAAACTTATCGGTGCTTGTTTATGTGTGTACCCTGCATGTTGTATTGACTTATTCGACTCATGTACATTGTCTTGCGGATACTCTAGTGTTGGGTTAAAGGCCGTGCTTTATCACTTGCGTACATCGTCGTGCGCTCATTAATTGGTATTAGAGCCCAATTAGGGTTTGTTCCCAAACCTGTAAACATTGATTTCAGCCAAGGAGGTCAACGTTCACGCAAGATTTTGCAATTTTATCGCCAAAGGACTCGTCCCGGACACTAAAGAGCTCTAGGCAAGTCAAATTGACTAAAACAGGCTGAAATTAGGTCAAAATCAGCAAATTACAGGTTATGACAACAAAATACAGGTTTTGCAAATCATGTATTAAGGTGTGGGAACAC
The DNA here is from genome assembly GCF_014529385.1 of Adiantum capillus-veneris. Lineage (NCBI taxonomy): Eukaryota > Viridiplantae > Streptophyta > Polypodiopsida > Polypodiales > Pteridaceae > Adiantum > Adiantum capillus-veneris. The sequence continues at coordinate 150,337,951 of NC_140937.1, read as the reverse complement.
TTTTGCTAAGTCTTCGCTATCCGAAAACACTAAAATTGCCGAAAAACAGGTGTTTTCAACAAATTTCAGATTTACGCAAGTTTTTGCAAGTGTTTTTATGACGCAACTACATTGGGGAAAGTGCAAATTGATGCAATCTACTCACATTTGACAAATTTTGGCTATGTATGACCATTTGTGGCTCATTTTTGTGCAATTTGATGCTACAAATTGGGGCTTTTGTTCATACATGCTGCTAAAGGTTGTGCATTAGCCTTATGTATGTTCTGTGAGGCTAAAAACAACTAAAATGGTTGTTTTTGAGCACAAATTTGCTCGCTGAAATTTTCTGCGTATAACTTTCAGAAATTGATTTTTGTGCCCAAATCGACCTATTTTGCCCCACATTGCTCCTGTGACCATTTGGAGCTATAGAGCACACCTCTATGAGGCTATACTTCGGTTTTTGTGCATTTTGCCCAAAAAATCAGCGTATTAGCCCTCTTATTCGTGCAACTATGGCCTCATCTTCTTCGGATGTGAAGAATCTCTTCGAGATTAGGAGATTCGATGGAACAGGTTTCGACCTTTGGAAAGACAAGATCCAGGGAATTCTATTTCTTAAGGATTGTGAAGGGGCACTTGAACAGGTAAAGCCACAGAATATGATGGATGAAGCATGGGTTAGCCTGAACAAGAAGGCTGTTACATACATTAAAATGGCCATCACCGATGAGACAGTCATTGATGTGAAAGGTCTCACAAGTGCTTTTGATGTGTGGGAGAAGTTAAAGGGAATGTATGAGAATAAAACGCCTGTTAACAAAGTGCATTTGATGAGAAAACTTGTTGGCATGCAACTAGATGAGTTCAAGAGCGTTGTAGAGCACTTGTCGTTGTTCGAAGGTACTCTGTCGCAGTTTTACAGGATTCAGGCTTGCCCCCTTTCGATGATAAGCTGAAAGATATCTTCTTGCTTATGACCTTACCTGAGTCATGGAAAACATTGGTGGTTTCATTATCCAATAACCCCAATTTGACCTTTGATGGTGTTAGGGGTTCTATCTTGAATGAGGAAATCAGGAGGAAAGCAAGTGGAGAGGGAGGCAGCTCTGCCAACATGGTTAGAGGCAGGACAAAAATGAAGAATGCCTATGCACAAAGGAGTAAGAGTAAGAGTAAGGAAAGGGCAAATGCCAGCAAAGGCAAGGGTGATGTGACTTGCTATCAGTGTGGCAGGAAAGGTCACAAGAAACCCGATTGCAGGTACTACAAAGCCGAGTTAGAACGGAAAAGGAATGGCGGAGACAAAAAGAAAGAGAAGAAGGAAGTCAAGACAGATGCACATGATAGCTCAAAGGACAAAGAGAAGGCCAATGTGGCTTCTAGTGTTGTGATTGAGGAGCTGTCAGATGTAGAGGACATCTTGTGTGCCACTTTGTCAGATGATGATGCTTATGACATGATGCCTCTCTTAATGTTCATTCACAGGACATGTAGATCACCAAGAGTGATCTTATTGATGCTTTGTTGACTGTCAATGATGCATTATCCCAAACTTGGATTGTTGATTCCAGAGCTTCATTTCATGTGACTCCTATCAAGGAGTGTTTCTCTACTTTTGATGCAGGCAAGCGTGGCCATGTATACCTTGGAAACAATCAAGCATGTTCCATTGAGGGTATTGGCATTGTGCATCTCTCCATAGATGGCACAAATGAGCTTGTCTTGCATGATGTTAGATATGTGCTGGGAATCAAGAAGAGTCTGCTTTCTGTTGGTCGGATGGATATGCATGGTTACAGCATCTTGCTTGAGAGAGGATCATGGAAAATGACTAAAGGCTCAAGGATGATTGTAAAGGGCACAAAAAAAGGGACACTTTACTGCATGCATGGAAAGCCCGTGTTGGGCAAGTTTATTGCATTGGATGAAATTAACTCACATGGAGTTGTGGCACAAGAGGCTTGGCCATATGAGCCAAAAGGGCCTTTCTAAATTTTGTACTTTGAATAAGCTTGATGCTAAAGGCACAAAGCTTGGTGCTAAAGGCACAAAGCTTGACTTTTGTAATGAATGTCAATATGGCAAGCAAGTAAAGCGTTCTTATTACTCTGGTGTCTCTCGTAAATATTATGTGCTTGATCTTGTACATTCTGATGTATGTAGCATGCCTACTAAGTCTATGGGAGGTGCATGCTATTTTGTCTCCTTTGTTGATGATCATTCTAGAAAAATTTGGGTTTATTTGCTTAAATTTAACGATGAAGCCTTTGCTGCATTTAAGAGATTTCATGCATTTGTGACCACCCAATCAGGTAGAAAGCTAAAATGCCTGCGTACGGACAATGGGGGGAGTTCACAAGTGCTGAATTTAACAAATTTTGTGAAAATTTGGGCATTAAGAGGGAGCTTACTGTGCCATACAACCCCTCTTCTAATGGTGTGGCTGAAAGATTCAATAGGACACTTTGTGAGAGGGTGAGATGCATGCTGTCCACAGCTAATCTCTCTCATGGATTTTGGGGAGAAGCTTTGAAAACTGCAGTGCATATATGCAATCAATCCCCTCACATGTCTTTGAAAGGTGACATCCCTGAAGAGGTTTGGTCTGGCAAGCCTGCTTCATATGATCACTTACACATTTTTGGTTGCGAGGCTTTTGCAGACTCGAGTTGAGGAGTAAACTAGATGCCAAATCAATTACAGGCCTTTTCATGGGATATGGTGAAGAAGGCAAAATGGGTTACAAAATTTGGTTGCTTCAACTCAAGAGGGTTGTACGCAGCCGGGATGTTGTTTTTAATGAGGCAAGGCTGCTTCAAAACAATTGTGCCTCAAAGCATGACCATAAAAGGTTCAAATTTCAGCATGACCAACCACTTGTTAGGCATATTTTTGACCCTCAGGATGCACCACATATGGCTGAAAATGTAGATGATCCAGTGGTGTTTGAGCGAGATGATGTTGGACAGCAAATTGAGGCTCTTGAAGGGCATTTGCAGCCACGAAACAATGCTGAAAATGGTGCTGAAAATAATGTACATCAGCCCATTGTTGATCATTTTATTATGCCACCTGATGTAGACCCATTACCGGATAATGTGGATCATTGGGTGAGGCGGTCTACTCGTCCAAGACGGACTGTGAGTAGATATGATCCCTCTTTGCATTACATTATGTTGACAGATGAGGGAGAGCCTCTTACGTATAAAGAGGCAAAGACATGTGAGTCAAGTAGTAAGTGGGAGCTTGCAATGCAAGAGGAAATGAAATCCTTGTATGCAATTGATACTTGGGATCTTGTGCCATTTCCTAAAGGGAAAAAGGCTCTTCCTAACAAATGGGTATACAAGATTAGGATTGTGGATGAAAAACTTAAGTACAAGGCAAGATTGGTTGCAAAAGGATATGCAAAGAAAGAAGAAATTGAGTTTCAAGAAATATTTTCTCCCGTTGTAAAGCTTACAAGTTTATGTGTCCTTTTTTTGTTGTTGTTGCGGTGCTTGATTTGGAATTGAATCAAATGGATGTAAAGACAACGTTTTTGCATGGTGACATTGAAGGGGATATATACATGAAACAACCTGAAGGTTTTGTAGTTCCTACACGTGAGGAACTTGTATGCAAACTGAAAAGGGATCTGTATGGTTTGAAACAATCATCACGACAGTGGCATAAGAAATTTGACACTTTTATGCTGTCTCAAGGCTTTAAACGCAGCCATGCAGATCATTGTTTGTATATGAAAAGGGATGAAGATGGTAGTCCCATCATACTTGTTCTCTATATTGATGACATGCTACTTGCCGAAAAACATAAGACTATTCTTGATGCTCTGAAAGGTTGTCGAGAAATTTGCGGTCTTGCCAGGAAAGCACCGGGCTTATGGCTGTGAGAGTTTGTGAGAGAACTCCAAAAAACTATATGAAGGGGTTAAACCATAGATGCCATGAAGACTAGGGTTTGGAAAGAAGTGCAATCAAAGAAGACCCACTCTTTCTCTCTTGCACTCACACACACAAAGAAAGAACACAAAAGAGAATGTCAAAATAACACAAAGATGAAAACATCAAGGATATGGTCATATCGTATCATGGGTAGTATGAAAGGGTTAATAGATGAGTTAATGGCATTCAATCTTGGCTGACCAAATAGGCTACGAATTGTTCTTTGGAATTGTAGTTTTGTGCTTACCATAATATATATATATTTTGTCTAGTGATTGGGATTAATTGTGTATACAAATCCTCTTGGTTCATAGCAAGATAACTACGCTTACGTCAAAAGAAAAGTTATAGTCTATGAGAGGTAGTATAATGGGATTCGGTGATAGAAGTATTTCATTGAGCCTTTCTGGGCCAAAGAGAAACACTATACGTTGTTGAAAGTGTATTTTACGGCTAATCCATACGTTAATTCTAATAGATCGTACAAAGTGAAAGTGATAGAAATTATCATCATGTGGGTTATTCATCTAAGATAGTATGTGAGAAATGTAGATATGAGAGAAGTGAAGAGATGAGAAGTTTTCCTCCCAAGCCCTATTCTTACCCGTAGGCAATAAGGATACTGCGGGGAGAGATGTACCTGTAGTAAAGAGAACCTAGAATTTGTAGAGAGGATGAATTACTAAGAATGGGTTAAGGAGATGAGATTAGATATATATATATGTTGGATTAGAGATGAAAAAGAAAACAACAAGAAATCAAGAAAACATCAATGTAGAACACATCTTACTTGACAACCCTTCGGCACCATTATTGATGGAGAGAGAAGAAGAGTGGAGAATTCCACTTGGATTGAGACACCAAGTGCAAGACCTTCTTTGATTAGAGTTGATCTTCCAAGGTTAGCTTGTTGCAAGGATGGCTAGTCTTCCTCTAGGAGAAAGTGTAGGCTTAGGCTTATGTTAATGGCTAAGTACAATTTGGCATTACTACTCACTCCCTCATGAATTCCTCTCATCAATGGCTTGAATGCTCGAGTTCTTTTCAAGGAAGAAGAGGTCCCCTTTTATAGGTGAAGGGAAACCCCAAGGGTTTACACAAGAAGAGAGGAGCCAGTGTGAATAGAAATTGGAAAAGTTGAAAATGAGCTGTCCCTGCATGATCTGGGCAGACTTGGGTCCAGTATTTTGATTTTATCTCCTCAACCATGGCTCCAAATAAATAAGTAAAAATATGGGCAAAAACATCAGCTCATTAGCTACGATTTTCATTTTAAAATAGTTTTCCAATTCGGATTGGAACCTTGTGTAAAAAAATCATCAAAATAGGGTCCATTTCTGGCAGCAAAAGTCTTCCTGTGGTCCCCTTAGCCTAGACTTTCATTTGATTCCAAAGGACACCTCATGCCATATGAAAGCATGAAATTGATCTTTGACAAAGTTTTGTAATCATGCTTGCAATAATGCATTAAAATAAATGTATCTTTGAAATCATGCCACCTAGTGTCCCACTAGGATTTGATTCCCTCCTAGTAGCTATTTAAAAAGAAATATAAGAAAAATACATAGAATATATATATATATATATATTGGAGTTTACCCTAGATATAGGATCTAGCTAGGGTGTGAGATGATATGAGATAGTAGAAATAAAGAATCAATGCTTTTTGCCCCAAGTTAAAGAGGCGGAGCTATTGATGCTTTTCCCATAGTATTTTCTGATGGTAAAGTAAGAATAAGTTACCCTTTAGAAAAATAATAGGATGAGATAGAAGGCTTATTATTATACTTAAATATGCATATGTACATTATAGGAAAGATAATTATGTATCTAAAAAATTACAAGATAGATCTTGTAGCATGCGTTCCCACTATGTACGTGTCATAGCACGACAACGTAAGCTAAATTCAACATTTGCTATGAAGGATTTGGTGATGCAGAGCAGATTTTGGGCATGCGTATTAAAAGAGATAGAAAGCTGAAATTGCTATTTTTATCTCAAGAAAGGTACATTGCAAAAGTACTTGACAGGTTTAATATGGCTGATGCTAAGCCCCTTGGAGTATCTTTACCTCCATACACTATGCTTAGCAAAGCAGGTTGCCCAAAGGATGAGGTGGCATTGAAAGCAATGAAGGGAACCCCTTATGCATCAGCTTGTGGTTCTCTTATGTATGCTATGGTTGCCACTCGTCTCGACATTGCTTATGCAGTGGGATTTGTTAGTCGATACATGGCGAATCTTGGCAAAGCGCATTGGAAAGCTGTCAAATGCATTCTGAGATATTTAAAAGGTACACAATCAAAGTGTATCTGTTATGGCAAAAGTGACTTAAAGTTGCAGGGATATTGTGATGCAGACATGGCAGGTGACATGGATATTAGGAAATCTACCAGTGGATATGTATTTGCCATTGCTGGTGGTGGAGTCTCTTGGTGTTCTAGGTTACAAAAAATTGTGGCATTGAGTACTACTGAGGCTGAATATATTTCAACCACAGAGGCTTCAAAAGAAGCCATTTGGTTGGGCAGACTTGCAAAAGAACTTGGCATGTCTGCTCATACACTCGTGTTGGGTTGTGATAGCCAGAGTGCTGTCTATTTAGCCAAAAATGCCATGTTTCATGCGCGTACCAAACACATAGATGTGCGGTACCACTTCATACGACATGTATTAGAGGATGGTCTAGTCAGCTTGACTAAGATCCATACACAGGATAACCTTGCAGATGTTCTCACCAAGAGTCTTGCTAAGGCTCAACATGAGCATTGCATACAGCTGGTTGGAGTTGGTTAACTTAAAGGTGTCATGTATGCCTTTAAGTGGGAGGTTATTGGGTTAGAGGCTTAATTAACCCCTTTTTGTACATTTTTATACTTTGACCAGGTTCATATTGAGCCTGGACACATTTTTTAAAGGTCACTTATAATAAAAGTGGGAAAACCCAAAACTCACTTATTGAGTTTTCCCCAAAAACATGAGAGCTCTCTCTCTCCCTCTTCGTTTTGCTAGTGCTTCCCTTCTGTAGCACAGTGCCTCCGCTTCAAGCCTCAAGGCCTGCACATCTTCGCGTGCTCTATCACTTGCACACACCGCCGCACGCTCATTATCTAGGTATGTTGTTGTGGAGCCAATTTTTGCTTGTTTTGGCTAGACAGAGGAACAATCAAATGCAGAGAGTTTGTAGCAATCATGGTTATTTTTAAAATTGCAAGCATGTATGTAGTGAGGCAGTCCGTGGCAGACAACAAGAGAAGCAACTTGTAAACACTCCTCAAGACTCCCATGGTGCTCAATTGGAGCTAAGGCAACCACAAGCACAAAGTTCAACGACAAACCCATAACCAAACCCAAACAAGAAAAGGGGCACCATCTAGCTATATGGGATGCGAACTAGGTTGCAAGCAAGTTTTATTATGACCAAAAGAGGCACAACAAAATATACACAAAAAATCCCACTCAAAGACATGCACCAACTGGAGCAAGAATGATGTAGAGCAAGGAAAGAGAGAGAGGAATGGAATTTGGGCAATACCTAGTTTACAAACTTGCAGGATGATATTGTTTGTTAAGACGCTTTCACAGAGCTTGTACACAACTAAACCAATGCTTAGTGAATGCTAACCATTTCCATATCACACACACACACACACACACACACACACACACACACACACACACACACACACACACACACACACACACACACACACACACACACACACACACACACATTGTCTAAGCGCTATGGAACACCCCTTACAAACATACCCTCTTACAATGGACAAGAATTGGGCAATAAAAACACACTAACCACTTTCTCAAACAAGATACGAGTCACATTGCACTCACCAAACCGCATTGCACAAATGAAAAGATGAAGATTTGAAGTTAAAATACGCCTTTGAAGCACCAAAACCTCAAATTGCTGATAAGGAAAGAGCATGTACAATAGTGTTTGGGATATGACATTCACACTCTCTCACTTTTGCAATGTGTAGCATCAAAGCCCACAACGTGGTTGCTACACCTAAGACTCTCCTCATGCATCTAGTGTTGGGGTGCTACTTGAGATATTGAAAATATTTTCAAGAAGAAGAGGAGTCTATTTATAAGTTGGAGACCCCTCATTAAGATTATTGAAAATTCTACTTTGGAAGCTAATCAAATCGAGATTATGATTTTTTGGAATATCAAAATATAGTGGGCCTTCTTTTTCTGCGTGAGTCATGGATGTGGGCTCAAGAGAAAGACATTATTGATGGGTAGATAGGGGAAAGAAGAGAGTTAAGAAAGAGAGGAGAGAGAGAGAGAGAGAGTTTTTACTATGTACATGTCTTGAGGTGAGGTGCCTTTTAAGGTTAGGTCAATGGATATTTTGCGTGAATAGGTTAGGGGTTAGTGTTAGTAATCACAAAAATGTGAATGATACGTTTAGAATGAATACTACGAGTTGAATGATTGAAAGAGAATGGGTAAATTAAGTGAGGGAATTCTTATGATGGTGAAGCTTTGAAGAAGTTTGGACTCACCCTTGAGTCGATCGTGAAAAATGAGCGCCGGTCTTTTCTTCTTCCTCGTCATCTTTATGCCACCGCCGCCAAGGTTGATTACCGCGGTGAAAATGGCAATTTTGTTGATGAGATTCCTCAATTTGCGGAGGTTAAGTATGATTCACATGTTGAATTTTATGTATAAAGAGAAGAGTTAAAAAAGAATAGTAATTTAGAGGTGATAGAGAGAGGCATAGAGAGGGTGTAGAGTTCATATGAGAGCTATGGAGGTGAGAGGGAACGACAATGGTAAAGAGGGTGATCGAGGCCATGGAAGGTGCAGGTTTGAGTGAGGGATGGAGAGGAATGAGTGTATGTGTGTATAGAAGTGTGAAAGGAGGTGAGAGAAGACTAGAAGTGACTTGTGAGAAAAGTGAGCAGATTGGGGTCCACCAAAAAAATCATATCTCACCAGTGCTAGCCTTAAAACTTGTGAGAATATTTGGAAAGATTATACGACTTATGGACAATATTTTTTCTTTTGATCACTTCTTCAAATTCAGAGTGGCGGTGGATGCCAAAAAATCCACAAAAATACTTTTTTTTCCTCACTTCAAAAGACTTTAGTTGACCCCCTTATGTTGAATTTGCATAAGGCTCCAAGAGTGAGCCACTCCTTGCATGAGCATGGCCTAATAGATTCTTAGGGGTTTGAAAACATGCATAGATGTGTATTATTCACAAATATGATATATGGGTATGATGAAAAAAATAGGTTAGTTTATAAACAATTCATGGAATCTAAAATAGTATCACATGTATATGAACATAAAAATAAAATATATGAAAATATAAGGAATCAAATGAGGGGGCGCTCTTTTCTTTTATTGTAGGTTTATTTATGACTCAAAATTAAAAGATATTTATGATGGCTTAAAAAAAAAAAAAAGGTATTCCTAATTCAAAGATTCCATTAACAAAAACAAAAACGATGCGCTAGTCTATAGCACACAACAACGGGCAATGGCGAAGCACGTAGATTTCCAACTATATTAGCTAAGCATGAGAAGGATGGATAAAACATTGCCATGCGGGGGGAGAGAGAGAGAGAGAGAGAGAGAGAGAGAGAGAGAGGACACTTTAAAGAGAAGAAAACGTTAAAGGGAAAATAAAGGAGAAGAGAAACACAAATATACCAAAGTAAAATAGAGCACCTCTTTCTCTTTATATGGACACAAAAGGTCTTTTGACTTGAAATGTCCATATAAAATCCACCTTCATATGTCTTTTGACTTTCCACGTTCATTTGTCTATTCATTTCCTAAACTCACCCTTCACTTGCGCACTTAATATGTTTTGAAAGACTTTTTATTTTTTTGAGATTGGGGAGACCTAATGAAAGGTAAGAAAAAATGCATGTAGAAAATAGTAAATTAGTAAAAGGGAATGACTGGGTGAAATATATTTTTATAATTTTTTGCTATAGTGGATTCACACAAATATTTAGAGAGGCTTGGGTGAAAAGATCTTTTTATAGAATAAAGAGTATGCACAATAGCAAGAAAAAATCCCTATATTTAGGTATTATTTACAATAAAATATTTTACATACAAATGAACCTTAATATTTTTTTTCTATTTTTATATATTTATTTGGCTTAACTAGCCCAGTGATTAGCTAATTGAAGGTTTTTACGGAGAAATTCCTCCAACTCACACACACCTATGTACAATGAAAAGGTGAGGATAGCCACTATGTTTGGGTGATCTGGTAGGGTGAGATAGCTCACTATGACAATTATAAATAGCCAAAAAATGGCTATCATTAGCTCTTCCCCAAGATGATGGTACATTCATGTATCATCATAAGGCATCTTTTCCAAAGAGAGTCGTTTTGAGTCCTCTGTGATATTTGGTATCTTGACAAGATTTTCATTGTGTGGCTCCTTGCCACTTTGGTTCGATTCACACACATGCATCATGCTGAAAAACTTACATGAGATAGTCGCTCTTTGACAGTTCTTTGGTAGATCTTTTATTAGAAGGCCACTCAAATAGGGATTTAGCTGATACCCGTTTACCTTCTTGAAGTGCTCTTTACCATTCAAGTCCATGAGTTGAAAGCCTTCTTGACTATGTATGGTACCTGCCATCTAGTTTCAAGTTGTACCTGGCATCAAAATGATTATCAAGTTGATTGTCATACCTTAGCACACGATCTCTTTCCTTGATGCCTTTGACACCATTAGCCTTCTCCACCAAACCATTTGATTGTGGGTGGTAGGGTGTACCGTGATAATGTATAATGTGAATCTCTTCACAAAATTCTGTGAGCAATCCGATCCTAAACCCTGGACCATTATCAGAGGTGTGCCAAATATACAATAGATGTGAGTGTAGACAAACTTGCTCACCATCCTCTCATTTATCTTTGCCACACTTTGTGCTTCTATCCACCTATTCATATAGTCTACTGCCACCAGAATGTAGACCTTACCATTTTTAGTTCTTTGTTTGTCCCTTGGACCTATAGCTATGCAAGGTCAATTGACAAGTTGCTTAAGGATTCTTTCACCTTTTCAATTACCTCAGCTGTTACCTCGGGCATATCCTTGGAAGTTGATGCTTGTGTCGTCTCTTTACAGCTAGGACCCTCAAGCGGAAGCTCTCCTTGAATGCACTTTAATTTCCTATACTTCAAAGCAACCCTAGTTTTGATTGCATCAAAGGTGGCAGGTGCACCTGCCTCAATTTTTTCCTTGAGTGTGGGAAATAGACCTGCTATGAATCTCTCCTTCTTTAGAAATTACACCATCCCGAGGGTTAGCAATATTCCTTACCCATATAACCCAAAGACGTAGAAACTCCTGCTTCTAGGTGTAGTAGTCATCTAGGTGTTTTTGCTTATGAGCAACAATGTCTTCCCATAGTTTTTGAGTGTTTTGGGGTTTTGAAAAGTATGGCTTGAAGTGATCCAAAACCTCCCTATAGCTTCCTCTAACTTCCTCAGATACAGAGGAAAACCAAGTACTAGCATCTTTCCTAAGAACTACCTCAAATGTTTCTAAGCATTACTCATCACCTATCACCCGTTTTATGCGGCAAGCCATTTTGAAATTTGCTAAAAGTAACTCGGCATCTTTACCAGGCTCTCCAAAAAAAAGAGGATATCCTGACATTTGGCATTGGGCCTCCATGGAAACAATTTCAAAGTGAAAGCACGTTTCTTTTGTTTTCTTTCTTAAAAAAATTTGGACACACAATGTTTGCTAGGTTGCAATCTATTCTAAAGAAAATTAAAAACATGCACGTCAAATGATCTGTGATAATCAATAAGCGACAAGATGACAGGTTGTGGAGATGCAAGGATTTCACCTTCCTTTTGAATGCCAAGCATAAACACCATACATTGTTGAAAATAGATCTTCCTACTAATGACAATATTTATCATAATATTGTCATAGAGTGAAAATGAATAAATATGTGTTCCTGATCCATTATCCATGGTGTATGCATATTCTAATGCTTAAAATAGAACAAAGATATAAGCATAGAAACTAAGGTTGTACCTAATGAGAGATAATATGAACGGATTCACTCATGCATTTATTTTCCTTAACCTGTGAGGACCTAAAATTCTATGGATCACATGTTGGAATTGTAGCTTAGTACTAACGATGATGTGTACCTTTTGCTTTGCAATGGGGATTAAGGGGTCATACAAATTTTGTGATTCATGCAACCTACTTGGTTAGTCTAAAGGCTACACAATATGAAATGGCAACATACACAAAGCCCTCGTCAGTGGGGGCACCAAAATTGAGGCGGTTTGGGGCGGACAACAAGAAAAGAAACCTCTAAACACTTCTCAAGACTCCCGTGCTGCTCAATTGGGATTGAGAAAACCACAAGAACAATGCACAACAATAAACCCACAACCAAACCCAAACAAGAAAAGGGGCACTACCTAGTTATATGGGATGCGGACTAGGATGCAAGGGACTTTTGTCACAAACAAAAGAGACACAACGAAACACACACAAAAGAGTTCCACACAAAGACATGCACCAAGTGGAACACGAGTGATGGAGATATGGGGAAGAGAGAGAGGGATGGAGTTTGTGCAATACTTGGTTTGAAAACTTGTAAGATGATATTGTTTGTTAAGAAGCTTTCAGAGAGCTTGTACACAACTAAAACAATGCTTAGTGAATGCTAACCATTGCCATCACACACACATTGTCTTAGGGCTATGGGACATCTCTCACCAACAAACCCTCTTACAATGGATAAGAATTTGGCAATGAAAACACACTAACCACTTTTTCAAACAATCTCAAATGACAATCCTTAATAGATACGAGTCACATTGCACTCACCAAACCGCATTGCAAAAATGAAAAGACGAAGATTTGAAGCCAAAACATGTCTTTGAAGCACCAAAATCTCAACTTGATGATAAGGGAAGAGCATGTACAATAGTGGTTTGAGATATGGCATTCACACTCTCTCACTTTTACAATGTGTCGCATCAAAGCCCACAAAGTTGCTACACCTAAGACTCTCCTCATGGATATAGTGTTGGGGTGCTATGTGAGATATTGGAGATATTTTCAAGAAGAAGAGGTGTCTATTTATAAATTGGAGAACCCTCATTAAGATTATTGGAAATTCTACTTTACAAGCTAATCAAATCGAGATTATGATTTTTTTGAATATCAAAATATAGTGGGTCTTCTTTGTCTGCTTGCGTCATGGACGTGGGCTCAAGAGAAAGACATTATTGATGGTAGACATGGTGAACTTAGATAGCTATGTGAGAGAGAGAGAGAGAGAGAGAGAGAGAGAGAGAGAGAGAGAGAGAGAGTTTTTACTATGTACATGTCTTGAGGTGAGGTGCCTTTTAAGGTTAGGTCAATTGATATTTTGTGTGAATAGGTTAGGGGTTAGTGTTAGTAATCACAAAAATGTGACTGATACTTTTACAATGAATAATATAAGTTGAATGGTTGAAAGAGAATGGGTGATTGAAATGAGGAAATTCTTGTGATGGTGAAGCTTTGAAGAAGTTTGGACTTATCCTTGTGTCGATCGTGAAAAATGACCGTCAGTCTTTTCTTTTTCCTCCTCCTCTTTATGCCACCGATGCCAAGGTTGATTGCCGCAATGAAATCAGTAGTTTAGCTGATGAGATCCCTCAATTTGCAGAGGTTAAGCATGGTTTACATGCTCAATTTTATGTTTATAGACAAGAGATAAGAGGGAATTGTAATTTAGAGATGATAGAGAGAGGCATAGAGAGGGTGTAGAGTTCATATGAGACCTATGGAGGTGAGAGGGAAGGGCAATGGTTAAGAGGGTATGGAAGGTGCAGGTTTGAGTGAGGGATGGAAAGGAATGAGTGTATGTGTGCGTAGAAGTGTGAAGGGAGGTGATAGAAGACTAGGAGTGACTTGTAAGAAAAGTGGAAGGACTGGGATCTACCAAAAAAATCACAGTGCTAGCTCCAAAACTTGCAAAAAACCTTTGGGGAGATTATACAGCTTGCGGGATACATTTTGTCTTTTGATCACTTTTTCAAATATGGAGTGGAGGTGGATGCTGAAAATTCCACTAAAGTACTTATTTTTTTTTGTTGCAAAAGTCTTCATCAGTGGCCCTCCTTTATGTTGAATTTGCTTAAGGCTCCAAGAGTGAGCCCCTCCTTGCATGAGAGCATGACATAATAGATTCTTAGGGGTTTGAAAACATGCATGGATGTGCATTATTCACAAATATGATATATGGATAGGATGGAAAAAAACGTTGGAGTCTAGAATAGTGTCACCTGTATATAAATACGAAAAAAAGGGAATCAAATGAGGGGACCCTCATTTGTTTTTATTGATGTAGGTCTATTTACGAAGAAAAGGTATGTAGAAAAAAAATAGTAATTTCGTAAAAGGAAATGATTGGGTGAAATGTATTTTTGTGATATTTTTTTAGAGTCAAAAATCTTGAGGCTCACAAGTGATCTTTAATGAATCAAAGATGCATAGAAAATCCCTGAAAGAGGTTGAGTATCGCAAAGCGAGATTTGAGGACATAGCCTTAATTCGAGTTACATAAACACCTCAGTCTACTATCAATGTACCTATCGCTAGTAATGCTCTAGAGAGAGTTCGTGATGCTCCCAAGAGAGTTAGTCGAGAGAAAGTTAGTGATGCTCCAAAGAGAGCAGAGTCCGGAAGTCAAGCAATGAGGAGATATACATAGTGTATCTTATGGTCCTGAGCCATTTCAGCTAGGATTAGACTATCTATTGGTCATTGACTACTGAGAGCCTAGGATTAGACTATCTATTGGTCATTGACTACTGAGAGCCTACCTCCTAGCAAGAGGCTATTGAGATGGATGACGACCACTAGATTTAGACCATCCAAGATATGATTGACCATTGTCACCCTTTATTATATAGATACTAGGAAAGTTTTAGATGTCTCTGTAAAAGTGATGGAAAGAGAAAACTCCATCATAGCGAGTGGTCCAAGGCCTCATTACCGGTATACCACATTAAACTATTTCATGACAAAGTGGACAAAATACGTTTGAGTCTAGAAAGAACAATCGCAAAAGGTAACAAAATGTAACTTGAGCAGCACATGCGAGAACAATTTAGCCTCCAACAGATGAATCATGGCAAGCTTTTCAATGCAAAACATAAGAGAGTCCAAGTCTGAGGAGAGTTACTAAGCTTCATTGAGAACTTTGCTAGAATTGCATTGCCATGCTTTCGAAGCTCTTTTGTGGTAGAAATTTTAAATGAATATGCATGGAGTTTCTAGTGCAAGGATGATTTTTCTTTATAGTTGTATTAGCAAAGTTTGAGTGAGAGCCCATGGTCAATATTGGTGTATCCCTTTTAGCATTCTACACTTCCCTCTCTAGAAAAAGCTAGTTATACATAGTGTTGCTTTACCAAAAAAGGTAGGCCAATAGCTAACTTAACAAATAAATGGATTAGAATTGATTTTTTTATCATCACCAAAGGTACTGAAAGTCCATAACTTTATGGACAATAGGGGGGCTAGATACTCAAGTAGAGAAAAAGGAGAGACAACAGGGCTAGATCTAGTACAAGGTAGAATTCTTGGAAGTTCTTGAAGGGTGGTTTACAAAATGGTTGAGTGATCTCTTTCGATGGAATGGATTTGTTATCCATCACCATGAATGATGGGGGGACTCTATTACAAAAAAAACACATATACATTAGAATCTCTCTCTCTCTCTCTCTCTCTCTCTCTCTCCCCCCCCCCCCGCGCCCCCTCTTCTCCTTTTCCAATAGATGGTTGCATACTCATTGTAATCACATCTTGATGATGTACATCTTTAAGAGAAACTAGTATGAGACCCGCGCGTTGCTGTGGCCAAGAAAAAGCAAGTCCCAATTTTGGTAACCCTCCTCTTCCCCTCCCCCCTTCTATTCTCTATGCGTCTACAAGGTAGTGCCAATTATATCTTGAATGCTTCATTATCAAAATAAATTATCCTATCCAATGCTCTAAGGTTCTCCATTCAACTATCAATAAATAGTGATCTTGTATAGGAGGTGGCATCTCAAAAAGAGAATCCAATTGGATGGCTCAACTTATTTTTCTTTTGTTGTTGAAATATAAAAGTAATTGCTAATTTTTTAAGCAGTTACATTGTCCCATGGAACTTTATATTGTTAAATGTTGTTTGGTAGCGATATGGACATGAGATACAACTTGGAGCTCCTAGGATGATAATTGTTTCAGGGTCTAGATAGTATGTATAGCCATGGTTAAACTTGGTGTTTAAGCTATGAAGATTTGTAGCTCTACATAGCGTGTACTATTCCAAACTCATTTGAATGATTCTTCAAAACACAAGCAAAGGTGAATGCATTTGGATGTTGCATATCTTCTTGCATTTGCTTATGACCAAGCCTTCCTCATCTTGCCCTTGTAGTGGGCATATCTTGTATTCAATGTAGTTCAATAGATGCTAGCTCATACTCAAATTGTAAGTAAGTCAAAGCCTTATTGTACTTTCAAAAGAATGAAACACTTTTAAAATCGTTGTGCAATTACTGCCCTTCACCTCCTCTGAAAGCATCACACAGCTTCCTTATCATTGTATGCAATTGATTGCATATTAAGAGAAGCCCTTGCTTTGCCTTTCCTAAAAATAGCAAAGAGCTTCCTCACCTTTTTGTAGTGTTTCCCTCATTGGGCATAAGCACAATCCAAGAGCATATAGCACAACAAACAATGCAACCATAGAGGCAAAATTTGGAATGAGATCCGGAAAGAAGCCCTTCCTTTTCCTCCTTTGAAAGCATCCCAAAGCTAATTGAGAAGCCCTATCTTTGCCTCCCCTAGAAAGAGCCCATAACTTCCTCACCATTTTCTTGTCTTTCCCTTGCTTGGAATAAGGGCAACCAAGATCATATATTGCAACAAACAATGCATTCCAAGAGACAACATTTTGCATAATAAGACCTCATCAATGGCTTTTTCACCACAATTGACGTACATGTTGGACAAATAATTGCCAAAACATGATGTTTTCTTCTAGGAGCCCCCCTTACCATCACATTATAAATTTATCTCTCATATCAATCCTTGCAGAGTGGAAAATTCCATTAAGTTGCAACATTGCAAAGAAGCCCTTTCTTCAACTCGTCTAAGAGCATCCCACAGCTTCATCATCATTCAAGGTTATCATCTAGAGAGAAGCCTTAATGTTGTCTTCCCTAAAATAGCCCAAAGATTTCTCACCTTTCCCTCATGTTTCCCTCACTGGGCATAAGAGCACTCCAAGAGCATATGCTACAACAACCAATCCAGTCCAAGAGGCAACATTTCAAAATGGTAGTGCAATGTCAAAATCTCGTGCTTTCAATAGTACAAAAAACTTGAAAAACAAAGCTCCGCCAAGCACGATGATGCTACTTTCCAATAGCCCTTGACTATCATCTCATCGTGAATGTCCTCACCCATTTTATCTTCTTGCATTATGTCGTGTGCCTTCAAAATGCAAGTGTAGATGTATACATGAAGAGAGGGGCCCTAACTACATATTTGATTAAAATAACCCAAAGTTTCTTGGCCTACCCATGTTAGTGGACCGTAAAATAATAGTCCAAGATCTAACATCCCGGACATGACGCTCATCACAAACATGAAATTTCATTTGGAGAGAGTCTATCCCTATGCATTAGATGACAACGACCTACAACTTGTTTCATGTGTCCCACACCTGACATAAATCTCAACTAAAGCAATGTCAAGGTCAATCAAGATTGTCATCGAGAACTCATTGTGCTTCAAGAATACACCACACTTGGAAGACACAACAACCAAAGCTCTGCCAAGCAAGATGTTGTTTTCCAACTGCCTATATAGATTAGACTTTTTCCTATGCTTTACTCATCAAGGCTATAGTAATACCTTGTGTGTACATGTGTGCAAGTGCCCATGTATGCATATGAAACTTGTGAATTGATATAAAGTCATGATTGACACTTGAAGTGCTTGCTTTTGTCATGAAAAAAGAGCCAAAATTGTGGTTGTAGATCTTGTGTGAGTGCAAGGTGCAATTCGGGAACAATAACAACTTCAAGTTGTTAAAAAACATTAAATACAACATTTCAAAGGGGAAAAACATTGGCAGCACATGAACCACACCAAAAGATGAGATAGGGATAAAGGGATAGCCTTCATGAAAAAGTTCAGGAAACTTGAATAAGAAAATCTAACAATTGCTTTCATATTGGTAAGGGTAACAAAAAACTCTATATGTGAAAGGACCATCATACAAACTTGTATATCTAAAGTACATTTGTAAAAGTTAGTTGTGGCCTTGCTATACATGTAAAGGAAAACCAATTCTTCAAGTGATAAACCTCATATAGGTGACCTATTAACTCAACACAACATAGAAATGGAGTATTGTTCTCCAATGTGATTGTAAACATACGTAAGGAAACTCTCAGCATCTTGCATGAAGAGAACAAAAATGATAACATGCACTTGACTTTCCACATGCAAATACTATCTTGCAACAACAAGTTTATCGATTGCATATCACTTTATAAAAGATGGCAACACACATGCTCTCTCTCTTGTGCTAGATGAGAACTTGTGTGTGTGTGTGTGTGTGTGTGTGTGTGCGCACGCGCGTGCTCATGCATGCGTGGTTGTGTGTGTGTGTGTGTGTGTGTGTGTGTGAGAGAGAGAGAGAGAGAGAGAGAGAGAGAGAGAGAGAGAGAGAGCAGAAGCATACCTTGATAGCCATATGGAAGATAGTTTGAAATTCAATCTCTAGGTTCATAACTCATATTGATCATCAACACTAGGGCTTGACACAACTCCCTTGAAGGAAAGGAGCGGAGTAGAGCGATTTGAGCATCCTCACAAAACCTACACACCTACACACACACACACACACACACACACACACAGGGGTAGAGTGGGGGGAGTCATGCATGGAGATTTAAGAGAGAAGCAGAGAAGTATTGGCCCTCATAGATACATTATATATGTGGGCTATCGTTTCTAGCAAACATTGAGCAGGCAATTATGCCATTTTGGTCCTCGATAGGCCACATAATCGCGAGCACCTACTACATGCTCAATGCCACCATGAAATGCTACAGGCTCCTCTCCCAACACACGATGCGTAGAGGTATTCTCTGTCTCTCTCTCTCTCTCTCTCTCTCTCTCTCTCTCTCACACACACACACACACACACACACACACACACACACACACACACACACACACATACGTATGTTCACACAAAATTGAGTTGCACATGCACGTTCAAAAGTGAAGTGATTTGACGACGTGTAGGAGTCTCCATCGCTTTAGAATTTCTTAAGCTCAATAAAAAATAGTATAGATAGATTTACTTCAATCAAGAAATTTTTTTTGGCACTCTCTTTGAGAACCCCCCCCCCCCCTCTCTCTCTTTCACACACACACACACACACACACACACACACACACACACACACACGTCCTTCCATTTTGGGGTTATTCGAAACCAATGTTCGATTAAAATTGGACTTTAGTGTATTAATTAAAATATCCTAGCTAGATTTCAAGTTTACCTTGAAGTAAATCGACAAAATTTTGCTAATGTGTATACGAACAATTTCTTAAATTTTAAAATTTTATGGCTATTGGCTTTCCCAAAGAAAAGTTGAGCCATCTTCAAATAAAGGAAAAGTAAGGTTGGAAAAGTACAATCAAAACTTTTTTTAACTCGCTTTGAAAGGTTTAAATTGAAAAAATAGTAAAGATAGATTTACTTTAAAATTATTTCAATCAAATATTATTTTTTTGCTCTCTTTGAGACCCCCTCTCTCTCTCTCTCATACACACATACATACACATACACATGTCCTTCCATTTTGGGGTAATGTTCATTAAAATTGGATTTTAGTGTATTAAATAAAAAATCCTAGCTAGATTTGAAGCTTATCTTGAAGTAAACGGACAAAATTTTGCTAGTGTAAATACGAACAATTTCTTAAATTTTAAAATTTTATGGGTATTGCCTTTCCGAAAGAAAAGTTGAGCCATTCTTCAATTAAGGAAAAGTAAAATCAGACTTTTTTTTAATACTTTGAAAGGTTAAAAATTGAAGGAGTGAAAAGGTTCTTTTGTAAGGTTTTCTTTGAAGTGAAGGGAGTGACACATGGAGGGTCTCTCCTTGCTTGAAAATTTTAAGTTGCATTATATATAGTATAGATTTTGGCACTCTCTTTGAGACCCCGCTCCCCCCCCCCGCCCCCTCTCTCTCTCTCTCTCTCTCTCTCTCTCTCACTCTCTCTCTCTCTCTCTCACACACACACACACACACACACACACACACACACACACACACACGTCCTTCCATTTTGGGGTTATTCGAAACCAATGTTCGATTAAAATTGGACTTTAGTGTATTAATTAAAAAATCCTAGCTAGATTTCAAGTTTACCTTGAAGTAAACCGACAAAATTTTGCTAGTGTGTATACGAACAATTTCTTAAATTTTAAAATTTTATGGCTATTGACTTTTCGAAAGAAAAGTTGAGCCATCCTTCTAATAAAAGAAAAGTAAGGTTGAAAAAGTACAATCAAAACTTTTTTTAATGCTTTGAAAGGTTTAAAATTGAAAGAATAGTATAGATAGATTTACTTTAAAATTAATTCAATCAAATAACTTTTTTGGTTCTCTTTGAGACCGCCCCTCTCTCTCTTTCTCATACACACATACACACAAACATACACACACACCTCCTTCCATTTTGGGGTTATTCAAAACCAATGTTCATTAAAATTGAATTTTAATGTATTAATTAAAAAATCTTAGCTAGATTTGAAGTTTACCTTGAAATAAACGGACAAAATTTTGCTAGTATACATACGAACAATTTCTTAAATTTTGAAATTTTATGGCTATTGGCTTTCCCAAAGAAAAGTTGAGCCATCCTTCAATTAAGCAAAAGTAAAGTTGAAAAAGTACAATCAAAACTTTCTCACACACACACACGCACACACATACGAACACACACACACACACACGAACACACACGTCCTTCCATTTTGGGGTTATTCGAAACCAATGTTCGATTAAAATTGGACTTTATTGTATTAATTAAAATATCCTAGCTAGATTTCAAGTTTACCTTGAAGTAAACCGACAAAATTTTGCTAATGTGTATAAGAACAATTTCTTAGATTTTAAAATTTTATGGCTATTGGCTTACCGAAAGAAAACTTGAGCAGCCATCCTTCAAATAAAGGAAAAGTAAGATTGAAAAAGTACAATCAAAACTTTTTTTAATGCTTTGAAAGGTTTAAAATTGAAAGAATAGTAAAGATAAATTTACTTTAAAATTAATTCAATCAAATATTTTTTTTTTGGCTCTCTTTGAGAACCCCCCGCTCTCTCTCCCTCTCTCTCATACAGACATACACACACATACACACATTTTGGGGTTATTCGAAACCAATGTTCATTAAAAATGGATTTTAGTGTATTAAATAAAAAATCTTAGCTAGATTTGAAGTTTACCTTGAAATAAATGGACAAAATTTTGCTAGTGTACATACGAACAATTTCTTAAATTTTGAAATTTTATGGGTATTGAAAGAAAAGTTGAGCCATGCTTCAATTAAGGAAAAGTAAAGTTAGAAAAGTAAAATCAAACTTTTTTTGTATGCTTTGAAAGGTTAAAAATTTAAAGGGTGAAAAGGTTCTTTTGTAAGGTTTTCTTTGAAGTGAAGCAGTGAGTGACACATGGAGGGTCCTTTGAAAATTGTAAGCTGCATTATATATAGTATAAAAGATATATGATATAGAAGTATAGATTGGAAGTAGTGTGAAAGGCTGTACTGTACATTGTGAAAGGTTGTAGTGTACATTGTGAAAGGCTTTTCATTTCCCTCTGTATGTCAAATCTTACCCTTCACTTTTGCATTTTACATTAGATGTTTGGTCTAGATTTTTATGAAATGAACCAATGCATGACATGTGAAGGCCTTCTTCTTGCTTGAATTTTTTAAGTTGCATTATATATAGTATAGATGTCACCTTTTGTAACAGATTCAATCTTGGGCTTGATAGTATAGCAACAAAGGCTTCCTCATCAACGAGAGCTAGCTCAGTTGGTAGAGCAAGAGCCCCTTATGTCAAAGGTCTTGGGTTCAAACCCCCTTGACAGCTCGTATGACATGTAGCCCTTAGGGGCTGTTCCCCTAGTCCAAATGATGGATTGGCCACCCTAACCCAGCTGAGATGACTCACCTTAAGAGTCGGATTGCCTCCACCTACGGGGTTGGTGTGTGTGTTGTAATTTAAAAGTTCTACTCTCTCTCAAAAAAAAAAAAAAAAAAACAAAGGCTTCCTCAATCATAGACTGTAAGGTTTATAAAATTAGTAGGGGTCGACAATAGGGCCTTTCTTGGTGGGAAGTATGTCTTGTCATGAAAAAAGCTTGAACAAGGGAAGGGATATATAGCTCCAAACGAAGTTTAGCACTTTTTGTGGTATGGATAGTGGGAGAATGGATCGATAACACTTGAACATAATAAGCACTTCATGCATATGATAGGGAGTATCGAAAGAAGCACCCTCCGCAAGCTTTGAACTTATTAAGAGCCGAGTTGCACCCTTGCGAATGGGGGGAGTGGGGTGAAGCAATTACCTCTAGACTGTTTATAGTGGATAGTCAAATGGATCGTCGACCACTCCACTCCCCTTGTGACGCTCGTGAGTAGGCCTACTAATATGTTGACTAGTAAAACGAGGATAATTAAAAGTCTATCCCAATTTCCAAATGAACTTGTTATCCTCGTTTTTTTCGTTGCAATAATAGTTTTTGAAGAAAAAGGAGGGTAACGAAAAGTCTGTCCCAAATGAACTTGGGCATTATTGAATATCGTTTGAGCACGTTGGTAGAGATATTTCTCATGTAAACGTTTTCCATTTTGGTGACTAGAGTTTCAAATACCCTCATGCTCTTTTTATGCTTAGATTGACTCTCTAAAATCGATTAATAAAAAAGGATAAAAACTAAAAGTCTGAACCTGGGCATTGTTGAACCGCGTTTGGGCACGTTTTTCATTTTTGTGGCTAGACTTTCAAATACCCTCATGCTCTTTAGATAGACATTTTCTTTAGCTTGACTGTCTAAATTCTAATATTGAGTGTCACGACTGCCGTGTGTTTGTAGGCTATGGTTTTCAAGTGTCACCATTGACCATGCATTCAAGAAGGAACCCTAAGGCCCATCAAACTCCAAGAGTCCCAAGGGCCAGAACAAACTTAGGGTAGATTCATGCCGGCTCGGGTAGAATCGTATTTAGGCAAAGTTAAAAAATTGAGGCAACGTTTTGTTGACGTGAGGGGAATGGAGTTAAAGGACGTCGTGCGAATACATCCTCAGGTTCCTTCATGAATCACCAATCTTGTGGGAACTTAGAGCTGAGTCGCACCTGAGACGAGTGGGGGGAGTGGGGTGAAGGGGTTTGCCACTAATAGAAAATCCGAGTTCTTCTCCCGAAATGTCGAAACCCTGCAGCAATTCTACTAGCACGACGAAAAAGCAAGGGGCTACGCTTTTTTTTTTTTGGATCTGTTACCTCCTTCATTCTCGTAGGTACTTCGCCAATGAAAAGGCGTCACCTCAGCTGATTCTTCTCGGCGAAAACAACACGTGCAATCTCCTCCCCTTGGGTGTGACCTGCTTCAGGGTGAATGCGTCCCTCACATCTGTTGCCCCCGCTAGCACTAGGTGCGACTCAGATCTTAATTTGTAATGCAAGGATGTGACCCTTCCTACAACTTAGGTTCACATGCTACTCAAATACGTAACTGCTATTTGAGGTAGGGGTCAATTTGAGGTAGGGGTCAACTACCTGCACCTCAAAGTGGCCAATTAACCAAAAGGCTTCAATAATATTGCCTCAACTACGGTGAGCTTCTTCTTCTCTCTTGTAATTTTAAAAAAATCACGATCCATTTTTCATTATTGTAGTTTATTTGCAAGTCTCAATTTTGTGTGTGATTGCGAATGTCTTTGCTGAAGAGGGGTGACAAAAAGTGCATTAAATTTTGAGGGTGGTAGCTAATAATAGGTTACCCCCCTCGCGTATGGGGCCCTCCTTAAACACGAAGAAAGGCACAATGCACAATTGTGAGCATCTCAATCATCAAGCACCTCAAGCATCTCAATCATCGGGCACCTCAAGCACCTTAGTCATCAAGCACGACAAGCACCTCAAGCACCTTCAGCTTAGGCCGAGTTCCCACCTCAAGCTCAGCCTAGCTTACCTAAGGTCAAAGGACTTTTACACTCAATTGTGAGTGGATGAATAGGAAAAGAGTGTCTTCATTGCTTTATTTTATTGCAGGAGATGGAGCCAAGAAGGTATGGTCATTTCATTATGTGTACGTGTAGAATGCAAATCATAATGCAAAAGAGTATGTTCATAATACAAACTAGTACGGCTACCAGGCTTCTCTCTCTCTCTCTCTCTCTCTCTCTCTCTCTCTCTCTCTCTCTCTATTCGCTATGTGCTCAGAGGCTACAGAGAACAGTACTGGACGAAGGAACTCGTGACACGTGTAGGAGGGGGACAACGGAATCCCTCCATAATGGTGATACTTAGTTACAATATCGTTCCATTTCGGTCCACTCTCTAATACATGGAATCTTTGAAGATCCCATTTGAAGTTGGCTCCTTGCAAGCCCGAATGAGAATGCCCATGCAAAAGTTCGTTATTGAGCTTAAGACATTGCGTTGACAAACCAATTATTAGGCCGAGCCACTCTGCCACAATGGCCCGGACGTTACGTGTGCAAGCTTGCCCATATAAAAGAAAAATCTTTCGTTGCTGCCTCTCCTTGCACTACTTGATCCTCGGGGGCTACCCGTAAGCTGCCGCTTGGCCTTCCCAGTTGTCCACCACTCACAACCACCTGATGACACACACACACACACACACACACACACAGAGAGAGAGAGAGAGAGAGAGAGAGAGAGAGAGAGAGAGAGAGAGAGAGAGAGAGAGAGAGAGAGAGATTGATTGATTGATTTAAACTTGAGCTGGTCCCTTTTCCTTTCAAATTGACTTTTTTGTTTTCTTTCTTAATCCCCAACTTGGCATCTATTCTCATTCCCCTTTAAAAAACATGGTTACTCTACCCATTTCGTTTCCATTAGTTAGAGTTGTCTCTAGATTCCTTCTTCCCTCCTCAACTTCCAGCCTAAAACTATTGCCCAAGATGACATTTGAACTCAAACACATGGAGCACGACTACCAACACACTACGCTAAGCCACTCCTCCGAACCTGGGGTGTTGACCCCACCGTGACCTTTTTGGTATAAAAAAAATAACCTACACTTGGTCTCCGAGCCCCTTCCTCATCGTGTCGAGTTCGCATAGAGCTTGCTAGCGCTCCTGCCTTCGCCCGCCAGTTGCTCTCGTTTCCTTTCGCAACTTGCTCGATTTCACCACATGGCAATACGTTGGTGCAGTCAAAGTTGTTCGGCCATAAAAGATGACATAAGCAGGTATGGATGGTCTAGCAAGTGTGTGGCAAAGGGATAAAGCAGACGTGAAGATCTTGGGCACATAGATAGCAGCAGTAGTATATGACTGATGAGATTTTATAGGCCAGAATGTCTCCAAAAGGACCAATTTGGGTGGCAGGTGAAAGAGGATTAAAGGACTAGTTTTCTGCTTGGAAAGGTCGTGCTTGAAGTACTGAGTGGACTAGTTCAGAGGGCTCGTCAAACGGAGCTGTAGAGTGCAAGATATGACAGTTTCAAGCTAGAGGTGTTTGTAGATCAGTGATGGATAGGGCTGATGCTGACAGATGATCGAAGCTGGTTTCAACTGATGGATGTGAAGTGCTTATGCTGTGGATCATGTCGGTCTTTTCAGATGACAATTAAGGTCCCGTATACCAAGTTACAGAGGGATGGAGTTTTGCCAGGGGCTTGTTCTAATGAGCCGGATTGACCACCTTGGAAAGAGTGCCATCAAAGGTTTTTTAAAGTTCAACAAGATTTGCAGAGGTAGTATACACTGTATGGAGTTAGTAGGAATCGACCGCTCGTCCATCAGGCTTATGGTTGTGGCGTTATAGCCCGTTGAAGTTTGGATCAGTTGGTGAGCAGGAGGAGATGATGATCTTTTGTCTTTTTGATGAGCGTCATTCGAGAGTCAAAGTGTACTGGGATTGAAGTTGGCAAAGTATGGTTTGGGTGAGAAGTTGTGTCTCAAGGTTTCAACCATCGGACACCAAGTGGCAATGGATTGAAAAAGGATGGGAAAGCAAGTTTTTTTGATAAATTTTGTGAAGATCTTGAAGACATTGGGGGGGTTTGGAGGGCTAATGTGCCAACTGTTGCCATTTGGTGCTGTGAAAGATCCCACATGCGCATATCCCATGACCCCATATGCTATTTTGCGTTGAGAGGGAGCGTGTGCTCTTCCATCGGCTATGTAGTCCTCAATTAGGTGTTGCGCATGCGAACTTTGGCTTGAGTTTTGGCAGCGTTGGTGGCATACTGAGCGGCGTGCAACGACAATGGTGGTGGCGGGTCTAGCCAGCATTAGTGGCGGATGATGGTTAGTAGAGTGATAATGTGGCAGCCTTGGTGAGGGGTGAGGTCCCGCGCCCGATAGGGCCTCAAGTTTTTTGAAGAGGAAAGGGAGGCCCCAGTAGCACTAGCGCTAGTGTTGGAAATCCTTTCTGCGGCACTCTACAAGGGCAGAGAAAGTGAGAGAGCTCAAGGCCAGCCTAGGGGTTGCTTCACAAGCAGAGAGAGTGACAGAGGAAAGTTGACAAGCCTTCCAAGTGGCAGTTCACATGCAAACCTAGCGAAAGAACTCGGACAAGTGTCTGATGCTCAAACCCTTACTAAAAATAGCCAATAGAGCTCTATAAAACAACCTTTTTGCCCATTCGAGTTAACCAAGGCCACCATGTCATCTCTTTTTTCTTGGGCTCTGAGTGTGTCTTGGTGCTGTTGGAGGTGTGTATCCGTGGACCGTTGTGTGGCATCTAGAGTGGGAAATTGAGGTGTTGTGTGCGTTGGTAGTGGTGAGACAAGTTGCTAGGGTGGAGTTGTGATGTCTGATGTGTCGTAGCATGTGTCTGCGTATGGTGTGCAAACGGTCTTTCGCTTGTGGATAGTGTTGATTTTTGAAGGTGAACTCTAGTGGATTGGGTGTTGTGTATACTCTCGGCTATAGGGAGGCATTTTGTTGTGTTTCCCTTTTCCCCTCTTCAACGTGCGTCCACAGCTCCGTGTCCACGGCTCCTCGAAACTAAAATCCAATGTTCCAAACTAAAATTATCAGCTTCACTTTTTCTTCAAACTTCAAAGGGTACCTTCTTTTAGATTCTAGCTAAAGAAATGCATCTAGAATTGTGACGACATACTGGTGGAGAGTTACTACTTGGAGATTATGTGAGAACCACAATAAAAAAGGGTAAATCATAGATGCTCTAGCAGATTCTCTCTCTCTCTCTCTCTCTCTCTCTTCACTTAATAAATGAAAAAAATGAAAAGCTGCGTGCCAAATTCTTCCATCTCTTTCCCCATAGTACAAACTATGTGTGCATATCCACTATTTTGCCAAAATTTTTTATGATTTATTATACTTCAACTCTTTTTTTTTTTGCCTTACTCGTATTTGTGAGTGAAAGAGTTAAAGTGACTTAAGAAGGAAAGTACAAATGTCTTCAAGCACAACCGATGCCTTGAGGGAACATAATACATCAACATGGCTACACCGTCCCCAAGACACACACACACACACACACACACACACACACACCAATTTTCAGCATTGACAACCCATTTTCTTGGCTTTCAGCATCAATGACTTCTCCTTTGACATCGACATGCATGGGTGTGGTGCCTCTTCCATAAAGGAGTGACACCCGGTATTTGCATCGACTTTGGCAACATGGACTACATGGTTTTACATTCTCTTTAGCATTAGAGAGAGAGAGAGAGAGAGAGAGAGAGAGAGAGAGAGAGAGAGAGAGAGAGAGAGAGAGAGAGAGAGAGAGAGAGAGTTTGTCGACATAGAGAGGGAGGTTACAAATTTCTATTAGCAGTGTGTCTATGCATTTTTTGAGATTAGATTTGGATTGACAAATACATGTTTGACCATGATGTATGTTCTATATGGTATTGCTTGTGCATAGCCGTTGACAGCTTCTTAGAGATAGCTCTCACATATGGTTTCTACATGTATAGGGACAATCACAGGTTCTCTTGACACAAAAGTTCTACAAGTATCTTTGGCAGTGACATCCATTACAGTTCTAGTGGGATTTTGGATGCATATGGTTTATGCATGACTATTACTTGAGAGTGCTTGTGCTGTATTGAGTGCATTTTACTAGATTTGGTTCTGTGCTTTTTCTTGCATACTCATTGGTGCCGATTTGAGTGTGTATCCTGCAATTTTCAATGAGGGTTCTACATTTTGGATGTACGTTGTGTTGTGGATACTGCCGTTGTATGTCGTTGCAGAGCCGATTTTGGCTTGTTTTAGCAGTCGTGGCCATTTTTAAGACTCAATCAGGTAGAGCCCTTTTTGAGATTGTGGCTAGTCATGTCTGCAGAGCCCTTTGTGAGGGTCTTTGTGTGAGGTTTTTTGAAGCCGAGTATTGGGGGTCCGGTTACCTAGTGTGAGGTGGATTAGGTTGCTAGAGATCCCCATTAGTGGCTTCACCATAGGATATGTATAGATGCTTTGACTCCAAGTTCAATAGTTCTTTTGAGCAGTATTTGCCAGTTTATGCCTAGAGAGCACACTTGATATTTTATTCGTTGATTTTGTCTTGACTTTTTCTTAACATTTTTCTCCATACTGAGGAGACTCTGCCGGATTTCTCCATGAGTCCTTTAGTTTGTCTATAGCACTCTTTTGCATTGACATTGCAATAGTGATTTTGATGAGTCTCTAGTTGAGATTTTGATCTGTGTACAAAGGAGAATACAACAAAAATTTTACCATAGATTCCTAGTTATACTCTCTTGTATTTGCTTTTGTCAGTCATGGCCAAAAATACTAAAAAAAAGAGTATTATTGAGGACGTTTGAGGCGGCAAAAAGAGAAGCAAACTCTTAACACTCCTCAAGGCTCTCGTGCTGCTCAATTGGGGTTGGGGCAACTACAAGCACAAAAAACAACAAGCTCACGTGTCACTCAGTCAAGAAATTAAAAAAGGTTTCACCACCTAGTTATGGATGCAAACTAGAGTGCGAGAGAGTTTTTGTCAAGATCTAAGGAGAGGCACCACAAAACACAAGTAAACTTGCTTAAATACACACATCAAGTGTAGCAAGAAAGATGTAGAGCACAGGAAAGAGAGAGAGGAATGATGCTTGTGCACTACCTAATTTGCAACTTGCAAAATGATGTAGTTTGTTATGACGCTATCACATAGCTTGCATAAAGCTAGACCAACCCTTGGTCTCTCTCTCTCTCTCTCTCTCTCTCACACACACACACACACACACACACACACACACACACACACACACACACACACACACACACACACACACACACACACACACACACATTGTCTTAGGGTTGTAGGAAACCTCTCACCGCAATAACTCTTATGGTGGACAAGAATTAGGCAATGAAAACACACTAAAATGCTTTCACAACAAGATCAAGTGACACCGCTTTAAGATACAAATCACCTTGAATCACCCAAACCGTGTTGCACACTAGAAACTCAACTTTATTTATGATGGAAGCGCGTGTGCAATAGTGGTCTTGAGAGGTGGCACTCATGCTCTCTCACTTGCAATGTGTAATATGAAAGCTTCCCTCACACCAAGTGTGAAGCTCACAAAGTGGTTACTACACCTAAGTCTCTCCTCATGCATAAAGTGTTGGGATGATATGTGAGAGATGATTTTCAAGGAATATTATCAACAGGAGACCCCTCATCAAGATTATGATTTTTTTGAATATCAGAATATGGTGGGCCTTCTTTGTTTTGTTGAGTAATGGATGTGGGCTTAAGAGAAGGGCATTATTGATAGTATATGAAGATGAAATTGAGAGAGAGAATGTGTGTGTGTGTGTGAGAGAGAGAGTGTGTGTGTGTGTGTGTGTGTGTGAGAGAGAGAGAGAGAGAGAGAGAGATATTTGACTATGTACATGTTTTGAGGTGAAGTTTCTTTTATGTCAATGGATATTTGTGTTAGTAGATTAGTAGTTAGTGTTAGTAATCACTAATAGAATGTTAATGTTACATGTACAAATGGAATGGATATTTGTGTTAGTAGATTATTAGTTAGTGTTAGTAATCGCTAATAGAATGTTACTGTTACATGTACAAATGGATTAAAAACACTAAAGAAAAGGGGTGAGAAATCCATTGTGAGTTTGGGGTGTTGCTAAAGAATCTCGAACTCACCTTTGTGTAGATCTTCAAAAAAAATGATCATCGGTTTTCTTCTTCTTCCAATTCTTAATGCCACCTGCCAATGGTGATTTGCATGCGGGTCTTTGTGGATGAAAATGCCAAATTTGTAGAGGTTAAGAATGGTTAACTCACTAATTCTTTAGGCTTTTTGGGATGGGCAAGAGGAATAAATAAGTCGGGAAGATACGGTAAAAGAAATAGAGAGGGTGTATGTGTGTAGAGGTGAAAATGAAAGCTATGGAGATGAGAGGGGTAGGTAATGGTGAAAATTGGTGAGAGAGGCCATAGAATGTGCATGTTTGAGTGAAGGGTGGAGAGAGAGATGTGTGTGTGTGTGTGTCTGTGTTGAATGTGTGAATGGAGGTGAGAGGAGACTCGAGGTGACTTGTGAGAAAAAGTGAGCAGACTGTTATTCACAAAAAAATTCATATCTCATCGCCTCTAGCTTCAAAAACTCTCAAAAAATTTGAGCATGTTCTTGAAATCATGAGATAACCTTTTTCTTCGGCTGATCTGTTCATATTTGGATTGGAAAGGATGCAAAAATTTCAGCAAAACATGTATTTTCCACCCTTCCAAAGTCTTTGGTGCAAGTCCTTTTTTATTGGAATTTCCTGATAGCT
This sequence comes from Adiantum capillus-veneris, assembly GCF_014529385.1. Classification (NCBI taxonomy): domain Eukaryota; kingdom Viridiplantae; phylum Streptophyta; class Polypodiopsida; order Polypodiales; family Pteridaceae; genus Adiantum; species Adiantum capillus-veneris. The sequence goes on along the minus strand of NC_140937.1, from coordinate 150,306,923 downwards.
CCAAGAGTGGGCTCTCCACATACCTTAGCATGATCTAAGGGAACCAAGTGTATGTGAACACTTGCAAAAGGAGGTTTTTTATATTTATAATATATACACATGATGAAAAAAACCAAATAGGGCTAGTCATGGCATTTAGAAAAAAATTATTTAAAAAATCTATAGAAAATAAAAATGAAAAACCAGAAGATTCAAAGGAGAGGGGGCCTTCACTTATTTTTCTCAATAGGTTAGAAGAGAGAAATAAGATGAAATTGTTTAGGAAAAAAGACTAGGATAGTAGAAGTTTTTTGTTTTGGGATTTTCCACGAGGGTGTGGATGAAATTGTGAAGATAGGGATTTTTCCACAATGGAAACAAAAAATATTATGATGGAAAAAGAAGGTGGAAATACATGCTTAGCTCTAGTAATACACACACCTAATGCAAGTATTTGCATAAATATATCAAAGTATTTGCATAAATACCAAAATATGAAGCATTTGGAAACCCATAAATTTAGACCTTTATAAAAGAAAGTATTTACACACAAAAAGGGGTTGTAATAAAATCTATTTTTTTCTTTTTTTATTGAAGATATGGATAAAGTCCTTAACGCACATAGGCCTATATATAGTGAGAAATAATTATGACCATAGTATTTATGTGATTTTGCTTAGGCGAGGTAGTTCACTATGAAGAATATGGTTAGTCAGAAAACGGCTTAATTATGGCCATAGTATTTATGTGATTTTGCTTAGGCGAGGTAGTTCACTATGAAAAATATGGATAGTCAGAAAACGGCTATCATTTAGCCCTCTCCCTAAATGATGGTACATTCATGTATGATCATAAGGGCTCTTCTCTAATGCAAGGGATGCAATGTTGCACTTATGATTGCTTCCTTCAATAGGGTCCTTGAGTGGTTCTATGTACTCCCCATGTTTGGTACCACAAACATCAACCAAACAACAGAACTTACATGAAGATATGTCTCCTTTTGGTTGTTCTTTTGTAGATCCTTTGGTAGAATGCAGCTCAAGTAACGCTTTAGCCGATACCCAATTAATTTCTTAGAGTGCTCTTTGCCATTCAGGTCCATGAACTGGTAGTAACTTGAATTGAAGGCTTTTTTGACCATGTATGGACCTTGCCATTTGATATTGAATTTGACATCAAATCTATTATCAAGACAATTGTCATACCTTAGCACACGATTACCTTCTTTAATACCCTTGTCATTGACCTTCTTTTCAAGCTTCTCCTTTGATTGCATAGCCTTCTTCTTGTAGCATTTGTAAGCTTCTCGTCTCTTCCAGTTGAGCTCAACGAAGGTAAGGAGGAGACCTACCCATGAATCTTGATCTCCCTTTGTCCCTTTGCCGTGGAGCCACATTGTTGGAATGTTGAGCTTGATAGGCTTCAAAGCCTCTTGACCATAGACCAATTGAAATGGAGTGAACTTTGTTGCCTCCCTATATGTGGTTCAATACGCCCACAATGTCCCATACAAGAAGTCGTCCCACAACTTTGTCTTGTTTTTCACCATCTTTCTGATGATGCCTGCAACAATGACACCATTAGCCTTCTCCATCAAACCATTTGACTGGGGGTTAGGAGGGAGTGCTGTGATGATGTAGAATGTGAAGCTCTTTATAAACTTATGTGAGCAAGCCCTTCCTAAACCCTAGACCATTAAAAAAAATAAATCTCCAAAGGTGTTTCAAATCTATAACAAATATGAGTGTAGACAAACCTACTCATTGTTCTGCCATTTACCCTTGCCATGCTTTGAGCCTCCACCCACCTAGTCATGTAATATGCGACCACTAAAATGTAGAGTTTGCCATATTTAGTTCTAGGTAGTGGATCCATAGCATCAATGCCCCACTTTTCGAAGGGTCCATTTGCTAGCACTAATTGCCTTGGACCATGCACTAACCTTTGTTTCCATTTACTTGGAAATTGTGATAGCTTCTACACCAATGTTGGACATAAACATGCAAGCTTGGCCAAAAATACCCTACAAGAAAAAATTTCTTTATAGTTAACTCTTGTAAAAAATGACCACCACATGCTTCCTCTTGCAAACTTTCTAGAATGGCTGAAATTTCCTCGATTGTTGGTACTCTTGTGCACACTTGATCCTTTCCTCTTTGATAGAGGGAGCCTTCTAGAAAGAGATACTAACTTTACTTCTTCATGAGTCTCCTCTTTTGAGCCTTTGTGAAGCCTTGTGGAAACTCGCTCTCCTAAATGTAGCCAATAATTGGAGCCAATGACTCCATTACCTCGTACCTTGGTTGCTTGACAACTGCTATCACCATGACAAGCTGCACTTCTTTCTCAACACATGCAACCAATTGTTGTGCAAGTAAATCATCATCCTCATTTTGTTTCCTAGGAATATGATAAAATTGTACCTCTTCAAATTGATTGAACAACCGACGGATGGCATGAACTTATGTCCTTGGGCTTTCATTCTTGCATGCCCAAATGCCTAAAATCTGCTTAACAGTTAGAAGTGCATCCCCCTTCACCATGAGATGTTGTATCCCGTGACTAATGCACATCTTCAAACCATGAAGTAGCATGTCCTACTCTGCTTCTTTGTTGCTAGTAGATCGTGGAAAATTAACCTTCTCTTTCATGAACACCTCTCCACTTCTTGGGTCAAGCAATACCTCCCCCCCCCGCTTTACCTGTGGCTCGTCAAAAATCTCTATCAAAGAGTAAGGTAAAGGCATAAGGGATACTTTTAGGTGGTGGCAATGGTAGGGTATTTACTTCATGCATTTTAATCTCTTTCTCATGCGCTTCATAAGTGAGAATCCCTGCCAATTGTGCACACACACTGTCTTCTACCTTAAAAGAGTATTTAAACTCTTGCAATTCCATAACCCGCTTTGAGATCCTAAACCTAAGATTCATCTGAGATGACATCCAAGGGGACAAATTTTTTGTAGTTAAAATTACAAAACGTTTTGGTAATAGGCAGAATCTAAATTCTCTCACCGTAGACATGAGAGCGAGCATCATGAGTTTTTCTTCCAAGTAGCCCCTCTCTAAAGCATTCATGAACCTACTAGCAAAGTAGATGGGTTGCATCTTGGTACTATAGGGAGTTTGCTGCAAGAAAACAATACCAATCGTTTCCTTTCCAATACTAGAGCTAACAAATAATGTGTACTCTCAACAAGGAGACATGAGTGTTGGTAGTTCTGGTAAAATAATTTAATGTTACAAAAATACTCTTCAAACTCATCAGACCATGCAAACTCTACTTGTTGTGCCAATTTTTGTAAGGGGTGAAGTAACTCCAAGGCTAAGTGAACAAAGTGTAACATATACCTCATCTTTTGAATAAGTGAGATAACCTCCTTGAGACTCTTGCGGGACAATAACTCAATAAGAGCCTTTGCCTTTGAAGGATCCACCTCAATGCCCTTATTAGAAACTTTGTGGCCAAGCAAGATCTTGTCATCCTCACATATGTGACATTTGTTGGGATTGAGTTGACCTCCCATGTCATACAGTTTCTTCAACCCTTCTTCTACCTTCCGTAGGTGAAATGATTTAGAGCTACAAATAGAAAAAGAATCAATGAACACCTTAATGGACTTCCCCAAAATTTTTTGAAACCTTTTCATGAAGCATCAAAAAGTTGTTGGAGCATTTGTCAAGCCAAATGGCATAACTCTAAAAGCAAGGCAACCCCAAGAAGTGATGAAGGTTTTTTTTCAATCAATACTCCAATGAAATCCCTATTTGAAAGTAGCCTTGATAGCTCTCTCTCTCTCTCTCTCTCTCTCTCTCACACACACACACACACACACACACACACACACACACACACACACACACACACACACACACACACACACACACACACACACACACACACAATGTACTTCTCATGGCAAGCTACCTCATTTAGTATCTCATCCTAACATGGAAGGGGAAAGTGACTTGGTTTGGTTGCCTCATTAAACGACCTATAATCAATACATACACTCCACTTCCCATTCTTTTTAGGTGTGACCACAACTCGAGAGACCCACTCTGAATTTTCACTGGATAGATAAACCATGCAGCTCGAAGCTCTCTCACCTCCTTGAGTAGAGCATGCTCCTTGATCACCCCTAGCCTTCATAGCTTTTGTGCCTTCGTGTGGTCTCAGGCTTTAACTCGATCTTGTGTTGAACAGTATTTACTCCATGCACGTCTATATAGTCTTTAGAAAAAAGCCTAGAAAGCATCCTTAGCACATATTTGAATTTCTCTCATTCTTCCTTTGTAAGTGTTTTTGACAGCATATCTTCTAGCATCTCTTTATCCTGCACACTTTGATTCCCTTGGAGGCCTGTCTCCTCCAAGCTTGACAAGAGGTCTCTTGGTTGTTTGGCCTATACTTTACCCCCATGATTTAAATGGAAGACTCCTCTTCCATAATGCTACCACTACTTTATTCTTATGAGGTGCTATTGGTCCAGTCTTCTTCTGTCTCACTTTGAGATGATTATTCATCGAGCTCCTCTTGATGTTGCTCTTTCATGTCAAAGACAAATTTTTTGCAATTGTCATTCTTGCAAATTGGCTTTCCACTTTTCCCAATTCTGTAAAGCTCACATTTTCATTAGCCATGGTCTTCTTAGGATAAATGGATAGCCATTTCCCTTGGTAGATATAACATAGAAATCAATCACCTTCTTAGTGACAAAGGCCTCCACAAAAACAATTTATAAATCCCTAGGCACCTAGATTTACTTTTGATTTCCATTTTGACTTTGATTTTAGGTGTCTCATGGATGTGCATGCCTAGTCTTTGCACGAGGCCCTCTGTCATGATGTAAATTTGTGCATCTCCATCCACTAGACCTTTCCTAGCCAACTTTCCTTTCATGTAATAATCTAGCCTAGGTGTAATGTCCTAATTCATTTAGCTTGTGTAATCTTTACAACACATACATTCTCTTTCATCTTTCTCCTAGTTCTAACTGCCTTAGTTAACTCCCTCCTAGCTTGTGGAGATAATGCAACCCTTACCTCTCATGTCTTCCAAAAGGTTGTATAGAGCCATATCATTTCCAAATGGAAAGTCTTGGAGGTTGATACGATGTCAAATTTTCTTGGCTTCCTTTGTCTCCTTCACCTTCTTGCCATCCATGATCCCTTTGTGATGTGACTCCTTCTTTCTCCTTGCCTTTTCTTGGCCATGCTTGCTACCATTTGCTTCCATGTCCATCTCATTTGACTTTATCACCTATACCACATGCACATTTGGATTTGGAAAAGGTCCTCGTGGTTAATATCTCATTGCATTTGGCCTCTACAAAAGCATGGGTTGTTGACTCATATCTTCCCCTGCATTTAGCACTATATAGTTCAAGTTAGGCCTACCCGGTTTCCCTTCCCCATGCCCAGAATCCCCACAACAACACTGCAATACTTGACGTGATCGTGGCTCTTGTTTTTTTAGCTTTCTTTCTTTTTCCCTTAGGATCCGCATCTTGTGCAAGGTGAATTGAAAAGTTGCTCAAGGATTTGTTCGACTTTTCAATTACCTTACCTGGTACCTCGGGCATCTCCTTGGAAGTTGATGCTTGTGTTTTATCTTTACATCTAGGACCCTCCACTAGAAGCTCTCCTTGAATTCACTTCAATTTTTCATACTCCAAGGTAGACCTAGTTTCAACGGCATCAAAGGTGGCAAGTACGATCGCCTTTACTTTTACCTTGATCATGGAAAATAGACCCGCTATGAATCTCTCATTTTTAAAAAAATTTGCACCATCCCTAGGGTTAGCAATGTTACCCATACAGCCCAAAGATGTAGAAACTCCTGCTTGTAGGTGTAGTAGTCATCTAGGTATTTTTTCTTGTGGGAAACATTGACTTGCCATAGTTTTTGAGTGTTTTGGGGGTTGAAAAAGTATCACTTGAAGCTATCCGAAACCTTCTTATAGCTTCTCCTAACTTCTTCAGTTAGAGAGGAAAACCAAGTACTAGCATCTTTTCTAAGAACTACCTTAAACATTTCTAAGCATTCTTTATAACCTACCACATTTTTCATATGGTATTTTATTCTAAACTTTGTTAAAAACAACTTAGCATCCTTGCCAGGATCTCCAAAAAAGAGAGGATATCCTAACATTTGGCGTTGAGTCTCCATTGAAACAATTTCAAATTGAAAACAAGTTTCTTTTGTTTTCTTTCTTAAAAAGATTTACACACACAATGTTTTTTAAATTGCAATCTATTCTAACACAATATAAAAACTTGCACATCAAATGATCTATGATAGTCAATAAGAGGCAAGATGACAGGTTGTGGTGATGTGAGGTTTTTCCTACTCTTTGAACGCCAAACATAAGCACCATATCTTGTTGGAAATGGATCTTCCTACTAATTGCAAATTCCAAATTTTATCATAATATGTGGTGTGGATTGAAACTGATAAATCTCTATTCCTTGTCCATTATCCCTGGTGTATGCATATCCTACTGCTTAAAATAAAACAAAAATATAAACATTCCAATATATCTAACGAGAGGCAAGATAAAAGAAATCAATAACGCATTTATTTTGGCTTACCTACGAGGACCTAAGATTCTATAAATTATACGTTGAAATTGGAGCTTAGTGCTAGCAATGATGTGTAGCTTTTGCCTTACAATAGGGATGAAGGGGTCATACAAAATTTCATGATTCATATAACATACTTGATTATACTAAAGGCTAAGCATTCACGTAATACAAAAGAGAAATATATAAAAAAAAATTGTGACATACAACCTAGTTGATTATACTAGAGACTAAGCATTCAGGAAATAGGAAATAGCAATATACACAAAGTAGTAAGGGTACCAAAATTGAGGCGGTCCACGGTGGGCAACAAGAGAAGCGACCTCTAAACACTCCTCAAGACTTCCATGTTGCTCAATTGGGACTAGGCAACCACAAGCACGACAAACAACAACCAATCCACTTCCAAGGCTGCAGATCTTTGGGAACTCCTTGAAAAGGTGAGGGAGGTCTTCACTAGCAGTTCTACATTGCGAGCATTTATCAAGACCAATTCCCCTAGCGAGGATCTTCACCCCAGTTGGCATGGCTCCCCATAAAACCTTCCATAAGAAACCTTCATCCCCTGTGGCCATTGTGGGCACCGGATGTTCTTCACAATTGTCTCCCATGTTGAATCCGGCCAGTGCTTTCCCCACTGCTTGTTAAGCGGGGAGAACCAATACTTCAAGGCTATGAGGGTGAGGCATGTTAAAGAATATGTCCGTTGTGCTATGGGTGGTCAGACACTAACTATACTATGTTGTAAATATACTTTGGATAATAGTTCAAAGAGAAAAAGAGTGAGAGCAGCACGTTGAATGATCGTTGCAGGGTAACGATTGTGTGTGTGTGTCTCGATGTGTGTTGGTGTGTGTGCGTAGTCTTCTTTCCTACCTTCTCCATCACCTGCACACTCTACAAAGTGGTATCAGAGCCCAGTTTAAGGAGCTAAAGTCAATACATAGATTTCCGCAGCTATGAAAAACAACCAAAAAGAGAGGTTGCTTGGTCATAACTCCCTCACCGGAACTCCAGGAGTCTATCTTTATGTTTTTGGGCATTCCAGACGCATTGGCATACTCAGATTTTCCAAAAACAGAAATTGTTTGCAGCAAATAGCCAGCTCATAGGCATAAGAGATTTCCAGTTTTGCACTCGGCAATAGATTTGCAGGTTACAGGTGAAGAATTCAGCATTTACACAGGTTTTGGAGAGTGACATAGAGCTTTTTCATCATGATATTGTGTTATCGAAGATTATGTTTGGTTGTTGTGGGTCCGTTATGGACAACCGTCTATGTAAGAAAGGTTGTGGGAAGAAGTTGAGGCGGTTATATTGTCAGATTGAGTACTTTGTGGTTATGTATGGATATGCGGTTAATGTATTTTGAAAAACTGCAGCCTTTGTGAGGGTCGAGTGAGGTTTTTTGAAGCCTTGCCTTGGGAGCTTTGGTACCTTGGCAAGGTGGATTAGGTACTAGAGCGAACCCTTGAATGGCCCCGCTAAAGACCTCATATGTCGTTTACGACTATGGGAAGAAGGTGGATGTATGGATATGTGGTACAAGACAGCGTATGGATTGCATTTGCATACAAGTCCATGTGGACATTGTTTTAGAGTATTTATGCATAGTATTGAGTCAGTATGTGGCAAAGTGAGTCAGTAGATTTTTCCTTGGCAGTGAGAGATTTTCTGTCAGTGTTTATAAGCACTTTGGTTGAGATTGTCACTTGAGATATTGTCCAAATACAAACGGAACTCTGCCGAAATTTTGTCAAAATCCTTTGGAAGAAATTGAGAGAGTAAAGATGACAGATAGTTCAACTCAAGTCACATAGATTGTTGGAGAGAAGCTAACCAGAGAGAACTACAGCATATGGTCTTACAGGATTGAAAACTTTATCATGGGCAATGGCTTATGGGACTACATTATAGGTGAACAAGAGTGTCCCAAGGTTGGTTTGGAACCAAAGAGAGAATGGTGAAGCACATAAAACATGGCAAGCATGAGTAGAAGCTTACAAGAAGTGGATCGAGAATTTAAGGAAAGTGATGCATTGGATTTCACTATGCATTAGTGACTCCTTTATACCACATGTGAAGAAGGCTCAATCTCCAAAGGAAGCATGGGAGATACTAGCAAGAATGAACAACTCCAATACAGAACCACGAAAAGTTCACTTGAAGCAAAGGTCACATTGTGTATGGCGAGGAAATAGATCCATATCAGATTATGTGACAGAGATAAAGAAAATACAGGAAGATCTTGCGAGCATTATTGTTGTAGTTCCAAATGATGACTTAGTTTCAGGGACATTGAATGGTTTGGGACCGGAATGCAAGTCATTGGATACGTCTATATCTGTTCGAGGACACATACCTGATTTTGAAGAGTTAGTAAACCTTTGTTTGCAAAAAGAGGTGAAGTTAGGCAAGTCAGGTCCTTCTACATCAAATAAAAATTCCAGAGATCAGGTTTTTTACTCTAGAGGTCGTGGAAACAATAGAGGTGGAAGAGGAAACTATGGTCGTGGAAACAATGCTGGAAGAGGTCAATGGAAAAACCAACAAACTCAAAGTTACAATGATTACATCCAAAGAGGCAGGGGGAGAGCGCGACCTCGTGGACGTGGAGGTGGACGATTTGTACATCCTCAAAGAGATGGATATTATAACAGATGTGGAATTTATGGTCACTTTGAAAGAGAATGTTACACAAGGCTAAATCAAAATCGTGATCGTGGTGGAAGAGGTCGAGGTTATGGCAGACATGGGGGAAACTTTACTGGATACAATCCTCATGATCAAAATATATATGACAATAGATCGAGTGGACATTTATTTCCTATGGAGCATGTTGTTAGAAGCATGGTGGAGCCACATTATACAGATGATTGGTATTTAGATAGTGGTGCCACAAATCATATGACATATCATGGTGAATGGTTTGACAGAAAAGAGAAGTTAGAAGATGATGAGTTTGTCGCTACAGGTGATGATACTATGCATCGGATTACGCATGTTGGTTCAGTTCCATTGCTAGAAAAAGACGGGACATACAACACATTGGAAGATGTTCTATATGTGACTTCAATCACAAAGAATTTAGCATCAGTTGGAAAAATGACAGATCAAGGGTTGCAAGTCCGTCTTAATCATTATGGCTGCTTCATAGATGTCATAATAATCAATATCTAATTCTCCTAAATGATTTTCTCATATTAAACTGATCATTTAATGTGGGGAAGTCCCAGGGGAGAAAAAGCTAGAATATTGGTTAAGCTAGCAGACCGGCCACAGTAGGGATCCAAAGGAGGGAAAATAGGGATCCAAAGGGGGGGCCATCTGCAAAAGAGCCATGTGCAACAATGGGCTAAAAAGACCCTAAGGTTCAGCCCATTAAGACTTCCAAAATGCTAAGGTTCCAAAATTCAAAGGTTGTGTCCAAAGGTCAACCCTAGGGGAAATTGGATGCTTTGTGTGTAACTAAAAAGTCTTTGCATATCCCTACATGGGAGGGGGCGAACCCTTCTTCTAGGGGATGAGAGAGAAAGTCACACACACACACACACACACACACACACATAGGCTCCCTTTACACAAAGGGAATTAGGGACACATGCCAGCTCCCTAGCCCAGATGCCCACAAGGTGTGCCCAATTCCTATTGGATGGCCTTGGAGGTGGACCAATGAGAATTAGGCTAGAGTCAATCTAGTTTAATTAATTTAAAAACACTTAATAAAAGAACCAATGAGAATTAAGTCTCTTACAAGACTATTGGACAGTCTCCCAAAGGGTCCAATGAGCATTCAGGAGCCCAATGGCTTGCCTGATTCCTATTGGCTAGGAGGCAAAGGGGTCCAATCAGAGTTTAGTTTAATTATTAAATTACCTAAATCTCTCACAAAAGGGGAAAGGGGGACACATGTCAGAAGGCTATCACTTATGCTGCTAAATAGCCATTGGCTTGACTGGGGGAGGTCCAATGGGGAGCCTGCAAGAGCAAATAGCAAGAGGGCTTGCCCAAGAGAGAGAGGGGGCTGATTTTTGGAAGGCATTATCACACACAGACTCACACAATCTCATGTGTGAAGAAAGAGAAGACTATCTCTTCCCAAGATTTAATGGAGAACTCATCACCTACTCCAAGCTTGTGAGATAGAAGCCTACATCGACACACTCTTGGCTTGTGGATGCAAATCCAACCAGGAGCCAAGCTTCAATGCATGATCATCTCCTCTACCAAGCTAATTACTAAGCTAAATCTATGCTAATATGAGTGATTATGTGAGGAGATGTACATCTTTCTCGTAAGATACTCCTTCTTCCTCTCAATCTACTCTCATACCCTGCTAGCTCTCACCATCTTCGAAGGTGTGTGAGGTCTTGGGTCTGAGAACGGGGATAATTAAAGTTGTGTTTGCTAAGTGTTTTGATTAGTGCATGAAGCTTTCATCTTCATTGCACTAGCTAGTCTGAAGGAACACAAAGAATTGTATTGTACAATGTCTCTCTAGATGGGAGAAACCATAATACAAAGCCTTTTGGAGGGGGGACCGGCTCCATGCAAATCCGGTCCTCAACTGTTGTCAATAGCTTAATTTCTCTCTCTTTTGAAAGTATTGTTGATGCTATCTAACTAGGTGTTATGCTTTTTGTTGCTCTCTCCACCGAAGCACTCTTGTACTTCTCATTAGGAATCTATTCTAATGAAATGCCCACTATGTTCATGCTAATTTCCGCTACACATAAGTTTTTAGACCATTAAATGTTACATTGGTATCAGAGCACAAGGTTTCTCTTTTCTTGCTCAAGAAGGGAGGTCCTCAAGCTAGCTATAAATGGTTGGTATTATTAATTGCCTGTGAGTAAGTAGAATAGGGATTTTTCAGCCTTGCAGTGCGCGTGCCTTCGTGCAGTTAACGGGGCATCACCGTCGAGAGCTATGGTCTTAATAGTGGAGTCCTACGGGGCTTGCCTACGGCTTAACCACTATTGAGCTATTAGAAGCTTGACAGGAGCCGATGCTGTTTTGGTGTCGAAAGACCCTCTCTTCTATTCCTTGCAATTAATGGTATTCGAGCCGCGGGTACAGTAGCTTGAGTGCTTTTTCTAAAGGGGTAAAGATGAGTAGCAACTAGGGCTTAAAGTGCCAAAGTACACCTAAAAAGTTTACACCTAAAAGTTGTTAGAATGGCTGACAATAGTAAAGAGAGTGAAATTAATGTTGATAACTTCGATTTTTCTCATGAGCAAGCCACTAATGATTCTTCAATGCTTGTTAACTATCTTGTTTCTAGGCTTTAACAAGCCATGGGCAATCCATCTCTCCAAAGTGAAGTGCAACGGAAGCTGCGTGCTCACGGGATTATTAAAGCTCATCACCATGACGAGAGAACACCTAGGAAGCCTCCTTGTGAGACTCCCAAAAGAGGTCTCTCTCCGATTCGGGAAGAAGAAGAGAATCCATATGAAGGGCTCAAAAATTTACTTCTTGATGATGCATCTCCTTCCCAAAGGAGAACTCAAGAGCCTCCACCGAAGGAACAAGAAATAAGTGAGTCTCCCGCCACCTCGACGGAGATGGCTCCACGAAGACGGGGGGCTAAACACTCTCCATCACCACCAAAGCGGAGAAGACCATCACACTCTTCTCCACACCATAATTCAAAGAGGGATGATAAAAAGCAAGAGAAGAAAAAGGCGAGAAAGAGGACACCCTCTTCTCCATCTTCTTCATCCTCTTCCCCTTATGAAAGTGATGGTGAAGATGACGAAGATCAAGACAAGAAAAAGGCGAGAAAGAGGTCACCCTCTTCCCCACCTTCTTCAAATTCTTCACCTTCTGAAGAAAGTGATGGTGCAACCTTTGAACCATCAAAAAGAAGAGGCCATAGGAAATCCTATGCCGCATGGAAGAGGTCGTCCAAGTTGAAGAAATTCAAAGAGGGAGGGAAGATCATCTCGTTCCTTACCTATGATGGTACCTTTGGTGCTACGGACAAAGTCTTGGCCTTTATCGAACAATTCGATGCGGCGTTTGGAGATGAGGGCTTCACGGAGTCCTCCAAGCTACGCCATGTAGCTATGCACTTTCAAAAGTCCGCTAGGCAATGGTGGTCTAGCCTACGAGCCAACGGTGAAGCTCCACGAACATGGAAAGCTTTAAGAGCTTCCATTATGAAGCAGTTTTTGGCCACCGATGCCAAAGACAAAGTACTCACCGAATGGCGAAGCTTAAAGATCTCTCCCAATGAATCCATCCACAAATATGTAGACAAGTTTTGGGACCTACAACTCAAAGCCACTGTCTTTAAAAAGTTGGATTTTGGAGAGAAAAAGCAACAATTTTGTGCGGGCTTAACCGAAGAAATGGCGGAGTATGTCAACTCCCAAAGGCCACGTACCATATCGGCGGTAATACACCATACTATGGTGGCCTCTCGAATCAATTTCCAAACGGGGGCTAAAAGAAATAATAAGCCCCCGGAAAACAAGGGTTCCAACGAGCCTAAGGGGAAGGACAATGTCCAAAAGTCTCCTAAGGGCAACTCCAACAAAGCTAAAGAGAAGGGAGTTTACAAAGGTAAGAACAAAATCTCTCCTGAAGAGCTTGAGTGTTATCGCAAGGATAACCCGTGTTTCAAGTGTGGCGAACAAGGGCATGCATACTGCGCTTGCCCCCAAAATAACAACCGCTAAGATCCTCCTAGAGCTTCCTTGGTTGAAATCCAAGAGGAGGAATTTCACCAAACTCACCACAAAGGATCTCTTCTATGCCATGCTTGGGGAAAGGTAAGAGAACATGATGCTTTTATTCTCTTTGACCCTGGTTCTACTCACAATTTTATATCTATAGAGTTGGCCACCAAGCTAGGCATACAATCCTACGAGATGGGAGATGTCCTACCCGCAGACAGTGCCTTCAAGGGACAAGAAGCTTCAGTCACTCCCTTAATCGGGAAATTGAGGCTTCATGTCCAAGGCTATGTGGACAAAGAGGACTTCTTTATCTCTCCTCTCAAGCATGAGGATGTAATCCTAGGGGCACCATGGTTTGACCGCCTGGCTGCCGATGTTAAATTTCCTGAAAGGAGAATCTCCTTTAAGTTCAGGGAAAAAGACATGTATATAGATGCTAAGGAAATGGATAACACTATTCCCATTGTACATACACCAGCTTTTAACAAGTCAATAAAGAGCTCTATTTCCGTGTACATGATTTTTGTTAAAGATTCTCAAAATGAACCTAATGCGTTAGCAAAAGAAAATAAAAGCAACCAAAAGGAATTAGAGTTATCCAATTTTCTCAAGGGGTTTCAAGATGTTTTTATTGACGACATCCCTTGTGAGCTACCTCCTAAACGAGGTAATGATGACCATGCAATTGAACTTCTTCCAAGAAGTTCACCGCCTAACAAACCTGCTTATAGAATTTCTCAAGCTCAACAAGAGGAGATTATGCGGCAAGTGCATGAGTTAGTTGAGAAGGGCATGGTTCGGCCTAGCTCATCTCCATTTTGCTCACCTGTGCTATTAGTGCAAAAGAAAGATGGCACATATCATATGTGTGTCGACTATAGAGCACTAAATAGGATCACTATCAAGAATAGGTTTCCCGTTCCACGGGTAGAAGACCTATTTGATAAGCTACAAGGATCGACCTAAAAAGTGGCTATCATCAAATAAGGATAGTTGATCAAGACATTGTAAAGACCGCATTTCGCACCACATTTGGTCTTTACAAATACATTGTCATGCCTTTTGGCTTGACCAATGCACCAGCCACATTCAACCGCTTGATGGAGAAGCTGTTCAAGACTCAGCGAACCTTCACTGGAGTGTTCTTTGATGATATTATCATCTACTCTAATTCATTAGACGAACACAAGCAACATCCCCAGGTAATATTTCTAGTTCTAAAAGAGAATAAACTTTATGTTAATCAAAAGAAAAGTGATTTTTTCTTGCAAGAGATTCAGTGTTTAGGCCATATTATCTCTGAAGATGGCATCCAAATGGATCCATCAAAGCTAGAGGTAATAAAAGGATGGCCTAAACCAAGGAATCTTCATGAACTAAGAAGCTTTATAGGTATGTGTGCATACTATAGACGCTTCATCGAAAAGTTCTCACAAATTGCAGGACCATTACATGACCTAACAAAGAAAAGTGTTAGGTATACATGGTCTGCTAAGGAGAACAACGCTTTCGAAAAGCTTATCTCTCAACCTATGCTTACACTACCGGATCTCTCAAAACCATTTGAGGTCCAATGTGATGCTTGTGGTGATTGCCTTGGAGCTGTTTTGCTCCAAGAAGGGCACGCCATAGGCTATGAGAGTCGAAGGCTCGACCCTGTTGATCAAGCTTTAGGCATATATGAAAAAGAACTCCTTGCAGTTCTATATGCCTTAGACTCATGGAAGCACTATTTATTGGGGACTCCTTTCATTCTGCGAACGGATCACCAAAGTCTTAAGTACTTCATGACGCAGACCAAGCTCTCCGACAAACAAATGAGGTGGGCAAATTTCCTTTTGCAATTTCATTTTCATATTGCTCACATTGCTGGCAAGCATAATCAAGTAGCCGATGCACTCTCAAGACGACCGAGAGTGAATGAGGTTTCCATAGCCACTCACAATGATCTATCTTCAATGATAGATGAGTACGCTATTGATCCCGATTTTAGAGATGTGATTTCAGCCCTTGCATTAGGGAAGAAAGAAGAACCATTTACTTTACAAGATGGTTATCTTCTCTATGGTAATAGACTATGCGTTACTAACTCACTACGTGAGAAAGTAATGTATGAATCTCATGCTCCACCTTATGCGGGGCATAGAGGGATTCAGTATACCTTAAAGGGAATTGAAACATATTTCTATTGGCCTACCATGAAAGTGAACATACAAGAGTATGTTTCTAAATGTGTGGTATGCCAAAAGACTAAATTTGATAGAGGGAAGCAACTTGGATTGCTTCAACCCTTGCCAATCCCTAATTCACCATGGGAGAGCATATCCATGGATTTTATCTTTAGATTGCCTAAGTCTATCCATGGGAATACAGGAATATGGACGATCGTAGACAGGTTTAGTAAACAAGCTCATTTTATACTTGTCAAAAAGACTATCAAAGCCCATCAAATGACAACAGTCTTCATTTCACAAATTTTCAAGTACCATGGGTTGCCAATGTCCATAGTGACGGATAGAGATCCTAGAATGACCAGTAATTTATGGAAGGGTCTCTTTGAGAATTTAGGAACAAGGCTAAACTTCTCTTCAGCCTATCATCCACAAACGGATGGCCAAAGTGAAATAGCTAACCTAACAATTCTTGATCTACTAAAAGCCTATGTATTGGAAGTAGATCAAAGATCCCAATGGAAGAAGTACTTACCCTTAGTGGAGTATGCTTACAATAACACTGTACATACTTCCACGGGAAAAGCACCTTTCGAGGTAATTGAGGGAAGATCAAAAAGTCCCTTGCTACTTAAGGTACATGGGAAGATCTTCGCTGCAGATGAGTATAGCCGAGACCTACAAGAATATTTTCAAAAGATTAAGGATGCTATCTCTATCTCACAGCAAAGGCAAAAGGCTGCTGCTGACAAGCACAGAAGAGCCCAAGCCTTTAAAGAAAACGATTGGGTCTTGTTAAAGTTTCCCAAGGCTCGATTAAGGCACACGACGGGCAAGAATCCTACGGGCCACCAAAAGTACTATGTTAAACTAGCAAAAAGGTACTATGGTCCCTTCCAGATTCTTAGGCCAATCAATGAGATGGCCTATCAACTCAAGTTGCCCAATCATTGGCTCATACACAATGCTTTCCATGTGAGCCTATTAAAGCCTTACAAAGGAGAGACACCTCAAGAACCAACTATTGAAGACCTACCGGAGATCGAGGACCAAGAGGAGGTGCTGCAGCCCGAGTCCATTCTCCGACATGAAGACAAGGTACTAAGAGGCGGTAAGACTATCCGACGATATCTTATTAAGTTTAAGAATTATCCTTTTGAAGATGCTAGATGGATGCAAGGCATACAATTAAAGGATAACCTAAACCTTGTCAATGCTTACAATGCTTCCCAAGAGTAAGCAAATGTAAAAAATGAACAAAGTTTTTTTTGTCTTATAAGACACTCTTTTTCCTTATTGTGCACAAAAATGAAGTAGTATGCATGCTTAGATCAAGTTTGCGGAGACAACGTCTCCCAAACACCAAGTAGAGCTTGTCACTCTACTATGGAAGACTGATAGGACTAATGTGCATACATGCTTGCGGCAGCCTTAGGATCTCAAGCGCCAAATGGACTAGTCATCCATTGTGGAATGATGTCGTAGGGTAACATAGGGATCCTCTACCCGCTAAGAAAAGGACTCATGAATATACTTTATCTTCTCTACACCATAGTCGAGGACGACTATGATTTCAAGAGAGAGGTAATGTCATAATAATCAATATCTAATTCTCTTAAATGATTTTCTCATATTAAACTGATCATTTAATGTGAGGAAGTGCCAGAGGAGAAAAAGCTAGAATATTGGTTAAGCTAGCAGACCGGCCACAGTAGGGATCCAAAGGAGGGAAAATAGGGATCCAAAGGGGGGTCCATCTGCAAAAGAGCCATGTGCAACAATGGGCTAAAAAGACCCTAAGGTTCAGCCCATTAAGACTTCCAAAATGCTAAGGTTCCAAAATTCAAAGGTTGTGTCCAAAGGTCAACCCTAGGGGAAATTGGATGCTTTGTGTGTAACTAAAAAGTCTTTGCATATCCCTACATGGGAGGGGGCGAGCCCTTCTTCTAGGGGATGAGAGAGAAAGTCACACACACACACACACAGGCTCCCTTTACACAAAGGGAATTAGGGACACATGTCAGCTCCCTAGCCCAGATGCCCACAAGGTGTGCCCAATTCCTATTGGATGGCCTTGGAGGTGGAACAATGAGAATTAGGATAGAGTAAATCTAGTTTAATTAATTTAAAA
Organism: Adiantum capillus-veneris; assembly: GCF_014529385.1. Taxonomy (NCBI): domain Eukaryota; kingdom Viridiplantae; phylum Streptophyta; class Polypodiopsida; order Polypodiales; family Pteridaceae; genus Adiantum; species Adiantum capillus-veneris. The sequence goes on along the minus strand of NC_140937.1, from coordinate 150,289,371 downwards.
ACACTTAATAAAAGAACCAATGAGAATTAAGTCTCCTAGAAGACTATTGGACAGTCTCCCAAAGGGTCCAATGAGCATTCAGGAGCCCAATGGCTTGCCTGATTCCTATTGGCCAGGAGGCAAAGCGGTCCAATGAGAGTTTAGTTTAATTATTAAATTACCTAAATCTCTCACAAAAGGGGAAAGGGGGACACATGTCAGAAGGCTATCACTTATGCTGCTAAATAGCCATTGGCTTGACTGGGGGAGGTCCAATGGGGAGCCTGCAAGAGCAAATAGCAAGAGGGCTCGCCCAAGAGAGAGAGGGGGCTGATTTTTGGAAGGCATTATCACACACACACTCACACGATCTCATGTGTGAAGAAAGAGAAGACTATCTCTTCCCAAGCTTTTAATGGAGAACTCATCACCTACTCCAAGCTTGTGAGATAGAAGCCTACATTGAAACACTCTTGGCTTGTGGATGCAAATCCAACCAAGAGCCAAGATTCAATGTATGCTCATCTCCTCTACCAAGCTAATTACTAAGCTAAAGCTATGCTAATATGAGTGATTATGTGAGGAGATGAGCATCTTTCTCGTAAGATACTCTTTCTTCCTCTCAAGCTACTCTCATACCCTGCTAGCTCTCACCATCTTGGAGGTGTGTGAGGTCTTGGGTCTGAGAACGGGGATAATTAAAGTTGTGTTTGCTAAGTGTTTTGCTTAGTGCATGAAGCTTTCATCTTCATTGCACTAGCTAGTCTTGAAGGAACACAAAGAATTGTATTGTACAATGTCTCTCTAGATGGGAGAAACCATAATACAAAGCCTTTTGAAGGGGGGACCGGCTCCATGCAAATCCGGTCCTCAACTGTTGTCAATAGCTTAATTTCTCTCTCTTTTGAAAGTATTGTTGATGCTATCTAACTAGGTGTTATGCTTTTTGTTGCTCTCTCCACCGAAGCACTCTTGTACTTCTCATTAGGAATCTATTCTAATGAAATGCCCACTATGTTCATGCTAATTTCCGCTACACATAAGTTTTTAGACCATTAAATGTTACAATAGAGGAGTTTCACAAAGGCAGACCAGGTAAGATATTGGCACATGGAAGAAAGAAAGGTCGCTTGTTCTCATTGGAAGCTAGAGATCCATGTTTACACAGTGGTATATATTCAAACAAATCAGCCACTCAAGATGATTGGACAGAGTTATGGCATAAGAGGATTGGTCATGTCAATTTTAGAAGACTAAAGCATATGCAATCAAATCAAATTGTACGTGGATTACCAAAGTTTGACAGATTGAATTTTATCATGTTTGTGAAGCTTGTCAATTTGGAAAGCAATCTCGTTTACCATTTCCAAAGAGGGGGAGAATTAGCCAAAGTCCTTTGAAAATTGTTCATTCAGATATTTGGGGACCTTGGGATCATGCTACGCCGAATGGTTGTCGATATTTTATCACATTCACAGATGATTACAACAGAATGACATGGGTTTACTTTCTAAAGGCAAAGTCAGAGGCATTTGAGGTATTCTTAGAGTTCAAAGTTATTGTTGAGAAAGAGAATGGTTGTCAAATTAAATGCCTACGTACAGATGGAGGGGGAGAGTACATGTCACACAGTTTGGATGATTACTTACGTGAAAAAGGCATAAGAAGATAGATTACTTGCAGATACACACCACAACAAAATGGAGTTGCTGAGAGAAAGAATAGAGTAATAGCAGAGATTGCAAGAGCCATGATGAATGAGATGAATATGCCATTAACATATTGGGCTGAAGCAGTTCATACAGCAGTACACATTATGAATCGAACACCAACAACTGCATTAGGAAATTTCGGAGGTCATTTGGAGGGCTGTGCGCTCCTTGCCGCACCGTCGAAGCAAGGGACTTGCCGATACACCGTGTGCGAGCCACAAACGGCTCCAAGCACACAACAAGCCTAAACTAGCAAGCTCAAGAGAACAAAGGGTGTGTCACTCACCGCTCTACGCTCGCCTTCGTGGTGGATTCCTCGCCGCGATGAAGAAGAAGCTGCAGTCGTGCCGCGCTCAACCGCTTCGCCGCCGTCGTGCCTTCGTAATGCTCGATCGCACACACACTCTCCCTCTCCCTCTCTCTCTCTCTCACACACACACACACAAGGAGGTGAAGAAGAAGAAGATGGAGATGGAGCAAGAGCACTCTTCTATTGCACAAATGAGAGAATGAGTAAAAATTAGGTTTAGTTGGCTTTTATAGGAGCTCACCCCATTCACACTTGGGCGCCCATGCTTAACCAACTAATCCCTTGAATGTCCCAGTTAAAGTGCGCCTCTCATCGGCGATCACTCTACCTTTCCCTATTGGTCCGACAAGCCCGGTACCTGACTCTACCAAATACATAATACACGTCCGTCGTAGGTGATGGGGTGTCCGTGTGCCGTGAGGGTTAACATGCCCCCCTTCCTGATGTAGATTCTGTCCTCGGAAGCTATTGAGTTGAATCTGGGTCGTCGAGGTGGAAGAGCATTTGAGATGAATGTCCTAAGCCTTCTTCAGTCACTGCAAAATCAAACAACATTGGCACAGTAATTGCATTCTCTTAAAAAGCATATGCAGTTTTAGGTAGACAAATTGATTGGTCAAAGAATTTCAAACAATTTGTTAGCAATGAACATTAAATTGCAATGTAATCAAATGCATAAACAGATGTAAAGGTAAAAAATTAAACAAGTCTGGGGTCGCTAATATGACGGTCGAAAAGCACTAGAGATCGAATATTAATACCATGGGTAAGCTTCTTAATTTTCTGTGGTCAATTAAGTTGTTTAATCGCGAGAGCCAAGTATTCATGTTCGAGGGCTGACTAGAGGCTATATCTAGAAAACCTTGTAGTTAAGCTACCATAAAAGGAATTTCTCATGAAATCATCGCCTGACTGATTACTTTTTCATTGACTCCTCAAGGTCTTTTCACAGTGATTCAATTATGATGTGTGTGCTTATTTTGTATGCCTTGGGTTTTTTGCTTTTCAAGGAAAAGCGCCCACACTGGGAACCTCTAGGGCTCAAGTACCATAGGCGATACATGTGAGTGAAGTACCAATTTAAGCAGGGATTTCTCTTCCAGCTTAAAATTTTACATTGTGGCACTTTGATTTTTGCTTGTTCATTTTCATCATTTAAATTTTGTAACTTTGGGGGGTCATATAACACTGTTACCCTCCCCAGGCTCATCACATTAGTAAACTCCCTTTATAATACTTAAGCTAAAGGTCGATAGGGTTAAGCCCACTAGAAAGCCCTAGTACATTTCATACAATGCTGCCTAAATCGGATTAAGAACCTAAGTAACCATTGCTTATTAGGAAGGCATTCCCCATGGTATTAAGAGAAGATCTCTAACACCTAACTTGGTCAAACTAGCTTAGTCGGACTGCTTGATTTTTAAACCTAGACAAGTGATTATGACAAAACATTACATTAAATTAAATGTTTGATACTAAGCCAATGCGCTGAATATTATGCTACCAATCACAATCAAAGCAGACAAACATAGATGCAAAAAGATAAGGGCAATGCTAATGGACAAGAAACACCTGTTTGTGTTGATGGTCGCGCTTGATTTGAAGGTTCCATGAAGGTCCAAATCCTATCAATAGCAACACGCTCCTGTACACACTAGGAAACAAAAGGAATACCTCCAAGAGGCACATTAGTGGGAAAAGAGAACTTCGCTAATCTCTCAACTCTAAAACAGAAACACTCCTATCGTACTAATCTTACCTACCCTCCATCACTCAAGTGATGAGGATCAAAGGTGTTTCATGGCATAGGTTTCTGTTTCACTGTACCAGATGTGACATGTGTAGGTCTGAGTCAATGTTTTGACTTTAATGTGCATACTCGTTTGCTAATTGCTCTTGCTCTTTTTTTTTTGTGAGTATAAAGCTTTATATGTACATTCCCTAAGATCGGAGATTAAGAGGTCAGGGAAAAAGGTTGAGAGGGAAGCAAATGAATGATGACTGTCAGCAAACACTCCCCCCTTCCTTGGGTAGATCATACCGTTTGAAATGAGCTTGTCACCCTTTGAAACCAATTGTTCCAGTTGGTAATAGGTGAGGATTTTTGCCAGTAGTTTTCTATTACCCTAGGTGCCTCGTCAAGTTGCAACGGTGGTAAGGTACTCTCCCAGGATCGAACTTGAAGTGGTTCATTAGGTGATTCTTGAACACTGGGAGGTGTGGATTCTTTTGTAGCTTCATGGAGGTCCACTACTATAGATGGAGGCTGTGTAGAAGCTTTTACCTCTATGGATGTATTACATGAGGAGCTAGAATCTTCATGGGACTCCCCCCTTCCTGAGCTAGGTGGAACAAATCGTTCTTTCTTTGGTACCCAAACTAGCTCGGGAGCGGGTGTGTAGCATTCTGTGATTTTTTCCTTTCCACAATCATTGATTCGTTTTGGAACTACGGGATTGGGCTCACTTGGGTCAGGTGATAGGTAAGAGCACAATCTACGTTTTGGCACCCAGATTTGATCATTTCCTTGATAGTAGCCTTGGGCTTCCAATAGTCGTTTAGGGATCCATCGCAACATTTTCTTACTTTTCTTGGAGCGAGTGGTACGTTTCTTACAAGGCTTCTGTTTTTTAGCACTAGCTATGGTCACTAAGGAAGCTTTAGGGACCCACTTGTATGTTTTCTTCGTTACATTAGGATGAGTCTTGTCGGAAGCGATATGCATTGCTTGTAGCATATTTAAGGGTATAGGCATTTCAACCCCCTCAGGTGTTACCCAGGTCGTCCCCCTATTTCCCCAAGTGTCTATGGTTGATGCTAGGTGGACCCAATCCACATTGTCCGATTCCGTCATCCCAGGTAGGATATCCATATAAGGAGAATCTTGGCCAATGTCTGTATCCTTCTTACAAGTGTAACAATATTGTAGTGGGGCCGAGTGAACTGTGGTGTCAGAGCGATGATCAATAATGGTTTTACTCCCTAAGGGGTGTACCTTACCAGTCACCAAATCCACTCTAAGGACAGAGTCTTGGAATTGCAAATAGACATGATTTTTAGACCAATCGTGAACCATTTGTGCTTCCCTCATGAATGGTCGTCCTAAAATCATTTCATATGACATAAGGTGTTTAGAGAAATCCATTACAATGAACGTATGTCGTACCTTGTGTCCTAGAACTTTGATCTTAAGATCCTTGAGCATCCCCATAGGTTTGGCTATGGTACCATTTGCCATCTTTACCACAATGTTAGTAACACTGAGGCGGGGTTTTCCCATGGATTCCCAACAATCTTTTGTAACGATGCTAACTCCCGCACCACCATCAAGAATTCCCTTTATAGTTAATCCCTTGGTAGTGATGGGTAGGGTCGCATTAGACTCGTCGCCTTCAAAATACTGCCCTAATTCGTTAATGGGTACCTCGATCACAGACTCGTGTCCATCTAAGTCAAGTGATTGCACATGATTTTCCTCATCAATCATAATCGAGTCAGGCCTATTTGGTTGCGCAAACTGCGGTAATCCCGTTCGTAGCTCTCCGTTAAGGAATGCTCGAAGTGCAAGGAATAACTCAGGATCTCCATACAGCTTTGCTATGATCGTGGTTCGGACCTCAGAAGACATGAAGTCCACTAGTTTGGCAACATTCATTGGCGTTTTGCAGGGTGTAGGTCCTTGACTAGGAACTGGTGAGGATGGAATCTCATATTCCTCAATGGGATCAGGTATTCCTTCGTTAAACATCCTTTCCAACAAGAAGGGTGTATGCTCACTTTCTGATGTCCTGTCCTCACTCCCTTCTTGGATGATACTAGATATGGCTAACGGTCTATGGTTCATGTGGGGTGGATGAACTTGCGTGGGAAACACTGTGTCATGAATTTTGATATGCATGGGTTCTGGTTCTAGTTTCCTTTGAGTCTCCTCCACTAAACCTCTTAGATGTTTCACCTGCTTAATCTCGTCTACAGGGTTTGGGTACGTCCCAATCTTCTTTTTACGATTTTTCCCTTTTTGCCCCTGCGGTTTATCTTGGGGGTCTTGGATTGGATTTGGAAACACTTGTGGTGTTTTCAGAGGCTCTTTATGATTTTCTCTTATTCCGTTTTCATTTGGTTCCATGTTACGGTTTTCTTTGTCGGTCTTTCTCTTTGTGGTATTGGTTCTAGTCTCCATTGTCTCGACTGAATCTGAATCATCCTCGAGGTCATTCATATACACGGGGTCATCTCCTGTTCCTATGTTTGTTTTGGAACTTGGCTTTGAATTTTCCGTATTCTGCGACTTCTTCCTTCGTGTCTTCTTTTTCTTTGCTTGGATAACTGACGCGGTATCTCTCTCTTCGAGGATATGGCCTGGCCCTTGAAGAATGGACCGTGTAATCGCATAAGCGGGTGCGACGGGTGGTATTGGCGATGTCACACTAGCAATTTCGACCAAATTTAGGGGTGTGATTTTAGGCGCATTTGGGTTATAGGGGCATTGGGCAATCAAGTGATCTATGCCACAACGATTACATGTGAGTATTGGCATTGCAGACGTGCTCCCTTGATTTATTTGCATCTGTGCAACATTCTTTTGCAGCCTAATAGGGCACTCCGCTGCTCGATGTGGTCCACCACACTCGTAGCATTGAAGAGGTGGCCTCCTAGCCTGGGTGTTGATATTTTGACCTCTGGATGCGAGAGCAGCAGCTTGATAAACCGGCTTGACTTGCCCCCAACAATCTTCCATGTAGTATATAGGACACTCTTCCAATGTATCAAGTTCGTAGGCAATACTAGTGTCTATTTCCTCCTCACAGCCATCTGCATAAGCATTTGATGGCTCGCAACCCACTTGGTTCATAGGGGCGACTCTTGGATGCGGGGGCTGCGGTCCTAGCATAGGAGGTGGTAGCGGTGTAGTTTGTACAACATTTTGAGATCTAGGGACCATGTGTTGCGGTAGTTGCTCAATAGGTGGAGTAGGCATCAATACAGGAGCTCGAGGCGCATCCGTCCAGGCTACAGGTGGTCTATTTGCCATCATACGTTTGATCATTAAACAATCCTTAGCTTGGTGACCATACCTACCACATGCGTTGCAAGTTCCATTAAATTTTACTCTAAACGTAGGGCACTCACTAGTGCTATGTGGACCTAAGCAAACGGAACACCATTGTTGCTCCCTTCTTGGATACATGTGACTATTTTGAGGGGGTCGATTATCCTTAAGAGACTCTTGGATTGCCTTGGTGAGGTCTGTCAAGAATGTCTCAAATACCTTTGGCTCATTGGCAATGGGCTTTGCAGTCATGGGTTCATACTCAATGGCTTGTGAGCTAGTGGATCTCGTGTTAGTAGACACCCTCATGCCTGCTATCATCAAGTTGTCCTCTAGTTGGATTGCATTGGCAGTGACATATTCCCAGGTTGTGATACCTCTAATCACTAGTCCATTATAGATTCCTTCATTCCTCAACCCTCGAATGAATCGATCAAGCAGTTGGTTATTGTTGAAGCGCTCATTTACAGGGCAGCGAGAGTTTAAGTGCTTTAGACCACTAATGAAGTCCCTTACTGACTCTCCTTCCTTACGTTCGGCCTTCTGTAGCTGAGATGATACACCCCAAAGCACACCTTCTCGTATGTACTCCTTTAGAAACAACCTTCGAAGGGTAGGGTAGATTGTTTTCTCGTCCACCCTTAGGGTTCTATACCAATCTCCAACCTTCCCACTTAATGTCAAGCTTAAGGCATTGCACTTATGTAGTTCGTTACGTTCCCCTAAGGAATCACATACTTTTTCAAACACTTCAATGTGTTTTCTAGCATCTTCGTCCCCATTGAATTTTTGCGTGAGTTTGGCAATTTGTACTGCCTTACTTCTAGGCTCTCTATCAGATGCATGACGCATATTTTCCGCGATAGATCGACCTATGGTTTGAGCAAACGCTGCCAAGTCACCTATGTGAGGAGGTAGGGCCGGTGGAGGTACTCTTGGAATCATATGTGGGAGAGGAACGGGTACCGGTCTTGGCATATGTGTGGATGATGCAGGATATGGAACATAACCGGGCATAGGTCCACTCGGATAAGAGCTAGGGAGCGGCACTCGAGGAGCATAAGCAAGTGGTACAATTGGAGGTGTGGGGGCCATGTGTGCATAAGGGGCTAGAGGCACATACGGTCGAGGCCCCATATTAGGTACTACGACACTAGGTAGTGGCACTGCGCTAATCGTAGATGTCATCAGTACATTCTCTATCAGGCTTATCCTTGGAGTGAGCACTGGGTTTTCCTTAATAGAGGGTTGAGCCAAGTTAGGGAAGCTAAAGTTTTCGCTCGGAGGCTCAGATTGCATAGAGACCCCAGGTGAAATGACGTAAGATGGGTCCATGGGGCTCATTAGAGGAGTCTCCATTTGTGATAGAGTAGGCTGTTGAGCCTTGCTCGTATCCAGAAATCTCATGGGGCCAGTTGAGAGTATATTTACCCCTCAGTTTTGCCTTTCTGATTGAATAATGCCATGGATAACATTACAGATCATTTTCTGTTGATCTTCGATGCTCGTGGCACTAGAGGTGGATTGTACAATCTCTATCCATCCTACATGGTAGGCTTGGCCAGAGTGTAGATCCGTCAACACCTCAGTGTGGAGGTCGTATGTCCAATGATCATTAATGAACAATCCTTCTAGAGTCGACGTGTTAACGGTTTCTTGTGAGGTAGAAGCAATGTTGCTCCCCGTGGTTTTACTTGTCACCAACGGTACTCTAGAGGGAACTTCTGAAGGAGGCATCTCAACAGGGCCTTCTTGGTAAGAAGTTGGTAGGATATCCACATGGACACTCTTTGGGGGTGTGGGGTCCACGCGCGATGTGAAAGGAGAGTCCACTTCCCCACCCCCTTCGTGTGCTTCATTTGCATCAGGTTCCGAGCGAGTAGCTCTACCTAATGTTTCCATGAAACGGCTAAACATACTAGTACTAGGCTGTGGAGCTTCGGGAGGTGCATGGCCTTCTCTCTTAGTGTTTTGGGTAGGGTATGCTTCCATGATTTCTGAGTCGGAGGAGGAATCACTAGCGGCTATTTTAGGGTCTTGGGTGGTGCTACCTTGTGTCCCCGCTGAGGGTCTAGAGCTTATCGTGGATGGGTAATGGGTGTCCATATGAACAGAGGCACCCTCAATATGCTCGTGTTCTAGCACCCACCCAGAGCGTAAGTGCATGTGCTTTTGATACCCTAAGGTGTCAAAAAGCTGCTCTAGGAGGCCTTGTGACTAGTTTTTAGCGTGTTTTTTGTTTGTTTTTTTGCTAGATTTTTTAGAGCGTGTCGTGGAATGGGCCGTGTGATAGCTCGAAACGAGCGTATCGGTCAGAGGGTCGTGCCGTGCTTTACAGCCCTCCGTTTGGTCACTCTATGCCTTCGGAATCCCTAAAACTGTCAATTTCCAGTAGGGAACTAGGCCCAAACTAGAAAGTCTAAGGGTGCAAGTGGGAAGAGAAAGGAGGAGAGTGGAGGACTTGTCCCACATGCTCTCATTCTCTCTTGAGGGAGTAGGGTATATATATAAAAGTGAGTCTAGTATATATCATAAGACTCAGGACTGAGGCCTGGGCCTGGGCTTGGGCTTGGGCTTGGGCTTGGGCTTGGGCTTGGGCTTGGGGAAATGATCGTATTTGAAAATGCAGAAATTGCTCGCTCGCGTTTTTTTTTTCGTTTTTTATGCCGAACTTGAAAATGCAGAAATTGCAGAAAATTGAAAAAACGTAGAAATGCAGAAAACTGCAGAAATTGAAAACGCCGAACTTGAAAATGCAGAAATTGCAGAAATTGAAAAAACGCAGACAATAGCAGAAATTGAAACTTGACAGCAAATGCAGAAAACGCAAAAAACAGAAATCTCCACACACTCCTTCCCTGCCTTTCCCATGATAGAAATTGCACCACAAGGAAGCGTAAAGTGCTAACCGAGCTTAGTGTAGGGCATATCCCCGGCAACGGTGCCAAAAATGTGCGCTCCTTACCGCACTGTCGAAGCAAGGGACTTGCCGATACACCGTGTGCGAGCCACAAACGGCTCCAAGCACACAACAAGCCTAAACTAGCAAGCTCAAGAGAACAAAGGGTGTGTCACTCACCGCTCTACGCTCGCCTTCGTGGTGGATTCCTCGCCGCGATGAAGAAGAAGCTGCAGTCGTGCCGCGCTCAACCGCTTCGCCGCCGTCGTGCCTTCGTAATGCTCGATCGCACACACACTCTCCCTCTCTCTCTCTCTCTCACACACACACACACACAAGGAGGTGAAGAAGAAGAAGATGGAGATGGAGCAAGAGCACTCTTCTATTGCACAAATGAGAGAATGAGTAAAAATTAGGTTTAGTTGGCTTTTATAGGAGCTCACCCCATTCACACTTGGGCGCCCATGCTTAACCAACTAATCCCTTGAATGTCCCAGTTAAAGTGCGCCTCTCATCGGCGATCACTCTACCTTTCCCTATTGGTCCGACAAGCCCGGTACCTGACTCTACCAAATACATAATACACGTCCGTCGTAGGTGATGGGGTGTCCATGTGCCGTGAGGGTTAACAAGGGCCTTCTAAGAAAATGTATTTTTTGCACTCTCTCTCTAGAAAATATGGCGAATAATAGAGGTGGGTCTTTCATGGTAAAAGTTCAAAAAGTGTACTTTAAGTAGATTCCTTACTCTTCTGAACATTCGTTTGTAATGATTGAGGGATAATCTTCTTTTCAGTTGCATTGAATGAACCTCGTCAATATGGAGGGAATGAGGCTAACATGGAGAGACGAAGACACAGCTGCCTATTCACTTTCCATAGACACGCTCAAAGCTCAGGGAGCTAAACACATAGATATCTTGACGAGAGGCTCTCTCTACCCTAAGAATCCAATGACTAATGCGTCTCCACCGTTTTTCAATCCTACAAGCTTATTGACCTTTGCTGGTGATGGAGAAAAGGGCCTTCTGGGTTATTGTAAATCTCTTACAAGGGAAGCTGAAACTTATAAGGGCATTCTCCAAGCTCAACAAGGTGAAATTGTTCGTCTTTCACATTTACATTCTACAGATTTGGTTACCATTTTGCAACACAAAATAGAGGTACAGGAACTGAAAGGAAAGGTACGAAGTTGTGAAATGAAGGACACCATCTTGGGTGGTCGTATCCGAAAGAAGAAATTGCGCAATCTTGAAACATTGCAGGTTGCATCCGGAGGTCTCAAGAAAAGAATCCGAGCATTAAGGTGATGCTTTTTGGTTGGCTACATTGTCTTAGTTAAGTAATCTTTTTGTTTTTTCTTGTTATGCATTGTTTTCATGTGCCTAAATAGTAACATGTTAGTGAAGTAATTTTTGTTATTTACTTATGCATTGTCTTCATGTAGAGATTCAATCTATCCTGACAAGGAAAACATTGACCCCAAAGCCAATATAGGAAAGAGATTGAAGCCACTTATAAGTAGAAGCCTGGCAACACGTATAGTACATGACAAGAAGTTTAAGGTCCTACAACAAAATGTAGTGGACCGCTTTATTTCAGAGAACTCAGTGCTTGCAAAAGAGATACAAGGCACACTTGATTCACTTGGTGTAAGCAAAAGAGGATATTCGGCTATACAAAAATCTGTCTCATCCATCTTTGTTAAGAAGGGTATAAAATCCAAACTTTTACCATCAGCCTCGAAAGAGAGGCTTCAACTTAACGAGGCACAGGGAGACTATCTTGGACAGCCCTTTCATATTAAAGCAACTTACAGTGGCCATGGAGCAAACATGGCATATGATGAGTTCAATAATATTTTTATGGACCTGCAGATGTTACAGAAGAGAATGGTGGAGTTTTACAACATCACATTTGAAGAGTCACGTGCGGTATTACATTTTGTGTTAAAACTGAATGAGTGTGAGCTTGTTAAAGAGAAAAAGATAGAGCGTGTTACTATTACTTTAATGAATAGAGCCCTCTCAAAGTGTCCCAGTGATAATCCTTTGTATTTTAGTGTTCAATCGGAATCTAACATATGGTGGCTTGGTGCGTTTGAGGTAAGCGAGATTCTTAGCTAAGCTGAAATGTTCACATCTACTTAAGTCTCATTTATTTTGTGTTGCAGGTAAAGAAAGAAGATCATGAGATTCTATAGTGGGTGTTCCATCGAACTAATATTCCGGAGGTGATTGATCAACAGACTAACCACGGAGAGGTACTACGTCTAGATGGAAGGGGAGACTTTCAAGTTCAGTGGCATCTTGCGGGTGACCTCAAAACATTAAAGTGCATGTATACTTGTGGAATGGGTGCAATGGCAAAGTCACCGTGTTTGTTCTGCATGGAGCCTGCAAAGGTCATGGACCCAAAGTGGTGGAGAAAAGCTCCAACACGTCACATTGAGGACTCTGCTTTTCGACCAGTTTTGAAAATACCACTTGTGAATGTCCACATCTGTACAATGCATGCCCTTTGTAGAATTGTGGAGAAATTGGTCTACTTATATATCGAGTTTGCTTGGAAAATTAAGAACTCAACAGAGCGACAAGTAGCCTTGCAGTGCTTAGAATTGGTACTGTCGGATATGGGCCTTCATGGTGGCAATGTGAAAATCCAGTGGGATGAAAAGAGATCAACTGCTGAGAAGGATGTCCCATGCAAACCATCCATCGGTGGGGTGAAGGCACGGAGGTTTTTATCTAAACCCCAAGGAATACGAGATCCGAAGCTAACAAAACATGGAAAAATATATAACACATCTTATGTTAGCAAGGTAGAGTATCGGAGCTGGAAAAAGCTACATATTATAGTCAAAGACTAAGAACCAACTACTCATAACGCGAAGGCTGAGGTTTGGCGATCAATAGACATCCTATTTTTGATGTGCGACAAAGATGACTGGTCACAAGGTGATATGAACAAGTTCAAGGAGAATCTCAACCTTCTCAAAAAATCATTCAAGACAGCATGGACAAACACCCAGATTACTAACTACATGGTATTATGGTGTATTTGATTCTCTTTTATGTGTAACTATGTGAGTGTAAAACATTCTAACTAATCTCTTTTCATATCCAGCACATCATTTAAAATCATTTACCATATTTTATACAAAAGTATGGGAACCCGGTGACGAAGGAAATTTGGAATGGCGGCCTCTACACCAAAACAAACTCCATTGCGCCACAAAGGAAATGAGATGAGGGCACCACCTAGTCTTGGAAGCGTGGACTAGGACTGCTACGTAGAGAGAGAGAGAGAGAGAGAGAGAGAGAGAGAGAGAGAGAGAGAGAGAGAGAGAGAGAGAGAGAGAGAGAGCTATCACTATGAATGAAGCATTAACCTCAATGTGTGTACAAGGAATGGATAACTTCAAGCACTCCCAACACAAATAGCATGTAGATTACTAAACAACAACTCAAGATTTAGCAAAAATCACATCAAGCACTCTCACACACACATAAAAGATCTCTCTTAATTAACATAAGTGAGAGGAGGGGGGATTACTAGCATAAAACAATTTGCACTCTAGAATGTGCAAGAATAGAGTGAATGAATGAGCTTTATGGGCTCATGATGAGTGATACAAAGACTCAATGAGGCTGAGGGAGATTTGAAATTACAAAGGGGGGGGGCCTCTTTATATAGGCAAGAGAGTGATTAGAAGTGAGGTTAAGATCCAAGTGCAATTTGTACAAATGCAGCTTGATTATGGACATTCCACCAATGAAGAAGCTCATTCCAAGTAATTTGTTGACCAATTTGCAACTAATTGGCTCCATCATCACTTGTGTTGTCTTCACTCCTTCCTCCATAGCTTGAGTCCAAGAGCTTTCTTATTTTAAAATGTAAAGAATCTACATAAAATCAATGCATATCTGGTAATAATAGGAAGGGGTTGAATGACAACTTATGAATTACAACAAGATTAAGCATGATTTGAGAGGTGATTAGAAGAGGAATTTGTGATGGTTTTATGAGCTTGAGAGAGAGGAGAAAGGAGGGGAGGGTGAGGAGACTAATGGATGATTTTTAGAGAAGGACTCAATGTGGAAAAGGAAGGGTGTGTGTGTAAAGGTAGAGGGGGTGGTCTCCACCACCGTTGGAAAAACTAGTGTCCACCATTTTTGCCATATTTCCTAGACCGTAGCTGCAAAAATTATTAAAAAATATGGTCAGAATCTCCAGCTCATAAGCTACAACTTTGATGAAGATACCTTTTCTTGGATCGGAGTGGATGTATTTTAAAAAAAAATCAGCAAAATCATGTGTCTGTTTCCTTCCTTCAACAAGTCTTCCACCTGGGTCGCATCTGTTTGAATCATTATATGGCTCCAAAGCCATGATGATATAAACCCCTCATGACCCTTGTATCATGGGTGCATGGCTCCACAAAGACATCATATCTTTTCTTTTCACATTTACATATTTTCCCTTCCCTTTACCACTAGGTTCTACCTTTCACCTCCTGTGAACTAGTCAAGGAAAAATTCCCATCCAGTCATTTTTTGAATTTTTCCAAGACGTTGTTCTCACTCTTTATTTTATTGTAAACCTCTAAGAGCAGGGAAAACCAACAAAATATAAGTAAACAAAAAATTTGTGATAGGCTCGGATCATAGCCCCCCCAAACTTGGCTAGAGGTATTTATGCTTCTAGCCTACTTTCTTTGATCTTGGGCTGACCTTATTCTGATGTGATAAGGCTTTAGACGCCATCCATTTGTCCTGGTCTTAGGCACTTTACCATCAATGTCTTGAAGTGTGTAAGAGCCATTTTTGAACTTTTTGGTGACCAAGAACGGGCCTTCCCATCGAAAAAGAAACTTTCCATCCTTACGAGTGTCGAAGCGATTGTCATATCGAAGCACTAGAGATCCCTTTTTGATGTCTTTAGATGCTAGATTTTTGTTGAAATTTTCTCTGCGCTTCTCTGCTTCTTGAGAGTAGTGGTTGATGGCTTCTTCACGATCCAGTTGCAGCCTCTCTAGATCCATGATTCTTTGATGTACTTTCTCCTTTTGAGAGCCTACCTGGCTACCCAATATTCAAAGACTTGTTAACTTCACTTCAATGGGCAAAAGTGCCTCCTTTCCATAATCCAAATGAAAGGGTGTGTACCCTAATGCGGTTTTGAAGGAGGTTCTATAGGCCCATAGAGCTCCATTCAGGTGTTTGTCCCAATCTTGGCGCCTGGCATGTGAGAATTTTGCAAATGATTCCATTTACCTTTTCCACCAAGCCATTGCACTGAGGGTAGTAAGGAGTAGAGTGTTGATGCTGAATATTTAGCTTCTGCATGAGTTCTCCTACCAAGTCTGCTCTAAACCCTGGTCCTCTATCAGATAGTATTTCAAGAGGGGTGCCAAACCGGCAACAGATGTGGTCAAAGATGAACTGACTCACATCCTTAGCAGTAATTCTATTGGTTGGCATCCATCTAGTCATGTAGTCTACTCCCATAATGATGTACTCTTTACCTGATTGAGTGCATGGTAGAGTCCCTATGGCATCAATTCCCCACTTCTCAAAGGGCCCATATACCTTTATTGGGTTCTGAGGTTCAGCTATGAGCTGTTGTGGTCCTGCTTTCTGACATTCATCACATGTTTGACACCAGTATTTGACATCACGATGAAGACTTGGCCAAGTAAACCCAGCTTGTAGAATCTTTCTACTAGTGATGTCGTGTGCAAAGTGTCCTCCGCACACATCATCGTGACAAGCTTTTAAAATGTCTTCCATTTCACTCTTCAAAGGCACTCTCCTAAGCACACCATCCTTACCAAGGCAATACAAATTATCATTTACTATGCGATACCTGGTAGCCTTCCTAGCTAACCATCGCCTTTCCCCTGCATTCAAGTGTTTAGGAGCCTCTCCTTGCTCCAAAATGTGCGCAATATCTTCTAAGTCCTCCTTGCCTTGCTGAAGTGGAAGTTGGATGGACACTGCTCCCACTATTGACTCATTTAACTTCGATGATGCTAGGTGGTCTGCATCCTTGTTCTGGTCTCTTGGCACATGATGTACTTGTGCCTCCCTAAATCTCCTCATAAGAGCTTTGGCTTCTCTCATTTTAGTAGAGAGACTGGCATTTTTGCAAGCCCATGTACCTTGCATTTGCCTTACCAAAAGCATGGAGTCACCAAAAGTATTTAATCTCTCAATTGAATTATCGAGGCACCAACAAAAGCCATGAATTAGAGCTTGATATTCTGCTTCATTGTTGGAGTGGACATCTTCTAGAGTGATCCCTTCACCATGGATCATCTCTCCCAATGGAGATAAGACCACAATGCATGCAGTTGCCTTATCCTTGGTTCTCTTGTATGCTCCATCAAAGTAGAAGCTATAAGCATTGACCAGAGCCTCTAGCGCTGGCGGTGGTGGAAGTTCCTTTCTCTTCAAATGGAAAACTTTTCATAGAACTTGTTTGTTAAAATGTCGGCTAAGCATGCTCGAGTCGTTCTTTCAACCTGTATTGTATAATCAAACTCTTGAAGTCGCGCCACCCACTTTGCTATTTTGTCAGAGATTTCCATATGTTGTAGTGCATAGGGAAACATGTCCTCCACAGTGATAATTACAAACCTCTTTGGCAGCAAGTATGGCCGAAATTTGGTTACCAGAAACATGAGGGCTAACACTAGCTGTTCCATTAGGGTGTAGGCCTTCTTTGTCTTTTCCATGAGGCGGCTAGCAAAATACACAGGCCTCATAAAGGATGTTTTTGGATCTTTTTGTAGGAGGGCAGCACCAATGGCTTCTTCTCCCACACTAGGGTTTACAAAGAATGTTTCTTCCCAACAAGGTTGGAGGATTACAGGGAGTGACCCTAACATTTTTTTTATCTCTCTAAAATGCCCATCACCTTATTCACTCCAAACAAGCGTCTCTTGACGAGTCAGCTGTTGTAGAGGAAATATCACTTGGGAGAGTAAGTGTATGAATCTACTCAAATATATTATCTTTTGCAAGAAAGAGATTAATTGTTTGATGGAAGTTGGGGGAGGTAGATTTAGCAATGTTTCTATCTTTTCAGGATCTACCTCGATTCCATCAATGGACACTACATGCCCCAATAGTGTAACCTTTCTTTCCCCAATGTGACATTTGTCCTTGTTTAGTTGTCCACCTAGCTTAGCTAAACGAGTAAATCCTTCATCAATCTTGCCGAGATGCATACTTTTGGAGCTTTAAATACAAAAGTCATCTATGAAAACCCTTATGGACTTACCAAAGTAAGGTTGGAAGACCTTATTCATGAATCGTTGAAAGGTGGCTGGAGCGTTGGTGAGACCAAAAGGCATGACTCGAAATGAAAAACGGCCCCATGGTGTGATGAAAGTAGTCTTTTTCTGGTCCTCCTTTGCAATGCGTATTTGAAAGTAGTCGGAGTATCCATCACACACTGTGTATCGCTCATGGCCTGCTACTTCATTTAGAATCTCATCTTGAAATGGGAGAGGGAAGTGGTCCCTTTTTGTTGCAGCATTTAGTGGCTTGTAATCCACGCACACTCGCCATTTACCATTCTTCTTTGGCCTCACCACTATTGGGGAGACCCATTCTGAATCTTCTACTGGGTATATGAATCCTGTTTCTAAGAGTCTCTTCACCTCGGACAATAGTGCATTTTGTTGCACAACTCCTAATCTTCTTAGTTTTTGTACTACCGGTTTGCTCCCTTCTTTTAGATGAATATGATGCTTCACTGCAGTGACACCTATAATGTGAGTGTAATCAGAAATAAACAATGATGCAAGCTTCTTGAGAACATTTACATAACCCTCCCTTTCCTCTTCCTTTATATCCTTGGATAACATCTTCTCTAGGCTGGCATCCCACACATTCTCCATTTGGATCCTTGGGTTATCTTCTGATGAGGTAGTTTCCTTTATGGTGACGCCGATGACTTCGAGAGTGCTATCACTCTCTTCACTTGAACTCTCTTCCTCGTCCATGGACGAGGATCATCCACTTGAGCTCCACTCATCAACTGAAGTCTCTAGTTCAAGGTTCTCTTGTTGCCCATTCTTCAGGTTATAAACCACCTTCCAACTATGGCCACCCACACGAGGCCTCAACTCCAAGTCTCCCGTTGCCCAATCTTGCCTAGCTCCTATACCCATGAGCCAAGGTCGTCCTAAAATAAGGGGGTATCCTTCTCCCTTCACTGGCATCACATAAGCATCAACCTCTGTAGTGATTCCAAAAACAGAAACTCTCAAAGATTTCACTACACCCACACAAGTGACAGAGACATTATTGGCCATTTTTGCCCTAAAGTTTGATGATTCCATTACCTCTAAACCCAATTGATGCATTAGCTTTTCTGTCATGACACAAACCTCTGCTCCACTATCAATGTAAGTTTTTGGAATTCGTTGTCCCTTATTTGAGCCTCCACCAAAGGCACTATATCCTTGAGACCATATGCTTTGATTACACTTACTAGCTTACTTCGCTTTGCCCTCGTGCTCACCATTTTTGACCACTGTTCTCGCAGCTTTGGGGAGATATGAAGTAGTTGTGGCCAAGTATTCTTTGGTCCTTGAGAACTCACATCAGCTGTCAAGTCATAAGGTTGTGTCCTAGATCCCATAGGGAAATTAGAGATGTCAATTTGAGACCTAGTACGGGTCTTTCTCTTCTTGGCTTCATCTTTAGTTGCCCGAGATGTACTTGCTTCATTGCTTGCATCTTTGCTTGTTTCTTTACTTACTTCATCTTGGACATGCACACGCTTGATAGGCATTGTAGCCACTTCATCTATCTTCATCTTCCCTTTAACTATTTCTTCTTGGTTGCTTCTGCACTTGACGACCTCCTCCATCCTTATGATGCTCACATTTGGTTGAGTAGCAGGGGCTTTAGCTTGAGCACGAGGTGGCTGCAAAATTTGAGGTTGCGGTGGCTCTTGTGCTTGAGCTCTAGCACGGGGAGAACTTACTTGTTGTCGAGGACCGCTGACAGGGTAGTCATATCTTCTGGGATGAGGGCAATTATACATGCCGTGGCCATTTTCCACACAATTGTAACACAACATTTCCCTTGCTTGACGTCGCATTGGTGGCCGATTCCCACAATTCCCCTCAATAGGCCTTCTTGCACCCTGCACAAGATTTACTCTCAAACCCTCTAGCTGGTTAGTGAGATTGTTTATTTGTTGGAGCATATCTTCTTGTTGACCTCTATTAAGGCCTGGTGCATTAGGCACATTTGGAGGTACGTGAGAAGCTTCCATAGTTGTGATATTGCCTCCCAAAGCTAGCTGGCCAGCCTGGGCTTGATAGAGAATCTTTCGATTCCTTTCCCTAGCAATTCTTAAGGCATCTTCAAAAGTATTTGGAAATTTGCTCTTTACCTTCTCCCTTATCAAGGGGTACAAACCTGAGATAAATCGATCCTTTTGGAGGCAATTGGGAGCTCGCTCACCAAGGTTTAGTGAGTCTGACCATTGCCCCCAAAGTTTCAGAAAACCTTCCTCATAGGTTGCATAACCATGAGGGTCAACTTGATGAAGGGCCAAAAGCCGTTGCCATAGTTCTTCTGCCGAATTGGGTTGTTGAAATCTTTGTAGGAAAGCCGCTTTCAATCCCTCCCATTCAGCTCTTTGGGTTGGATCTAGAGCCTAGAACCACACCCTAGCTTCTTCTTTGAGCACCAAAGGAAAAGCTCTCAATTTCAATGCTTCGTCATCCCTCCCAGAGACAAGAAAAGCCATCTCCAAGTTATCCAAAAAATCCCCAGCATTTTCCCCAGTACGCCCAAAAAAATTAGGGAAATCCATGATAGGATGGTTGCCTTCCTCTCAATACAGCCCAAATCATATCTTATTAACAGTAGAATAAATGGATTGATAGATGCATTAATCGCAGCTAGACGACGAGGGCCTAGTAAGTTCCTTATGATGTTTTGGAACCTAAGCTTTGTGCTAGCTATTATATGCACAATTTGTCTAGCAAGAGGTTGGATAGGTCCATATAAATCCCTATGATTCATGGAGTATGCTTAAAGCAAGATGAAGATGTGAACATCAAAAGATACATTATACTCCAAAATAGGAAATATTATAGGGTCAGGGGACAACAATATCTCTCTCAACCTCTCAGCTCCAAAATAGAAGACCAATCTTTGTTGGAAAAAAATCTTTCTATCAATGCGCACATTCACCCTAATATTCTGAACTGATTGAAAGTTGTAGAAAATGGGATTATTTATTTGTGCATTAACTACAAACTTCCATGAAGCACTTCATTGAAGTTGAGCTCTCTTGGATCCCACCATTTGAGAGATGAGAAGAATTTGCTCACCAATGATTAGCCTAGCTTTGGTGTGACCATCTTCAGCTTTGTAGAGTTCATAGGGTTCAATGGCTACCTTCTCAACCACCTTGAGCCTTCTTGCTAGTAGTAGTTGGAGTGCATCACCATATGTAGCCTCTTGCCAAAACCGCACACCATTGATGTGTAGCTCCCCCTCCAAAAACTTGTTAATACCCGAGTTTGAGAGTGTTTTCACCACCTGAAGTTGAGGCTTCAAAGGAAGTGTCTTCACACTAGCCACGAAGCACTCAACACAATGCTTTGACCTAGGGACTTGATGACTACAAGATTTTCCTTGAAGCAAATAAGGGTGTATGTAGTTAACTCTCTTTACCCGCATACAT
Organism: Adiantum capillus-veneris; assembly: GCF_014529385.1. Classification (NCBI taxonomy): domain Eukaryota; kingdom Viridiplantae; phylum Streptophyta; class Polypodiopsida; order Polypodiales; family Pteridaceae; genus Adiantum; species Adiantum capillus-veneris. The sequence continues at coordinate 150,268,701 of NC_140937.1, read as the reverse complement.
GCCGTTTGTCGATAAAGACTCTTCTTCTCTTGAGCTTCTTGGGAAGACCATAGTGGAAGTCTTGGAGAATTTGATGAACCTTCCTTCATAGGATTGGTAGAGAGCTGCTTGAGAACTCCTCAGTGGGGGAACCAATTTATGACGAAGGAAATTTGGAATGGCGGCCTCTACACAAAAACAAACTCCATTGCGCCACAAGGGAAATGAGATGAGGGCACCACCTAGTCTTGGAAGTGTGGACTAGGACCGCTACGCAGAGAGAGAGAGAGAGAGAGAGAGAGAGAGAGAGAGAGAGAGAGAGAGAGAGAGAGAGAGAGAGAGATATCACTATAAATGAAGCATTAACCTCAATGTGTGTACAAGGAATGGATAACTTCAAGCACTCCAAACACAAATAGCATGTAGATTACTAAACAACAACTCAAGATTTAGCAAAAATCACATCAAGCACTCTCACACACACATAAAAGATCTCTCTTAATTAACATAAGTGAGAGGAGGGGGGGTTACTAGCATAAAACAATTTGCACTCTAGAATGTGCAAGAATAGAGTGAATGAATGAGCTTTATGGGCTCATGATGAGTGATACAAAGACTCAATGAGGCTGAGGGAGACTTGAAATTACAAAGGGGGGGGGGGAGCTCTTTATATAGGCAAGAGAGTGATTAGGAGTGAGGTTAAGATCCAAGTGCAATTTGTACAAATGAAGCTTGATTAGGGACATTCCACCAATGAAGAAGCTCCTTCCAAGTGATTTGTTGACCAATTTGCAACTAATTGGCTCCATCATCACTTGTGTTGTCTTCACTCCTTCCTCCATAGCTTGAGTCCAAGAGCTTCCTTATTTTAAAATGTAAAGAATCTACATAAAATCAATGCATATCTGGTAATAATAGGAAGGGTTTGAATGACAACTTATGAATTACAACAAGATTAAGCATGATTTGAGAGGTGATTAGAAGAGGAATTTGTGATGGTTTTATGAGCTTGAGAGAGAGGAGAAAGGAGGGGAGGGTGAGGAGACTAATGGCTGATTTTTAGGGAAGGACTCAATGTGGAAAAGGAAGGGTGTGTGTGTAAAGGTAGAGGGGGTGGTCTCCACCACCGTTGGAAAAATTGGCGTCCACCATTTTTGCCATATTTCCTAGACCGTAGCTGCAAAAATTATAAAAAAATATGGTCAGAATCTCCAGCTCCTAAGCTACAACTTTGATGAAGAAAAATTTTCTTGGATCAGAGTGGACGTATTTTTTAAAAAATTAGCAAAATCATGTGTCTGTTTCCTTCCTTCACCAAGTTTTCCACATGGGTCCCATCTGTTTGAATCATTATATGGCTCCAAAGCCATGATGATATGAACCCCTTATGACCCTTGTATCATGGGTGCATGGCTCCACAAAGACATCATATCTTTTCTTTTCACATTTACATATTTTCCCTTCCCTTTACCACTAGGTTCTACCTTTCACCTCCTGTGAACTAGTCAAGGAAAAATTCCCATCCAGTCATTTTTTGAATTTTTCCAAGAGGTTGTTCTCACTCTTTCTTTTATTGTAAAACTCTAGAAGCAAGGAAAACCAACAAAATATAGTAAACAAAAAATTTGTGATAGGCTCGGATCACCGGCAATATGGAATACCCAAGGGATGGAAAAGTCTCATTACATGGCGAGAAATGGTTATTTCAGGCACACACGACATGGTGGCTCTCGAATCAAGGCTAACAGTTTGAGAGAAATATTTGAATGGTTCTATCGTAGAATCATTCATCGAATGCAGGCAAAAGAAGTCTTGGCCTCTTCAGCAACAGGACAAGCCATCAGACATTTACAACAACAAAAAGTTAAAAGATCAATGGCATACAACAATTCCGGTGCTCGTGAAAGTCAACGAAGGTGGAGAGAGACAATGGTGTATGTGAACCACAAGTGGAGAAAGATACTCTGAGTGGATGAAATTGTACAAAATTTTTGTAATACATGATCTTATACAATTGCTACTTGAAGTGTATCAAGATTTTGAAGGTTCAATTTTGTTTTTTGGCACATCACCCTTGTAACGAATCATGAGATGTTTGCCATACTCTAAAATTTCATCTGGGTTTTGTCTACCAAGAGCTAGTGCCATTGCTGTGTCTGTGTAGTAATACACTGCCCGACCACCTGTATAGACCGGGCAGTAACCAGAACAATCTTTGGCAAACACTTTGTCCACAAGAATGATTTTATCTGCACTTTTGGGAAGCACGGATCCACCCAAGAAGCGTGATAGTGTCTTTAATGTGTAAGTTGCTATTGAACCCTCTTGTGACATGGAATTGTGAAAAACTAATATTGGTGACTCGCAAAGATTTGAAAGGTACTGCGCTACGGCCGTATCCCTTCCACGATACTCTCGAGTCCGCCGTCGAAGGAAGTCATCCTTGTCAACAATCCAAGACTGCACATATCATGTCTTAGTAAGTGACACACACACACACACACACACACACACACACACACACACACACACACACACACACACACACACACACACACACACACACACACACACACACACACACACACACAGAGAGAGAGAGAGAGAGAGAGAGAGAGAGAGAGAGAGAGAGAGAGAGAGAGAGAGAGAGAGAGAGTTACCATGAAGCTCTCATCCTGCAGAAAGAGGTTTTCCTGCCACAGGTCTACAGCTGTAGTTGACCCCTGACCTGAATGGTTAAACCAATCCTCCACTTCTTTGTGACTTGTTGATGGTCTTAGGCTTTGTCTTATTGCTTGGAAGGTGGCTTCATCAGGTAGTGTCTCCTTATATGTTTCAGCTTTCTCAAAGCATCTTCGGAGGCATTCCATTGGATTGCTGGATGTTTCCATTGCCTCATCATCATTACTATCCTCTGACACAAATCCAATCCTCTCCTCTTGGACTCTGGAAATGATAGCCAGGGAGAAGTCCCCCCTTAAATAAAAGATGCTTTGCACATCATGTAAAAAGATATAGGTCCTGTCTCCAATCCTGAAGTCAGGCACATCAGGCATCATCATCTGAGCATGCTTCTCAGTGAAGTTACTGACATCCAAAGGTAGTTGGATTTCTGTGGTTTTCATAGAGAGCATCTTACTTCTTTGTACTTCAATTGCCTCAACCTCAAGGTCGACTGTATCTTCAACCTCCTCGAATTCTTGCATATGTGTTGTCTCCTCGCATTCTTCGTCTAGTGCTGCATCCTACTCCTCTAACACCTCATCCTATTCTTCGTCTGGTATTGCATCCTACTCCTCTAACACCTCATCAGGATTCTGCATGAGGAATCCAAACAGGCTGTTCAGGTAAATCATAAAGCCAAAGGATTCCTGAATAAGTTTACACTCTTTTTGGTGCAAAGGGCAGGCTAAATGTCGGCAAGCAGGTGGTAATTCCCTATACTTCTTCAGTCCCTGTCCCTTTCCACCGCAATCATTTAAATACACAACAGTCATACTGGGCAAAACAACCCTCCCTACCTGCACCATCACTTCAAATTTATCTCTGTAGGACTGCAGCTGGGTCTTCGAGAGAAGGCACATCCTCTTTGGCTTTACCTTTACTTGCAAAGGGACTGCTTTCTGGGAGATCTGCATCATCTGAGAAGTCTATATTCCTCTTTCTTGTATTTTTCTATAACAAGTACTGTAGAGGGTGAGGCACCCTTGTAGGGTGAGGTATCCTCTTGGCCTGGTGACCTCTCTGACTCATCTTCACCAATTGACTCTTCTTCATCAATGTCCTGACAAAAGTCAACAGTTCTTTTGGCGGAAACATTAAGCAACTGAGCCTGCAAAGGCTGGAATCCTGGCACAAGCTCTGGGTCTGATTTTAGCCTCTTTTGC